>NC_057814.1:343845276-344489233 GCF_018294505.1 Triticum aestivum
AAGAGGAGCGCAAAAAAAAAGAGCGCAAAAAAAAAAGAGCGAAAAAAAAATTCCTGAGTGTGCTTTTCCCTTGTTTACGTGCAGCGCCGTGATTTTGTTAGTGTTCTAGGCTCGCGTCTCTAGCACGGTCTAGCCTAGGACCAGCACAGTACCGTCGTTGAGCGTTTATTCAACTTTGCATCTCTGAATTGATTATTGCTTACCATTTTGCTACCATATTATAAGCCTTCCCAGCTCCACATAAGTCTACATCGTGCGTTTGACTCTCCCTGGTATTCGCTATATCCAAGCTTTGAGAGTTTTTGACTACAACGGTTGCCGATCACCACCTGCTGCTGGGTAAGAACTGGTAAGAATTTGAGATTCGCTTGAAGGTTTTGTGACACACCACCATCCCACCACTTCTAGTAGTCTGCAGGATCATATTCTTTTGTGTTTCTATTGCTGCTAACCATGGCAGGTTCACAAGCCGATGAGACTGATTGGGTGAACATGACGAACAAGGAGTTGCATGATAAATTTCAGCAAATGATGAGTGGCCAGGTGGGAGATGTGCTAAACAGATTTGAAGAGGCTATGGAGAAGATAGATGCCGTGGAGAAGTCGTTTGAGACAAAGCTGGATAACAAGTTTACTGCATTACTAAAGCGTCTTCCCCAACCACCACCGGCTGCACATGTCGCACCTCTACAACAACAACAACCACATCTCCAACGCCGCCTTCCAAATCAAGTGGGACGGGCACAGCGCGTTCCAATTGAGATTGGTCAAAATTCGGGTGCTGCTGTCCCTACTGTTGATGCTTCTTTGGCTCCTGCTCCTGCGGCGGCTGAGGAGGATGACGATTATGCAGGCGATTATGAGGATGAGGTTGATCAAAATCAGAACTACGTGCAGCCACCAGCACCACCACCAGCAGGTCGACCTCAGGTATATATTCGCAACGGTAGGCCGGCACCACCACCTCAGGTACGAGATCATGACCATCTCCCTAAACTGAAATTGAATATTCCACCATTTGAGGGTAGATATGTTCCTGATATATATCTTACTTGGGAGTTAGAAACTGAACAACGATTTACATGTTTACAATATCCTGAGGAGAGACGTGTTCCTGCTGCTGTTTGTGCTTTCACTAGCTTTGCATGTGTTTGGTGGTTTGAACATTGTAGATTATATCCTGTTCCAGCTACTTGGGCTGCTTTGAAAACTGCTATGCGTACTCGTTGGGTTCCACCATATTATCAACGTGAATTACTTCAAAAATTGCAGCGTTTAAGACAAGGAAAAAATTCTGTAGAAGAATATTATCAGGAATTACAAACTGGCATGATTAGATGTGGTATTGTTGAGGAGAATGAAGCTATGCTTGCACGTTTTATGGGTGGATTAAATAAAGAGATTCAGACCATTCTAGAGTATAAGGATTATAATAATATCACTCGTTTATTCCATCTTGCTTGTAAAGCTGAACGTGAAGTGCAGGATCGACAGCCATTGGCGCGAACTAACTTTTCTGCAGGTCGACCTTCATCATGGACACCGCGTGCATCTTCTACTTCCACTTCACCATCACCTCCATCAGGTGCCACCTCCAGCCGTGATACAAGAAAGCAGGCACAACCACCACTCTCTGCCAAGAGCACACCTGCCGGGCCTGTGCAGAGCTCTTCTTCTTCCATGGCATCGACAGGGCACACAAGTGATATTATTTGTCGTCGTTGTAAGGGAAGAGGACATTTTGCGAGGGAATGCAAATCTCAGCGTGTCATGATTGCTACTGAGGATGGTGGGTATGAGTCCGCTAGTGACTATGATGAGGAGACTTTGGCTCTTATTACACGTGAAGAACATGGTGGAGATGATTCTGAAAATGAGACGCACTACATGGCTCCTGAAGACGCTGACAGGTATGAATGTTTAGTTGCTCAACGTGTTTTGAGTGTGCAGGTCACACAAGCAGAGCAAAATCAGAGGCATAATTTGTTCCATACAAAGGGAGTTGTGAAGGAACGTTCTGTTCGCGTCATCATAGATGGAGGGAGCTGTAACAACTTGGCTAGCATGGAGATGGTGGAGAAGCTATCTCTCACCACAAGACCACATCCACATCCTTACTACATCCAATGGTTCAACAACAGCGGCAAGGTTAAGGTAACACGTACTGTTCGTGTGCATTTTAGTATCTCTACATATGCTGATTATGTTGATTGTGATGTGGTACCCATGCAAGCATGTTCCTTATTACTAGGTAGACCATGGCAATTTGATAAAAATTCTGTACACCATGGTAGAAACAATCAGTATACTCTTGTTCATAAGGAGAAAAATAAGAGTGAAAATCAGATTGTGGCAAAGGAATTTGAGCAACAAATGAAACCTAATAATAAACCATCTAGTGTTGTTTCTGAAATTAAATTGAAAAGTGCATGTTTACTTGCCACAAAATCTGATATTGATGAACTAGATTTCCACAAATCTGTTTGCTATGCTTTTGTGTGCAAAGAGGCATTATTTTCATTCGAGGACGTGCCTTCCTCTTTGCCCCCTGCTGTCACTAACATTTTGCAGGAGTTCGCTGACGTCTTCCCACAAGACGTGCCACCGGGATTACCACCTATTCGAGGGATTGAGCATCAAATTGACTTAATTCCCGGTGCATCGCTACCCAACCGTGCACCATACCGTACCAATCCAGAGGAGACGAAGGAGATTATGCGTCAAGTACAGGAGCTGCTTGACAAAGGTTATATACGCGAATCTCTTAGTCCTTGTGCTGTTCCTATTATACTCGTGCCTAAAAAGGATGGTACGTCGCGTATGTGTGTTGATTGTAGAGGCATTAATAATATTACTATTCGTTATCGTCATCCTATTCCTAGGCTAGATGATATGCTTGATGAATTGAGTGGCTCTACAATATTCTCCAAAGTTGATTTGCGTAGTGGATACCATCAAATTCGTATGAAATTGTTAGATGAATGGAAAACTGCCTTTAAAACTAAGTTTGGTTTATATGAGTGGTTAGTCATGCCTTTTGGGTTAACTAATGCACCTAGTACTTTCATGAGACTAATGAACGAAGTTTTACGTGCTTTCATTGGACGATTTGTGGTAGTCTATTTTGATGATATACTGATTTATAGCAAATCTTTGGAAGAACATTTGGAACATTTACGTGCTGTTTTTATTGCTCTACGTGATGCACGTTTGTTTGGTAACCTTGGGAAGTGCACCTTTTGCACCGACCGAGTATCTTTTCTTGGCTATGTTCTTACTCCACAGGGAATTGAAGTTGATAAAGCCAAGATTGAAGCTATTGAGAGTTGGCCGCAGCCCAAAACGGTCACACAAGTGCGGAGTTTTCTTGGACTCGCTGGTTTCTATAGGCGTTTTGTGAGAGATTTTAGCACCATTGCTGCACCTCTCAACGAGCTTACAAAGAAGGATGTGCCTTTTGTTTGGGGTACCGCACAGGAAGAAGCCTTCACGGTATTGAAAGATAAGTTGACACATGCTCCTTTACTCCAACTTCCTGATTTTAATAAGACTTTTGAGCTTGAATGTGATGCTAGTGGCATTGGATTAGGAGGTGTGTTATTACAAGATGGCAAACCTGTTGCATACTTTTCTGAAAAATTGAGTGGGCCTAGTCTGAATTATTCTACTTATGATAAAGAACTATATGCTCTTGTTCGGACTTTAGAAACATGGCAACATTATTTATGGCCCAAAGAATTTGTTATACATTCTGATCATGAATCTTTGAAACATATTAAAAGTCAAGCTAAACTGAATCGTAGACATGCTAAATGGGTTGAATTCATTGAAACTTTCCCTTATGTCATTAAACACAAGAAGGGTAATAATCGTTCATTGCATTCTACTACTAAGATGTGCCCTTTTGAAATTGTGTATGGTTTCCTACCTCGTGCACCTATTGATTTGTTGCCTCTTCCATCTTCGGAGAAGGTTAATTTTGATGCTAAACAACGTGCTGAATTGATCTTAAAAATGCATGAGTTAACTAAGGAAAACATTGAGCGTATGAATGCTAAATATAAACTTGCTGGAGATAAGGGTAGAAAACATGTTGTGTTTGCACCTGGAGATCTTGTTTGGTTACATTTGCGTAAGGATAGATTTCCTGATTTGCGCAAATCAAAGCTAATGCCACGTGCTGATGGTCCTTTTAAGGTGTTAGAGAAAATAAATGATAATGCATATAAACTTGAGCTGCCTGCAGATTTTGGGGTTAGTCCCACTTTTAATATTGCAGATTTGAAGCCTTATTTGGGTGAGGAAGATGAGCTTCCGTCGAGGACGACTTCATTTCAAGAAGGGGAGGATGATGAGGACATCAATACAATTATTACACCCACAGTCCCTGCTGCTATACATACTAGACCAATTACTATAGCTCGCGCACGCCAATTAAATTACCAGGTACTTTCGTTTCTTGCTAATGATTCTAATGTTCATGAGAATATGATGCTGCCTAAATTGGATACATTTGTTTTGCTTACAAATGAAGGGCCTAGCTTTGAGAAGGATGAACATTGGAGCAAGAACAAGCATGGAGATGATGGCATGCGCATGGGGAACAAGAACGGAGTTACAAGTGATGATTTCAGGACGTTGAAGCCACCATAATGCGTGCATGAAGCCTTGGACGAAATATACAAGATGCTACTTCATAACTTTCGTCCAGAGGCTATTCTAGGTGCTGCGTCACCTTATTATTGGGCCAGGCCCATGTAATTTCGAAATACATAAGTATAGGCTGTTTTTAGAGTCCGTATGTGTGGGGAAACAAGAGATAGGGTTGGTTTCGGACCCCTTCCTCAAGGGCCACGAAATTCCCCCCCCTCTTCCTCCATATATACAGCCCTTAGGGCATCGTTTAGACTTTGGGTTTTGTTTAGATTAAAAGTTCGCCATAGCTGCAACTTCGCGTACTTCGTTTGTGTTCAGCGACCAGACAAAGGCGTCACAGAACCCCACCTTGATCAATAAAGCTTTCATCTTATATTCGCAATATCCAGATTGCAATCTCAGTTTCTTGCCTGTTCTTCGTTTGCTCGCAGGAAACAGACCCTCGTGGTCAGGTTGATCGTGCTCCGGCGTGGTCGATAACCTCTCGGAGTTGGTTTAGCGATTGCTAAGGCGCGACGTCCTCGCACGTTCGTAGTCGGATCGTCAAAGTCGACTTCCATCAAAGCGATATTCATCATCTCATCGAAAGACGGGACACCTTTGCCTCTATCAATCATGGACACCGCGTGCATCTTCTACTTCCACTTCACCATCACCTCCATCAGGTGCCACCTCCAGCCGTGATACAAGAAAGCAGGCACAACCACCACTCTCTGCCAAGAGCACACCTGCCGGGCCTGTGCAGAGCTCTTCTTCTTCCATGGCATCGATAGGGCACACAAGTGATATTATTTGTCGTCGTTGTAAGGGAAGAGGACATTTTGCGAGAGAATGCAAATCTCAGCGTGTCATGATTGCTACTGAGGATGGTGGGTATGAGTCCGCTAGTGACTATGATGAGGAGACTTTGGCTCTTATTACACGTGAAGAACATGGTGGAGATGATTCTGAAAATGAGACGCAATACATGGCTCCTGAAGACGCTGACAGGTATGAATGTTTAGTTGCTCAACGTGTTTTGAGTGTGCAGGTCACACAAGCAGAGCAAAATCAGAGGCATAATTTGTTCCATACAAAGGGAGTTGTGAAGGAATGTTCTGTTCGCGTCATCATAGATGGAGGTAGCTGTAACAACTTGGCTAGCATGGAGATGGTGGAGAAGCTATCTCTCACCACAAGACCACATCCACATCCTTACTACATCCAATGGTTCAACAACAGCGGCAAGGTTAAGGTAACACGTACTGTTCGTGTGCATTTTAGTATCTCTACATATGCTGATTATGTTGATTGTGATGTGGTACCCATGCAAGCATGTTCCTTATTACTAGGTAGACCATGGCAATTTGATAAAAATTCTGTACACCATGGTAGAAACAATCAGTATACTCTTGTTCATAAGGATAAAAATATTACTTTGCTTCCTATGACTCCTGATTCCATTTTGAAAGATGACATTAATAGAGCTAATAAAGCAAAACAGGAGAAAAATAAGAGTGAAAATCAGATTGTGGCAAAGGAATTTGAGCAACAAATGAAACCTAATAATAAACCATCTAGTGTTGTTTCTGAAATTAAATTGAAAAGTATATGTTTACTTGCCACAAAATCTGATATTGATGAACTAGATTTCAGCAAATCTGTTTGCTATGCTTTTGTGTGCAAAGAGGCATTATTTTCATTCGAGGACGTGCCTTCCTCTTTGCCCCCTGCTGTCACTCACATTTTGCAGGAGTTCGCTGACGTCTTCCCACAAGACGTGCCACCGGGATTACCACCTATTCGAGGGATTGAGCATCAAATTGACTTAATTCCCGGTGCATCGCTACCCAACCGTGCACCATACCGTACCAATCCAGAGGAGACGAAGGAGATTATGCGTCAAGTACAGGAGCTGCTCGACAAAGGTTATATACGCGAATCTCTTAGTCCTTGTGCTGTTCCTATTATACTCGTGCCTAAAAAGGATGGTACGTCGCGTATGTGTGTTGATTGTACAGGCATTAATAATATTACTATTCGTTATCGTCATCCTATTCCTAGGCTCGATGATATGCTTGATGAATTGAGTGGCTCTACAATATTCTCCAAAGTTGATTTGCGTAGTGGATACCATCAAATTCGTATGAAATTGGGAGATGAATGGAAAACTGCATTTAAAACTAAGTTTGGTTTATATGAGTGGTTAGTCATGCCTTTTGGGTTAACTAATGCACCTAGTACTTTCATGAGACTAA
Organism: Triticum aestivum; assembly: GCF_018294505.1. Classification (NCBI taxonomy): domain Eukaryota; kingdom Viridiplantae; phylum Streptophyta; class Magnoliopsida; order Poales; family Poaceae; genus Triticum; species Triticum aestivum. The sequence continues at coordinate 343,852,170 of NC_057814.1, forward strand.
TGAACGAAGTTTTACGTGCTTTCATTGGACGATTTGTGGTAGTCTATTTTGATGATATACTGATTTATAGCAAATCTTTGGAAGAACATTTGGAAGACTTTTGAGCTTGAATGTGATGCTAGTGGCATTGGATTAGGAGGTGTGTTATTACAAGATGGCAAACCTGTTGCATACTTTTCTGAAAAATTGAGTGGGCCTAGTCTGAATTATTCTACTTATGATAAAGAACTATATGCTCTTGTTCGGACTTTAGAAACATGGCAACATTATTTATGGCCCAAAGAATTTGTTATACATTCTGATCATGAATCTTTGAAACATATTAAAAGTCAAGCTAAACTGAATCGTAGACATGCTAAATGGGTTGAATTCATTGAAACTTTCCCTTATGTCATTAAACACAAGAAGGGTAAAGAAAATGTTATTGCTGATGCATTGTCTCGTCGCTATACTATGCTTTCACAACTTGACTTCAAAATATTTGGTTTGGAGACCATCAAAGATCAATATGTGCATGATGCTGATTTTAAAGATGTATTGCAGAATTGTAAAGAAGGAAGAACCTGGAACAAGTTTGTCGTTAATGATGGATTTGTGTTCCGTGCTAACAAGCTTTGCATTCCAGCTAGCTCTCTTCGTCTTTTGTTGTTGCAGGAGGCGCATGGAGGAGGATTAATGGGACACTTTGGCGTGAAGAAGACGGAGGACGTACTTGCTACACATTTCTTTTGGCCAAAGATGAGACGGGATGTTGAGCGTTTTGTTGCTCGCTGCACTACATGTCAAAAAGCTAAGTCACGACTAAATCCTCATGGTTTATATATGCCTTTGCCTGTACCTAGTGTTCCTTGGGAGGATATATCTATGGACTTTGTTTTAGGTTTACCTCGAACAAAGAAGGGGAGGGATAGCATATTTGTTGTCGTGGATAGATTCTCGAAAATGGCGCACTTTATACCATGTCATAAAAGCGATGATGCTGTTAATGTTGCTGATTTGTTCTTTCGTGAAATTATTCGCTTGCATGGTGTGCCAAATACTATTGTTTCAGATCGTGATACTAAATTTCTTAGCCACTTTTGGAGATGTTTATGGGCTAAGTTGGGGACTAAACTGCTTTTTAGTACTACTTGTCACCCCCAAACTGATGGACAAACTGAAGTAGTCAATAGAACATTGTCTACTATGCTTAGGGCTGTTTTGAAGAATAATAAGAAAATGTGGGAAGACTGCTTGCCTCATATTGAGTTTGCTTATAATCGTTCATTGCATTCTACTACTAAGATGTGCCCTTTTGAAATTGTGTATGGTTTCCTACCTCGTGCACCTATTGATTTGTTGCCTCTTCCATCTTCGGAGAAGGTTAATTTTGATCCTAAACAACGTGCTGAATTGATCTTAAAAATGCATGAGTTAACTAAGGAAAACATTGAGCGTATGAATGCTAAATATAAACTTGCTGGAGATAAGGGTAGAAAACATGTTGTGTTTGCACCTGGAGATCTTGTTTGGTTACATTTGCGTAAGGATAGATTTCCTGATTTGCGCAAATCAAAGCTAATGCCACGTGCTGATGGTCCTTTTAAGGTGTTAGAGAAAATAAATGATAATGCATATAAACTTGAGCTGCCTGCAGATTTTGGGGTTAGTCCCACTTTTAATATTGCAGATTTGAAGCCTTATTTGGGTGAGGAAGATGAGCTTCCGTTGAGGACGACTTCATTTCAAGAAGGGGAGGATGATGAGGACATCAATACAATTATTACACCCACAGGCCCTGCTGCTATACATACTGGACCAATTACTAGAGCTCGCGCACGCCAATTAAATTACCAGGTACTTTCGTTTCTTGCTAATGATTCTAATGTTCATGAGAATATGATGCTGCCTAAATTGGATACATTTGTTTTGCTTACAAATGAAGGGCCTAGCTTTGAGAAGGATGAACATTGGAGCAAGAACAAGCATGGAGATGATGGCATGCGCATGGGGAACAAGAACGGAGTTACAAGTGATGATTTCAGGACGTTGAAGCCACCATAATGCGTGCATGAAGCCTTGGACGAAATATACAAGATGCTACTTCATAACTTTCGTCCAGAGGCTATTCTAGGTGCTGCGTCACCTTATTATTGGGCCAGGCCCATGTAATTTCGAAATACATAAGTATAGGCTATTTTTAGAGTCCGTATGTGTGGGGAAACAAGAGATAGGGTTGGTTTCGGACCCCTTCCTCAAGGGCCACGAAATTCCCCCCTCTTCCTCCATATATACAGCCCTTAGGGCATCGTTTAGACTTTGGGTTTTGTTTAGATTAAAAGTTCGCCATAGCTGCAACTTCGCGTACTTCGTTTGTGTTCAGCGACCAGACAAAGGCGTCACAGAACCCCACCTTGATCAATAAAGCTTTCATCTTATATTCGCAATATCCAGATTGCAATCTCAGTTTCTTGCCTGTTCTTCGTTTGCTCGCAGGAAACAGACCCTCGTGGTCAGGTTGATCGTGCTCCGGCGTGGTCGATAACCTCTCGGAGTTGGTTTAGCGATTGCTAAGGCGCGACGTCCTCGCACGTTCGTAGTCGGATCGTCAAAGTCGACTTCCATCAAAGCGATATTCATCATCTCATCGAAAGACGGGACACCTTTGCCTCTATCAATCATGGACACCGCGTGCATCTTCTACTTCCACTTCACCATCACCTCCATCAGGTGCCACCTCCAGCCGTGATACAAGAAAGCAGGCACAACCACCACTCTCTGCCAAGAGCACACCTGCCGGGCCTGTGCAGAGCTCTTCTTCTTCCATGGCATCGATAGGGCACACAAGTGATATTATTTGTCGTCGTTGTAAGGGAAGAGGACATTTTGCGAGAGAATGCAAATCTCAGCGTGTCATGATTGCTACTGAGGATGGTGGGTATGAGTCCGCTAGTGACTATGATGAGGAGACTTTGGCTCTTATTACACGTGAAGAACATGGTGGAGATGATTCTGAAAATGAGACGCAATACATGGCTCCTGAAGACGCTGACAGGTATGAATGTTTAGTTGCTCAACGTGTTTTGAGTGTGCAGGTCACACAAGCAGAGCAAAATCAGAGGCATAATTTGTTCCATACAAAGGGAGTTGTGAAGGAACGTTCTGTTCGCGTCATCATAGATGGAGGTAGCTGTAACAACTTGGCTAGCATGGAGATGGTGGAGAAGCTATCTCTCACCACAAGACCACATCCACATCCTTACTACATCCAATGGTTCAACAACAGCGGCAAGGTTAAGGTAACACGTACTGTTCGTGTGCATTTTAGTATCTCTACATATGATGATTATGTTGATTGTGATGTGGTACCCATGCAAGCATGTTCCTTATTACTAGGTAGACCATGGCAATTTGATAAAAATTTTGTACACCATGGTAGAAACAATCAGTATACTCTTGTTCATAAGGATAAAAATATTACTTTGCTTCCTATGACTCCTGATTCCATTTTGAAAGATGACATTAATAGAGCTAATAAAGCAAAACAGGAGAAAAATAAGAGTGAAAATCAGATTGTTGCAAAGGAATTTGAGCAACAAATGAAACCTAATAATAAACCATCTAGTGTTGTTTCTGAAATTAAATTGAAAAGTGCATGTTTACTTGCCACAAAATCTGATATTGATGAACTAGATTTCAGCAAATCTGTTTGCTATGCTTTTGTGTGCAAAGAGGCATTATTTTCATTCGAGGACGTGCCTTCCTCTTTGCCCCCTGCTGTCACTCACATTTTGCAGGAGTTCGCTGACGTCTTCCCACAAGACGTGCCACCGGGATTACCACCTATTCGAGGGATTGAGCATCAAATTGACTTAATTCCCGGTGCATCGCTACCCAACCGTGCACCATACCGTACCAATCCAGAGGAGACGAAGGAGATTATGCGTCAAGTACAGGAGCTGCTCGACAAAGGTTATATACGCGAATCTCTTAGTCCTTGTGCTGTTCCTATTATACTCGTGCCTAAAAAGGATGGTACGTCGCGTATGTGTGTTGATTGTACAGGCATTAATAATATTACTATTCGTTATCGTCATCCTATTCCTAGGCTCGATGATATGCTTGATGAATTGAGTGGCTCTACAATATTCTCCAAAGTTGATTTGCGTAGTGGATACCATCAAATTCGTATGAAATTGGGAGATGAATGGAAAACTGCATTTAAAACTAAGTTTGGTTTATATGAGTGGTTAGTCATGCCTTTTGGGTTAACTAATGCACCTAGTACTTTCATGAGACTAATGAACGAAGTTTTACGTGCTTTCATTGGACGATTTGTGGTAGTCTATTTTGATGATATACTGATTTATAGCAAATCTTTGGAAGAACATTTGGAAGACTTTTGAGCTTGAATGTGATGCTAGTGGCATTGGATTAGGAGGTGTGTTATTACAAGATGGCAAACCTGTTGCATACTTTTCTGAAAAATTGAGTGGGCCTAGTCTGAATTATTCTACTTATGATAAAGAACTATATGCTCTTGTTCGGACTTTAGAAACATGGCAACATTATTTATGGCCCAAAGAATTTGTTATACATTCTGATCATGAATCTTTGAAACATATTAAAAGTCAAGCTAAACTGAATCGTAGACATGCTAAATGGGTTGAATTCATTGAAACTTTCCCTTATGTCATTAAACACAAGAAGGGTAAAGAAAATGTTATTGCTGATGCATTGTCTCGTCGCTATACTATGCTTTCACAACTTGACTTCAAAATATTTGGTTTGGAGACCATCAAAGATCAATATGTGCATGATGCTGATTTTAAAGATGTATTGCAGAATTGTAAAGAAGGAAGAACCTGGAACAAGTTTGTCGTTAATGATGGATTTGTGTTCCGTGCTAACAAGCTATGCATTCCAGCTAGCTCTCTTCGTATTTTGTTGTTGCAGGAGGCGCATGGAGGAGGATTAATGGGACACTTTGGCGTGAAGAAGACGGAGGACGTACTTGCTACACATTTCTTTTGGCCAAAGATGAGACGGGATGTTGAGCGTTTTGTTTCAGATCGTGATACTAAATTTCTTAGCCACTTTTGGAGATGTTTATGGGCTAAGTTGGGGACTAAACTGCTTTTTAGTACTACTTGTCACCCCCAAACTGATGGACAAACTGAAGTAGTCAATAGAACATTGTCTACTATGCTTAGGGCTGTTTTGAAGAATAATAAGAAAATGTGGGAAGACTGCTTGCCTCATATTGAGTTTGCTTATAATCGTTCATTGCATTCTACTACTAAGATGTGCCCTTTTGAAATTGTGTATGGTTTCCTACCTCGTGCACCTATTGATTTGTTGCCTCTTCCATCTTCGGAGAAGGTTAATTTTGATGCTAAACAACGTGCTGAATTGATCTTAAAAATGCATGAGTTAACTAAGGAAAACATTGAGCGTATGAATGCTAAATATAAACTTGCTGGAGATAAGGGTAGAAAACATGTTGTGTTTGCACCTGGAGATCTTGTTTGGTTACATTTGCGTAAGGATAGATTTCCTGATTTGCGCAAATCAAAGCTAATGCCACGTGCTGATGGTCCTTTTAAGGTGTTAGAGAAAATAAATGATAATGCATATAAACTTGAGCTGCCTGCAGATTTTGGGATTAGTCCCACTTTTAATATTGCAGATTTGAAGCCTTATTTGGGTGAGGAAGATGAGCTTCCGTCGAGGACGACTTCATTTCAAGAAGGGGAGGATGATGAGGACATCAATACAATTATTACACCCACAGTCCCTGCTGCTATACATACTGGACCAATTACTAGAGCTCGCGCACGCCAATTAAATTACCAGGTACTTTCGTTTCTTGCTAATGATTCTAATGTTCATGAGAATATGATGCTGCCTAAATTGGATACATTTGTTTTGCTTACAAATGAAGGGCCTAGCTTTGAGAAGGATGAACATTGGAGCAAGAACAAGCATGGAGATGATGGCATGCGCATGGGGAACAAGAACGGAGTTACAAGTGATGATTTCAGGACGTTGAAGCCACCATAATGCGTGCATGAAGCCTTGGACGAAATATACAAGATGCTACTTCATAACTTTCGTCCAGAGGCTATTCTAGGTGCTGAGTCACCTTATTATTGGGCCAGGCCCATGTAATTTCGAAATACATAAGTATAGGCTGTTTTTAGAGTCCGTATGTGTGGGGAAACAAGAGATAGGGTTGGTTTCGGACCCCTTCCCCAAGGGCCACGAAATTCCCCCCCCCCTCTTCCTCCATATATACAGCCCTTAGGGCGTCGTTTAGACTTTGGGTTTTGTTTAGATTAAAAGTTCGCCATAGCTGCAACTTCGCGTACTTCGTTTGTGTTCAGCGACCAGACAAAGGCGTCACAGAACCCCACCTTGATCAATAAAGCTTTCATCTTATATTCGCAATATCCAGATTGCAATCTCAGTTTCTTGCCTGTTCTTCGTTTGCTCGCAGGAAACAGACCCTCGTGGTCAGGTTGATCGTGCTCCGGCGTGGTCGATAACCTCTCGGAGTTGGTTTAGCGATTGCTAAGGCGCGACGTCCTCGCACGTTCGTAGTCGGATCGTCAAAGTCGACTTCCATCAAAGCGATATTCATCATCTCATCGAAAGACGGGACACCTTTGCCTCTATCATTCACTCATATCATTTTGGTGAGGACAAGTGCAAACAACTTCCACATCTTGCACTAGTTCAAGGAGTCACAAACCCTCTTGTTGGTAAGACAAGGGACAAGGTAACCTAATGCTTTCATGGACATCATCTATGTGTACATCACTCTATGTTTATGGATATCCTTGTTTGTTCCTTGTGGGACTAACCCGTGTAGGTATTGAAAGTGCAACTCACTCCAATGGATTGCTCCAAATGATCTACATCAGCGTTGAGCATCCACATCTTCAACATCTACATGAAGTCATCATCGACATAACCCAAGGTTAGTTCATCCCTCTTAGGGGGGATATCACATCTAGGGGGAGCTTTACTCTAACAAATTGAGCTAAAGCAACTCTAATGGTGTGAACACAACAATGCTTTATGTAAAAGTGGTAACCCCACTTGTGCTTAAATGATGAGTATGACCTATGATCAAATGTTCTCATTTGACTCCTAAGTCAATATACTCATATATAGATAACCTAGTCATCGCCAATTGCTTGATAGATGCTAGAGTGTTTGTGCATGCTTTGTCACATATTTCATTTGCCATTTTATTGTGTGAGCATGTTGATTGCATATTTTACTCATTCGAGGACATCCATTTGTTGCTTTGATTGTTTGGCTTTTTCTCTTTTGCCAAATGGATGGACAAGAATGCCTAAGAACACCCTCTAGCTATCTATGATTTTCTTGTCTCAAATTCTATTCATGCTACATTACAAAGTTTGATTAAGTCAGACTCGAACCACTCTGTGTGAGGAGCACTCGGAGTCCCCGATTCATCATAGACTTAAACTTCCAAAACCTCTTTTGTGCATTTTGGTATGACCGAGTCATCCACTTCTATCAGACAGAGTTCACTAAGTTGATCTAGGTTTTCCATCTCGGTGCAACCGATTTGAACTTTTCGGTCACACCGAGTTGTAGTAACCGCTTGCGATTCTGCATCTCGGTGCCACCGAGTTGTTCCACTCGGTCATACCAACAGGGTCGGGATATATATATATCCATGGGTGAGATTTTGGAAATTTCTTCAAAAGCCCTCAACCCGCGCGTATCCTGCTCTGCCTCCTTGGGTCTCCGGATCGTCTCCTCGATGCCAGCGACCTCCCGCCGCTGGTTTCCGTCGCCGTTAACGGAATACTGCTCCGCCGTTGCTGCCGTAGCGAACTCCCGCCGAACTAGGGTATGGGTTCGATACTTTGTGCTATTTCCTTACTCCGATTCCTAGCACATTGCTTTGCCATGATCATTGCCACGTATGAAAACAATCTATCCAGAGAAAACATCATTTAGGTTAGGTTTGATTTGAAAATTTAGGGTTAGGTCTCCGCCGAACTCATCTCGGACAGACCGAGTTGTAAAAATCGGTCTCACCGATTTGGCTTAGGCCATTGCACATGCGCTTTTCGGTCTGACCGAAAATTGCAAATTGGTGTGACCGAGTTCGACTCTCTATGAAACCCTAGCAATCTCGGTGCCACCGAACTGTGACTCGGTCTACCTGAGTTGACTAGTTTAGGTTCCAAAAGTTGCTTCGGTATCACCTAGTTTAACAAATTGGTAGCTCCGAAATGCTTTCTGTGGAGAACTAAAACTAAGTTTTTGACTCATCTGTTTTGCAAAAACTCTGCACTTTGTGATGCTCATCTACTCTACCTCATCTATATCTATTCACAGGGTTTGCTGTTAGTGTGATTGCCAAGATGTCTGACCGAAGTGACAGCCAGAACAGAACTGAAGAGCAAGTGCAATTGACTGAGGGCACTAGTCCCTCAAGCAGTTATGATGAGGGCAGCAGGAGCACACCAAGTAACTTGCCCAAGGCAGCCACTAGAACAAGGAAGAAGAGAACCTTAGACTCTGAGGATGAAGACTATGTGGCTGTTGAGGATGAGGCCACCTCAAGGAAGAAGGTGCTGAAGAAAGAATATGGCACAGCTGCTGCAACTAAGCCAGGGTTGAACAAGAAGGCACCTGCCAGAAGGATTCCAATGTCCAAGCCTAGGAAAGTTCCTACAAATGAAACTATGAAGTTCACCATTGAACAACATAGTGATGATGAGGCAGCTGGAGAAGGGCAAAAGAAAAGAAAGAAAGCAAGGACAACAACTGCAAAGGTGCTTGGATACCCCTCTATGAGAAAATCTGAAGAAGAAGAAGAAGAAGAAGAGGAAGAGGATGCTGCTCCAGCTCCAAAGTCTCATAAGCTTATGGGAGATGCAATCAAGTCAGGGGCTACTCCATCAAAGCCCAAAACTGCTCCCAAAGCAACAGCTCAAGCTCAGAAGCCCACTAAGCCAAAGAGAAACACCAGAAACATTCCTGCAGAAGAGAAGAACAAGGCCCCAGTGCGTGAAGTTGGAGAAGAGGATGATGAAGCCCTAGTGCTAAGAAAACTGAAACCCAAGATTCCAGACCACAGTGATACTCATCCAGTGGCAGAGGACATGCACATCAGTAAAGATGCAGGACTGAGATTATGGAGCAGTCTAGTCTGTATGCTGTGAGGAGGAGGACTGCTCTGGACTACAGGTTCTGCACCAAAGAACAACAAGACTTCTATGAGACTATTCTGCTTGACAAGAAGCCAATTGTCTGTGATATGAAGTGGGTCGATTGGGAATTCATTGATGAGAATGAAGATCACTTCCCAGGTGTACATGAAAGCTTCAAAGCATGTGGCGTTGACAAGTTTGTTGGACAGAAGCTCACAAAATGGAATGATGAGCTAATCATGCAGTTTTACTCTACTGCTCATTTCTATCCAGATGGGAGGATAGTGTGGATGTCTGAAGGTACAAGGTACCAATCAACTATTGAAGAATGGGCCAAGTTGATCAAAGCCCCAGAAGAACATGAGGATGATTTGGATGTGTATGCCAAGAAGAAGAAAGACCACAACTCTATGGCAAATATGTACAAAGAGATCCCTGATGAAGCTTTGGAGACACACAAGCTTGGATCTGTGCATTATTTGTTGTCTGGTCTGCCTACTATCAACACCATCCTGAGGCATACATTGTTACCCAAATCTGGAGATCACAAGATGATTAGAGGACATTCCATCAACTTGCTGCAAATCTTTGATGTTCCTCAAAAATTCAAGGTCATGAGTCTGATTGTGGAAACAATCAAGAGGACAGTTGTTGATCAGAAGAGATCTTGTGGGTATGCTCCACACATTCAGGTGCTCACCAACTCAAAGATGGGCACATGCACTTACTGATTGGACAAAGAGCATTTACCCATGTACCCAGTTTTTGAAGATAATGAAGTTGTAATGAATGAGAATGAACCTTCATCAGCATGAGCACAAGAAAAGAGAGCTAAGGCAAAGGCAGAGAAAGCTGCAAAGATGCCAAGCATTGAGGAGGCATTTGAAGTGTTCCTGAAGAGCAAACAAGATCAACTAGCCTATCTGGTTCACGCTACATTGAGGATTGAGAAGGCTTGGCCACCCTGACTCAGAATCACGAGAGCTTGGAGAGGATCATAGAGACCAAGTTTTATGATCTTGATCTGTAGGTCACTGAGATTCAGACAACAGTTGAGCAGCTCTAGGAGGAAGCAGAGGAGAAGAGAGGACAAGGTACTACGGATGCTTTTCAGTGAGTGCCAAGGAGTCAGAGGTTAGCTGCAGTGCCTGTGCCAGATATGAGAGCTACTTCATCTGCACCAGCATCAACAGCTTCAGTTCCACCTCCAGCAGCCACTCCACCAGCTCCAGCTACATCAACTGATGCCTTCGTTCTTGGAGTTCTCTCTACACCACCTCCCAAAGACCAAGCCTGAGAGACGCATAGCACTATGCATTTTTGAACTTTTTGGTAACTTGTTGCCAAAGGGGGAGAAATGTATAGATCATAGGCTTCGAGAGAGAGTGATTTGCTTCTTTGTCTCTCTTGCTTTTGGTTGAACTTTTTGTGTGCTTGGTTGATACTCTATGTCTGTGTGAGATACTTGTATGATCATGTGTTTGATCATATGCTACTTTAGTGCTTCTATTATTTTCATATATGATCATTCACTTTGCTTGGTGATGAGTGCATGTATCAATTCACATCATTTTGAGCGCTCCACCAAGATGTATGTGACATGGAAGCGTGACCCATGATCCTAATCAATTGTGCATTTGCATTCAAAAGCAAATCTTAAATAGTGCACAAATTTAGGGGGAGCTCTTGCTTATCACATACTTCTCAAAGCGACGATATATTTCAATCTTATTATCATTTGTTGAAGCTTTGATCTATATGTTGTGATCAATTACCAAAAAGGGGGAGATTGAAAGTGCAACTATCCTGGGTGGTTTTGGTAATTATTAACAACATATAGCTCATTGAGCTAATGCTATTTCAAGATAAATATTTCAGGAAAGCTCAATGATTGGCATGTCATGGATTAGGAATGTGGACCCTTCAAAATGCTAAGGACACATATTGGCTCAAGCTCAAGACTCTACTTTTTATTTTTAGTGATCCAAGATCACATTGAGTCCATAGGAAAAGCCAATACTATTAAAAGGGGATGAGGTGTTGCTTAATGGCTTTCTTGCTCAAAATGCTTAGTGATATGCTCCAAAACCCTCAACCACTTTATCATATCCACATATGTCCCAAACCAAAAAGTCAAACTCGGCCCACCGATTTGATCTATCCGGCACCACCGAGTTCACTTGACATAGCCACTGCCACAAACCCTAGTCACTTCGATCTCACCGATAGGGATTTCGGTCTCACTGAGATGGGATTGCAAACTCTCCGCTTCCCTTCGTAACATTTTGGTCCAACCGAGATGAGCGATCGGTCCCACTGAGTTCGCAATGCAAACTCTCTGTTTCCCTTTCGTAACGTTTCGGTCTCACCGAAATGAGCGATTCGGTCCCACCGAGTTTGGCTGACCAACTCTCTAGTTAGCTTATTACCAAAGTCGGTCCCACCGAGTTTGTGTCATCGGTCTCACCGAGATTACGTTATGCCCTAACCCTAATGAAATGAGTCCTACCGAGTTGACATGTCGGTCCCACCAAAAAGCCTAACGTTCACATTTTGAACTAAATCGGTCCGAACGAGTTTTCTGATTCGGTCCTACCGAGTTTGGTGAATTGTGTGTAACGGTTAGATTTTGTGTGGAGGCTATATATACCCCTCCACCCACTCTTCATTCATGGAGAAAGACATCAGAACATGCCTACACTTCCAGCATACATTTTCTGAGAGAGAACCACCTACTCATGTGTTGAGACCAAGATATTCCATTCCAACCATATGAATCTTGATCTCTAGCCTTCCCCGAGTTGCTTTCCACTCAAATCATCTTTCCACCAAATCCAAATCTGTGTGAGAGAGTTGAGTGTTGGGGAGACTATCATTTGAAGCACAAGAGCAAGGAGTTCATCATCAACACACCATCTATTACCTTTTGGAGAGTGTGGTGTCTCCTAGATTGGTTAGGTGTCACTTGGGAGCCTCCGTCAAGATTGTGGAGTTGAACCAAGAAGTTTGAATGGGCAAGGAGATCGCCTACTTCGTGAAGATCTACCCTAGTGAGGCAAGTCCTTCGTGGGCGATGGCCATGGTGGGATAGACAAGGTTGCTTCTTCGTGGACCCTTCGTGGGTGGAGCCCTCCGTGGACTCGCGCAACCATTACCCTTTGTGGGTTGAAGTCTCCATCAACGTGGATGTACGATAGCACCACCTATCGGAACCACGCCAAAATTCTCCGTGTCTACATTGCGTTTGCTCCCTCCAAACTCCTCCCTTTACCTTCATGTGCAATGTTTTACATTTCGCTGCTATACTTGTCGGAGTTCTGGGAACGGGGGTCCCCAGACTTGCCTGCCTGCGGCCCATGGTGTGGCTCTGCGAGCGGGCCCGTATAGCCCATCTTCACCAACATGCTTTCAAGACCCTCGCGAGGGGCCGAGCCTCGCGCGGCAGACGACGCAAGACCTCCTCGGGAGCGGCCTCATCGAGCCAGCTCTTGAGGGGCGGAGAGATCAAGGCAAGGCAAACCTCGTGAGGTTCTCGTGACGTGAGCCATGACGATCGAGACCAGGCGGGCGCCAGTGCGCGCAGTGTCCTTGTTTCCTCTTTGGTGCTAAGGAGGCAAGCGCAGGCGAGGAGTTCCGGGGCATCTAGCAGAGGTTTCCACATCGGTGCAACGAGACCAAGACTAGCAGGACGGCAGGATGGAGGTCACCGTGGAGCCCAAGACGGCGTCACCACCAGAGCCTTTGGCAGGTGAAGACGTGTCAGGATAAGCTGCACTAGCTGTCCCCTTTCAAATTGGCCATTGTGGGATCCCTTCCCGCTCAATATTTGGGAAGAGGACCGGGGCCTCTATAAATAGGACTAGCCACCACAGTAGGAGGGAGCTCGAACTGACCTTGAGCAATCTTCACCCACACAAAGCACAAGAACACCTCTCCTCAGGAGGTTGTTCTTCCCCTTGTACTGTTCATCCTCAGCCCAAGAGGCAATCCACCACCACCACACTGGAGTAGGGTATTACACCACAACGGTGGCCCGAACCAGTATAAATCTTGTGTCCCTTGTGTTGCGAGTTCGTCGAGCTAGCCTTTGAGATCGTGGCGAGGTTGAGGGCGTGATCTGGTAGGGGGAGATCTTCGTGCGCACCCTAGTGTTCGAACCTTTAGGGTTTTGCCGGAACCCGAGATCCGACATTTGGCGCGCCAGGTAGGGGTGCGCCGAAGCTTTCCTTCTGTCGCTCCACGCCCCATTGCTTTGTCATCTCCATGGCGGACGCTCGCCGAGCTCGCGCTGAGCGCCGGGCTGCCCTCGCCGCCCACGTCGCTCAGACGGCCCCCTTCAAAGGGCCACCTCGTCGTTCTCCGTCGCCTGCCGCCAACGCCGCCACCGGCCCGGCGGGGAATGAGCAGCAAGCCTCCTTGCTGCACCCCTCAGTGCAGCGGGACGGCCGCACCGCCACTCCATCGCTGACCCCGGCCGGCTCGTCGTCCCAGGCCGTTCGTGCTCCCACGGACGCGCAGGCCATGCTGTGCATGGCGCGCGAACTCCTGCGCTACCGCCCCATCGACGACCTCTACGAGGACTGGCTGGACCGCATCGCCGAGCTTGTCAGTGCCGCAGCGGGCTCCCCTGCACCGTCCCTCTCGCTGCCTCGTCCACCGTCAGCTATGGGCGACGTAGCTCACGGAGCACCTCCACCACCTCTATACCAAGACGGCGCCCTGGCGCCAAGGCACGCGGTTCCGCGGCGCGACCCACCGCGTCCGGTGCCCGTGCTCGAAGAAGGAAGCTGGCAAGAAGTCCCTCGCCCGCAAGAGAACGCTCCACCACTCCCCGCACCGCCATGTCAGGATCACTTGCTGTGGGAGGGCCCCGCGTCGCTTACCGTGGCGGCGCGCGGGCGCCGAGACCAAGCTCCACCTCCAAGACGGGCCCCAGTGAGCACGGCCGGCTGCCGCGCCTTCACCATCGAGCTGCGTAACTGTGACACCCCAAAAATTTTACCTTATTTTATTAATTAAAATTTTGCCAGGAAATAAAACTTTTCCATTTGTCTTGATTTACCCTTTTGATATTATGGGTTTTTACCTCAAGAGGAAACTTTCCAAAAGTATTATTGGATTTGTATACTCTTTCTATAAAACAATTCTTTATCAGTGGATTTTATTGGAAGATTTGTTTTCTCAGAGCTTTATTCTTTTAGAAATTTTTTCTTTGGAATTTGGAGTTTCTGTTGCACTGCAACCATTTGACAAATACCTTTAAAAATCTCACCAAAATTTGGGGATGTCATGTGATGTTTCCACATCACTTTTATACAAAAATATCTGTTGGTTATTGGAGATTTTGAGCTCTACATCATCTTTGCGAATCTGGTCCAGTGGGTATCTTTGCACTACAACCTATTTAAATATTTCTTTAAAAATTCTTCCAAGTGTTTGGAGATGTCAGTAGATGCATACAATTCAACTTCATGCAAAAAACCCAGTGATGATCTTTGAAAAATTTGAGTGAATCAACCTCTTTTTCATTCTGGTCCAGATTGGTGATTTGTACTGCAACCCTATTTTATTTTGCTCTAGTGACCCTGAGCTTTTTCCTGCTTGTAGCCCTCCCTGCCAAACCCTTATGTCCAGGAGAATGGACCCATTGGAGGATCTTAAGTGCTTGCAATGAGACCTTCTTCTCTTTGTCCAAAACTGTGGTTTTGCAAAACTTGCACTAGCAAGTTTCTTGTTTTGCCCAAGTGATCCTACCATCATCACCTGCATCCAGGGAGACCCTGATCTGGAGTTTGTGGCCACTCCAAGAGTTGCCTAGATGCATTTGGCATTATGTCGAACACTTGGTGTGCACAGCCAGTTTTGGGCATGTTTCCTAGTTTGCACTATGATCTTGTTCCACTGACCCAGCAACCTTGTCCACTAAGCTCCTAACCATCCCTACCCTAGTCCTGTTAATTGCCAGCCTCACTCTCGCACTCTAGGCTGCCCTGGCATTTCGTCAAGCATGTCCCGTGCGTGCTCTGGGCGCGCCCAGAGCACACATTTTGCACGCGCGCGCACTGAGCCGCCACGTCGCACTGCCGCCCTCGTCGCGTGCCGTCCCTGGCCCCTGCTCACCTGCTGAACCGCGCACTACGCTCGCCCACTCTCCACGCCACCTCTGGCGCCCTACAGCGCCGCTGGCAGAGCTTTTGGCGGCACGCCGGCGTCGGCAGCGAGCTCTGCCATGGACGGCGCCGCCCAAACCACACCAGCGCGCCAGCTGCCCCTATGAACAGCTCGAGCTTATCCCCAAGCCCGTCGGCACGCGCTCGTTGCCGCCACGTCGCCCTGCAGCTACAGCATCGCGGTCGCCGGCGTTCTTATCCTCGGCCGCCGCGGGACCGACCTCGAGCGCCTATTTAAGGGATCCCCGAACTCGTTCAAGACCTCAGGCGACCCCAGGCTTTCCCCCTAGTTCTCCCCAAGCAGTGGATTGGCCCGGAGAGGCCATCTTCCCCAACTCCGGCCGGTTCGGCCGCCGCTACCGTCCGGTGACATTCGTTGCAACCAGGCTATCTCCCGCCCATCCAACGCCACCAATCGCTTCCCCTTGCCCTCGCGGAGCTGCCCAGCGCCTCAGCCTCGATCGGAGACCACCGGAGCCCTAAACTCACTTTCCTCCCGTAGCCCTCTCCGCCGCGGAGCTCGCCGCCGGCGACTCCTCCCACCACCGTCGACCCGACGACCACCGAGAGGACCGCCCCGGTCTGGCGGGCCCATCCCTGCCCTCAGGTGCCCCCGAGGAGCCGCCGTTCGTCGCCGGCGATCGCCGGAGTCCCGCTCCCGTCCGGCAGAGAAGAGGAGGGAGGGGGAAGAACGGACAAACCTGACCGGTGGGCCCCTGGATCCACTGTCAGTGACCCGCGCGCCGTCCACTCTAGTTAAGTGAAGGCGCAGAAGTCCTGAGTACGTTTCCTCTGCTGCGAAAGCGTATTCTCTCCCGAACGTTTTCTTTTTCTGGTTTTTATTAAAAACAGAGATTTGACCAGACTTTGACCAGCTATATCTTTTAAAATAAAACTCCAAATGAGTTGATTCTTTTTCCTACCTCTCTCAAATTTCATCTAGTTTATTTTAAGATTTATTTCAAAAATATGGAGACAACTTTTTGTACTGTGTTTGAAATATTTGTTGTTTGAATATTTTTTTTCAAAATAGGAAATGGAGAGAAGAGAAAGCTTTCAAAAAGTGCATCATTTGCATACTATTGAAGGCAAGCATTTCTGAACTCTGGCATAATATTTTGTGTGGTGTTCTGATGTGGTTACAACACCACTTTGACTTGGAGCATACGTTATTCTTATGCAACGGTATAGTCTCATTGCATGAATGCATATTGGAGATTTCCTTGCTGTTATAAATGGATATGCTGTGATAGTGATTCATCCTCGTGGACTTTTCATGCATACCGGCAGGAAGCCGGGAGAGTCGTGGTCTTGGGTAGACACGAGCTTGTCCCTAGTTCCTCGTCGGGACAAGTGTGTCCGGTATGGCAAGATGAGTTTTGATGAGCAGTGACTCTGTCTGTTAATGGAAATATTTTGGTTATGCTATCATTTGGAGAATACTTGGACCACCTGAGTCGGTCGTAAGTCGAGTCTTGTTCGGTGACTTTCCCTACTTGTTTTGTGCTATCACTTGTCCCTGCCACGGGTAGGGTATGGTTCAGTAAGTTGTCAACCCCTTACCAAAGCACACACCGTACAGAGAGGCCATGGTGGAATATACCGGGTGCATCCGGTAGGCATGCCACCTGGTCCGGGGGCATGGGTGTTTCCGGTTGGGACCGAGAGGGGGGCACCCCTTAGAGCCCGCGAATATAAATTTGATCCCATGCTACGTCGAGGTTGTAGCCTCCCCACTTAGAGTTTTGCTTGACAGGTGTCGTGGGTGATTCCAGACACCGGTAAGTTAAGCTGGTGTGTGCAGGTCAGGCGTGTTTTCAATTAAAAGGCCGTAGACGGAATTAGTCCCGATGGGCTATGTAAATCCGTTACTCGTGGGGAAATAGTACACCCTCTGCAGAGGATATATCCTTTCGGATAGCCATGTTCATGAGTAAGGACTTCAATCTGAGATAAATGGACTTCAGTCTGAGATAAATCATAGTAACGGTATTCGGATGGAGACACGGTTAAACTAAATCATAGTAACGGTATTCGGATGGAGACACGGTTAAACTAGATCATAGTAACGGTATTTGGATGGAGACACGGTTAAACTAGAGCACAATGACGGTCTTCGGATGGAGAAACAGATATACCAGAACTTTGTTTATGACCTCTGTCATATGAGGATTATGATTATTATTAATGTGGACTAACCAGTTACTTTATTTGCATTATTGAGTATCCTTGGGACGGTTCTACCTCCTGGATGCTCACTGTGATTATTCTTATATAAGCCCTTTATGTGGCGTCGCTCAGACGCCCGACTGCGGCATGTTTGTTATTTATTTATCCCTTATAAGCCCTCTCTGTGGTGTCGCTCAGACGCCCGACTGCGGCATGTATGTTATTTATTTATCCTTTATAAGCCCTTTATGTGGTGTCACTCAGACGCCCGACTGCGGCATGTTTGTTATCTAACTTTTCTTTATAAGCCCTTTATGTGGTGTCGCTCAGACGCCCGACTGCGGCATTGTTAATTTAATTGCAACCTTTCGAGGAGTCATTTCAGACACTCGGTCAGTGCATCCTATTTTTACTCCCGTATTACATGTTCATATTCTACCTACATGCGTGCATCTCGGATTTTCGTTCATTTCGGGACAGACGTTATGATCATAAAATATTTCGGAGTATGATTACCTCTTGTTATATATTTACCCGTGTTCTTAATGTTTGCGAGTACATTCAAACGTACTCACTGGCTTGTCCCTGGCTATTGTCTTGGCCAGATATCGCGCATGGTGACAGCATTGCGACGACAGCCCCGGAACCTGCGTATTGACGATAGCAGCCTCGCGAAGATAGGAGTTATCCTGGTCAGCTGTTCTTGTGGGAAATGGAGTCCCATAGACGCAAATGTACCACAAACCGCTTCCGCCATCAACCATTAGAAACCAAGTGTTGTACTCCTAGGCCACAATGGTCTTGTACTACATATTTTGTACCTTGCTTGGAATCCTTGTATCAAGTTGGTGCCTCATCAGCTAACAGTAATCCTGGGGCTGGTGAGCACAAAGGCCGTTTTCTGGGAAATTAATATCCCGAAAATCCGGTCGTGACAGACTTGGTATCAGAGCCAGGCTGACCATTGGCTAATCCTATCTTAGCCAGGTCAATAAACCTAGGTTCACCAAACCACCAGACCTTAGCCTAACCCCGGCCAAGCTTCTCGCGTAAGATAGCCCCACAGTGACCCGACGCCTTTCGGCGGACGGTGCCCAACCTATCAGCCTAGCCCGTCGATCACACGCCAGTGACCGACACCTAACACGTCTCAATCGCAAGCGAGCGAAGGAAGACTCCGTCCCCTTTTCCTATAAAAGGGCGCGCTAGCCTCAACCCAGCACAGCACAACCCCTTTTCCAAAACCAAGCCACGATGCCTGGCCCCATTGTTCACAATGAGACCACAGCAACCAACCTTGGAGGTTTTGTGACCGTGCTCGCAAACCTCACCCGCCGTGCCTATGCGTTAGAAGAGCCCCCCTGAATATGTTGTGTACCAAGGACCCATGTACGGTGAGAGCCGTCAGTACTGGGCCACTGTGCACATCTATGGTAGGGGTCTGTCGCCAGAACGCCCCTACAGGTTCACTGGAAGGACAACTTCCTTTGAGCCACAAGCCATCCAACTGGCAGCCCGCGAAGCCATAGTTCAACTCCGGCACTTGTCGCCTAGAGTTAACTGTCGCTCGTTCTACTACTACCCCAGTCGTGACGGGTATGGTAGGCCGCCCCAGGTTGCCAACGGAGATCACGAGACAGATCCTGCACTATTGCATCTGGTGCGCTATGTGAGCGCACTAGAGCAACTGTTCGATCAGGTCACCCTTGATCTGATCGCAGCTCGTGGAGAACTGGTTCGCCGAGCCCAGGCGAGAAGAGAAGTGGAGCCCGACGCCGACAACCCAGTCGTGCTGTTCGGACACCCGATCGATTCCATGAGATCTGCCCCAGCCATCAACCAGAGTGCTTTGGTGTCACCAGAAGCGCTTCGTCGCCTTTTGGGAACCCATTCCAACGGGATTGTGGCCAGCAACCCCCGTGATGGTCATCACCACTACCCCGACCCTGCAGCCCCTCAACCTCAGCCAGCTAATCCTGACGGAGAAACCCGTGGAGAAACCCCGGCATCCGCCAGGCCAACCCACTTAGACATTAACGAAGTAGACTAAGTCGCTCGAGTTGTACCGAGCCTTAATTTTCCTACGCTTTGTAACGGTGTGACCTTGCATCGCTTTTATTTAATGCTATCTGCTTGAACGCCCCTGTTTTTGGAGTAGTAGCTATGCATATGTACGTTGGCGTACAGTTGCATTTTTAAATTTCGGGCGCAGCTACCAGGACCAACCCCGACGACTCCCACAGTAATGCGTCACATTTATGTGATATGTATATCTGTGGCTTTGACCCAAGCACAGGATCGACAACCAGTTACCCTTCACCCCGGTAGATAACCCAGCCCCCATGCTATAAAAGGCCACCTCGTGACCTTGCCGAGTACCCCTCACCTTGTGCACTACTCTCACAGCCTTTTCCTTGCCATGCCGACCCCCAGTATTTATCTGAGAACCCCAGACGCAACCCCGGGAAGTTTTGTTAAATTATTGTGGGATTTCACCTGCAGTACCATGAGTGCCACCCATCCACCCCAGTACGAGTTGCTCAAATCGAGGATCACCCCTTCCACCTCGAAATATTGGGCAGTGGTGCACATCCCTCCCGCATACCCAAACCAAGACCCAACGGAAGTTTCCTTCGTGGGGAATCCATGCCGACTCCGCATATGGCCATAGAAGCTGCTGCGTACGAGGCGCTCGCTCGTCTTCGATTCGCGGTACCCTATGCCAGCGAACGAGGATATTATTATTTTCCGAGTCGTGCACCACCCGGAGAAGTTGCATCTTTTCCCGGTGGACGAATTGAGAGAGATCCAGTACTGACCAACCTTGCTCAGTACGTTATCGCTCAGGAGCGTTTGACTCAGCGGGTGATGGGTTATCTCCAGAGCCTCGCTGATTTAAATCCTCGGATCGCTATTGGCAGACCACTAGGCCTGACCAGGAGAGGCGC
The DNA here is from genome assembly GCF_018294505.1 of Triticum aestivum. NCBI lineage: Eukaryota > Viridiplantae > Streptophyta > Magnoliopsida > Poales > Poaceae > Triticum > Triticum aestivum. Next base: position 343,872,639 of record NC_057814.1, read on the forward strand.
ATTCATCGACTGGTCAACCCGCTTCCCCCGATAAAAGAGGAGTGTGCCCCAGTGCCAGAGGCGTTTTCTCAGGACCCTGTCCTTTTGCCGTTTTCTTTGTAAACGTCACCGCTGTATTTTTTTACTCCAGTTTTTATTTACGTGTTGTAACTTGTACGTGTTATCTAAATTGGTGCGACGGATCCGATTTTCTTTGGTTTCAATTATGTGAGCAGTTTTACTGTTGTTAATTTTGTTTTATCAAATTTTCGCTCGCGGTAAATTTTTGTGATGAGATTTCTTTTCCCGAGTCGCTGCAGCGTATATATATCTTCATGACATAGATTTTATTCGCGCAGCACCGTAACAGCAGACTCACGACCACAACCTCTCGACCTCGTGCGCTGATTACAAATCCTCGTACACACTTTGCACCTAATTGATCACACCCGAGGACACCACAGTCTCAGTAAGAGAGATTTGTGAGTAATCATTCGGGCGCGAGTTGCCCCAGCACATCGACAGCAGTTAGCACTCGATGCCGCACCTAATCCTCATGATCGCCGCCCCCGCGAAGAGCCAACACTCGAGTGGCAGCATCACGACGATCATCCAGGATCATCGCGCACAGGAGCACGGAGAGCCCCAGCAGCACCGCCAAGCCTCCACACATCAGGACCACGTACCAGTCCGGCATCGCCTCCGCCATTAGAGCCCCGTCTCGAGCTCCTCTAGCAGCAATGGAGGAGAAGGAAGGAGAAGTAGAAGCGAGGCCAGGTGTGAGGAAGAAGAGAGGAGCACCGCGATTGTTTTATAGCTCGGGATCGGTGTACGGTGGGCGAGGCCCACCAGCACCAATCGTCGCTCGATCGCCGGTGTTCGGAGGCGAGTCCGCGAGCAGTGCCGACAGCGCACTGGCCCGCGAGGTGAGTGCACGCTGCGCCGGCAGCTAGCACGCCGCGCACTACCGCAGTACGGTCTAGGTGCCCTACGCGCTAGGCGTCGCCGGTGGAGGAAGCACGGGAGAGCACGCGAGAGAGAAGAGAGAGCCAGAGGTAGGTAGAAGAAGAGGCCGACAGTGGGCCCCGGGTCCACCAGTCAGCCAGAGAGAGCACTCTGCTCTCGGGTGCGACCAGCGTGTTTAAGTATTTTATAATTTATTCTGGATTACTGTTTCCGCGTAGAAATATCTCGTTTTCCCCGACCTTGGATTTTTCCACGCAACGCCGGTGTACCACACTGTGGTTTTTCACCACTTATTGCCCTCCCACTGTAGCCGCTTTGTTTTTGCACAATTGAATGATTTCTTTTAGTAAGAGCAATGTTTGTTCAAAACTGCTTTTAACAAATCTCGAGGACGAGATTTTTCTTAAGGGGGGTAGTGTTGTGACACCCCAAAATTTTTACCTTGTTTTATTAATTAAAATTTTGCCAGGAAATAAAACTTTTCCATTTGTCTTGATTTACCCTTTTGATATTATGGGTTTTTACCTCAAGAGGAAACTTTCCAAAAGTATTATTGGATTTGTATACTCTTTCTATAAAACAATTCTTTATCAGTGGATTTTATTGCAAGATTTGTTTTCTCAGAGCTTTATTCTTTTAGAAATTTTTTCTTTGGAATTTGGAGTTTCTGTTGCACTGCAACCATTTGACAAATACCTTTAAAAATTTCACCAAAATTTGGGGATGTCATGTGATGTTTCCACATCACTTTTATACAAAAATATCTGTTGGTTATTGGAGATTTTGAGGTCTACATCATCTTTGCAAATCTGGTCCAGTGGGTATCTTTGCACTACAACCTATTTAAATATTTCTTTAAAAATTCTTCCAAGTGTTTGGAGATGTCAGTAGATGCATACAATTCAACTTCCAAAAAACCCAGTGATGATCTTTGAAAAATTTGAGTGAATCAACCTCTTTCTCATTCTGGTCCAGATTGGTGATTTGTACTGCAACCCTATTTTATTTTGCTCTAGTGACCCTGAGCTTTTTCCTGCTTGTAGCCCTCCCTGCCAAACCCTTATGTCCAGGAGAATGGACCCATTGGAGGATCTTAAGTGCTTGCAATGAGACCTTCTTCTCTCTGTCCAAAATTGTGGTTTTGCAAAACTTGCACTTGCAAGTTTCTGGTTTTGCCCAAGTGATCCTACCATCATCACCTGCATCCAGGGAGACCCTGATCTGGAGTTTGTGGCCACTCCAAGAGTTGCCTAGATGCATTTGGCATTATGTCGAACACTTGGTGTGCACAGCCAGTTTTGGGCATGTTTCCTAGTTTGCACTATGATCTTGTTCCACTGACCCAGCAACCTTGTCCACTAAGCTCCTAACCATCCCTACCCTAGTCCTGTTAATTGCCAGCCTCACTCTCGCACTCTAGGCTGCCCTGGCATTTCGTCGAGCATGTCCCGTCCGTGCTCTGGGCGTGCCCAGAGCGCACGTTTTGCCCGCGCGCGCACTGAGCCGCCGCGTCGCACTGCCGCCCTCGTCGCGTCCCGTCCCTGGCCCCTGCTCACCTGCTGAACTGCGCACTACGCTCGCCCACTCTCCACGCCACCTCTGGCGCCCTACAGCGCCGCTGGCAGAGCTTTTGGCGGCACGCCGGCATCGGCAGCGAGCTCTGCCATGGACGGCGCCGCCCAAACCACACCAGCGCGCCAGCTGCCCCTATGAACAGCTCGAGCTTATCCCCAAGCCCGTCGGCACGCGCTCGTCGCCGCCACGTCGCCCTGCAGCTACAGTTTTGCTTGACAGGTGTCGTGGGTGATTCCAGACACCGGTAAGTTAAGCTGGTGTGTGCAGGTCAGGCGTGTTTTCAATTAAAAGGCCGTAGACGGAATTAGTCCCGATGGGCTATGTAAATCCGTTACTCGTGGGAAAATAGTACACCCTCTGCAGAGGATATATCCTTTCGGATAGCCATGTTCATTAGTAAGGACTTTAGTCTGAGATAAATGGACTTCAGTCTGAGATAAATCATAGTAACGGTATTCGGATGGAGACACGGTTAAACTAAATCATAGTAACGGTATTCGGATGGAGACACGGTTAAACTAGATCATAGTAACGGTATTCGGATGGAGACACGGTTAAACTAGAGCACAATGACGGTCTTCAGATGGAGAAACGGATATACCAGAACTTTGTTTATGACCTCTGTCATATGAGGATTATGATTATTATTAATGTGGACTAACCAGTTACTTTATTTGCATTATTGAGTATCCTTGGGACGGTTCTACCTCCTGGATGCTCACTGTGATTATTCTTTATAAGCCCTTTGTGTGGCGTCGCTCAGACGCCCGACTGCGGCATGTTTGTTATTTATTTATCCCTTATAAGCCCTCTCTGTGGTGTCGCTCAGACGCCCGACTGCGGCATGTATGTTATTTATTTATCCTTTATAAGCCCTTTATGTGGTGTCACTCAGACGCCCGACTGCGGCATGTTTGTTATCTAACTTTTCTTTATAAGCCCTTTATGTGGTGTCGCTCAGACGCCCGACTGCGGCATTGTTAATTTAATTGCAACCTTTCGAGGAGTCATTTCAGACACTCGGTCAGTGCATCCTATTTTTACTCCCGTATTACATGTTCATATTCTACCTACATGCGTGCATCTCGGATTTTCGTTCATTTCGGGACAGACGTTATGATCATAAAATATTTCGGAGTATGATTACCTCTTGTTATATATTTACCCGTGTTCTTAATGTTTGCGAGTACATTCAAACGTACTCACTGGCTTGTCCCTGGCTATTGTCTTGGCCAGATATCGCGCATGGTGACAGCATTGCGACGACAGCCCCGGAACCTGCGTATTGACGATAGCAGCCTCGCGAAGATAGGAGTTATCCTGGTCAGCTGTTCTTGTGGGAAATGGAGTCCCATAGACGCAAATGTACCACAAACCGCTTCCGCCATCAACCATTAGAAACCAAGTGTTGTACTCCTAGGCCACAATGGTCTTGTACTACATATTTTGTACCTTGCTTGGAATCCTTGTATCAAGTTGGTGCCTCATCAGCTAACAGTAATCCTGGGGCTGGTGAGCACAAAGGCCGTTTTCTGGGAAATTAATATCCCGAAAATCCGGTCGTGACAGTAGCGTCGCCTGGCTGGGCAAGTTCAAGCCGGATCTACCTCCTCGTTATGACGGCACCCCCGACCCCGCGGAGTTCTTGCAGCTCTACGAGTTGAGCATCGAGGCGGCCAACGGCGACAAGAAAGTCATGGTGAACTGGTTCCCCATGGCGGTCAAGGACGACGCTCGTTCCTTGCTCCTGAACCTGCCTCCGAGCTCGATCTCCTCCTGGGACGAGATGCGCGACCGCTTCGTCACCAACTTCCAGGGCAAGCGCGACCGCCCTCTGGCCGCGAGTGACCTGCGCCGCATCAAGCAACAGCCGGGGGATACCCTCCAGAAGTACATCCAACGCTTCAACAACGTTCGTCTCAAGATCCCCAAGGTGACGGACGAGGCCATCATCTCGGCATTCTCTGACGATGTCCGTGACGTCAAGATGAAGGAGGAGCTCGCCATCCACGAGGAGTTGTGCACGTCCCTTTAGCTGTTCAACCTTCCGACCAAGTGCGCAAGGGCTGAGGAAGGGCGCCTTTCCCTTCTCGAGCTACCAACTGCCGACCTGGAGGAGAAGAAAGCCAAGGCCAAGGACGTGAAGTGCAAGGGAGGAGCCGTACTCGTGGCAGAGCCGGACACAAAGCGCGGCAAGGACCAGCCTGAGTCATCCAAGAGCAGCCGACCGTTATGCGCCATCCACAATGTGCACAGTCACAACACCAACGATTGTTAGGAGCTCAGGGCCATTCGCGATGGACGCTTCCAGGAGCCGCGTGCTATCGCCTGCATCTTGAGCGGAGCTCAGGCCCCGGCCTCACAGCGAATCTTCAAGCAGTTTGCTTGCGAGGTGAACGCAGTCCTCCCCAAGCTCGAGGCCACACGACCGCTCAGGTAGTCCAAGTGTGCTATTACCTTCAGCTCAGCAGACCAGCTCAAGTGTGCGGCCACTGCTGGCGCTCTCCCGATGCTCTGTTCACCCGTCATCAGCAACGTGCAAGTAACCAAGACCCTCATCGACGGCGGCGCAGGACTCAGCGTCTTGTCCGTCGACACGTTCGACAACCTTCAAGTGCCCTACGACCAGCTTCAGCCTACCAAGCCTTTCTCAGGAGTGACCGACGGTTCCACCACACCGATAGGGCAGGTCCGCCTCCCTGTCACCTTCGGAGAATGCAACAACTACCGCACCAAGCTCATCGACTTCGACGTCGCACACATCCGTCTGCCATACAATGCCATCCTCGGGTATCCAGCCCCGGCCAAGTGCATGGCGGTGACGCACCACGGCTACAACGTCCTCAAGATGCCAGGGAGCGGCGGGATCATCACAGTCCTCTGCGAAGAAAGAGATGCGGTGTGCTCCCTCGAGCGCGCCTTCCAAGCAGCGTCAATAGAAGACCACGACAAGAGTGCAGCTCGGTACCCTCCTGAGGTTGTCCCTAAGAAGAAGCAGCTACTCAGTGCAGGACCTCAGGAGGGTGGCGTCGCGAGTGGTACCTCGTCATGATCAGTGCCCGCGCCTGGGGCGCCTCCCTCCCTCGCATAGGAAGGCGCGCCCGGTGCCCTCCTTGGGCACGGCTCGGGGGCTCTCTTCTGGTGGGCTTCAGACCTTGCCAACGTCACGAGGGAGGCGCTCGGGTACCACTTGTAGGCGTGCTTCGCGGCACGTCTCCCTCAGGAGGACACAGGGCGAGGGGCGCCCAACGCGCAGGAGTTCATCGCCAAGACCACTCAGGAACTGCAGGATGCGAGGGCCATGCGTGGCGACCGCCGCTCACCGGGCGCAGCTCCCCATCCAGGCGAGGATGCCGGGCTGCGTGTCTACGTCGACGTCCCAGGACTCAACAGGGTTGCGTCTCAGGAGCCCTTCTGGCCTTCGTGCGTGGGACGCTGCGAGGGCCCACCGTACAGCTACGTTCGCATGCCATTCAGCCTGCCGAGCATGGCATCCGCTTATCAGTGCAACTTGCGGCGCGTCCTGGCGGCTCAGGAGGCCAGGCACCGCGCTGTCCTGACTGAGATGGGAGACGGTCCTCAAGGAACCACCTGGACCCCCAGAGCCTCTTGAGGCTCAGGGTCTCGGTGGCTTGTGAGGAGCAACCCCTTCGCCATGCATCTTCAGTTGCCTCAGCATTTCTTCAACAATAGAACCTGGTGACATTTTCCAAGTTTATTTAGCTGGGAGCGCCCCTCGGGCTGCATCATTCCCAGGCCGCGTGGGTCCGTCCCTGTGGCATGTATCCCCTTTTTTATGTCGTTAGCTTACCTTGCTGGGGACGCCCCTCGGGCTGCATCATCCCCAAGCAGCTCGGGCTTGACCCAGTGGCATGTATCTTCCCTGCATTTACTTCAGCCAGTCTGCTTTCCATGCTTAATCTATCTATGACTATCACATGCTCGATTGTAACCCACCACGGGAGCCGCGCGCCGGTCGTCTTTCTTCAGGACCCTTCACATGAGAGGGTTAGGCATGGCGTCTGTGCTCGGGCCCGTCCCTGCAGCGTCGTTAAATCCAACGGCTGAGCTCTGTCTGGCGGGCCGGCCCCGTTCACGTCACCTCCTGGGGCCGTTGGTGCTTGGACTTCTCACGCGATAACCTCAGGAGATTTGTTCGGCACAGGTTGTCTGACCACCTCGCAGGACCAACACAGCGAACAAGAACCAAGACCAGGCGCAACCCGCCTTGAGGTAGGGCCTCGTGAGTCCCGCACTGGCTCACGAGTGCCCAGACACACCTCGTCTAGCCCTGCCGTGCAAGCCACGTGTCAGGGCGGGGCTGTACACGCCTCGGGGGCTCTTCGCAGTACGGAGTCCCCTCCCACGTACCAGTGGAAGCACCATGCTCCACGCTGGCCGTCGACACTGCCGAGGAGCGGCTATGCCCGTGCAAGTGCGGAAGCGCTATGCTCCGCGCTGGTGATAAACAACTAAGGGCGGCCCCACGGCCGCATCAACCTTAGGGAGCCCCTGAGCTCAGTGTCCGGCCTCACCGCAACACCTCCCCTCGGGAGAGTCGCGCGAGGGGGCTGGGCACGGGGGCTGCGCTCGGGTGACGCCCAAGCGTACGCCACCCAACCAGGTTCCCCGGACCTGGTCGTCGCACGCCCCTCCCGAGACGAGCCTCGGCGATGGCAAAGGTATGAAGGTTGTTTGCACGTCAAGGGGGACTCTTGAGCATCGCGACTCAGGAGCCTAACTGGTCACGTAGCCCCTCACTCCTTGGGTACGTCCTGGTCTCCGGTCGGTCCAACGGCAGTTGAGGTATGCGCGGGGCCGGGCTCTGCCGACGTAGAACACTAAACCTATCCTCGCGCCACTTTCCTATAAGCTGTTTGCGCGTAAAAGGGGATTCCTGAGCATCGCGACAGGAGCCTAACTGGTCACGTAGCCCCTCACTCCTTGGTTCCGTCCTGGTCTCCGGTCGGCCCAATGGCGGTTGAGGTATGCGCGGGGCCGGGCTCTGCCGACGTAGAACGTAAAGAAAATAGGAAGAAAATCGCAAAATCTCAAAGCAAATATTACAAGACATATTGTTCTCCCAAATATCAAGCACAAGTTTAAACGCCTCCACGAGGCATGATGCATGTTGCAGGAGTAAAACAGGAAAGCTGCCGCGAGCAGGTCACCCCTGGACACCTCCATCACCCACAAGAGGTGCTCCTCCCTTGGCGGCGTCGCCTTCACCTGTACCGCCAGCCAGAGCCGCAGGAACGGTAGCACCGCCGGTCGAAGGCGCGAGAGCGAAGCCGCGGAACTTCTTCAGCAGGGCCTCCACCTGGCCCTTCACGGCAGCGGCAGCGGCCGCACAATGCTCCTCGTCCACAGGCTCCAGCAGCTCGTCCAGGCGGGCAGCTGGATCGCGAAGATGGAGGTGACTGAAGACACGCATCAGTGCAGCTGAGGAAAGAACGCGGGCTTCCGCCTCAGCCATAGGACCGATGCCGCTCACAACCTCCTCAAGCGCGACAACCAAGTAGGGAAGCAGCTGAGCAGGGCCATCCTCGTCGGTGGTCAGCGGCCTCTCCAAGCCCTTCTCGTATAGCGCCTTCGATGCCGCACGGGACCTCTTCTCGAGGAGCGCGAAGGCCGCGCGGTCCTCGGTCAGGACCTTCGCCTTGGCATCAAGACTGGCCTTCTTCGCCTCCACCTTCCACTCGAGCTCCTCCAGCCGGTTGCACTCCGTGGCCTGCGCCTTCGCCAGCTCCCCCAGCTCAGCATCGCGATCCTTGATGGCGTCCTCCCGAGCCCTCATCTTCTCCTCCTCCGCTTGGCGGCCACGAGCTTCTTCCATGCGCACATCGCACAAATTCTTCAGTTCAGCCTCCAGCGCCCGGCAGCGGTCCTGGGCGGCTTTGGGATCCTTCAGCACCACTTCACAAGCAGCTGCGGCTTGGGCGCTGGCTTGCTTCTCCTTTTCGGAGGCCGCCACGGCTTGGCTCAGCGTCGCTTGTACAGACACGTCGGAATGAAGCCAGCCGGAGACCAGCTCCAGGCGCCCGGCTACCAGGTGAGAGTCGGCGCCCTGGAGATCTTCTCGCAGCTAGGCCATTTCCAAAAGGGCGCGCTCCAAGACATCAGGAGAAACAGAGGAACCTGGAAGCACTCGCGCAGCAGGAGGAGGGCATGGCGCCGTCACCAGAGCCTGGGAAACCGGGGGCTTCTGAAATTTGGGGACCCCGCCAGGGCTGGTCACCAACGCCTCCGGAGCCAGCAGGGCCACGAGGGCTGTCCCCCCATGAGGATGCTCCTCCAGACCTCGCGAGGGCGACTGGATCGAGGAGGTGCGAGTGCTGTCGCTCCCCTTCTCCACGGAGGGGGGTGCAGCTGCTGTAGAAGGTTCGGCCCCGGGCGGGGCCGCGGCATCCTCCTTCCTCTTCTTCGCCGCAGGCGGCGGCCTAACCAACACCTACGATGAACATCAAGAAGCAACAGCACGAGCGAGAACAAGGCAAGGCACGAGTACTTACTGGTCCACAGCGGCGTAATCCACCCTCCGCTTGCTAAGCTTGAAGCCCGAGAGCCTCGGGGCTTGAGGCGCAGGCGCGCAGGCTCCAGGAGCAGAAGCTGGGGCAGCGGAGAGACCGGAGGCAGCCCCCGGGCGGCGTCAAAGCCGGGGCAACATCTCGGGGGACCAGCGCCAACCTGCCCCTCATCGGGACCACGGGCGGCTCCCCTTTCTCCTGGCAGGCGTCGGCCTCGTCGTCGTCTGGCAGGGTGCGGAGGATGTCAGCCTTACTCAAGGGGGAGGTATCCCCCATCCTTTCAGGGGTCGCCTCCGAGTCCTCCTCCTCTTCTTCCTCCCCGCGGGACTCACCAGAAGGCAGCTCCACCGGCGCCGGCGCCGCAGGGGCCCCGGTGGGCGCCGGCGGCACTAGCCCGCGCCTGTCAAAGGTCGGCCTGGCGGCCACGACCTGCGCTCCATCCTTGCGGACGAACAAGGGAATGAAGACGCTTGGCTGGTAATCCTGGTCGTCCCCGACCAAGAGGTGGAGAGCTGCAGCCAGCTCACCGTCAGGCAAGGCTTCCGAGCTCAGGCGAACCTTGTCCTCTTCGTCCCCAAGCCTCCATAAGGGGCGTGTACGCGCCTGAAGCGGGGCCACGCGCAGCATCAAGAATTCCCTCAGAAGCATGGCCCCAGTCACTGTGACACCCCAAAATTTTGTCCTTGTTTTATTAATTAAAATTTTGCCAGGAAATAAAACTTTTCCATTTGTCTAGATTTACCCTTTTGATATTATGGGTTTTTACCTCAAGTGGAAACTTTCCAAAAATATTATTGGACTTGTATACTCTCTCTATGAAACAATTCTTTATCAGTGGATTTAATTGCAAGATTTGCTTTTCCCTGAGCTTTATTCTTTTAAAATGATTTTCCATGGATTTGGAGTCTCTGTTGCACTGCAACCATTTGACAAATGCATTTAAAATTTCCACCAAAATTTGGGAATGTCATGTGATGTTTCCACATCACTTTTATGCAAAAATATCTTTTGGTTATTGGAGATTTTGAGTTCTACATCAACTTTTCAAATCTGGCCCAGTAGGCATTTTTGCACTACAACCTCTTAAATATTTCCTTAAAAATTCTTCCAAGTGTTTGGAGATGTCAGTAGATGCATATAATTCAACTTCATGCAAAAACCCAGTGTTGTTCTTTGAAAAATTTGAGTGAATCAACCTCTTTTTCATTCTGGTCCAGTTTGGTGATTTGTACTGCAACCCTATTTTATTTTACTCTAGTGACCCTGAGCTTTTCCCTGCTTGTAGCCCTCCCTACAAAACCGTTAAGTCCAGGAGAGTGGACCCATTGGAGGATTTGAAGTGCATGCAATGAGACCTTTTTCTTTCTGTCCAAAACTGAAGTTTTGCAAAACTTGCACTAGCAAGTTTCTGGTTTTGCCCAAATGACCTTGCCATCATCACCTACATCCAGGGAGACCCTGATCTGGAGTTTTTGGCCACTCCAAGAGTTGCCTAGATGCACTTAGCATTCTGTCGAACACTTGGTGTGCACAGTCTGTTTTGACATGAGTTTTTGTTTGCACTGTGTACTTGATCCTCTGACCCAGCAACCTTGTCCACTAAGATCCTAGCTACTCCTAACCTAGTCCTGTTAATTGCCAACCTCCCTCTCGCACCCTAGGCTGCCCTGGCATTTCGTCGAGCACGTCCCGTGCATGCTCTTGGCGCGCCCAGAGCGCACGTTTTGCACGCGCGCACCGAGTCGCCGCGTTGCACTGCCGCCCTCGCCGCGTCCCGCCCCTGGCCCTTGCTTGCCTGCAGAGCCGCGCACTACACTCGCCCACTCTCCACGCCACCCCTGGCGCCCTATAGCGCCGCCGTCAGAGCTTTTGGCGGCACGCCGGCGTCGGCAGCGAGCTCCTGCCATGGACGGCGCCGCCCAAGCCACCCGCGTGCGCCAGCTGCCCCTGTGAACAGCTCGAGCTTATCCTGAAGCCCGTCGGCACGCGCTCGTCGCCCTGCGGCTACAGAGCGACGGTCGCCGGCGATCTTATCCTCGGCCGCCCCGGGACCAGCCTCGAACGCCTATAAAAGGAGGCCCCGAACCCCTCCAAGCACTCAGGCGACCTCAGGCCTTCCCCCTAGAGCTCCCCTAGCCGTGGATTGACCGGAAGAGGCCATCTCCCCCTCCTCCGGCCGGTTCGGCCGCCGCTGCCGTCCGGTGCCATTCGTCGCAACCAGGCACTCCCTCGCCCATCCAGCGCCACCACTCACTTCCCCTTGTTCTTGCGGAGCTGCCCAGCGCCTCAGCCTCGATCGGAAACCACCGGAGCCCAAAAACCCCTTCACTCCCGTAGCCCCCTCCGCCGCGGAGCTCGCCGCCGGCGACTCCTCCCACCACCGTCGACCCAGCGACCACCGAGAGGACCGCCCCGGTCTGGCAGGTCCATCCCCGCCCTCGGATACCCGTGGGGAGCTGCCGTTCGTCGACGGCGATCGCCGGAGTCCCGCCCCGTTCGGGCAGAGGAAGAGGAGGGAGAGGGGGAATAGTCAAACCTGACCAGTGGGGCCGCTGGACCCACTGTCAGTGACCCAGCCCCGCCACCGCGAGTTCAAGTGGCCGCGTAAAACCTCGGAGTACGTCTCCTATGCTTCGAAAGCGTATTCTCCCCCGAAACGTTTTCTTTTTCTGGTTTTTATTAAAAACAGAACTTTGACTGGCTATATCTTTTAAAATAAAACTCCAAATGAGTTGATTCTTTTTCCTACCTCTCTCAAATTTCATCTAGTTTATTTTAAGATTTATTTCAAAAGTATTTGGGACAACTTTTTGTACTGTTTTTGAAATATTTGTTATTTGAATATTTTTCAAAATAGGAAATGGAGAGAGAAGAAAACTTTCAAAAAGTGCACCCCCTTTGCATACTCTTGAAGGCAAGCATTCTGAACCCTGGCATAATATTTTTGTGAGGTGTTTTTGATACAGTTACAACACCACTTTGACTTGGAGCATGCGTTATTTCTATGTATCGATTCAGTCACACGCATAAGTGCGTATTGGAGATGCTTTACTGTTAGTATGGATATGCTGGTAATAGTAATCATCCTCGCGAGCTTTCCATGCATACCGGCAGGAAGCCGGGAGAGTCGTGGTCTTGGGTAGACACGAGCTTGTCCCTAGTTCCTCGTCGAGACGACTGTGTCCGGTATGGCATGATGAGGTTTGATGAGCAGTGATTCTGTTTGTTAATGGAAACATTTTGGTTATGCTAACCATTCGGAGAATACTTGGACCACCTAAGTCGGTCGTGGGTCGAGTCTCGTTCAGTAATTTTCCCCTACTTGTTTGGTACTACCACTTGTCCCTGCCGTAGGTAGGGTATGGTTCAGTAAGTTGTCAACCCCTTACCAAAGCACACACCGTACAGAGAGGCCATGGTGGAAGATACCGGATGCATCCGGTAGGCATGCCACCTGGTCCGGGGGCATGGGTGTTTCCGGTTGGGACCGAGAGGGGGGCACCCCTTAGAGCGCGCGATATAAATTTGATCCCATGCTACGTCGAGGTTGTAGCCTCCCCACTTAGAGCTTTGCTTGGCAGGTGTCATGGGTGATTCCAGACACCGGTAAGTTAAGCTGGGGTGTGCAGGTCAGGCATGTTTTCAATTAAAAGGCCATAGGCGGAATTAGTCCCGATGGACTAAATAAATCCGTTACTCGTGGGTAAAGAGTACACCCTCTGCAGAGGTTATATCTATTCGGATAGCGATATTCATGGGTAAGGACTTCAGTCTGAGATGGGTCTAGTGACGGTTTTCGGATGGAGAAACGGCTAAACTGGATCATGGTAACGGTCTCCGGATGGAGAAACGGCTAGACTAGAACTTTGATTATGACCTATGACATATGAGGATTATGTTTATTATTATTATGGACTAACCATTTACATTATTTGAATTATTGAGTATCCCTGGGACGGTTCTACCTCCTGGATATTCACTGTGATTATTCTTATATAAGCCCTCCCTGTGGTGTCGCTCAGACGCCCGACTGCGGCATGCTTGTTATTTATTTATCCTTTATAAGCCCTTTATGTGGTGTCGCTCAGACGCCCGACTGCGGCATGCTTGTTATTTAATTAATCTTTATAAGCCCTTTATGTGGTGTCGCTTAGACGCCCGACTGCGGCATGCTTGTTATTTAATTATTCTTTATAAGCCCTTTATGTGGTGTCGCTCAGACGCCCGACTGCGGCATTGTTATTTTATTTGCGCCCTTTCGAGGAGTCATTCCAGACACTCAATCAGCGCATTCTATTTCTACTCCCGTATTGCATGCTCATATTTTACCTGCTTGCGAGCATCATGGATTTCGTTTATTTCGTGATAGACGTTGTGGTCATAAAATATTTCGTAGCATGATTACCCCCTTGTTATATTATACCCGTGTTCATAATGTTTGCGAGTACATTCAAACATACTCACTGGCTTGTCCCTGGCTATTCTCTTGGCCGGATTTCTTGCGTGGAGAGAGCATTTCGCCGACAGCCCCGGAACCCTTGTAAAGGTGATAGCAGCCTCACGAAGATAGGAGTTACCCTGGTCAGCTGTTCTTGTGGGAAATGGAGTCCCATAGACGCAGATGAACCACAAACCGCTTCCACCATCAACCACTAGAAACCAAGTGTTGTACCCCTAGGCCACAATGGTCTTGTACTACATATTTTTGTGCTTCGCTTGGAATTCTTGTATCAAGTTGGTGCCTCATCAGCAAACAGTAATCCTGGGGCTGGTGAGCACAAAGGCCGTTTTCTGGGAAATTAATATCCCAAAAACCGGTCGTGACAGACTTGGTATCAGAGCCAGGCTGACCATTGGCTAATCCTATCTTAGACAGGTCAATAAACCTAGGTTAACCAAACCACCAGACCTTAACCTAATCCCGGCCAAGCTTCTTGCGTAAGATAGCCCCACAGTGACCCGACGCCTTTCGGCAGATGGTGCCCCCCGTCGATCACGCGCCAGTGACCGACACCTAACACGTCTCATTCGCAAGCGTGCGAAGGAAGACTCCGTTCCCTTTTCCTATAAAAAGGGCACGCTAGCCTCAACCCAGCACAGCACAGCATCTTTCCCAAACCAAGCCACGATGCCTGGCCCCATCGTTCACAATGAGACCACAGCAACCAACCTTGGAGGTTTTGTGACCGTGCTCGCAAACCTCACCCGCCGTGCCTATGCATTAGAAGAGCCTCCTGAATATGTTGTGTACCAAGGACCCATGTACGGTGAGAGCCGTCAGAACTGGGCCACTGTGCACATCTATGGTAGGGGTCTGTCGCCAGAACGCCCCTACAGGTTCACTGGAAGGACAACCTCCTTTGAGCCACAAGCCATCCAACTGGCAGCTCGAGAAGCTATAGTTCACCTCCGGCACTTGTCGCCCAGAGTCAACTGTCGCTCGTTCTACTACTACCCCAGTCGTGACGGGTATGGTAGGCCGCCCCAGGTTGCCAACGGAGATCACGAGACAGATCCTGCACTATTGCATCTGGTGCACTATGTAAGCGCACTAGAGCAACTGTTCGATCAAGTCACCCTTGATCTGATCGCAGCTCGTGGAGAACTGGTTCGCCGAGCCCCGGCGAGAGGAGAAATGGAGCCCGACGCCGACAACCCAGTCGTGCTGTTCGGACACCCGATCGAGCCCTTGAGGTCTGCCCCAGCCATCAACCAGAGTGCTTTGGTGTCCCCAGAAGCGCTTCGTCGCCTTTTGGGAACCCGTTCCAACGGGATTGTGGCCAGCAACCCCCGCGATGGTCATCACCACTACCCCGACCCTGCAGCCCCTCAACCTCAACCAGTTGGTCCCGACGGTGAAACCCGTGGAGAAAGCTCGGCGTCCGCAAGGCCAGCCCACTTAGACATTAACGAAGTAGACTAAGGCGCTCGAGTTGTATCGAGCCTTAGTTTCCCTACGCTTTGTAATGGTGTGATCTTGTATCGCTTTTATTAAATGTTGTCTGCTTGAGCGCCCCTGTTTTTGGAGTAGTAGCTATGCATATGTACGTTGACGTACAGTTGTTTTTTTTTCTAATTTCGGGCGCAGCTACCAAAACCACACCCGTCGGCACCCACAGTAATGCGTCACATTTATGAGATATGTATATCTGTGGCTTTGACCCAAGAACAGGATCGACAACCAGTTACCCTCCACCCCGGTAGATAACCCAGCCCCAATGCTATATAAAATGCCACCTCGTGACCTTGCCGAGTACCCCTCACCTTGTGCGCAACCCTCACAGCCATTTCTTTGCCATGCCGACCCCCAGTATTTATCTGAGAACCCCAGACGCAACCCCGGGTAGTTTTGTTAAATTATTGTGGGATTTTACCTGCAGTACCATGAGTGCCATCCATCCACCCCAGTACGAGTTGCTCAAATCGAGGATCACCCCATCCACCTCGAAATATTGGGCAGTGGTGCACATCCCTCCCTCAAACCCAAACCAAGACCCAACAGAAGTTTCCTTCATGGGGAAATCCATGTCGACTCCGCATATGGCCATAGAAGCTGCTGCGTACGAAGCACTCGCTCGTCTTCGATTCGCGGTACCCTATGCCAGCGAACGAGGATATTATTATTTTCCGAGTCGTGCAGCACCCGGAGAAGTAGCATCTTTTCCCGGTGGACGAATTGAGAGAGATCCAGTACTGGCCAACCTTGCCCAGTACGTTATCGCTCAGGAGCGTTTGACTCAGCGGGTAATGGGTTATCTCCAGAGCCTCGCTGATTTAAATCCTCGGATCGCTATTGGCAGACCACTGATGCCTGACCAGGAGAGGCGCGTTCATCGACTGGTCAACCCGCTTCCCCCGATAGAAGAAGAGTGCGCCCCAGTACCAGAGACATTTTCACAGGATCCTGTCCGTTTACCGTTTTTATTGTAAACGTCACCGCTCTATTTATTATCCCTGTATTTATTTATATGTTGTAACTTGTTCGTGGTATCCAAAATTTGTGCGATGGATCCGATTTTTGGTTTCATTTATGTGGGCAGTTTTACTGCTATTAATTTTGTTTTAACTAATTTTCACTCGCGATAAAATTTTGTAATGAGTTTTCTTTCCCCGAGTTGCTGCAGCGTATATATATATCTTCACGACATAGATTTTTGTTCGCGCAGCACCGTAGCAGCAGACTCACAACCACAACCACTCGACCTCGTGCGCTAATTACAAATCCTCGTATACATTTTTGCACCTAACTGATCACACCCGAGGACACCACAGTCTCAGTAAGAGAGATTTGTGAGTAATCATTCGGGCGCGAGTTGCCTCAGCACACCGACAACAGTTAGCACTCGATGCCGCGCCTAATCCTCGTGATCGCCGCCACCACGAAGAGCTAACACTCGAGCGGCAGCATCACGACGATCATCCAGGATCATCGGGCACAAGAGCACGGAGAACCCCAGCAACGTCGCCAAACCTCCACACACCAGGACCACGTACCAGTCCGGCATCGCCTCCGCCATTAGAGCCTCGTCTCGAGCTCCTGCTAACAGCAATGGAGGAGAAGGAAGGAGAAGTAGAAGCGAGGCCAGGTGCGAGGAAGAAGAGAGGAGCACCGCGATCATTTTATAGCCCGAGATCGGTATACGGTGGGCGAGGTCCACCAGCGCCACTCGTCGCTCGATCGCCGGTGTTCGGAGGTGAGTCCGCGAGCAGTGCCGACAGTGCACTGGCCCGCGAGGTGAGTGCACGCTGCACCGGCAGCTAGCACGCCGCGCACTACCGCAGTACGGCCTAGATGCCCTACGCGCTAGGCGTCGTCGGTGGAGGAAGCGCGGGAGAGCACGTGAGAGAGATGGGAGAACTAGAGGTAGAAGAAGAGGCCGACAGTGGGCTCCGGGTCCACCTGTCAGCCAGAGAGAGCACTGTGCTCTCGGGTACGACCAGCGTGTCTTAGTAATTTAGAATTTATTCTAAATTACTGTATCCTCGTAGAAATATCTCGTTTTCCCCGACCATGGATTTTTCCGCGCAGCGCCATTATACCACACTGTGGTTTTACACCACTTATTGCCCTCTCACTGTAGCCACATTTTTTTGCACAGTTGAATGATTTCTTTTGGTAAGAGCAATGTTTGTTCAAAACAGCTTTTAACAAATCTCGAGGATGAGATTTTTCTTAAGGGGGGTAGTGTTGTGACACCCCAAAATTTTGACCTTGTTTTATTAAATAAAATTTTGCCAGGAAATAAAACTTTTCCATTTGTCTAGATTTACCCTTTTGATATTATGGGTTTTTACCTCAAGTGGAAACTTTCCAAAAATATTATTGGACTTGTATACTCTCTCTATGAAACAATTCTTTATCAGTGGATTTAATTGCAAGATTTGCTTTTCCCTGAGCTTTATTCTTTTAAAATGATTTTTCATGGATTTGGAGTCTCTGTTGCACTGCAACCATTTGACATATGCATTTAAAATTTCCACCAAAATTTGGGAATGTCATGTGATGTTTCCACATCACTTTTATGCAAAAATATCTTTTGGTTATTGGAGATTTTGAGTTCTACATCAACTTGTCACATCTGGGCCAGTAGGCATTTTTGCACTACAACCTCTTTAAATATTTCCTTAAAAATTCTTCCAAGTGTTTGGAGATGTCAGTAGATGCATATAATTCAACTTCATGCAAAAACCCAGTGTTGTTCTTTGAAAAATTTGAGTGAATCAACCTCTTTTTCATTCTGGTCCAGTTTGGTGATTTGTACTGCAACCCTATTTTATTTTACTCTAGTGACCCTGAGCTTTTCCCTGCTTGTAGCCCTCCCTACAAAACCCTTAAGTCCAGGAGAGTGGACCCATTGGAGGATTTGAAGTGCATGCAATGAGACCTTTTTCTTTCTGTCCAAAACTGAAGTTTTGCAAAACTTGCACTAGCAAGTTTCTGGTTTTGCCCAAATGACCTTGCCATCATCACCTACATCCAGGGAGACCCTGATCTGGAGTTTTTGGCCACTCCAAGAGTTGCCTAGATGCACTTAGCATTCTGTCGAACACTTGGTGTGCACAGTCTGTTTTGACATGAGTTTTTGTTTGCACTGTGTACTTGATCCTCTGATCCAGCAACCTTGTCCACTAAGATCCTAGCTACTCCTAACCTAGTCCTGTTAATTGCCAACCTCCCTCTCGCACCCTAGGCTGCCCTGGCATTTCGTCGAGCACGTCCCGTGCGTCCTCTAGGCGCGCCCAGAGCGCACGTTTTGCACGCGCGCGCACCGAGTCGCCGCGTCGCACTGCCGCCCTCGCCGCGTCCCGCCCCTGGCCCTTGCTCGCCTGCAGAGCCGCGCACTACACTCGCCCACTCTCCACGCCACCCCTGGCGCCCTACAGCGCCGCCGTCAGAGCTTTTGGCGGCACGCCGGCGTCGGCAGCGAGCTCCTGCCATGGACAGCGCCGCCCAAGCCACCCGCGCGAGCCAGCTGCCCCTGTGAACAGCTCGAGCTTATCCTGAAGCCCGTCGGCACGCGCTCGTCGCCGCCACGTCGCCCTGCGGCTACAGAGCGATGGTCGCCGGCGTTCTTATCCTCGGCCGCCGCGGGACCAGCCTCGAACGCCTATAAAAGGAGGCCCCGAACCCCTCCGAGCGCTCAGGCGACCTCAGGCCTTCCCCCTAGAGCTCCCCTAGCCGTGGATTGACCGGAAGAGGCCATCTCCCCCACCTCCGGCCGGTTCGGCCGCCGCTGCCGTCCGGTGCCATTCGTCGCAACCAGGCACTCCCTCGCCCATCCAGGCGCCACCACTCACTTCCCCTTGTTCTTGCGGAGCTGCCCAGCGCCTCAGCCTCGATCGGAAACCACCGGAGCCCCAAAACCCCTTCACTCCCGTAGCCGCCTCCGCGCGGAGCTCGCCGCCGGCGACTCCTCCCACCACCGTCGACCCAGCGACCACCGAGAGGACCGCCCCAGTCTGGCAGGTCCATCCCCGCAATCGGATACCCGTGGGGAGCTGCCGTTCATCGACGGCGATCGCCGGAGTCCCGCCCCATTCGGACAGAGGAAGAGGAGCGAGAGGGGGGAATAGTCAAACCTGACCAGTGGGCCCGCTGGACCCACTGTCAGTGACCCAGCCCCGTCACCGCGAGTTCAAGTGGCCGCGTAAAACCCCGGAGTACGTCTCCTACGCTTCGAAAGCGTATTCTCCCCCGAAACGTTTTCTTTTTCTGGTTTTTATTAAAAACAGAACTTTGACTGGCTATATCTTTTAAAATAAAACTCCAAATGAGTTGATTCTTTTCCCTACCTCTCTCAAATTTCATCTAGTTTATTTTAAGATTTATTTAAAAAATATTTGGGACAACTTTTTGTACTGTTTTTGAAATATTTGTTATTTGAATATTTTTCAAAATAGGAAATGGCGAGAGAAGAAAACTTTCAAAAAGTGCACCCCCTTTGCATACTCTTGAAGGCAAGTATTCTGAACCCTGGGATAATATTTTCGTGAGGTGTTTTTGATACAGTTACAACACCACTTTGACTTGGAGCATGCGTTATTTCTATGTATCGATTCAGTCACACGCATAAGTGCGTATTGGAGATGCTTTACTGTTAGTATGGATATGCTGGTAATAGTAATCATCCTCGCGAGCTTTTCATGCATACCGGCAGGAAGCCGGGAGAGTCGTGGTCTTGGGTAGACACGAGCTTGTCCCTAGTTCCTCGTCGAGACGAGTGGTCCGGTATGGCATGATGAGGTTTGATGAGCAGTGATTCTGTTTGTTAATGGAAACATTTTGGTTATGCTAACCATTCGGAGAATACTTGGACCACCTAAGTCGGTCATGGGTCGAGTCCCGTTCAGTAATTTTCCCCTACTTGTTTGGTACTACCACTTGTCCCTGCCGCAGGTAGGGTATGGTTCAGTAAGTTGTCAACCCCTTACCAAAGCACACACCGTACAGAGAGGCCATGGTGGAAGATACCGGATGCATCCGGTAGGCATGCCACCTGGTCCGAGGGCATGGGTGTTTCCGGTTGGGACCGAGAGGGGGGCACCCCTTAGAGCGCGCGATATAAATTTGATCCCATGCTACGTCGAGGTTGTAGCCTCCCCACTTAGAGTTTTGCTTGGCAGGTGTCGTGGGTGATTCCAGACACCGGTAAGTTAAGCTGGTGTGTGCAGGTCAGGCGTGTTTTCAATTAAAAGGCCATAGGCGGAATTAGTCCCGATGGACTAAATAAATCCGTTACTCGTGGGTAAAGAGTACACCCTCTGCAGAGGTTATATCTATTCGGATAGCCATATTCATGGGTAAGGACTTCAGTCTGAGATGGGTCTAGTGACGGTTTTCGGATGGAGAAACGGCTAAACTGGATCATGGTAACGGTCTTCGGATGGAGAAACGGCTAGACTAGAACTTTGATTATTACCTATGACATATGAGGATTATGTTTATTATTATTATGGACTAACCATTTACATTATTTGAATTATTGAGTATCCCTGGGACGGTTCTACCTCCTGGATATTCACTGTGATTATTCTTATATAAGCCCTCTCTGTGGTGTCGCTCAGACGCCCGACTGCGGCATGCTTGTTATTTATTTATCCTTTATAAGCCCTTTATGTGTTGTCGCTCAGACGCCCGACTGCGGCATGCTTGTTATTTATTTATCCTTTATAAGCCCTTTATGTGGTGTCGCTCAGACGCCCGACTGCGGTATGCTTGTTATTTAATTAATCTTTATAAGCCCTTTATGTGGTGTCGCTCAGACGCCCGACTGCGGCATGCTTGTTATTTAATTATTCTTTATAAGCCCTTTATGTGGTGTTGCTCAGACGCCCGACTGCGGCATTGTTATTTTATTTGCACCCTTTCGAGGAGTCATTCCAGACACTCAATCAACGCATTCTATTTCTACTCCCGTATTGCATGCTCATATTTTACCTGCTTGCGAGCATCATGGATTTCGTTTATTTCGTGATAGACGTTGTGGTCATAAAATATTTCGGAGCATGATTACCCCCTTGTTATATTATACCCGTGTTCATAATGTTTGCGAGTACATTCAAACGTACTCACTGGCTTGTCCCTGGCTATTGTCTTGGCCAGATTTCTTGCGTGGAGAGAGCATTTCGCCGACAGCCCCGGAACCCTTGTAAAGGTGATAGCAGCCTCGCGAAGATAGGAGTTACCCTGGTCAGCTGTTCTTGTGGGAAATGGAGTCCCATAGACCCAGATGAACCACAAACCGCTTCCGCCATCAACCACTAGAAACCAAGTGTTGTACCCCTAGGCCACAATGGTCTTGTACTACATATTTTTGTGCTTCGCTTGGAATTCTTGTATCAAGTTGGTGCCTCATCAGCTAACAGTAATCCTGGGGCTGGTGAGCACAAAGGACGTTTTCTGGGAAATTAATATCCCGAAAAACCGGTCGTGACAGTCACCTTCGCCGCCTTCGTGTTGCCTGGCTTCATGTCAGATTTCATCTGCTCCAACACCAACGTCACCCGCTCATCAGTGAACTTCGTGCAAGACCACCCCTTGTCGAATTGGGGCATCTCCGTTGGCAGCGTCAAGCGTGGGTGGACGCACATGGCGTCCATCAGGACCCACTTGCTCCGGAAGCCGTCGGCCTTCTTTCCGGAGATCGAGTTGGCCTTGCCGGCCACGATGAAGTTGGCACACCCGGAGGTATGACCCTCGTTGACGCGGAGTAAGTAGAAGTGGCGCAGAAGATCCACGGATGGCATCACGCCGAGATACGCCTCACAGTAGTAGGCGAAGATCGACAAGAGAAGGATGGATTTGGGATGAAGATGCAGCGCCTGCAGCCCGTAGTGACCGAGGACCTCGTAGAAGAAGTCAGAGAAGGGGAACCAGTCCCGCGGCGATACTTCTCGTGAAGAAGGGAAAGAAGGTGCTCCCCTCGGGCTCCGGCACGGCGGAGCTGGCCCGGAGCTCAGTCTTCCCCCTCTCGTTGCTTTCCCCCGCCGTCAGTAGGCGAGTGGCAGCGAGGCTCTTTTTCGAGATGTTGGGTGCGTCGAGAGCCGGCTCGTACCAAGCCGGCGACGAGGCAGGCTTGACCTTCCGGGGCACCATTGCTCGCTGATGCGAAAGAGGGGGAGCAGATCTGGAGATTTCGGAAGCAAGGAGCAAGGAAGGGGATCTGGAGCAAGGTGAAAGGAAGCAATGAAGGCACGCGCTGTCTGCACCAGCCTTTTGACAGTCGGGCAGTTGCCGAGGCAGCGTGGGGAAGCGGAGACGCCCACGTCCAATCAACCGCCACGCGTCGACCAAGGCCGCAGGCTGTTGGGGCCCGCGGCGCTCCGCACTTGCCCTTTGGCTTCGCCTCGAAGCCAAGTCCGAGCGCGCCTTGGGCCCAGGGGCCACTATCGGCGTTCTGGGAACGGGGGTCCCCAGACTTGCCTACCTGCGGCCCACGGCGTGGCTCTGTGAGCGGGCCCGTACGACCCATCTTCACCAAGAAGCTTTTAAGACCCTCGCGAGGGGCCGAGCCTCGCGAGGCGGACAAGGCAAGACCTCCTCGGGAGCGGCCTCATCGGGCCGGCTCGCGAGGGGCGGAGAGATCAAGGCAAGGCAAACCTCGCGAGGTTCACGTGACGTGAGCTATGACGATCGAGACCAGGCGGGCGCCAGGCGGGTGAGGGAGTCCTGGACTAAGGGGTCCTTGGGCGTCCGGCCTGTTATTCATTGGGCCAGATTGATGGGCTGTGAAGACATGAAGACCGAAGACTGGGCCCGTGTCTGGATTGGACTCTACTTGGCGTGGAAGGCAAGCTTGGCAACCGACTATGTAGATTCCCCCTGATGTAACCGACTCCATGTAACCCTAAATCTCTCCGGTATCTATCTAAACCGGAGAGCGTAGTCTGGATAGGGGGTTATATTCATTACCGTATTCACATAGGCTAGACTTCTAGGGTTTAGCCATTACGTTCTTGTGGTATATCAACTCTTGTAACACTCATATTCATCAAGATCAATCAAGCAGGAAGTAGGGTATTACCTCCATAGAGAGGGCCCAAACCTGGGTAAACATCGTGTCCCCCGTCTCCTGTTACCATCGATCCTAGACGCACAGTTCGGGACCCCCTACCCGAGATCCGCCGGTTTTGACACCGACATTGGTGCTTTCGTTGAGAGTTCCACTGTGCCATCGGCAAAGGGTCGATGGCCCCTTCGATCGTCAGTAATGACGTTGTCCAGGGAGAAACCTTCCTCCCCGGACAGATCTTCGTATTCGGCGGCTTCGTACTGCGGGCCAACTCGCTTGGCCATCTGGAGCAGATCGACAGCTACGCCCCTGGCCATCAGGTCAGATTCTGAAGCTTGAACTACGTGGCGGACGTCCGTGGAGACTTGATATTCGACGGATTCGAGACCGCGGCAACCGCTCCTCGTCGCCCCGATGAACATGGCTTAAACCTGTCATCGGGCCGCATCCAGGAGATAGCTCTTGTAGCAGCTCTGGCCTTAGATCCGGAGCAAATCAAGTCATCTGAAGATGGGAAGCTCAACCCCATCACGGGGCTACCGATTCTGTGGCATTGGAGCCACACGCAGATTCCACTTCATACGGTATCTGCATCAACGGAACCCCGGACTCGTCTCCGATGTCGAGTTCCGAACCCTGCGAGCCCGCGTATACCGAACTTGATCGGTTATCGATCTTCAAGTTCAGCGCCGCAGATATCTTCCAACACTCACCCATGGGCGACCTACTAAACTCACTAAAAACCTATCCCTGGCAGATGCTCATCGCCGAACTATGTTCGGTTCGAACTTACGACGGATGGTGGAGAATTTTGCTTCCCACCCGCCACCCACTTCATAGCCACTGTTGAAGACCCAACCAACACGCCTGACCCCCGCTCCGAAGACATCGACGGTATGGGCGACGATGAGGGGCAAGGCCAGAGCTTACTACCTGCTAGACACGGGATGACCACTTCCTGGTATGACATGTGTATGATAGACACACCTGACGACGCTCTCGACGATGACAAGGAGAATCCAGTCGAGGATAAACCTCCTGGTACACAATCCGAACACCGGCGCCCACGGCGCCGCTAAGTCACATCGCACAAGAGAAAACACTGCTAGCACCAGAGAAGACAACACTCTGGACAATGAAGACCCTGTTGAGGTAGAATCCGAGCAGGAGGAACAGGAAAGCGGGCAAGACAGCCTTGATGGACAGGCCACATATGGAGACTCGGAGGATAGTAATTATCTCCCACTCTCCGAGGATGAGGAGAGCCTTGGCAACGAGGATTTTATCATGCCTGAGGAACCTCTCGAGCAGGAGCGCTTTAAACGCCGGCTCATAGCCACAGCACGGAGCCTAAGGAAGAAGCAGCTGCAGCTCAAGCAAGCCAAGATTTGCTCAATGATAGATGGACCAAGGTCCTGGCCGCCGAAGAATACGGCCTTAACGGCCCAGACAAAAGCCACCCCAAGTATAGGTGGCTCCCTCAATACGATGGCAGGGTGTTGGAGCCCACACCACCATCGAATAATGCGGTAGGCCGACCATAGTTCAGTCTGGATAAAGTAGCAGCCCAAGCAGAGCACCATACCAACCCATCCGGCTGTCAACACAAGAACAAAACAGCTCGGGGGAATACTCGCGACATCCAACAAGACCTGAAGGGTAGAACAGGACACAACAGAGCCGACCATGCCCGGTCCGAAAACCGTAAGCGGAGTCCGCGAGAGGTGCTTCACAGTGTGGCCCAACATAGAGGAGCCGCACACCCTCTCTGCTTCACTGACGAGGTAATGGAGCATGAATTCCCAGACGGGTTTAAACCCATTAACATCGGATCATACAATGGAACAACAGATCCCGCGGTATGGATTGAGGATTACCTCCTCCATATTCACATGGCTCGCGGAGACGACCTTCATGCCATTAAATACCTACCTCTCAAGCTCAAAGGGCCAACTCGGCACTGGCTAAACAGTTTGCCAGAAAATTCTATTGGCAACTGGGAAGATTTGGAAGATGCCTTTCGGGACAACTTCCAAGGAACATATGTCCGGCCACCAGATGCCGATGACTTGAGTCACATTGTCCAGGAGCCCGACGAGTCAGCCAGGCAGCTCTGGACTAGGTTCTTAGTCAAAAAGAACCAAATTGTCGACTGTCCGGACGCGGAGGCTCTTGCGGCCTTCAAACATAGCGTCTGGGATGAATGGCTAGCACGTCACCTCGGCCAGGAAGGACCTAAATCCATGACAACCCTAACCGCTCTAATGACTCGCTTTTGCACGGGAGAAGACAACTGGCTCGCTCATAAAAGCAACAACGCCAGCGACCCGGGCACTTCCGAAATGCAAGACGGCAACGGCAAGCCACGACGAACCAAACACAACAATCGCAATAATAATGAAAGATTATGCGAGACAACGGCCAATGCCGGATTTCACAATCCGAAACCCGGTCAACGGAAGAAGCCATTAAAGGCAAACCAGGATGGACCATCCACCCTTGACAGGATATTGGACCGACCCTATCAGATTCACGGTCACCCTGATAAGCCAGCCAATCATACCAACAGAAACTGTTGGGTCTTCAAGTAGGCAGGCAAGCTTAACGCCGAGCACAAGGGGAGGAGGCCACCAGGCGATAAAGACGATGGAGCGGCTCGCTACCGAACACCAGGGGCCAGAAACAGTTTCCCTCTGAAGTTCGACCACTCCCGGAAAGGAAATAGCAGCTCGGCTTCTGCCACCCACCCACTATACTGGCAAGATGTACACGACGCGTACATCACTATGCGCTCAAGATACCATGGGCATCGGCGGAAGCACAATACGGACAACCTTGCAAGCATTCCCGTAACGTTTTTTATCTGTTTTCCTTTTTCTTTTTTTCACTATTATCTCGTAAAAACAGGTAACGAAAAAGACAGTATCTACAACGGACTCTCTCGGAGTTCGGATCGGTACACTCACCTAAAGGGGCTACTTCCGTTAAGGATTACCCTCCCCGAGGACGGGCAGCGCAGACGTGCGACAGGAGGTCCAAAACAACTTTTTGAAGACCGCACTCTTTATTTCGAGCGTGTACTATGCCTTGTTTCCTCCGTTCCCGACCCCGAGCATGTCAAATAGAGGTGTTCATGGTTTTTTATATGAATTTATCATTGGCATATTGCTCTATTCCCAGTAAAATTTTATCCGAACTAATCTTCCATACTCTTTCAACAATGAGTACGGCCTTAGTGGCTGCTTTACAAACGCACCTCGGCATAACCTGCCAGGGGCTTGGTATGGGAACAAACGAGTTGCCAGTAAAAGTCCGAACAACTCTAAAGCACACTTCGGCGTCGCAAGTTTGGCCTTATATGTGTCAGCACCGAATCATTGTCTTGGGTCAATAGTTGGGTTGCCCGGCTCCTGTGCTTGCTACCCTACGTTCCGTTTTATCGGCTAGGGTAGTCAAGGGAGAACTACTGCGATTGTGCCTTGGCCTAGACCGGATGAGCACCTCAGTAGAGAAAGCCGAAAATTGACTGTCATGATGCGGCGAGAGCTGGTCAACCACTTGGCGACTTATTCGAATCTTTAGTGATTCTCCATGTCACACGAGGGATCTTTTTCAGATCAACATATGTAAGGCACTATATTATAATGCGTCGTATACATACCAGGGGCTATGTCGTAGCCCCACCATAAAACTCCTATGGCTAAGTGAAGGTGTTAACGCCCTATAGTCCTATTGCCTGGTTTGCCGCATTATCACCTCCTTCACGGACCAAGACGTTGGATAAAGAGTGATTAAATGCTTTTCCGAACACCCCCGTACTGCCTACGAGGGGGCTGAAGCCGACGACTGGAAAACTTTCAGATCACATTAAAACGGCCGCACAGGAGGAACACAAGCTCTTGAGCAAAACATAAAAATAGATTAACTATAAAGTTGTCTATTACAACCATTATACACATCACTCGAACATTATGTATTTCGAGCATTGACCCTCTATCAAGCGGGCGGCCTCTAAGACGTCTGCAAAATAGTGCTCCGGCTCATAACGGTCCTTGCTCTTGGGTGGACTCCTCGCCGCAACATCGATGGCCTTCATCTTTCCCAAAAATGTTTTGACTCGGGCAAAGGCCATCCGTGCACCCTCAATGCATGTCGACTGCTTCACGTGGATGCCAACCTCAATGCATGTCAACCTCTTTATCGCCTTCTTCGACGCACCGAACACTTCGAGTGGACGGATGCGGCCATGGCCGGATTGGAAGAAATAAAAGCCGTCTTGGCCAGCAACCCAATCTTGGCCGC
Source organism: Triticum aestivum (assembly GCF_018294505.1). Lineage (NCBI taxonomy): Eukaryota > Viridiplantae > Streptophyta > Magnoliopsida > Poales > Poaceae > Triticum > Triticum aestivum. The sequence goes on from NC_057814.1 coordinate 343,900,000, forward strand.
GCCAAATATCAGCGAACCAATGCTGTTATATATAGCGGCAACACACCAAGTTGTAAGCACAGTGCTCGTCGTCGAACGAGAGACGGACGGACATAAGTTCCCGCTTCAAAAGCCGGTATACTACGTATCCACTGTCCTCACTCCATGCAAATCACGGTACCCACATTATCAAAAGATAGCATACGCGGTCTTCATGGCATCCCGGAAACTACGACACTACTTTCAGGAGTGTTCAATTACGGTGGCCTTTGAAGTACCACTCAACGACATAATAAATAACCATGATGCCACGGGCCGGATTGCTAAATGGGCTATTGAGCTCCTCCCGTTCGACATAACATACAAACCACGGCGAGCCATTAAGTCACAAGTACTGGCTGATTTCGTCGCCGCATGGACAGAAGCCGAACTCCCTAAAGAGTATGGCGTGTACTCCAATTGGATCATGCACTTTGACGGCTCTAAGATGCTGGCTGGTCTGGGGGCAGGCGTCGTCCTGACATCCCCCACTGGAGATACAGTCCAATACGTACTCCAAATATTATACACAGACTCCAACAATGCAGCAGAATATGAGGCCCTGTTGCATGGTCTCCGGATGGCAGTCTCCATGGGCATTCAACGCCTAGAGGTGCGTGGGGATTCGAACCTCGCAATATCTCAAATAAATGGAGACTTTGACGCCAAGGACCCAAAAATGGTGGCTTACCGCAACGCCGTCCTCAAAATGTCAGCTCGGTTCGAGGGGCTCGAATTCAACCATGTGGTCCGAGAAAACAATCAAGCGGCGGAAATCCTCGCCCGCATCGGCGCTAAGCGCGACCCTGTCCCACCTAATATCTCCTTGGAAAGGCGGTTTAAGCCATCCTGGTGTGGGAAGGGGAGACCGGAAACAACAGTCCGGATCCGGCCACAACGCCACATCCCGAACACTCTGACGTAACCAGAGGCTCTGCCACCGAAATAACACCTTCGGCCCACGTGATTATGGTTGTCATCGCCTCGTGGACAGAACCCTTCTTGGCTTAACTAACTAGGCAAGAACTCCCTGAGGACCCAAACGAGGCACGTTGCATTGTGCGGCGGTCTAAAGCCTACAAGGTCCACGAGGGAGAGCTTTATAAGAAAAGCGCTGCCGGAGTACTTCAAAGGTGCATCTCCGAAGAGGAAGGACGACAACTTTTGGCAGAAATTCATGTTGAACTCGGCGGCCACCACGCCGCAGCTAGGGCCCTTGTAAGCAAGGCCTTCCGTACAGGTTTTTACTGGCCGACGGCCCGAGCAGACGCACAGGACCTCGTCCAACGTTGCGTCGGTTGCCAGCTTTTTGCATACCAAAGCCATCTTCCACCTACCGCTCTTCGAACAATCCCCATTACTTGGCCCTTTGCGGTCTGGGGGCTTGATATGGTCGGACCCCTTAAAGGAGGAAGCCATAAGAAAAAGTACCTATTGGTCATCGTGGATAAATTCACCAAATGGATAGAAGCCAAACCAGTTAAAACGGCCGAGTCCGGACTAGTGATAGACTTCATATCCGAGGTTGTACACCGTTACGGTGTCCCCCACAGCATCATCACCGATAACGGCTCGAACTTTACAGCCGACGAGGTAAAAACTTGGTGCGGCAACATGGGCATTAAGCTCGATTATGCCTCCGTCTATCACCCCCAAACAAACGGTCAAGTCGAGCGAGCAAATGGTCTCATTATGAGCGGCATTAAACCTAGATTAGTGCGATCCTTGAAGGAATCAGATACGCACTAGGTTGAGGAGCTCGACTCCGTACTATGGGGGCTGCGGACCACGCCGAATCACACTACCGGATACACACCGTTTTTTATGGTGTACGGCGCAGAGGCAGTACTGCCTGCGACATCATTCATGACTCACCTCGAGTGCGCATGTACAAAGAGAAAGAAGCCGAGCTTGATCGGCAGGACAGTTTGGATGCCCTGGAGGAGGAGCGTGACGTGGCAAAAGCCCGCTCCTCATTCTATCAGCAACAGGCTCGACGGTATCAAAGCAGAGAAGTACGGGCCAAAACTTATAACGTTGGCGAACTCGTTCTACGCCTACCAGAGAAGAAAAAGGACAAGCTCAAGCCCAAATGGAGGTCCCTTCGTTATTGACAAAGTTTTGACTCCGAAGGTTCTACGCCTAGTACCGGACTCTGTGTTCGTCTCCTTACCTCCGTCAATTATATATATATATACATATCTGTTATCTGTCTTTTCTTTCTTTCTTTCTTCACTTTTTCTTCACGGCCTTAAAAGGTTAAAATGTGTCTTGACTACACAATCTTGACGCGCTGGGCGTGCTCACTATACCTGGGGGATTCTTATACAGAAGCTTAATATAACTATGTTCCGGGCTCTATGCCCCCCGCACATGTGTTACTTTTCCACATTTACCTTTTCTTTGCCATTATATGCATGGATATGACTTAAGTTTTGGCCAAGCTGGGTTGCCTGGCTCTTGTGTTTATGCCCTACGTTCCCGTTAATTTGGCTAGGGTATAAGGGGAGCACCTCTGCGATTGTTACTGCCGGGTCAGCCGGATGTGTACCTCAGACTGGGTGAAGCCGAAAGCTAGTGTTCTTAAGGGAATATTCGGTCGGTGAACAAAAGATGACTTTTAGTTATTGTAATACATGCCCCCAGATGTTTATATCCTACGTCTCTTTTCACAGTTCGGACATGCACATTAATGTATGCGTACCCAGGGAAAGGAACCCTTAACGGAACTATTCTCCCTGGAAGATGTTTCTTACTATCCATGTAATATAACATAGCTAGTTGGGTACTTGTCTGTTCAAGCACTTATGACCCCTACGCCTGGTTTCCACGCGTACCCCGGTTTTTACATAACTGAGCGGGTATTCGGATACACTCCGGACTGTCAGGTCCGGAGGTCGAAGCGAAAAGGTCCGCCATGACAAATGATTTACAATCCGGCTAGGGACAATATATGTCACTTGAAGTACACAGTCACTTAGACTGACTAAATTCTTCTTCTATACCATCCAACGGGCTGTCTAGCCTACAATCCTCTTGGGAATACTTTGCGGCTAATTTCACTTGGTCATACACCAAACTGACGGGGATCTCTTTCCCATCAGACCCCACAGGTCCGACCTCGGCCATGTGGTTCGGGTCAGCCTTGGTATATCGAGTCTTCACCATGGCCCAGGCTTCCCTTGCACCTTATCGGCAGGCAGATATCTTCCATAATCGGAAGCGCCGCCGCGCTCCCTTGAGCATCTCTACGAGCTCCCCCATGCCTCCTGGCAGGGAGGCGGATGGCCACAAGGCCTGGGCAATACCCTGCATCACCTGCCGAACTTGTTCGTGCAGTTGTGAGAGCTCTGGCAGAAGATCACCCACAGACTCGGGCATCTCCTCTACGGGACGATCCGTCAGCATACCTATAGATATAACTCTGTTAGCCGGTTTCTTCGCCGAACTCTATAAAGGTTCGTTCAAGCACTTACTAAAAATGCCGCGTCGAAGCCTCTTATTCTCCTTTACGGAGTCAGCAAGCTGGGCCCGAACATCTTTCAGTTCAACGCCCAGCCGGGTATTGGCATCTTGGAGATCGTTTTTCTCCCGCCTAACCTGCGTAAGCACGCGCTCGCCAGCCTCTAGTTGTCGTTGAGCATGTTGCTCATCCCCTCGCACGACCTCCGGATTCACTCCTGGATCATCTGCAGAATCTATTGTTAGATTTGCATGCATGCCGAATACTAGCTGGTATATGTCATTCTTTTCGATAGGAACAAGTGTTACCAGATGGGGCCTTCTTGGACTCCTTCATTGTGGCAACTGCGGCCCATAGCTGGGCTTTGCACTCCTCCATCTCTTGAGACAACTGGGTATTCTTCTCCATAAGAACCTACGCAAATAATGATCCTTAAATCAGTTGTGCCAACTGTTCCATGTCTCAGGGGCTACTGATATACATAATTATCAGATATTCTTACCCGTATATCCTTTACATACTGGTACGTGGCTCTGGCAAGACCATTTTGAGCAGCTCGGATGTACGCGTTGCCTGAGTCGAAGGCATCGAACGCCTCTTCAGAGAAACCAGGGTCGCGGAGTACGGCCGGGCGACGCTTGTGATTCATGGCACTCTCCACTTCGGAATTCGTAGCGGACAGTCTATCCTCATCCTTTGTAGGAGGAACATCCGGCATTGTCCCCACGTTAGCATCTGCCTCTGAGTCCGGCTCTGCAGCCCGGCTGGTGGAGGCGTGACCGACAGGCTCTCCGGATACGGTCCGGCGAGCGTTTTTCCTGCCAGGAACCATGGACGTTATTATATATTAAAGACGACAACCACGGAGCAGGGTTCTTTTTCATACCTCTGCGACGGCGTCTCAGTCCTGACCGCCTTCCTTTTAAGCCTAACCGGTTTCGGTGCCCCTTGTTGGTGAGTCACTGCGGGTTCGGCATGGCGTCCCAAGGGCCATATGTGTGCGGTGGGTGAAGTGCAAAAAAGGGATCCTTCTTGGAAGTTGGGACTCCGGTTTTACTTACATGCGATGCAGGGAGCAGTCCAGGATAATCGGTTATGATGGCCACCATGGCACCGTCGCAGCTTAACTGATAGAACGTCCTGTCGATGAGCTCCACAAATATGTCCGGATCTTCTTCGAGTCCGGGGTCGAGGGCCCGGTCAGGGTCCTCTAGCTGTGGAGACGGGCTGTGGACCTCCCTCACAGCTTTTCGCAGTTCCTGCTATGAAATAGCAAGGTAAATATTTATGACGAAGAATGCAGGAAGGTCTGGAGTAAAAAGTAGCAGCTCACCTAGTTTGGGGGGTTGTACATGGAGAATCCATCCCATGGCTTAATGCGGATGAACTCCTCTTCCTCTCCTTTATATAAATCGGATAGTATTTTCGCTAGAGCAGCGGCGGAGTCCGGGCCTTTACGGCCGCAGCGGGTGGCATCGTCTTCTCCATTGAAGTGCCACATGGGTTGTCCCCGATATTGAAGTGGTTGCACCCCCCGCATTATACATATTAACATAACCTCGATTATTGTCAGTCCTGATTTGGCCAGCGTTTTTATCCATCCCATCAGGTAAAGGACCTCTCTGTTATCTTCCTCCCGGGGGCTCCGAGGGCGCCAGCTACGGCGTTTCTTCAAAGGGGCGTTATTGAACTCAGGAAGGCCCATCCGAATAGGGTCCGGAAGGGGGACGTCCTCCATATAAAACCACTCTGAAGGCCAGTCTTCGGATGTCTTCTTCGGAGTACCGGACAGGTATCCGGTCCCGGCGATGCGCCATATTTCGGCTCTGCCCACTTGATATATTGACCCCTCCTGTGTACGGGGCACAAGGCAGAATAGCCTCTGCCATAGCTCGAAATGAGCATTGCAGCCCAGAAACAGCTCGCAAAGGGCAACGTAGCCAGCGATGTGTAATATGGAGGCGGGAGTAAAGTTATGCAGCTGGAGGCCGTAGAACTCCAGGAGCCCGCGGAGGAACGGATGGATTGGAAATCCAAGTCCCCTTAATAAGTAAGGGACAAGGCATACCCGCTCCCCCATGGATGGGTTGGGAAAGCTATCCGCTTGCTCCCCGCCATTGTAAGTGGCTAGTCCGGCTCGGACGAGGACCATATACGCAGGAGGGAGAAACCCCTGGGTCTGTAACTCTACTAATTGGCTGTGGGGGACGGAACACTTCTTCCAATTGCCTGGCTTAGTGCTACGGGAGCGAGAGGAGGAGCTGCGATGGCCGGCCATGATGGGATGGACTTTTTCGGGCGCGCTCTGATGGATACTCGCTGTGGGAGGATGGTGTGATCTAGATCTGAGGATCCCCGGCTCTTTAAATAGATGATTTACTCACATGGTTAGGGTGGCAAGTATATAATGCCCCGACTTCTCGCATTCGCTCGACACGTGGAAGATAGCCATTATTAAGCGCATAAGCCAATGAGTGCAACATTCATGGGAAGCCGGACACTACTCGATAGGTACTCGGAATTTGGAGAAGAACACGCCTTGCAATGCCGAAGACAATCTGCGCGCCGGACTCATCGTCATTGAAGCCTGGTTCAGGGGCTACTGAGGGAGTCCTGGATTAGGGGGTCCTCGGACAGCCGGACTACATACTTTGGCCGGACTGTTGGACCATGAAGATACAAGATTGAAGACTTCGTCCCATGTCCGGGTGGGACTCTCCTTTGCGTGGAAGGCAAGCTTGGCAATTCGGAATGTAGATCTCCTCCCTTGTAACCAACTCTATGTAACCCTAGCCCCCTCCGGTGTCTATATAAACCGGAGGGTTTAGTCCGTAGGACCAGAACAATCATAATCATAGGCTAGCTTCTAGGGTTTAGCCTCTACGATCTCGTGGTAGATCAACTCTTGTAATACTCATATCATCAAGATCAATCAAGCAGGAAGTAGGGTATTACCTCCATCGAGAGGGCCTGAACCTGGGTAAACATTGTGTCCCCTGCCTCCTGTTACCATCTGCCTTAGACGCACAGTTCGGGACCCCCTACCCGAGATCCGCCGGTTTTGACACCGACAGGTTGGGTTACCCACGCCTGCGTTAATGAAAATCCCGTAGATAAGGGAACACGATCTCTGCCTTGACAAGACGTGTCGGTGAAATCGCGTCCCGAGACATGGGGCGATGTGCTAGCCAACGGTTGGAAATAGTAACCGGGCGGGCATGATATGATGTGATAAACAGTTGTCAGCAAAATTGGACTCGTGGAATATTGTATTCTCTGCAATTATATACACAGGTCCGGATATACTTACTACATCCGAAGACTATTCTAGAGTTCAGAAGGAGGGAACCCGCCTTGCAATGCTGAAGACAATCTGCGCGCCGGACTCCTCGTCATTGAAGCCAGGTTTAGGGGCTACTGAGGGAGTCCTGGACTATGGGGTCCTTGGGCATCCGGCCTGTTATTCATTGGGCCGGACTGATGGGCTGTGAAGACATGAAGACCGAAGACTGGGCCCGTGTCCGGATTGGACTCTACTTGGCGTGGAAGGCAAGCTTGGCAACCGACTATGTACATTCCCCCTGATGTAACCGACTCCATGTAACCCTAGATCTCTCTGGTGTCTATAAACCGGAGAGCGTAGTCCGGATAAGGGGATATATTCATTACCATATTCACATAGGCTAGACTTCTAGGGTTTAGCCATTACGTTCTCGTGGTAGATCAACTCTTGTAACACTCATATTCATCAAGATCAATCAAGCAGGAAGTAGGGTATTACCTCCATAGAGAGGGCCCGAACCTGGGTAAACATCATTTCCCCCGTCTCCTGTTACCATCGATCCTAGACGCATAGTTCGGGACCCCCTACCCGAGATCCGCCGGTTTTGACACCGACAGCGGGCGCTAGTGCACGCAGTGTCCTTGCTTCCTCTTTGGTGCTAAGGAGGCAAGCGCAGGCGAGGAGTTCCGAGGCATCAAGCAAAGGTTTCCACATCGCTGCAATGAGACCAAGACCAGCAGGATGGCAGGACGGAGGTCACCGTGGAGCCCAAGACGGCGTCACCACCAGAGCCTGTGGCAACGCAGACTACTTTTGTCAGGATAAGCTGTACTAGCTGTCCCCTTTCAAATTGGCCATTGTGGGATCCCTTCCCGCTCAATATTTGGGAAGAGGACCGGGGCCTCTATAAATAGGACTATCCACCACAGTAGGAGGGAGCTCGAACTGACCTTGAGCAATCTTCACCCACACAAAGCACAAGAACACCTCTCCTCAGGAGGCTGTTCTTCCCCTTGTACTGTTCATCCTCAGCCCAAGAGGCAATCCACCACCACCACACGAGAGTAGGGTATTACACCACAACGGTGGCCCGAACTAGTATAAATCTTGTGTTGCGACTTTGTCGAGCTAGCCTTTGAGATCGTGGCGAGGTTGAGGGCGTGATCTGGTAGGGGGAGATCTTCGTGCGCACCCTAGTGTTCGAACCTTTAGGGTTTTGCAGGAACCCGAGTTCCGACAATACTCTTAGACTTGCATGTGTAGGTTGATTGCTTGACTTGTGCTAAGTTGCTAAAATCTGCCAAGACTTAAAATTGGGAAAAGGCTAGATTTTTATTTGGTCAAGTAGTCTAATCACCCCCCCTCTAGACATACTTTTGATCCTACATGTATCATGCAGCCCCCTGGTGTGTTCTCAGTGCCAAAAATTCTCAAATATTCTACATACGCAATTTTCAGGGCATTTGGAGAACTTTTTTGGGGACATTTTTTATTGCACGGATAATTCAGAAAACAGACAAATAATAGTATTTTTGCTTTATTTATTCTAAGTAACACAAAGTAAAAAGTGTTTACAGAAAGTTGTGTTGACTAGATTCATCCATCTCATACCCATCAAAAGAAATCCAGTAACATGGTTAATTAAGTCTTATTAACAACCTCCTTCCGAATGACATGATACCGGAGAATTTTTGAATAACACTAGGTTACCTCAACGGGGATATGCATGTCCCTAACAATAAGAATATCATATTTCTTTTTGACAGTAGGAATAGGGAGTTCAAAACCTCCAATAGCGATAGTTGAAATTTTTCCAATAGAATTGATGCTATTCACTTGAGGTTGTTTCTTCAGAAAGTGTACCGTATCCTCATTACCATTAACATGAAAAGTGACATTGCCCTTGTTGCAATCAATAACAGCCCCTGTAGTATTCAAAAAAGGTCTACCAAGGATGATCGACATACTGTCATCCTTGGGCATATCAAGAATAACAAAGTCCGTTAAGATAGTAACATTCGCAACTACGACAGGTACATCCTGACAAATTCTGATGGGTATAGCAATTGATTTATCGGCCATTTGCAAAGAGATTTCAGTTGGTGCCAACTTATTCAATTCAAGTCTACGATATAAAGAGAATGACATAACACTAACACCGGCTCCAAGATCACATAAAGCAGTTTTAATTTAATTTCTTTTAATGGAGCAAGGTACAGTAGGTATTCCTGGATCTCCTAGTTCCCTTAAAAGTATAATTAGCAAGCATGGTGGAAATTTCAGCTTTTGACGTCATTCTTTTATTTGTAACAATCTCCTTCATATACTTAACATAAGGAGACATTTTCAGAATATCAGTCAAACGCATACGCAAAAAGACAGGTCTAAGCATTTCAACAAAGCGCTCAAAATCCTCGTCATCCTTTTTCTTGGATGGTTTAGGAGGAAAGGGCATTGGCTTCTGAACCCATGGTTCTCTTTCTTTACCATGTTTCTGTGATAACCTGGCTTATTAGGGATGATAGACTACTCATATCAATAAGGAATTCCTTCTTTTCTGGGAGCCCATTCGGAAAGAACTCCAAAGTTAAGCGTGCTCAGCTTGGAGTAGTTTCGGGATGGGTGACCGACTGGGAAGTTGCTCCCGGGTGCGCACGAGTGAGGACAAAGTGCGCAGAAAAGACTAATATTGATATGTGGGGCCAGTCTAGATCCCGCCAGGAGTAACGACCACCGGCGGGTGTGTCCGGGGCATGACAAGTTGGTATCAGAGCCGACCCTCATGGTTACACGGATGTTTGCGGACAGGTGCACGGTCATGTTGTTCATGACTTTTGTGACCCGTTGTGGCACACGGCGTGGCACATGTACCGGACTGGATGCACAGACGTATGTGCCAAGAGGGAACGTTCCTGTGGCCCGACGAGGACGTCGATTCCTCTGAGTGGGGGTGTATGTGATAACCTGGCTTATTAGGGATGTCAGACTACTCATATCAATAAGGAATTCCTTCTTTCCAGGAGCCCATTCAGAAAGAACTCCAAAGTTAAGCATGCTCAGCTTGGAGTAGTTTCAGGATGGGTGACTGACCGGGAAGTTGCTCCCGGGTGCGCACGAGTGAAGACAAAGTGCGCAGAAAAGACCAGTATTGATCTGTGGGGCCAGTCTAGATCCCGCCAGGAGTAACGACCACCGGCGGGTGTGTCCGGGGTGTGACAGTTTCCTAGCAATGAAGTCTCTCTTACCATAACGTTGATTCTTAGGTTGTGGGTTTTCAAGATGAACAGCAGGTTCTACCTCCACGTCATTATCATTAATAGGTTGAGCATCAATATGAACATCATCATTAACATTAGCACTAGGTTCATGTTCATCACCAGGTTGTGTCTCAGCATCAGAAATAGAAATATCATTTGGATTTTCAGGTGTATCTATAACAGGTTCACTAGAAGCATGCAAAGTCCTATCACCTTTCCTTTTTCCTTTTAGAAGGACTAGGTGCATCAATATTAATTCTCTGAGAATCTTGCTCAATCCTCTTAGGATGGCCCTCAGGATACAAAGGTTCCTGGGTCATTTTACCACGTCTAGTCATAACCCTAACAGCATTATCATTGTTCTTACTATTCAACTCATTCAACAAATCACTCTGTGCCTTGAGAACTTGTTCGACTTAAGTTTTCACCATGGAAGCATGCTTACTAATAATATTAAGATCATTAATAGTTCCACTCATATAATCACCCAAGCAGTCAAAGCATATAAGCATTACGTTTCAATTGTCTACTAATATAAGCATTGAGATTTTCTTGTTTAACAATAAAGTAATCAAACTCATCCAAGCATTGACTAGCAGACTTATTATGAGGAATATCACCTTCATCAAATCTATAGAGAGAATTTACCTCCACTACCTGTGTCGGGTTATCAAGACCATGTATTTCTTCAATAGGTAGTAAATTCTTAACATCTTCAGCTTTAATACCTTTTTCTTTCATAGATTTCTTTCCCTCTTGCATATCTTCCGGACTGAGAAATAGAATGCCTCTCTTCTTCGGAGTTGGCTTAGGAGTTGGTTCGGGAAGGGTCCAATCATTATCATTACTCAATATATTATTCAATAGCAATTCAGCTTGCTCAATAGTTCGTTCCCTGAAAACACAACCAGCACAACTATCTAGGTGGTCCCTAGAAGCATCAGTTAGTCCATTATAAAAGATATCAAGTATTTCATTTTTCTTGAGAGGATGATCATGCAAAAGCATTAAGTAATTGGAGAAGCTAAGCATATGCAATTTAGCCAAATTGGAAGCTATACAAGCTACTGTTGGGGAACGTAGCAGAAATTCAAAATTTTCCTACGTGTCACCAAGATCAATCTAGGAGATGCTAGCAACGAGAGGGGAGGAGTGCATCTACATAGCCTTGTAGATCGCGAGCGGAAGCGTTCAAGAGAACGGGGTTGATGGAGTCGTACTCGTCGTGATCCAAATCACCGATGATCCTAGCGCCGAACGGACGGCACCTCCGCGTTCAACGCACGTATGGAGCGGGGACGTCTCCTCCTTCTTGATCCAGCAAGGGGGGAGGAGAAGTTGATGGAGATCCAGCAGCACGACGGCGTGGTGGTGGAAGTAGCGGGATCCCGGCAGGGCTTCGCCAAGCGCAAGCGGGGAGGAAGAGGTGTCACGGGAGGGAGGGAGGCGCCAGGGCTTGGGGTGCTGCTCCCATGCGCCTCCCCACTATATATAGGGGTGGAGGGGGCTGGTTTCTTGCCCTCCAAGTCCATTGGGGCGTTGGCAAAGGTGGGGGAAAGAAATCCCATCATTTCCCTTCCCCACCGATTGTTATCCCCCTTTTTTAGGGATCTTGATCTTATCCCTTCGGGATATGATCTTATTCTTTCTAAGGTGGGATCTTGGTGCGCCTTGACCAGGGGTGTGGGGCCTTGCCCCCACTACCCACGTTCATGTGGGTCCCCCATGCAGGTGGGCCCCACTTCGGAACCTTCTAGAACCTTCCCGGTACAATACCGAAAAATCCTGAACATTTTTCGGTGGCCAAAATAGGACTTCCCGTATATAAATCTTTACCTCCGGACCATTCCGGAACTCCTCGTGACGTCCGGGATCTCATCCGGGACTCCGAACAACTTTCGGTTAACCGCATACTAATATCTCTACAACTCTAGCGTCACCGAACCTTAAGTGTGTAGACCCTACGGGTTTGGGAGACATGCAGACATGACCGAGACGACTCTCCGGTCAATAACCAACAACGGGATCTGGATACCCATGTTGGCTCCCACATGTTCCACGATGATCTCATCGGATGAACCACGATGTCGAGGATTCAATCAATCCCGTATACAATTCCCTTTGTCATCGGTACGTTACTTGCCCGAGATTCGATCGTCGGTATCCCAATACCTTGTTCAATCTCGTTACCGGCAAGTCACTTTACTCGTACCGTAACGCATGATCCCGTGGCTAACTCCTTAGTCACATTGAGCTCATTATGATGATGCATTACCGAGTGGGCCCAGAGATACCTCTCCGTCATACAGAGTGACAAATCCCAGTCTCGATTCGTGCCAACCCAACAGACACTTTCGGAGATACCTGTAGTGCACCTTTATAGCCACCCAGTTACGTTGTGACGTTTGGTACACCCAAAGCATTCCTACGGTATCCGGGAGTTGCACAATCTCATGGTCTAAGGAAATGATACTTGACATTAGAAAAGCTCTTAGCAAACGAACTACACGATCTTGTGCTAGGCTTAGGATTGGGTCTTGTCCATCACATCATTCTCCTAATGATGTGATCCCGTTATCAATGACATCCAATGTCCATGGTCAGGAAACCATAACCATCTATTGATCAACGAGCTAGTCAACTAGAGGCTTACTAGGGACATGTTGTGGTCTATGTATTCACACATGTATTACGGTTTCCAGTTAATACAATTATAGCATGAACAATAAACAATTATCATGAACAAGGAAATATAATAATAACCATTTTATTATTGCCTCTAGGGCATATTTCCAACAGCTACACATCCGGCTGGAGTGGTGAGCATGATCATCGAGGACCTGAGAGCCTGGTGGAAGGCGGGCTGCTTCGCCACCATCGTGGCTTTTTAGTTGGCTTTTAGGTGATGCATGTCTATGTTGGGCTTATCACTGGCTCGGCCAGTGCCCTGACTAGCTATTTGTCTTCTGGTGCTCCCGGGATGGTGGTTCAGGTAAAAAATATCTTTCCTTATCTTAATAAAGACTGACTTCGGTATTTCGAATACAAGCTAAAAACCATATGCAACATGCAACCACATATGACAACGCGAAATTAAAGCAAGCACCTGGGATGGTGGTTCCTGGTGAGTGAGATCATCAACTCCAGAGCTACGTTTACCGTCTCCATCTGCTGACACTGCACCCTTTATAGCGCTGAAACGTGTCTTGCCTAAGACCAAAGAAAGCTGGAGCTGCTTCTCTCTTTTATTTTGTGCTTCTATCAACTGGTTGGCAGAGTCTGAAATACCCATGCATAAAAAAACAATAGTGAGAGTATGGGTGAAGTGTGTGCAGAACTAGTGCACTATAAAAGTAGCAGATAGCAGGTGGCTAAAAAATAAATGACAGGAGACATATGATAGCTCTACAACATTTCATGGCAAACAAAATTAGATTCTACTCCATATGATTTTGTAATATATGAGCACAGGGATGGCTGGGAAATGCAGGTACTCCTCCAGCACACCACCACATGTGGTCCTATCAAAATAACAGTCGATTGAAAATAAATAGGTCAGTCGATTTTTTTATGAAAGCGTCCGATCTATAAGGAACGGGCAGATGGCCTTCGTCTACCTCCCGCCAGTCACTGTTGACGATCTTTCTCGAACCGCCAGCGACCACCGGCCCAGACCCCTGCCTCCGCTGCCCCGCCCACTCCTCGACCTCACACCACCGCCGTGCTTGGCAGCGCCCCCCGGCCATCCCTTTAAGCCCGGCCGACCTCCAGATCAGGCGCCAGCAACTCCTAGGACCCACACACCCCTAAGATAAACACTGAGGCGCTGCTTCCTGGTGTAATAGGCGGACTAGCGCCTGTGACGCCAGGGAATGCTTCCTTTAATTGGGAATCAACTTATCAGGAATTGAAATCCAGGGGGCGACGGACCTCTAGCTAAGGTGAAATAGTATATGAGGAGAAACCTTGTGCATCACGAGTTACTAGGAACATCTAGTATCAGGAAGAAGGTGTAGGAAGAAGCGGTCAACTAGTGTCTTCTGTGGGATGAATATCGTGCAAGAAGACACGTAAGATTTGCATGAATAAGGGAAGAGGAGTACCATTTCCGGTTGCCACTGTTGTGTCCTCATGATATCGCGACGATTTTCTTCTTTTTACCGGGGGAACCGATGTTTTGGAGGAGGGTGGAGCCTTGGACGAACCCATGGCCAAATTGTTGACTGTGTTGCGGTGGCCGTCTGTCAGTGGAGGGGAAGCAGATCCGAGGCGGCGAAGGACAGCGTAGCTGGAACAACTCCGGTGCAGTGGACGATGGCGATGTTGGAGCGGCAACAGTGAGGCGCAGGACGACGTGGTTGAACTGGCTCGGGTACGGCGCACGTCGGCGCCCTGGAGGCAGCTCAGCCTCGGCTTCAACTACTAGCCGTGGAGGGCGTTGCGGTTGCGGTAGTGGTGGACGACGACGTCGGGGTATCGCCTCCGGCGTGATGGAGGAGGGCGGTGGTTGATGGGTGGGATGGGGTGGCGGACGGAGGAAGGTGGGGTTTCGCGGCTGCTAGAGACGTAGTTTTGGCGCCCACGGAGTACGAATGGGGAATCGGATGGGGGGAGCTAAGGGGAAACCATGTTTCGTTCTGGGACGCGCTTGTTTTTGGTTTTTTTGAACAGATGGGACACGATTGTTTGAAATTTGGGGAAAGTACAAACTTTGCCCCCTCTTAAATTTAAGACCTACTGCTGGTCGGGGGTAGGACGGTAATCCCAGGTGTCCCAAATAGTGGGCGGGAGCGCTTTTGGCCGAGCACATGTGTGCTTAGGCGGCCATGGTGTATGAATATTTTTCGGAGGCAGTTGTGTGGCGTCTAGATGAAGCTACAAACCTACCACAGTTTAGACCTTTGGATGGCGTGCCGGTAGGTTTCACGGGTCGGAGTTAGAGAAGTAATTCCTTCTACCAAACATTTGTCTCACGCGGTTTCGGGCGAGTAGAGGCTCTTTTGGCGCTTCGTTCGAAATTTTGAAACTGAAGCATTCACGTTTAGAGTACTCTTGAACTTTGAGGATTGACCTAAACAGACAACGTTAAATTTGACCTTGTATGTTTGAAAACCTCATTAAATTATGTGCTTTTTTTGAAATTTGACACTTGAAAATCCTATAACTAAGATTATTTTGGAATGGAGGAGGTAAATTTGAATCTATTTTGTACACGACTATATATGCTATTATGTACAAAAGCAGGGCAAAGATTGGTGCCCCCATAATTTAGGTATGATTTACAAATGCCATGATCTCGGATTCAAATAATTGAATGGACTTCATGTTGAATTCAAATTTTTTAAACCACCTTAAGTTGAATTCAAATGTATGCTAGTTCATAGCTAGCTATTTATAATGTTCATTGTGTAACTTGTGTATGTACAAAAAAATGTGCTTCACAGACACAACATGAACTATACTCACGTTTATATTCGATTGCTAAAGCGATGAATTGTCTGGAGTTCAAAATACTAACTTTGTGGATCAATTATGTCGAATAATAACATAGACATGCTCAAATTCGATAGAATATAGATGTCTGATGGGTTAATGACCGTTCCTTACGCGGATTGCAAATATCATGATCCCATCCTAATATTTGGATACAATTTATATTTTTAATAATGTGTACATCAGTTTTTTTACGTGTAGTTTCACTCTCCATAGGCCCCTCCACACACACACGCTGACTTTCTCTCTCACACATACGCGCACATGGTGTATATCCATCGGTGGTCTCTCACACATGCGCACACACTCTCTCCCGAGGTGTCTTTCTCGCAGACATGCTCTTGATATAACCCTCCCTCCCTCTCGCAACCATTTACGACTGTTTTCACTAACCTTTAACACAAGCACTCTTCCTCTCACAAGCATACACATGCACAATCCCATCGACCCTTTCTATATACATAGACTTGACTACGTGTCTCCCGCACGCACATTATCTTTAGGCATGTCTTGCACGCATTGTCTCCACCTCTCTTTCTAATTGACGAGTATGATTCTAGCAGAGAATTCTGTAGGATGCCCCTTAAAGTTAGGTTGGATGAATGGTAATATCAGAGATAAGGGGTTACCTTAGTCCAAGGACCCAGGGTTACAAATCCTAGCCAACTTTGTCCGCGGACACAGAGTTCTTCACGACTCGGGTATCTTTGTCTTGTACGACTAGTCATCCATGGGTCTCCCTAAATGCGTCACGAGCCGATCAATGTGGCGCAGGACGAAACCGAACCAAGGGCCTCACCTCGACCCACCGGTCTTCACGCGGTGACACACCCTCTGCCCCCAGGTCTCGTTATCTTCTCACACCCACACATACCAACACAGACACCACTCAAAATATTTTCTCCTCGTGCCTCTATCCCCTCCCCCCTTGCATATACACACTCAAGAGCATCTCTCGCTGTGACATCCTATTTGTCTCTCTCTCTCTAGACCTCTCTCATTTCTCGTGCTATCTCTCCCACGCCCCCGCCGGCCCCTCTATACATGCCTCTCTCGAATACGTAATACATAAACATACGTCTCTTTGCCATGCCAAATACGTCAACTACACATTCACACATGTTACATCATGTACCCCATTGATCTAAAAAGCTTTCACGTTTATTTTGCATACAAAATTCCTTTTGAATAAAACCACACAAAGTGTGGCCAAAAATTTATTTCAGAATTTATACATATATACAACATTAAAAAGTTATATGGAGGAGTATGAACGTTAATTTGCATTGCATGGTGAACCCAATGATATTTATTCCGCACTGTGAATTTTTATATTTTTATACTATATATAAAGTTAGTCATAATAAGGAGGAACGAAGAGCATCTCTGTTGTAGGGTGGAACCCTAGATGGAGATCTTTCATGAATTGGAGGGGAAATCCCCAAGAACAAGAAGAACGCAAAGGGGGAAAACAAGAGGAACACCCAAATTGAATTGATCCAATCACACATGTGCTAGATCCAATCACACAAAGAGAGATACAAAGGTCCAAATCCAGCACAAGAAGATACAAGAGGTAACTAGTTCATCCCAATCCTATGAGGAAAGAGGTCTTGATGATCCTATGATGGGGATCCTTCTCCAAGAGGAGGCCTTGATATCCACAAGAGGATCTTCTCCTTAGGAGGTCATGATATACAAGAGGAGGAAGATCAGCAAAGCTCTCTCAATATCTCACATATACTTTGCTAACCCCAACAATGAACTAGGAGAAGAGTACTTATAGGCTAGGGACGAAATTGGGGGAAAACGGGGGTACAAGGGTCAAATGCCCATAGTGCATGCAGGCACACCCGGAGGGGTCCAGACACCCCGGGTAAAGGGGTCCGGGCACCCGGACCGGTCAGAGGCAGGCGCCAAGGAGGGGGGCGGGCACCCGGGGGTTGGCGGCCCGGGCACCTGGGGGGCATCTCCATCGCCCCGGCGGGGGAGGGTCGGGCACCCGGGGGTAGAAGGTGCGGGCACCCGGGGGTTCGGGCACCCGTCGGTGGACGGTGCGGGCAACCGGGGGTGGATGGTGCGGGCACCCGGGGTGTCTAGAGAGCCTCTGGTGCTTCGTGTCTTGGAGGTCCGTCTTCTCCTTGGGGCTCCATGTGGACTTGGTGATCCCTCCATGCTTCCGCATGGTCTTCTCCTTGGTACCTAAGAATGCACAATGTATCCATTCGAGGTAGAACCCAACTCTCATGTGAATCTGAACAAAGTTTGAAGAGGAAAGAGTTAACCTCGGTTTCGATGATGCGTGCGCGGACTCTTGTCATTGGTACTCTTCGTGCTTGCGGTGGTGACGGAACGTCCATGGGGATGAACGAGGGATGCTCCGTATCACCCCCCCTTGGGAGAGATCCGTCCACGGATCGTGATCTTCATCACCATGGGAAAGAGAGGGCGTCGCCGTGTAGAAATGGACGACCACCAAGCACTTATCATGTTGAATCTCGAAATAGGCACTCTCCAATGTCGCACTGTCTTGTGATTCCTTCAAAAGGAGCAAGTACAACAAACACTTGGAAAAACAAATGTGGTTAGCGTTAGTGGAAAACCAAGCATTCAAGAGGTGATTCACCAAACAAGTGTTTTCATTAAGCATAGCATATGGTGTGACAAGGGATTGTGACATGTCATGTAAGCAAATTGAACAAAATCAAGGACATCATGGAAACAAGCATGTAAATGTGAGGTAGCGATGCAAATATGTTTATCAAGAGAATAAGCATCTACCTCAAGCTCATAGCAAGCATGCATAAGGTGCTCAACAAATGGTCTATGGTATGCATATGAAGCATTCACAACACCAAAATAAATGAAGTGTCTAAAGTGCAAGACAATCCAAGTGTAATGTGCATGGGGTGTAGTGAATATAGTGTGGCACTCAACACAATAGAAAGAGCAATTGTTCATCATGTGTGAGGCAATAAAATCATTCAAGCTAGTAGTACAAAGATGCAACATACTATAGGTAATCATGGCAATCATGTCATGTGGGCAAATAGTAGGCATAGGCAATGCACATGGCATATCGCAAACATGGCAATAACAAGCAATATCTCCACCAAGCTTGCAAATACACATACAAGTACTAGAATCAATCATCATGTGTAATGCAAAGAATGGGTCAGAAATGCATGGCAAAGGCATAGGAATGAGCATAGCATGCAAAGTGAACATGGAAATATGAGCAAATGATACGTAATAGACAAGAATCCATAACCATGTGAGGGCCATGTAGAAAAGATGCGCGAAGTCCTTGCACGAGTGTAATGGTGGGGAGTGTAATCCATGGGATCCCAAAGCATCATTGCTCTCAAGAGCTCATTTCGTCAACTCATGGGATTGTGAGGTTGACGAGTGTTCATAAGTACCTACGCAAAACAAAGGCAAAGGGAAAATTGTGTGTGTGGTATATGTACACATCATCCATTATGATGCATCCGTGCATGTGTTGGTTAGCACAAAATATCCAATGCTCAAATAAATGAGATGCGTGATATAGAAACATGTCATCCATCATGAAAGGTTTGTTATTATGTATAGCATAATGGAGAGTCAAATTGTGTAATGCATCACTAGTAATATCTAGAGCATTGTTATGAATGGTATGCATATGATGCACACAAGGAATGGAATCAAGCGATACGCAATAATTTTCATGGCATGGCATATGAGATGAATTGCACAAATTTTGCAAAGGTAGCATAGCAATATCATCACAAGAGAAACACATACCAATAACCATGATCTCGTCATCTATGCCATAAGTGCAAATGAGATTTATTGGAATGGGGCATGCATAGTTACTATGTTAAAATTGGAATGATGCAATATGGGAGATCTCACTCAAAGCATATGACAACTTTAATGGATTGTCAAACATAATGTAACCAATAGAATTTTTCACATGATATCCTATGGAGAGGAGCATCACAACTAGGCAACTCAACATGCCCATCATCATATTCATCATAAATTGGTAAGTCATGGCATGAGGAAGTCGCACTAGCATGAAGCATGGTAATAGGTGGATCAACATGATGCAAGCAATCAATGTCAAGAATGTCCACTAGTGGGACTAGAGCATCACCTTCACCTATTTTACCTTTCTCAATCCACTCATGTGGTGTAGGTGAGGTGGCAAAGACCAAATGGTGGTCATCTTCATCTTGATGGAACCATGTGGGGGTGCATCATAGTCCACCATTGCCATCGTCATGTCCGAAGGAAGGACGAAGTCGTCGAGGATCGGCGCGTCATCATATATGGGACATAGAACAAAATGAGAAAACACAATAGAGGTGGAGGTTAAGTTGTTAGAAATCGAAATGGCCTCACACATGCCCTATCAACTACCCCACTCTCTCTATGTGGTGGTTGCTCGGTCACTCCCTCAAGGTAGGTGCACTCAATGTCACATATGGTGGAGTCACTCAAATCACTCAAGTGGTGGTGGTGGTGGCTCTCCTCACATGGGAATTGGGGCAAATTGTCATATATGGGGCTAGTGGTGAAGGCACTCTCACTCTCAATATGTTGGCATATGTCATCAC
The DNA here is from genome assembly GCF_018294505.1 of Triticum aestivum. Taxonomy (NCBI): domain Eukaryota; kingdom Viridiplantae; phylum Streptophyta; class Magnoliopsida; order Poales; family Poaceae; genus Triticum; species Triticum aestivum. The sequence continues at coordinate 343,920,118 of NC_057814.1, forward strand.
TCTCCTCCGAGACCAAAGAGAAAGTCTCATGAGCGGTCTCGTAGCTTGACTCAGAGTATGAGTCCCATTGGGGTGCCATCTTCATGTTGTTGAAGAGGTTCGTGTTCACTGCCATGGTCGAAGGGGATGGCCCTTGCTCGACCGTCTTGTCGCCGTCTTGTATGAGGCCCATATGATGTGGCACCTCATAGCTCTTTTCCATGACCGAAGGGAATTTCCCATGATCGGCCATTCTCCTTGAGGGGCTTCCAAAGATGGAAGTGTCGTCCTTGCTTTTAGGTAGTCCCCTTGTTGTTGAAGATGTCGATGTAGGAGAACTCGTGGGGAGTAGGCGAAGATGCCATACGTCCAAAGGCGAAGATGCCTTGAGAAGACTTGGCGAAGATGCTGAAGTGTTGGTTGTAGCCGTAGCTTCCTCTTGGTGGTCCTTGTCTCGCGGTCTTCTCTTGTGCTCATGAAGGTTGGCCTTGGTGTGTAGTAGAGCTTGTTCGGACTTGGAGGTTTGCATGTGTCGATCATCTTCGTGATGATGGTGTCGTTGTCGTGCTTGAGCTTGTAGTAGATGTCGTTCATTGCTACCTCTTGAGCACTGCGTTGGCTTTCCCTTGAAGAGGAAAGGGTGATGCAGTAAAGTAGCATAAGTATTTCCCTCAGTTTTTGAGAACCAAGGTATCAATCCAGTAGGAGACCATGCACGAGTCCCTCGCACCTACACAAACAAACAAGAACCTCGCAACCAACGTGATAAAGGGGTTGTCAATCCCTCAACACTCACTTATGAGAGTGAGATCTGATAGATATGATAAGATAATATTTTTGGTATTTTTTATGATAAAGACTAAATGTAAAGAAAGCAAAATAAACGACACCAGAAATAGCTTGTTGTCGGGAGATTAATATGATGGAAAATAGACCCGGGGGCCATAGGTTTCACTAGTGGCTTCTCTCAAGAGCATAAGTATTACGGTGGGTGAACAAGTTACTGTTGAGCAATTGATAGAATTGAGCATAGTTATGAGAATATCTAGTTATGATCATGTATATAGGCATCACATCCGTGACAAGTAGACTGACTCCTGCCTGCATCTACTACTATTACTCCAGACATCGACCGCTATCCAGCATGCATCTAGAGTATTCAGTTCATAAGAACAGAGTAATGCTTGAAGTAAGATGACATGATGTAGAGGGATAAACTCATGCAATATGATATAAACCCCATCTTGTTATCCTCGATGGCAACAATACAATACGTGCCTTGCTGCCCCTGTTGTCACTAGGAAAGGACACCGCAAGATTTAACCCAAAGCTAAGCACTTCTCCCATTGCAAGAAAGATCAATCTAGCAGGCCAAACCAAACTGATAATTCGAAGAGACTTGCAAAGATAACCAATCATACATAAAAGAGTTCAGAGAAGATTCAAGTATTGTTCATAGATAAACCTGATCATAAACCGCAATTCATCGGTCTCAACAAACACACCGCAAAAGAAGATTACATCGAATAGATCTCCACGAGAATCGTGGAGAACTTTGTATTGAGATCCAAAGACAGAGAAGAAGCCATCTAGCTAATAACTATGGACCCGAAGATCTGAGGTAAACTACTGACACATCATTGGAGAGGCTATGGTGTTGATGTAGAAACCCTCCGTGATCAATGTGACCTCCGACAGTACGCTGGAAAAGGCCCCAAGATGGGATCTCACGGGTACAGAAGGTTGCGGCGATGGAATTAGGTTTTCGTGGATGCTTCTGTTGGTTTGGGGGTACGTAGGTATATATAGGAGGAAGAAGTACGTCGGTGGAGCAACATGGGCCCCACAAGGGTGGAGGGCGCGCCCAGGGGGTAGGCGCGCCCCGTGCCTCGTGCTCTCCTGGTTGCTTTCTTGACGTAGGGTCCAAGTCCTTTGGATCACGTTCGTTCCGAAAATCACGTTCCCGAAGGTTTCATTCCGTTTGGACTCAGTTTGATATTCTTTTCCTGCGAATCACTGAAATAGGCAAAAACAACAATTTGGGTTGGGCCTTCGGCTAATAGGTTAGTCCCAAAAATGATATAAAAGTGTATAATAAAGCCCGTTAAACATCCAAAACAGAATATAATATAGCATGAAGCAATCAAAAATTATAGATACACTGGAGACGTATCAAGCATCCCCAAGCTTAATTCCTGCTCGTCCTCGAGTAGGTAAATGATAAAACAGAATTTTTGATGCGGAATGCTACTTGGCATAATTTTAATGTAATTCTCTTAATTGTGGTATGAATGTGCAGATACGAAAGATTCAAGACAAAAGTTTAATATTGACATAAAATAATAATACTTCAAGCATACTAACTAAGCAATTATGTCTTCTCAAAATAACATGGCCAAAGAAAGTTATCCCTACAAAATCATATAGTCTGGCTATGCTCTATCTTCGCCACAGAAAGTATTTAAATCATGCACAACCCCGATGACAAGCCAATCAATTTTTTCATACTTTTGGTGTTCTCAAACTTTTTCAATCTTCACGCAATACATGAGCGTGAGTCATGGACATAGCACTATATGTGGAATAGAATGGTGGTTGTGGAGAAGACAAAAAGGGAGAAGATAGTCTCACAACAACTAGGCGTATCAACGGGCTATGGAGATGCCCATCAATAGATATCAATGTGAGTGAGTAGGGATTGCCATGCAACGGATGCACTAGAGCTATAAGTATATGAAAGCTCAACAAAAGAAACTAAGTGGGTGTGCATCCAACTTGCTTGCTCATGAAGACCTAGGGCATTTTGAGGAAGCCCATCATTGGAATATACAAGCCAAGTTCTATAATGAAAAATTCCCACTAGCATATGAAAGTGATACCATAGGAGACTCTCTATCATGAAGATCAAGGTGCTACTTTGAAGCACAAGTGTGGTAAAAGGATAGTAACATTGTCCCTTCTCTCTTTTTCTCTCATTTTTTTTATTTGGGCCTTTTCTCTTTTTTTATGGCCTCTTTTTTTTTCTTTTTTTTTGTCCGGAGTCTCATCCCGACTTATGGGGGAATCATAGTCTCCATCATCCTTTCCTCACTTGGGACAATGCTCTAAAAATGATGATCATCACACTTTTATTTACTTACAACTCAACAATTACAACTCAATACTTAGAACAAAATATGACTCTATGTGAATGCCTCCGCCCTCTTCCCCTCCCCCGGCAAGGCCCTTGCCGGGGCGGCCTCCGCGACCCCGGCAAGAACTTTGTCGGGGCAGCTTGCCCGATGCCAGCGGAGCGCGCCACCCTTGAGCCAAGGGTTCCAACTCCATCAACCACATTGGAACCAAGGCTCGGGAGGTACCTCCGTGGTGGCATGCAGATCTTTGTGAAGATCAGAAGCACACAAGATCAGATGAGGACCAGAAGACGACGATCCTCGGCGGAATCCTAGCCGAGGAAATCCACGAGACCCCCGGCAAGATCCTTCCGGGGACGATCACGATGCCGCGGCAAGACCCTTGCCGGGGCCCCGGCAAGGCCCTTGCCGAAGACACCTGCAAGGCCACAACCAGGCCCGCGTCCGCCAAGACTCCATCGCCATTCCCATGCAGCTGCCAGCCCAACCAGCTGGGTAGGCACCTGCGTGGCAACGTGCGGCTTCGAGACCAGCTCAGCAAACACCTGTGTGGTGGCATGCAGATCTTCGTGAAGACCCTACCACCGCGCCATCTCAACAGCCTGCCAGCCTATATGGCGCTGCATGCATCGTTGGCCTAGACGCGTGTCGGAGCAGGGCGGGGCGGCGGCGGACGGGACGGGCCTCACTGCCACCCCTGATAAAGCGATGGGACACCTAAGGAAGCGCATTTAATGCGTCTTGTCCCGCAATGGCAAGCGATAAGCTTGCACACTGTACACCTTTCCACCTCTTGTGTGCCACTGTGGCAACCCCTTTTGTCTATAAAAGGAGGCCCGAGGCGTCCAGGAGAAGGATTTGGATCTTTTGGGCTAGATACGCACTGTAGCTAGCTCAAGAACTCAAGAACACTCCAATACATACACCAAAGCAGGATTAGGGTATTACGCATCCTCGCGGCCCGAACCTGGGTAAATGATCCTTGTGCTGACCGCCAGACCCGCTCTTTGCACAATCTCGCGCCCGCCAACCGTAGAAGGGATCCCAGTGATCCCATAGGTGTCGTTTCCCGGACACAAATGGTATCTCGCTAGCCCTTTCTGAGACTGCAAAACATAAATGCAGAGCACCCCTAAAGATCAAGGACTGACTAGACATTATAATCATGACAAAAGAGATCCAGTCACACTCATACTCAATATCAATTAATAACAAAGCATACAAATGACAGTGGTGCTCTCTAACTGGTGCTTTTTGTAAGAGGATGATGACTCAGCAATAAAAGTAAATAGATAGGCCCTTCGCAGAGGGAAGTGAGGATTCGTATAGGTACCAGAGCTCGTGCTTTTGAAACAGAGATGAATTTAATTTTGAGCGGTATGCTTTCATTGTCAACATAACAACCAAGAGATCTCACAATCTTCCATGCTAGATACATTATAGGTGGTTCCCAAACAGAATGGTAAAGTTTTTACTCCCCCTCCACCAACAATCACACTCCACGGCTGGTCCGAAACAACGGGTACCGTCCATACCAACAAAAGTCCTCGGGGAGTTTTGTTTGAAATTATATTTTGATTTGATTTCGAGCATGGAACTGGCATTCCGATTACCAGCCACTTTCTCGTGAATGACAACTGAATAAACACTCATCGTGAGAATAACCCGCCTAGCATGGAAGATACTGACGACCCCCAATCGCTACATGAACGATTCAGGCATACAAAACAGATTATTAATTGAAGGTTTAGAGTTTGGCACATGCAAATTTACTTGGAATGGCAGGTAAATACCGCATATACGTAGGTATGGTGGACTCATATGGGACAACTTTGGGTTTATGGAATTTGATGCACAAGCAGTATTCCCGCTTAGTACAAGTGAAGGCTAGCAAAAGATTGAGGAGCGAGCAACTAGAGAGCGACAATAGTCATAAACATGCATTGAGATTAACCAACATTTAATGCAAGCATGAGTAGGATATAAATCACCATGAACACAAATATCGTGGAGGCTATGTTGATTTTGTTTCAACTACATGCGTGAACATGTGCCAAGTCAAGCCACTCGAATCATTCAAAGGAGGATACCATCCTATCATACTACATCACAACCATTTTAAAAGCATGTTGGCACGCAAGGTAAACCATTATAAACTCCTAGCTAATTAAGCATGGCATGAGTAACTATAATCTCTAATTGTCATTACAAACATGTTTCATTCATAATGGGTTGAATCAAGAATGATGAACTAATCATATTTACAAAAACAAAATAGGTCAAGTTCATACTAGCTTTTCCTCATCTCAATCATTTCATCATATATCATCATTATTGCCTTTCACTTGCACGATCGAATGGTGTGGATAATAATAATAGTGCACGTGCATTGGACTAAGCTGGAATCTGCAAACATTTAATCAAAGGAGAAGACAAGGTAATATGGGCTCTTTGTTAGATCAACAATAATGCATACGAGAGCCACTCAAAATTTTCATCATGGTCTTCTCCTTATGACCCAAAGAAAGGAAAAAGAATTTCAAAGAAACACACTGAAATATTTTTTTTGAGTTTTCATTTTCTGAAGAAAGTAAAGCAAGAAGGAGAAAACTATTTATACGGGAAAGCTCCCAAAAACCAAAAGAAGAACGAGAAATCTTTTTGGGTTTTCTTTCATACTAATACTAAATAAACTAGAAAAAAACTAAAAAGAAGCGAGAACTAATTTTTTTGGATTTTCTCAAAGTTTTTCAAACACACAAGAAGAAAGCGAGAAAAATAAAAAAACTAACATGGATAGTACAATGAAAAAGTATGACCACCGACAACTAAAATGAGTGTGTGAACATGAATGTAATGTCGGTGAGAAATACGTACTCCCCGAAGCTTAGGCTTTTGGCCTAAGTTGGTCTATGACCACGGCTGGCCTGGATAGTATCCAAAATCGTAGTTGGGGTTGTACTGAGCTGCGACAGCTACTGCCTGGCGGGCTGCCTCATGGAGGTGAGCGGCCTCCTCTGTTCTCTCATATTCGTCCGCCTCCGCCCTGGTTATGAAGTATCTTCATTTCACCGAAAAGTTAAAGAAGGCAGGAGCGGGAAGCGTAATACGGAAGGCGCGCTCCCAGTCGAAGATTAGTCGGTACAGGAGAGATTGTTCGTTCCTCTGAAGAAACTGGTAACGCACCATAGCATTAGAATCAAGGAAAACAGGTGGTAACTCAATGTCATCCTCCCTTATGGGTACCCCAAGATAATTAGCTAGACGGGTGGCATAAATTCCACCAAAGAAATCTCCATCTTCAGCATTGAGATGTAACCTCCTTGCAATAATAGCCCCCAAGTTATATCGTTTATCACCCAATACCGCACACTTGAGGACACTAAGATCTGAAGCGCAAAGGTGGCTATGATCATGTTTACCATTAATGCACCTACCTATAAAGAGAGCGAAATAATGTATGGCAGGAAAGTGAATGCTCCCTATGGTAGCTTGTGTAATATTTCTAGTTTCTCCCACAGTGATGCTAGCAAGGAAATCATTATAATTAGTTTTACGAGGTTCACTAAGAATACCCCATTGTGGAATCTTGCATGCATCACTAAAATCTTCTAGTTCCATGGTATATGATTTATCATAAAGATCAAATAAAATAGAATGAGTATTGCGCTGGGATGTAAACTTAAATCTTCACACAAATGAATTAGTGAGATGATAGTACTGCCGACACTTATCTGACACGAAGTCTTCAAGGCCAGCAGTTTGCACGATGCATAAAATTCCTCTTAAATCCTGCATGAACCATGAATTGATCCGACGGCCATTTGCAAGGCCATACTAGAGCTTCTCTTGGTGGTTTAAGGTCCGGCTCACGTATCGCGAGCCATGGGGCTTGCTTCCTCGAGGAACCACCTTGGTATATCTTCCTAAACATTTTTCTTTCTCTGAAAATTTCTGAAATTTTAGTGACTCAAAATAAAAGTGAACCAAACTCAACAAGATTGATAGCAACTACTCCTACAAGTGTCTAGAGGCTATATCATGCATCAAAACTACTTTGGACCATATAAATTTGACATGCAAGCTCAAGAACAAGGTCACCACAGCAGCAAAAAATTGCAATATATAAAGCACTAGAACAAAAATTAATAGGCCATTGGAGGAGTCACATACCGAAGAACAATCCCCCAAAACAGTTTTGCGAATGGAGCTTTGAGCTAGTAGATAAAAAAGGCAGCAAAATGAGCTAGAACACGGGTTTGACCAACGGTGGGATTTTTTCTGGAGGAAGACGAAGTGGATGTGTGCTGGAATAAGTGAGGGGGACCCACGTGGGACCCACAAGCAACCAGGGTACGCCCAGGGGGTGAGCGCACCCCCAGGGCTTGTGGCACACTGGTGCAGTGATGCCTACTACACAACTTTATTCTTGTAGATTCGTGTTGGTCGTCCAAGCGCAGAGTTTTGTAGGACAGTAGCAATTTTCCCTCAGGTGGATGACCTAAGGTTTATCAATTCATGGGAGGTGTAGGATGAAGATGGTCTCTCTCAAACGACCCTGCAGCCAAATACAAGAAATCTCTTGTGTCCCCAACACACCCAATACAATGGCAAATTGTATAGGTGCACTAGTTCGGCGAAGAGATGCTGATAAAAGTGTAATGTGGATGGTAAAAATATATTTTTATAATCTGAATAAATAAAAACAGAAATGTAGCAATTAGTAAACGGGCACAAAAACGGTGTTGCAATGCTTAAAAATGAGGCCTAGGGTCTGTACTTTCACTAGTGCAACCTCTCAACAATGCTAACATAGTTGGATCATATGATTATCCCTCAAAGAGTAATAAGGAATCACTCATTGTTTGTAGGGTACGAGACCACCTCAAAGCTATTCTCTCCGTTCGATCTATTCAAGAGTTCAAACTAAAATAACACAAAGCATTTTTTCCGTTCGATCCATCCGAGATTTCGTACTAGAATAACACCGAAGCAAATTCATATTCATAATACTCAATCCATCACAAGGAACTACGAGGGTACCCCAAAGTTTCTACCGGAGAAAAACGTGCATCAACCCCTATGCATAGATTACCCCAATATCACCGTCGGAATCCGCGAGTTGAATGCCAAGACACATATCAAGTGAATCAGTATGATACCCCAATTGTCACCTCAAGTATTCATACCGCAAGATATATATCATGTGTTCTCATCTCTGAATATTCAATCCGACAAGACAAAACTTCAAAGGGTAAAGATTCAATTCATCATAACAAGAGTATAGAGGGTAGAAACATCATATGATCCATCTATATTAACAAAGCCCATGATATAGATCACGAGAGAGGGAGATTAAACACATAGCTACTAGTACAAACCCTCAGCCCCGAGGGTGGACCCTCCCTCCTCATCGTGGTGGCCGCCGGGATGATGAAGATGGCCACCGGAGATGATTCCCCCCTCCGGCAGTGTGCCGGAACGGGTCTAGATTGGTTTTCGATGGCTACAGAGCCTTGCGGCGGTGAAACTTCTGATCTAGGTTAACTTCTGGGGGTTTTGGTATTTATAGGATTTTTCAGAGTTGGAATCACGCGAAGATGGGCCTCGAGGTGAGCACAACCAACCGGGGCACGGACGGCCCACCAGGCGCGCCCTGGTGGGTTGTGCCCTCCTCGTGGCTCTTCTGGCCCTCCCACAAAGCTTTGGGGGTCTCTTTTGTTCCAAAAAAATCGTTAAATAGTTTCGTCCAATTCCGAGAACTTTTATTTCTGCACAAAAAACAACACCACGGTAGTTCTGCTGAAAACAGCGTCAGCCCGGGTTAGTTCCATTTAAATCATACCAAAACCATATAAAATTGTTGTAAACATGGCATGAATACTTCATAAATTATAGATACGCTGGAGACGTATCAGCATCCCCAAGCTTAATTCCTACTCGTCCTCGAGTAGGTAAATGATAAAAGAAATAATTTATGAAGTGTGAATGCTAGCAAAGTGCATAAGTTTGATCAATGATAATTTCAATCACTTTTCCTAGCATCATAACAGCAACTCTTTCTCCTAAAACTTATCATGATAAAGTAGCAATTGAAAATGGAATTTTTGTTGTGGAGTGCTACCTATCATATTCATCATAAACTCTTTTCTTTTCTAGCATGGACATTTGGAATTTTATATGGTTCAAAGCAATAGTCTAGTTTTGACATGAGGACTTTAATACTCAATCATACCAACAAGCACCCATGTCTTTTAAAATATCAACGCTAAAATAAGTTATCCCTAGCCCATCATGCTCAATCATTGATCCATTCATGAAACACACTCGCATATTAGCTACACCCAATGCTCAAGTACGATCATAGTGCCTCCTAGTTGGTGCTTTATAAGAGAAGATGGAGACTCAAATTAAAAATAAAAATTGCAAAAATTAAAACAAAGGCCCTTCGCAAAGGGAAGTAGGTATTTGTTGAGGTGCGAGAGCTCAAAGCGAAAATTGAGAGATAAAAACATTTTGAGAGGCATACTTTTCCCACCAACGAAAATGACTTAGAGCTGCCAACACTTTCCATGCTGGATATATCATAGGCGGTTCCCAAACAGAAAATAAAGTTTATTCATTTTTCCACCATACTTTCCCTTTCCATGGCTAACCGTATCCACGGGTGCCCTCCATACCAACACTTTCCAAGGAATTTATTATTTGACAACATAAAGTAAATTAATTTTTCATTTCGGGACTGGGCATCCCTAATACCTTTGCCTTACTCTCATGTAATGACAAGTGAATAAACACTCATCGTGAGAATAACACATCTAGCATGGAAAATATTGGCCACCCCTCACCACCTTGCGAGCAGTATGAACACACAAAAGAGAAATTTATTTTTAAAACTAGAGATGGCACATACAAATTTGCTTAGAATGGCAAAAGAATACCGCATATAGGTAGGTATGGTGGACTCATGTGGCAAAACTGGTTTAAAGGATTTTGGATGCACAAGCAGTGATCATACTTAGTGCAAAATGAAGGCTAGCAAAAGATTAAGAAGCAACCAACCAAGAAACGAATAATCTCATAAGCGAGCATTAAGCATAATTAACACCGAATAATGCACCACAAGTAGTATGTAATTTCATTGCACAACTATTGACTTTCGTGCTTGCATAGGGAATCACAAACCTTAACACCAATATTCTTACTAAAGCATAATTATTCATCAACATGACTCACATATCACATCATAATATCTCAAAACTATTACAAGGAATCAAGTTTATTTTGTCCAATGATCTTCATGAAAGTTTTTATTATATCCTTCTTGGATATCTATCACTTTGGGACTAATTTTCATGTGTTGCTTTTGATAAGCTCAAACAAATATAAGTGAAGATCATGAGCATAATATTTCTTTCTCTCAAATTAATTTAAGTGAAGCAAGAGAGAATTTCTTCAAAAATACTAAAGCACACCGTGCTCAAAAAGATGTAAGTGAAGCACTAGAGCAATTCCATAGAAAAGAGCTTCATTGACGGGATGTGTGTGCCGCTTACCTAGCCTCCCTTGCAACTATTTGAGGACTCTATTTTATTTAAAAACTTTCAGATCTAAGTACTTTATTAAAACAGCAAGCAAAACAAAATAAAATAACATTCCAAGGATAGCACAACTCATGTGAAGAAGCAAAAACTTAGGCTCAACCGATACTAACCGATAATTGTTGAAGAAGAAAGGTGGGACGCCTACCGGGGCATCCCCAAGCTTAGATGCTTGAGACTTCTCAAAAAATTATTTTGGGGTGCCTTGGGCATCCCCAAGCTTGAGCTTTTGTGTCTCCTTAATTCCATTTATATCACGGTTTCCCTAAATCTTAAAAACTTCATCGACACAAAACTCAACAATAACTCGTGAGATAAGTTAGTATAAACCAATGCAAAAACTTTATAATTCTCTACTGTAGCAAATCACTGAAATTATTATTCAACATTGCATACTAAATGCCTTTGCATATTTAATACTCCTATCTTCAAATAGAATCATTAACAAGCAAACATATGCAAACAATGCAAACATAACAGCAATCTGCCAAAACAGTACAATCTGTAAAGAATCCAATATTCATCATACTTCCCTAACTCCAAAAATTCTGAAAAAATACCACACTGTAGAAAATTTATCATATCTTATTTTGCAAAAAGTTTCAACATTTTATCACATTCTGACTTTTCTAGGGAATTTTTTGCAACAACGGTAAACTTTCTGTTTTCAAACAGCAACATGTAGACTTGTAAAATAAGCATGGTAAAGGCTAGCCTTGGCATTTTTATTGAAAATAAAGATGCAAAACATTATTCTAAATAACAGAAAGAAAATCCTAACAAAATAAAATGACGCTCCAAGTAAAACACATATCATGTGATGAATAAAAATATAGCTCCAAGTGAGGTTACCGATAATGTTGGAGACGAAAGAGGGGATGCCTTCCGGAGCCTTGGGGTGCCTTGGGCATCCCCATGCTTAGTTGCTTGGATCTTCCTTGAATATTACCTTGGGGTGCCTTGGGCATCCCCAATCTTAGGGTCTTGTCACTCCTTATTCTCCTCATATCGACATCTCACCCAAAACTTGAAAACTTCAATCACACAAAAACTTAACGAAACTTCATGAGATAGGTTAGTATGATAAAGAGCAAACCATTTCACTTTGGTACTGTCAAAGACAATATTCATCATTTTTTCCACACAAAGCCTACTGTACCATATCATTTCCACAATTTATATTGACCAATATAAGCCATAGAAACTAGGAAACAACCAAACTATGCATTGAAAACATAATCTGTCAAAAACAGAACAGTCTGTAGTAATCTGTACTCAAACCATACTTATGCTACTCCAAAAATTATGAACAAATTAGGACCACCTGAGAAATTTGTATATTAATCTTCTGCAAAAAGAATCAACTCAAAATCACTCTTCTGTTAAAAATAAGAATTATTTTTGTGAGCGCAAAAGTTTCTGTTTTTCAGCAAGATCAAATCAATTATCACCCAACATTATCCCAAAGGTTTACTTGGCACTTTATTGAAACAAAAGCAATAAAACATGATTACTACAGTATCTTAGTCATGTGAACAAACAAAAACGGTAGGTAAAAGTGTTGGGTTGTCTCCCAACAAGCGCTTTTTTTAATGCCTTTTAGCTAGGCATGATGATTTCAATGATGCTCGCATAGAAGATAAGAATTGAAACATGAAAAAAAGAGCATCATGAAGAATATGAATAGCCCATTTAAGCCTAACCCACTTCCTATGCATAGGGATTTTGTGAGCAAACAACTTATGGGAACAAGAATCAACTAGAATAAGAAGGCAAAACAAGCATAACTTCAAAACTTTGAACACATAGAGAGGAAATTTGATATTATTGCAATACCTACAAGCATATGTTCCTCTCTCATAATAATTTTCTGTATCATCATGAATGAATTCAACAATATAACTATCACATAAATCACTCTTTTCATGATCAACAAGCATATAAAACTTATTACTCTCCACATAAGCAAATTTCTTCTCATCAATAGTAGTGGGAGCAAACTCAACAAAATAACTATCATGAGAGTGAAATTTAAAATCATGATGACAAGTTTCATGGTTATCATTATTCTTTATAGCATACATGTCATCACCATAATCATCATAGATAGAAACTTTGTTATCATAGTCAATTGAAGCCTCATCCAAAATGGTGGATTCATCACTAAATAAAGTCATGACCTCTCCAAATCCACTTTCATCATTATAATCATCATAAATAGGAGGCATGCAATCATTATAACAAATTTGCACATCAAATCTTGGGGGACTAAAAATATCAACTTCATCAAACATAGCATCGCCAAGCTTATGGCTTTGCATATCATTAGCATCATGGATATTCAAATATTGTGTGCCAAACATTTTATTGACTTCTTCTTCTAACAATTGAGCACAATTTTTTGATCCATCATTTTCAAGAAAGATATTATAAAGATGATCAACAATATGATGCGACCTCAATTCCATTTTTTATGTAGTTTTCTTTTATAAACCAAACTAGTGATAAAACAAGAAACTAAAAGATTTGATTGCAAAATCTAAAGATATACCTTCAAGCACTCACCTCCCCGGCAACGGCGCCAGAAAAGAGCTTGATGTCTACTACGCAACTTAATTCTTGTAGACTTGTGTTGGGCCTCCAAGCGCAGAGTTTTGTAGGACAGTACTAATTTTCGCTCAAGTGGATGACCAAAGGTTTATCAATCCGTGGGAGGTGTAGGACGAAGATGTTCTCTCTCAAACGACCCTGCAACCAAATACAAGAAATCTCTTGTGTCCCCAACACACCCAATACAATGGCAAATTGTACAGGTGCACTAGTTCGGCGAAGAGATGGTGATAAAAGTGTAATGTGGATGGTAGAAATATATTTTTATAATCTGAATAAATAAAAACAGCAAGGTAGAAATTAGTAAATGGGCACAAAAACGGTGTTGCAATGCTTAAAAATGAGGCCTAGGGTCCGTACTTTCTCTAGTGCAACCTCTCAACAATGCTAACATAGTTGGATCATATGATTATCCCTCAAAGTGTAATAAAGAATCACTTCCGAGTTCCTATTAGTGGGGAACAAAAGATATATATTGTAATAACATCGAAGTAAATCCATATTCATAATACTCAATCCATCACAAGGAACTACGAGGGGACCCCAAAGTTTCTACCGGAGAAAAACGTGCATCAAACGCTATGCATAGATTGCCCCAATATCACCGCGGGAATCCGCGAGTTGAATGCCAAGACACATATCAAGTGAATCAATATGATACCCCAATTGTCACCTCAAGTATTCATACCGCAAGATATATATATCATGTGTTCTCATCTCTGAATATTCAATCCGACAAGACAAAACTTCAAAGGGTAAAGATTCAATTCATCATAACAATAGTATAGAGGGTAGAAACATCATATCATCCATCTATATTAACAAAGCCCATGATATAGATCACGAGAGACAGTGAGATTAAACACATAGCTACTAGTACAAACCCTCAGCCCCGATGGTGGACTACTCCCTCCTAATCATGGTGGCCGCCAGGATGATGAAGATGGCCACCAGAGATGATTCCCCCCCGGCAGGGTGCCGCAACGGGTCTAGATTGGTTTTCGGTGCCTATAGAGCCTTGCGGCGACGGAACTTCTGATCTAGGTTAACTTCTGGGGTTTTTGGTATTTATATGATTTTTCAGAGTTGGAATCATGCGAAGATGGGCCTCGAGGTGAGCACAACCCACCGGGGCACGGACGGCCCACCAGGCGTGCCCTGGTGGGTTGTGCCCTCCTTGTGGCTCTTCTGGCCCTCCCACAAAGCTTCGGGGGTCTCTTTTGTTCCAAAAAAATTGTCAAAAAGTTTCGTCCAATTTCGAGAACTTTTATTTCTATACAAAAAATAACACCAGGAAGTTCTGCTGAAAACAGCGTCAGTCCGAGTTAGTTCCATGCAAATCATACCAAAACCATATAAAATTGTTGTAAACATGGCATGAATACTTCATAAATTATAGATACGTTGGAGACGTATTGAAAGTGCAACTATCCCTGGGTGGTTTTGGTAATTATTAACAACATGTAGCTCATTGAGCTAATGCTATTTCAAGATAAATATTTCAAGAAAGCTCAATGATTGGCATGGCATGGATTAGGAATGTGGACCCCTCAAAATGCTAAGGACACATATTGGCTCAAGCTCAAGACTCTACTTTTTACTTTTAGTGATCCAAGATCACATTGAGTCCATAGGAAAAGCCAATACTATTAAAAGGGGATGAGGTGTTGCTTAATGGCTTTCTTGCTCAAAATGCTTAGTGATATGATCCAAAACCCTCAACCACTTTCTCATATCCACATATGTCCCAAACCAAAAAGTCAAACTCGGCCCCATCGGTTTGATCTATCCGGCGCCACCGAGTTCAGTTGACATAGCCACTGCCACAAACCCTAGTCACTTCGGTCTCACTGATAGGGATTTCGGTCTCACCGAGATGGGATTGCAAACTCTCTGTTTCCCTTCGTAACGTTTCGGTCCAACCGAGATGAGCGATCGGTCCCACCGAGTTCGCAATGCAAACTCTCTGTTTCCATTTCCTAACGTTTCGGTCTCACCGAAATGAGCGATCCGGTCCCATCGAGTTCGCCTAACCAACTCTCTGGTTAGCTTATTACCAAAATCAGTCCCACCGAGTTTGTGTAATCGGTCTCACCGAGATTACGTTATGCCCTAACCCTAATGAAATCGGTCCTACCGAGTTGACATGTCGGTCCCACCGAAAAGCCTAACGTTCACATTTTGAACTAAATCGGTCCGACCGAGTTTTATGATTCGGTCCTACCGATTTTGGTGAATTGTGTGTAACGGATAGATTTTGTGTGGAGGCTATATATACCCCTCCACCCACTCTTCATTCATGGAGAGAGCCATCAGAACATGCCTACACTTGCAGCATACATTTTCTAAGAGAGAACCACCTACTCATGTGTTGAGACCAAGATATTCCATTCCAACCATATGAATCTTGATCTCTAGCCTTCCCCAGTTTGCTTTCCACTCAAATCATCTTTCCACCAAATCCAAATCTGTGAGAGAGAGTTGAGTGTTGGGGATACTATCATTTGAAGCACAAGAGCAAGGAGTTCATCATCAACACACCATCTATTACCTTTTGGAGAGTGGTGTCTCCTAGATAGGTTAGGTGTCACTTGGGAGCCTCCGTCAAGATTGTGGAGTTGAATTAAGGAGTTTGTACGGGCAAGGAGATCGCCTACTTCGTGAAGATCTACCCTAGTGAAGCAAGTCCTTCATGGGCGATGGCCATGGTGGGATAGACAAGGTTGCTTCTTCGTGGACCCCTCGTGGGTGGAGCCCTCCGTGGACTCGCGCAACCATTACCCTTCGTGGGTCGAAGTCTCCATCAACGTGGATGTACGATAGCACCACCTATCGGAATCACGCCAAAAATCTCCGTGTCTACATTGCGTTTGCTCCCTCCAAACTCCTCCCTTTACCTTCATGTTCAATGTATTACATTCCGCTGCTATACTCTTAGACTTGCATGTGTAGGTTGATTGCTTGACTTGTGCTAAGTTGCTAAAATATGCCAAGACTTAAAATTGGGAAAAGGCTAAATTTTTATTTGGTCAAGTAGTCTAATCACCCCCCCTCTAGACATACTTTCGATCCTACAAGTGGTAGCAGAGCTTTGGTCTCCATTTGCCTTGATTTCCATAGCTTTTGGTGATCATAGCCTTGGTTTCACAACCTAGGAGAGTATGGCGTCTAGTGAGGGAAATTACCATCATAGAGGTCCTTATTTTGATGGTACTAATTTTGCTAGTTGGAAGCATAAGATGAAAATGCATATTCTTGGACATAACCCCGCCGTTTGGGCTATTGTGTGTATTGGCTTGCAAGGTGAATTCTTTGATGTGAGAGAACCGAAACGTGAAGCTACCGCGGAAGAGTTGAAGATGCTGCAATACAATGCTCAAGCTTGTGATATTCTCTTCAACGGATTGTGCCCCGAAGAACTGAACAAAATCAGCCTTCTTGAGAATGCAAAGGAAATTTGGGATACTTTGATTGATATACACGAAGGTACCGACTCCGTCAAGGAATCCAAATTGGATGGGCTTCAAATTCAACTTGACAAGTTCAAAATGAAGGATGGTGAAGTTTCGCTGAAATGTACTCTAGGCTTGCTCTCATCACAAATGAGATTGCCGGCTTAGGAAGTGAAGAGATTACCGATAGATTCATCATCAAGAAGATTCTAAGAGCCTTGGATGGAAAATATGATACCGTGTGCACATTGATCCAAATGATGCCCAATTACAAAGATCTCAAGCCTATGGAAGTCATTGGAAGAATTGTTGCTCATGAGATGTCACTCAAGGATAAGGAAGAGCTTCACAACAAGTCAAGTGGTGCTTACAAAGCCTCATGTTATGCTCCCACATCTTCAAGTGAGAAACAAACCTTCAATGTGGAATTGAGCCTAATGGTGAAGAACTTCAACAAGTTCTACAAGAGTAGAAGCAAGGAAAGAAGTTCCAAGTCAAGGTCCTACAATGACAAAAGATCTTCTAGTCGTGAGCGAAATTGCTACAATTGTGGAAGACCCGGACACTACTGCAATGAGTGTACGACTCCCTACAAAAGAAGAGAAGATTCTCCCAAGAGAAGAAGTAGAACAGAAGAATCACCATCTAGAGAGAGAAGGAGTAGAGATGACCGTTATGAACGAAGAACATCATGGAGAAGCAAGGATTCGGAAAGGAGGGACAAGTCATCAAGGAGCTACACAAAATGAAGACATCAAGCTCATGTTGGTGAATGGGTATCCGGCTCCAACTCCGACCATCACTCCGAAAGAAGTTATCACTCTGACTCCGAATATACTCAAGATGAAGGTGTTGCCGGTCTAGCACTTGTGTCAACCAACTCCTATGACATATTTGACTCTCCAAATGAAGGAATTGGAAGATGCTTCATGGCTAAAGGCCCAAAGGTATCACACCCCGAGTATGCTTGTCGGTGGAAAACGACACCTATGGAATCACTGGGATCCCTTCTACGGTTGGCGGGCGCGGGGTTGTGCAAAGAGCAAGTCTGGCGGTCAGCACAAGGATCGTTTACCCAGGTTCGGGCCGCAAGGATGCGTAATACCCTAGTCCTGCTTTGGTGTATATATCTGAGTGTTCTTGAGCTCTTGAACTAGCTACGGTGCGTGCGTCGTCCAAAAGATCCGAATCCTTCTCCTGTACGCCTCGGGCCTCCTTTTATAGACAAAAGGGGTCGCCACAATGGCACACAGGAGGTGGAAAGGTATACAGTGGTTCAGTTTATCCTCTGGCACCGTCGGATAAACGCATTTAATGCGCTGCCGACGTGCCCCTCTTGCTTTATCGGGGACAGCGAGGAAGCTCGTCCCAGCTGTCGCCGCCTCACATGGCTCCGACACGCGTCCGAGCTGATGAGGCGTTGTAGCGCCACGTTGGCTGGCTGCTGACCTGGCGCGGTGGCAGAGTCTTCACGAAGATTTGCATTGCACCATGCAGGTGCTTCCTGGGTTGGCCTGGAGGCCATGTGTCGCCACGCAGGTGCCTGTCCAGCTGGTTGGGCTGGCAGCTGTATGGGAACGACGGTGGAGTCTTGGTATACGCGGGCCTGGCCGTGGCCCCGCAAGCGTCCTCGGCAAGGGTCTTGCCGGGGCCCCGGCAAGGGTCTTGCCGCAACATCGCGGTCGTCCCCGGCAAGGATCTTGCCGGGGGTCTTGTGGATTTCCTCGGCAAGGATCTTGCCGAGGATCGTCGTCTTCTGCTCCTCATCTGATCTTGTGTGCTTAGGATCTTCACAAAGATGTGCATGCCACCATGGAGATGCCTCCCGAACCTTGGTTCCAATGTGGTTGATGGTGTTGGGAACCTTGGGCTCAAGGGTGGTGCGCTCCGTTGGTGTTGGGCAAGTTGCCCCGGCAAGGCTCTTGCCAGGGCTGCGGAGGCCGCCTCAACAAGGGCCTTTCCGGGGGAGTCCACCTCGCCCTCTTGTTCTTTGTGTCTCTGTCCTGGCGTTGCTTTGTCCGTCTTGTGCCTTTGGCTTCTCTCCTCTGCCCTTCTTAGTGTGGCCGCGGGCGCGGCTCTGACTGCCTGTGCAGAAGTAAAGGGGTAAAAAGGAGAGCCCCTACTTTTGTACACCGACAGGAGCCCCCCGCCTGGGCCACACATAACAGCAACACATTGTTGGGCCGGGCCCAGAACAGTGCGCGGGCAGGCGGGGCGGATTTTTACCGCAGTAACTCCCTCGCCCGTCGCGCTTCCCCAGGACCCACGTTGAATGCACGACGTGGAGGGTCGGGCGTGACGTGGGGGTCGTGTGTGGGGCGGTTCTTGCCCTCATGCAGCACATCGCGGTAAATGGTAACGAAGCGGCCCGCGCCTTCCCCATAGAAAAGGAGAAACCACAGGCGCGACGCCCATTTACCCTTTGTGCCTTCTCTGATCTCGGGACCGCCGCCCCTTCCTTCTTCCTTCTCAAGCTCTTGCTTCCGCTCGCCATCGGCGCGCTTTCCTCGCCCTCAACCTCACCTCTTCCCTGGTCGTCATGGCACCCAAATCCAGCAGAGGCAAGGGAGTGGCGGAGGACGTCGGGGAGAGGGGGATGCTGGAGAGCAAGCTGGCGGTGCTCCGGATGCAGCTTGCCTACTTCCCCCCGACGGTAGATGTAGTCCACCTCCGGGATTACCTCAGGCCCTTGTGGGGGAGGAAGACGACTGGCCATCCGGCCACGCACATCATCCCTGCTGATTTAGCCAAGCCCGGCCCGAATCGGTACCCCTTCTTCGTTAACTACTTCTCCTATGGGCTCTGCCCCCCTTTTTCCGATTTCTTCAACGATGTCATGCACACCTATGGTTTCCATCTCCTTGATTTCATGCCAAACGCGGTGGCGTGCATGGCTTTCTTTGTCATCTCTGCGAGGGCTTCGCCGGCGTGCTCTTCCGCCACTACTTCTATCTCCGCATTCAGGCGGGGGGGGGGCATCTCCGGCTGCTTCACCTGGATCCCATGGACCCAGGAGAAAGGGACGTATCCGGAGGGCACCCAGAAGGAGAGGTGGGAGGAGTGGCGGAGCCGGTGGTTGGATCGAGGAAAAAGATCCGCAGGAGTTCTGCCAAGTTCACCAGAGTCCGCCGGTCCGCTGTAAGGATTGGAGCGACGTCGATGCCAACGACGAGAAGCTCACGATCACCACCACCAGGATCCTCCGCCTTGCCGAGGCCGGGCTCACCCTTGAGATGATTGGGGCGGATTTCATCCGACGCTGAATCGCTCCACTGCACAGCAAGGGGAGGCCAGCTTGGCTCTTCACGAACGCGGCTGACATCATGAGGCTTCGCCCCGGCCTGAAGCACAACTTCACGGTGATGGGGCATGCCCATTTCTGCCAGAGGCTTTTTCAGCTTGACGTGAACAGCGACAGCAGGGCGGAGAGGAGCGGCACGGCTGCAAAGGCTGGCAAGACCGCCAAGGGGCCTCTGTTTGGGTTGCCAACGGGGGTGGTCCTGCTGAGCAACAATTCTCGCCAAACCGACATCATCACCATGATGCCGGACTTCAACGCGCACGGCCTGGACCCAAGTTGGGCCGAGCCGGAGGCGGAGCGGGTGCAGGAGTTCTTCGATAATCTGTCGGAGAAGTATGTCCGCGAAGAGCCGCTGCTCATTGAGGACACCACCAAAGAAGAGCTGGATTATATCGCCGCCAGGGCGGCGGAGGCGGCGCTTTCCCGGGAGGCCGGCAATGCTGGCCATGAGGAGGACAAGGCCGACTCGGCCGCGGAGGAGAAAGAGGTCGCCCAGTGGGTGAAGGCTGCTGGGGAGGCTAGCGGTGCCAACACCAAGGCCCCCCTAAATGAACATGTGGACAAGGAGTCGACCGAGGAAGAGGTCGAGGCCGCCGATCCTCCGGCCGTGGGAAAAAGACGCGTCCTGTGCCGGGCTGGCTCCGGTGAGCCGGTCCGGCCCGGCAGGACCGTGCAGCGGCAACAGGTCCAGGAGCAGTCCGCACGCCAGACGAGGGCCACGGCAGTGAGGAAAGCAGTGAAGGTCCCTGTGGTGAAGAAGAAGGCGGCTGCCTCTTCTTCGTCCAAGCGTCGCCGGACCCCATCTCCTTCTCCTCCTCTCGCCGATGTCGACACGGAGGTCATGTTTGATTTTGGGTCCCTCAGCCCAAGGAGGAAGAGGAAACCAGTGGAAGAGGAGGAGGTGGAGGAGGAGTGACTATCTTGCCCCACTCCCGCATTATCCCCTGACTTTACTCCTGTGTCATCTTCCCTTGACCCGGTGTTGTCTTCGCAGGGACACGGAGACGCTGGCGCAGAGGGTGGCGAAGAGAGCCAAGGCCTCGACGGGCGACAAGGCCCCGGTGGGTATTTCGAGTACGCCGCTGGTGGTAGGCAGCAGCCCGGAGAGCAGCCCTCGACGTAGCCCCCGCTTCAGCCCCCAGCGTGAGTCCACCACTCACTCCTCAATTGATGAAACTTGGGGTGTGAATCTTCGATGCTGATCTGACCGGGTTCCGCGGGAGAAGAACGGCAGCAGGAGGAGCCGCCGAGGGCTACCCCCAAATTGCCTCCCCCCTCGACGACGCCGCCCCGAGGGGCGTCCCCGGCTAGGGCATCCACCTACGAGCCCATGCCCATGGAGGAGGAGGAGGAGATGAACTTGGGTGCCGGCGGTTCCACCCCGACAACGAACGTTGGCGGGGAGGGCGCCACTTCTTCCCAGCCTGGTGCGGGTAAGTTTGCTCACTTCCCATCCCTGTCCTTCCTTCTTCTTTTGAACTTTGGTCTTGGCTTTGCCTCATCCTCCTCTTGGCATCTAGGCGCCTCCTCGGCGGACCAGGAGAACATCGACACTGTTATCAAGGAGGTCGCCAGGGATGCTGAGGCCGAGGCCAACAAGATCGTCGCCGAGGAGGCCGCCAAGACCGCCGATAAGGACGCCGCCAAGGGGCCGGCCGGGGAGGCCGGCAGGGGTGCTGCCGAGGGGGCCGACAAGGCCGCCACCGAGGAGGGGGCGGTTGACGACCAACCTGCCTCCTCCGCTGCCTCTGGCTCGGGCAAGTACCTGAAGGTGAGCGACGACCTGTTCGTCCACCTCCTATGGACGGCGAGCACCAGGGCGCCCACCGAGGGGGAGGTTTTCGACGATGAGGTGCTTGCTGCCGCCGGGCTTGAGGTTGTTGACGAACCGAGCGCCGGTGGCGGCGGTTCCCAGGAAGAGCGGCTCCTCCAGGGCATGAGCGCCAACTTCCAGAAGCTCCAGTCGCTTCACCGTGCCTGCCTGGAAAAAGCCAAGTCCAGGATGGCGGCGGTGCAGAAGGCGGAGGCGGACCTCGAGGGGCGCGTTACCAAGACGCAGGCTTGGTTCTGCCAGGCCCACGAGGAGCTGAAGGTTGCCCAGGACCTGCTGGCCGAGCGCAAACTGGAGCTTGTCATCAAGCAGTCCGACATCGAGAAGGCTCAAGAGAGGGCGAGGGAACAGGCCGCCAAGGACGAGGCCGCTCGGCACCAGCACCAGGCCGTGTTGAACTCCCAGGAGGAGGATCTTTCCGCTCGTGAGGAGAAGCTCGCCGCGACACTCCGCGAAAAAGATGAGGAGGTCGAGAAGCTTGTCGTGCAACGGACCCAGGAGCTGGAGCAGAGGCACAAGGAGGCGCTCGATACCCAGTCCTTGGTCCACGCCGGCAAGGTGAAAGAGCTGGAGGTGGAGCGGGATGGGCTGAAGGAACAGGCTTTGAAGGTGGCGAAGGAGAAGGACATGCTCAACGGTGCCTTGGTGGAGGCGCAGGGCGCAGTCCTCGGCAAGGCTGAGCAGCTCTCCAAGGCCAACGACTCCATCAAACACCTTAAGCTAAAGCTGGAGGGTCTCGAGGGGACGCTCTCGGAGGTCAGGGCCCGGGAGGAGACCCTGACCAAGAATCTGGAGAAGGAGAGGCAGCTGCGGAAGGACGAGGCCGCCAACCACAAGGATTTTGTGAAGGGCGAGAACCTCTGCATCAGCCGCCTCACCGACGTCGCCGGCAGGATCACCACGAAGCTGGCTACCATGGGGATGCCAAACGTGAGGTACGCCCCGGAGCCAAACGTGAGTCCCAACGCCAAGCTGACCCTGTTCTTCGAGGGTGTTCTCGGGGCCTTGGAGCAGTTCCGCTCCAACTGGGCGGCCTCTCTGGCCGATGAGGCCCGGAGGCTTTGCCGGGGTGCCATGACCAAGGTCCTCACCAAGGAGGCGTACTGGAACCCCGACCTCGACTTCAACGCCACGCTGGAGAACTTGCCGGAGGGCATGGATCTCGCGGTGCTCGAGGAGTTCGGAGGATCGAGGCCAGCGCCGGGACTAGGCACCCCGTTCTTAATCGCCGCTGCGAGTTCAGGACCAAGACAGTTTTATCTTAAGTTAGAAGCGCAGCAACAATTGATGTAATATAACTCTGCAGTGCTTTTGAAACGATGCATGTTATTTTCCCGTTTGATCTCCCTTTGTATGTCCACCCTACGTTAATCGGTAGGCTTGCCGGCGCGTAAACCCAGGCCGCGGCGCCTTGAGGGCGGATCCCCAATGGCCTACCGGGTGTGCTTGCTGCGAGGCAAACCACCTCACTTCTCTTAACGCGGCCACTCGAACTATCGAGCGGACTCAAGACAGAACGAGAGCGTTGCCAATTGCAGAAGGTCACCCTGCCGTTCTCGACGCAGCCGCTCGAACTATTGAGCGGACTCGGAACAGAACGAGGGCGTTGCCAATAGTGGCAGGGCCCCATTGCGTAGGTTTTCCATACACAGGGAAAGATTGTCGAGGACGATAACCTTACATATAAAAAGGAACTGCTCAAAGTTTTGCATGACTTAGCTTTTCTACCGCTGCGTGAGCGTTCACTGCATCCACCGATGATGCCGCTTGTTCGGTCGTCTTCTTCCCTGGGGTGATGACTACGATGAAGACGTTGTTTCAACCAGACCAGATTTCGACAACTGCGTCCCCTACCTGGCGCACCAAAGATGTCGGTGGAAAACGACACCTATGGAATCACTGGGATCCCTTCTACGGTTGGCGGGCTCGGGGTTGTGCCAAGAGCAGGTCTGGCAGTCAGCACAAGGATCATTTACCCAGGTTCGGGCCGCAAGGATGTGTAATACCCTAGTCCTGCTTTGGTGTATATATCTGAGTGTTCTTGAGCTCTTGAACTACCTACGGTGCGTGCATCGTCCAAAAGATCCGAATCCTTCTCCTGTATGCCTCGGGGCTCCTTTTATAGACAAAAGGGGTCGCCACAGTGGCACACAGGAGGTGGAAAGGTATAAAGTGGTTAAGTTTATCCTCTGGCACCGTCGGACAAACGCATTTAATGCGCTGCCGACGTGCCCCTGTTGCTTTATCGGGGATGGTGAGGAAGCTCGTCTCAGCTGTCGCCGCCTCGCCTGGCTCCGACGCGCGTCCGAGCCGATGAGGCGTCGTAGCTCCACGTTGGCTGGCTTCTAAGCTAGCACGGTGGCAGAGTCTTCACGAAGATCTGCATGCCACCATGCAGGTGCTTTCTGGGTTGGCCTGGAGGCCATGCGTCGCCACGCAGGTGCCTGTCCAGCTGGTTGGGCTGGCAGCTGTATGGGAACGGTGGTGGAGTCTTGGTATACGTGGGCCTGGCCGTGGCCCCGCAGGCGTCCTCGACAAGGGTCTTGTTGGGGCCCCGGCAAGGGTCTTGTCGCGGCATCGCGGTTGTCCCCGACAAGGATCTTGCCGGGGGTCTTGTGGATTTCCTCGGCAAGGATCTTGCCGAGGATCGTCGTCTTCTGCTCCTCATCTGTTCTTGTGTGCTTAGGATCTTCACAAAGATGTGCATGCAACCATGGAGATGCCTCCCGAACCTTGGTTCCAATGTGGTTGATGGTGTTGGGAACCTTGGGCTCAAGGGTGTGTGCGCTCCGTTGGTGTTGGGCAAGTTGCCCCGGCAAGGCTCTTGTCGGGGCTGCGGAGGCCGCCTCAGCAAGGGCCTTGCCGGGGGACTCCACCTCGCCCTCTTGTTCTTTGTGTCTATGGTCTTGGCGTTGCTTTGTCCGTCTTGTGCCTTTGGCTTCTCTCCTCTGCCCTTCTTAGTGTGGCCGCGGGCGTGGCTCTGACTGCCCGTGCACAAGTAAAGGGGTAAAAAGGAGAGCCCCTACTTTTGTACACCGACAATGTTGATTTCAATAGTGATGAAGATGATTTGCTAGGAGATGATGATTTACTTGTTGACAACTCTAGTTATGAAAACTATGATGAACTTTCTATTAGTCATGCTAATCAAGATAAAATGAATGACGATGATAAGAAGGAGATTGAGCATCTAACTAAAGAACTAAACACTCTTAAGTTAGCTCATGAAACTACCTTGGAAGATCATCGAGAACTTTTAAAGACTCATGAGAAGCTACGCTTTGAAAAGCTCAACCTTGAGCAAGATCATGGTTTCTTAAAAGCAATCAATGATGATCTTCGCAAGAAAAGTTACGTTGCCAAGCGTTTACTCTTGTCTACTTACATGCCACAAGTTAAATCTAGCAACAAGAGTAAGAAAGATTCTTCTTCTAGTAGTAACAACAATCATGCTAAATCCAATATTGTTGCTTCTAGTAGTTCTCGTGATTCCACTAATGATTCTCTTAGCCAAGTTACACTTGAGCAAGAAAATAGCTTATTGAAGGGAATTATAGTGAAAGGTGTTTCCAAGCAAGCAAAGAAGGCACCGGAAGAATCAAGGTGTTGGTTTTGAGCGAAAGTTCAATGCCAATGGAGTTGAGTGGGAAGAAGATCAATACCCCAAGACGAAGTTTGTTCCTGAACAAGAGAAGTATGATCCTACTTCTTTCCAAGGGACACAAACTCAAGATGATCTTCCACCACAAGACTACATGAAGTTCTACTTCATCAAGTACGACTACAACTCCAAGGATTCCCATGAAGATGATGTGGATCCCGAAGACAAGGAACTAGAGAGTTCTTGAGGGTGACTCCGCCTACATACTTCACTCATTAACCTTAAAAAAACATACTTCACTCATATCATTTTGGCGAGGACAAGTGCAAACAACTTCCACATCTTGCACTAGTTCAAGGAGTCACAAACCCTCTTGTTGGTAAGACAAGGGACAAGGTAACCTAATGCTTTCATGGACATCATCTATGTGTACATCACTCTATGTCTATGGATATCCTTGTTTGTTCCTTGTGGGACTAACCCGTGTAGGTATTGAAAGTGCAACTCACTCCAATGGATTGCTCCAAATGATCTACATCAGCGTTGAGCATCCACATCTTCAACATCTACATGAAGTCATCATCGACAGAACCCAAGGTTAGTTCATCCCTCTTAGGGGGGATATCACATCTAGGGGGAGCTTTACTCTAACAAATTGAGCTAAAGCAACTCTAATGGTGTGAACACAACAATGCTTTATGTAAAAGTGGTAACCCCACTTGTGCTTAAATGATGAGTATGACCTATGATCAAATGTTCTCATTTGACTCCTAAGTCAATATACTCATATATAGATGACCTAGTCATCGCCAATTGCTTGATAGATGCTAGAGTGTTTGTACATGCTTTGTCACATATTTCATTTGCCATTTTATTGTGTGAGCATGTTGATTGCATATTTTACTCATTCGAGGACATCCATTTGTTGCTTTGATTGTTTGCCTTTTTCTCTTTTGCCAAATGGATGGACAAGAATGCCTAAGAACACCCTCTAGCTATCTATGATTTTCTTGTCTCAAATTCTATTCATGCTACATCACAAAGTTTGATTAAGACAGATTCGAACCACTCTGTGTGAGGAGCACTCGGAGTCCCCGATTCATCATAGACTTAAACTTCCAAAACCTCTTTGTGCATTTCGGTATGACCGAGTCATCCACTTCTGTCACACAATTCACTAAGTTGATCTAGGTTTTCCATCTCGGTGCAACCGATTTGAACTTTTCGGTCACACCGAGTTGTAGTAACCGCTTGCGATTCTGCATCTCGGTGCCACCGAGTTGTTCCACTCGGTCACACCAACAGGGTCGGGATATATATATCCATGGGTGAGATTTTGGAAATTTCTTCAAAAGCCCTCAACCCGCGCGTATCCTGCTCTGCCTCCTCGGGTCTCCAGATCGTCTCCTCGCTGCCAGCGACCTCCCGCTGCTGGTTTCCGTCGCCGTCAACAGAATACTGCTCCGCCGTTGCCGCCGTAGAGAACTCCCGCCGAACTAGGGTATGGGTTCAATACTTTGTGCTATTTCCTTAATCCGATTCTTAGCACATTGCTTTGCCATTATCATTGCCACGTATGAAAACAATCTATCCAGAGAAAACATCATTTAGGTTAGGTTTGATTTGAAAATTTAGGGTTAGGTCTCCGCCGAACTCATCTCGGACAGACTGAGTTGTAAAAATCGGTCTCACCGATTTGGCTTAGGCCATTGCACATGCGCTTTTCGGTCTGACCGAAAATTGCAAATCGGTGTGACTGAGTTCGACTCTCTATGAAACCCTAGCAATCTCGGTGCCACCGAACTGTGACTCAGTCTACCTGAGTTGACTAGTTTAGGTTCCAAAAGTTGCTTCGGTATCACCGAGTTTAACAAATTGGTAGCTCCGAAATGCTTTCTGTGGAGAACTAAAACTAAGTTTTTGACTCATCTATTTTGCAAAAACTCTGCACTTTGTGATGCTCATCTACTCTACCTCATCTATATCTATTCACAGGGGTTGCTGTTAGTGTGATTGCCAAGATGTCTGACCAAAGTGACAGCCAGAACAGAACTGAAGAGCAAGTGCAATTGAGTGAGGGCACTAGTCCCTCAAGCAGTTATGATGAGGGCAGCAGGAGCACACCAAGTAACTTGCCCAAGGCAGCCACTAGAACAAGGAAGAAGAGAACCTTAGACTCTGAGGATGAAGACTATGTGGCTGTTGAGGATGAGGCCACCTCAAGGAAGAAGGTGCTGAAGAAAGAATATGGCACAGCTGCTGCAACTAAGCCAGGGTTGAACAAGAAGGCACCTGCCAGAAGGATTCCAATGTCCAAGCCTAGGAAAGTTCCTACAAATGAAACTATGAAGTTCACCATTGAACAACATAGTGATGATGAGGCAGCTGGAGAAGGGCAGAAGAAAAGAAAGAAAGCAAGGACAACAACTGGAAAGGTGCTTGGATACCCCTCTATGAGAAAATCTGAAGAAGAAGAAGAAGAAGAGGAAGAGGATGCTGCTCCAGCTCCAAAGTCTCATAAGCTTATGGGAGATGCAATCAAGTCAGGGGCTACTCCATCAAAGCCCAAAACTGCTCCCAAAGCAACAGCTCAAGCTCAGAAGCCCACTAAGCCAAAGAGAAACACCAGAAACATTCTTGCAGAAGAGAAGAACAAGGCCCCAGTGCGTGAAGTTGGAGAAGAGGATGATGAAGCCCTAGTGCTAAGAAAACTGAAACCCAAGATTCCAGACCACAATGATACTCATCCAATGGCAGAGGACATGCACATCAGTAAAGATGCAGGACTGAGATTGTGGAGACAGTCTGATCTGTATGCTATGAGGAGGAGGACTGCTGTGGACTACAGGTTCTGCACCAAAGAACAACAAGACTTCTATGAGACTATTCTGCTTGACAAGAAGCCAATTGTCTGTTTTATGAAGTGGGTCGATTGGGAATTCATTGATGAGAATGAATATCACTTCCCAGGTGTACATGAAAGCTTCAAAGCATGTGGTGTTGACAAGTTTGTTGGACAGAAGCTCACAAAATGGAATGATGAGCTAATCATGCAGTTTTACTCTACTGCTCATTTCTATCCAGAT
Organism: Triticum aestivum; assembly: GCF_018294505.1. Classification (NCBI taxonomy): domain Eukaryota; kingdom Viridiplantae; phylum Streptophyta; class Magnoliopsida; order Poales; family Poaceae; genus Triticum; species Triticum aestivum. The sequence goes on from NC_057814.1 coordinate 343,948,713, forward strand.
GGGAGGATAGTGTGGATGTCTGAAGGTACAAGGTACCAATCAACTATTGAAGAATGGGCCAAGTTGATAAATGCCCTAGAAGAACATGAGGATGATTTGGATGTGTATGCCAAGAAGAAGAAAGACCACAACTCTATGGCAAATATGTACAAAGAGATCCCTGATGAAGCTTCGGAGACACACAAGCTTGGATCTGTGCATTATTTGTTGTCTGGTCTGCCTACTATCAACACCATCCTGAGGCATACATTGTTACCCAAATCTGGAGATCACAAGATGATTAGAGGATATTCCATCAACTTGCTGCAAATCTTTGATGTTCCTCAAAAATTCAAGGTCATGAGTCTGATTGTAGAAACAATCAAGAGGACAGATGTTGATCAGAAGAGATCTTGTGGGTATGCTCCACACATTCAGGTGCTCATCAACTCAAAGATGGGCACATGCACTTACTTATTGGACAAAGAGCATTTACCCCTGTACCCAGTTTTTGAAGATAATGAAGTTGTAATGAATGAGAATGAACCTTCATCAGCATGAGCCCAAGAAAAGAGAGCTAAGGCAAAGGCAGAGAAAGCTGCAAAGATGCCAAGCATTGAGGAGGCACTTGAAGTGTTCCTGAAGAGCAAACAAGATCAACTAGCCTATCTGGTTCAAGCTACATTGAGGATTGAGAAGGGTTGGCCACCCTGACTCAGAATCACGAGAGCTTGGAGAGGATCATAGAGACCAAGTTTTATGATCTTGATCTGTAGGTCATTGAGATTCAGACAACAATTGAGCAGCTCTAGGAGGAAGCAGAGGAGAAGAGAGGACAAGGTACTACGGATGCTTTTCAGTGAGTGCCAAGGAGTCAGAGGTCAGCTGCAGTGCCTGTGCCAGATATGAGAGCTACTTCATCTGCACCAGCCTCAACAGCTTCAGTTCCACCTCCAGCAGCCACTCCACCAGCTCCAGCTACATCAACTGATGCCTTCGTTCTTGGAGTTCTCTCTACACCACCTCCCAAAGACCAAGCCTGAGAGACGCATAGCACTATGCATTTTTGAACTTTTTGGTAACTTGTTGCCAAAGGGGGAGAAATGTATAGATCATAGGCTTCGAGAGAGAGTGATTTGCTTCTTTGTCTCTCTTGCTTTTGGTTGAACTTTTTGTGTGCTTGGTTGATACTCTATGTCTGTGTGAGATACTTGTATGATCATGTGTTTGATCATATGCTACTTTAGTGCTTCTATTATTTTCATATATGATCATTCACTTTGCTTGGTGATGAGTGCATGTATCAATTCACATCATTTTGAGCGCTCCACCAAGATGTATGTGACATGGAAGCGTGACCCATGATCCTAATCAATTGTGCATTTGCATTCAAAAGCAAATCTTAAATAGTGCACAAATTTAGGGGGAGCTCTTGCTTATCACATACTTCTCAAAGCGACGATATATTTCAATCTTATTATCATTTGTTGAAGCTTTGATCTATATGTTGTGATCAATTACCAAAAAGGGGGGGATTGAAAGTGCAACTATCCTGGGTGGTTTTGGTAATTATTAACAACATATAGCTCATTGAGCTAATGCTGTTTCAAGATAAATATTTCAGGAAAGCTCAATGATTGGCATGGCATGGATTAGGAATGTGGACCCTTCAAAATGCTAAGGACACATATTGGCTCAAGCTCAAGACTCTACTTTTTACTTTTAGTGATAAGGTTGCTTCTTCGTGGACCCTTCGTGGGTGGAGCCCTCCGTGGACTCGCGCAACCATTACCCTTTGTGGGTTGAAGTCTCCATCAACATGGATGTACGATAGCACCACCTATCGGAACCACGCCAAAATTCTCCGTGTCTACATTGCGTTTGCTCCCTCCAAACTCCTCCCTTTACCTTCATGTGCAATGTTTTACATTCCGCTGCTATACTTGTCGGAGTTCTGGGAACGGGGGTCCCCAGACTTGCCTGCCTGCGGCCCATGGTGTGGCTCTGCGAGTGGGCCCGTATAGCCCATCTTCACCAACATCCTTTCAAGACCCTCGCGAGGGGCCGAGCCTCGCGAGGCGGACGACGCAAGACCTCCTCGGGAGCGGCCTCATCGGGCCGGCTCTTGAGGGGCGGAGAGATCAAGGCAAGGCAAACCTCGCGAGGTTCTCGTGACGTGAGCCATGACGATCGAGACCAGGCGAGCGCCAGCGCGCGCAGTGTCCTTGTTTCCTCTTTGGTGCTAAGGAGGCAACCGCGGGCGAGGAGTTCCGAGGCATCTAGTAGAGGTTTCCACATTGGTGCAACGAGACCAAGACTAACAGGACGGCAGGATGGAGGTCACCGTGGAGCCCAAGACGGCGTCACCACAGAGCCTTTGGCAGGTGAAGACGTGTCAGGATAAGCTGTACTAGCTGTCCCCTTTCAAATTGGCCGTTGTGGGATCCCTTCCCGCTCAATATTTGGGAAGAGGACCGGGGCCTCTATAAATAGGACTAGCCACCACAGTAGGAGGGAGCTCGAACTGACCTTGAGCAATCTTCACCCACACAAAGCACAAGAACACCTCTCCTCAGGAGGCTGTTCTTCCCCTTGTACTGTTCATCCTCAGCCCAAGAGGCAATCCACCACCACCACACTGGAGTAGGGTATTACACCACAACGGTGGCCCGAACCAGTATAAATCTTGTGTCCCTTGTGTTGCGAGTTCGTCGAGCTAGCCTTTGAGATCGTGGCGAGGTTGAGGGCATGATCTGGTAGGGGGAGATCTTCGTGCACACCCCAGTGTTCGAACCTTTAGGGTTTTGCCAGAACTCGAGATCCGACATTTGGCGCGCCAGGTAGGGGTGCGCCAAAGCTTTCCTTCTATTGCTCCGTGCCCCGTTGCTTTGTCATCTCCATGGCGGACGCTCGCCGAGCTCGCGCTGAGCGCCGGGCTGCCCTCGCCGCCCACGTCGCTCAGACGGCCCCCATCGGAGGGCCCCCTCGTCGTTCTCCGTCGCCTGCCGCCAACGCCGCCACCGGCCTGGCGGGGAATGAGCAGCAATCCTCCTTGCTGCACCCCTCAGTGCAGCGGGACGGCCGCACCGCCACTCCATCGCTGACCCCGGCCGGCTCGTCGTCCTAGGCCCTTCGCGCTCCCACGGACGCGCAGGCCGCGCTGTGCATGGCGCGCGAACTCCTGCGCTACCGCCCTATCGACGACCTCTACGAGGACTGGCTGGACCGCATCGCCGAGCTTGTCAGTGCCGCAGCGGGCTCCCCTACACCGTCCCTCTCGCTGCCTCGTCCACCGTCAGCTACGGGCGACGTAGCTCATGGAGCACCTCCACCACCTCTATACCAAGACGGCGCCCTGGCGCCAAGGCACGCGGTTCCGCGGCGCGACCCACCGCGTCCGGTGCCCGTGCTCGAAGAAGGAAGCGGGCAAGAAGTCCCTCGCCCGCAAGAGAACGCTCCACCACTCCCCGCACCGCCATGTCAGGATCACTTGCTGTGGGAGGGCCCCGCGCCGCTTGCCGTGGCGGCGCACGGGCGCCAAGACCAAGCTGCACCTCCAAGACGGGCCCCAGTGACCACGGCCGGCTGCCGCGCCTTCACCCCCAAGCTGCGTAGCGTCGCCTGGCCGGGCAAGTTCAAGCCGGATCTACCTCCTCGTTATGACGGCACCCCCGACCCCGCGGAGTTCTTGCAGCTCTACGAGTTGAGCATCGAGGCGGCCAACGGCGATAAGAAAGTCATGGTGAACTGGATCCCCATGGCGCTCAAGGACGACACTCGTTCGTGGCTCCTGAACCTGCCTCCGGGCTCGATCTCCTCCTGGGACGAGATGCGCGAACGCTTCGTCACCAACTTCCAGGGCACTCGCGACCGCCCTCCGGCCGCGGGTGACCTGCGCCGCGTCAAACAATAGCCGGGGGATACCCTCCAGAAGTACATCCAACGCTTCAACAACGTTCGTCTCAAGATCCCCAAGGTGACGGACGAGGCCATCATCTCGGCATTCTCTGACGGTGTCCGTGACGTCAAGATGAAGGAGGAGCTCGCCATCCATGAGGAGCTGTGCACGTCCCTTTAGCTGTTCAGCCTTCCGACCAAGTGCGCAAGGGCTGAGGAAGGGCGCCTTTCCCTTCTCGAGCTACCAACTGCCGACCTGGAGGAGAAGAAAGCCAAGGCCAAGGACGTGAAGTGCAAGGGAGGAGCCGTACTCGTGGTAGAGCTGGACACAAAGCGCGGCAGGGACCAGCCTGAGTCATCCAAGAGCAGCCGACCGTTCTGCGCCATCCACAACGTGCACAGTCACAACACCAACGATTGTTAGGAGCTCAGGGCCATTCGCGATGGACGCTTCGGTCGACGCCCCGAGCGCAATGACCGAGGCTACGACCGAGGAGGAGGACGTGGCAGAGGACACTGGGATGACTGGGGCCCACGCCAGGAGTGGCGCGACCGGCCTCGTGAGGACCGCTGGCAGGATCAACCTCGCGAGGGTGCTTGGAGGGATCAGCCTCGCGAGGACCGTCCTTAGGGCAATGCTGGAATTCCTCCGCTGCCGCCCCCACCAAGAAGGAACGGCGACCACCATCAAGACGAGGGGGCTGGGGGCTTCCAGGAGCCGCGTGCTATCGCCTGCATCTTGAGCGGAGCTCAGGCCCCGGCCTCACAGCGAATCTTCAAGCAGTTTGCTCGCGAGGTGAACGCAGTCCTCCCCAAGCTCGAGGCCACACGCCCGCTCAGGTAGTCCAAGTGTGCTATTACCTTCAGCTCTGCAGACCAGCTCAAGTGTGCGGCCACTGCTGGCGCTCTCCCGATGCTCTGTTCACCCGTCATCAGCAACGTGCAAGTCACCAAGACCCTCATCGACGGCGGCGCAGGACTCAACGTCTTGTCCGTCGACACGTTCGACAACCTTCAAGTGCCCTACGACCAACTTCAGCCTACCAAGCCTTTCTCAGGAGTGACCGATGGTTCCACCACACCGATAGGGCAGGTCCGCCTCCCTGTCACCTTCGGAGAATGCAACAACTACCGCACCGAGCTCATCGACTTCGACGTCGCACACATCCGTCTGCCATACAATGCCATCCTCGGGTATCCAGCACTGGCCAAGTGCATGGCGGTGACGCACCATGGCTACAACGTCCTCAAGATGCCAGGGAGCGGCGGGATCATCACAGTCCCCTGCGAAGAAAGAGATGCGGTGTGCTCCCTCGAGCGCGCCTTCCAAGCAGCATCAATCGAAGACCCCGACAAGAGTGCAGCTCGATACCCTCCTGAGGTTGTCCCTAAGAAGAAGAAGCAGCTACTCAGTGCAGGACCTCAGGAGGGTGGCATCGCGAGTGGTACCTCGTCATGATCAGCGCCCGCACCTGGGGCGCCTCCCTCCCTCGCATAGCAAGGCGCGCCGGTTGCCCTCCTTGGGCAGGGCTCGGGGGCTCTCTTTTGGTGGGCCTCAGACCTTGCCAACGTCACGAGGGAGGCGCTCGGGCACCACTTGTAGGCGTGCTTCGCGGCATGTCTCCCTCAGGAGGACACAGGGCGAGGGGCGCCCAATGCGCAGGAGTTCATCGCCAAGACTACTCAGGAACTGTAGGATGCGAGGGCCATGCGCGGCAACCGCCGCTCACCGGGCGCAGCTCCCCATCCAGGCGAGGATGCCGGGCTGCGTGTCTGCGTCGACGTCTCGGGACTCAACAGGGTCGCGTCTCAGGAGCCCTTCTGGCCTTCGTGCGTGGGACGTTGCGAGGGCCCACCGTACAGCTACGTTCGCATGCCATTCGGCCTGCCGAGCATGGCATCTGCTTATCAGTGCAACTTGCGGCGCGTCCTGGCGGCTCAGGAGGCCAGGCACCGCGCTGTCCTGACTGAGATGGGAGACGGTCCTCAAGGAACCGCCTGGACCCGCAGAGCCTCCTGAGGCTCAGGGTCTCGGTGGCTTGTGAGGAGCAACCCCTTCGCCACGCATCTTCAGCTCCCTCAATATTTCTTTAACAAAAGAACCTGGTGACATTTTCCAAGTTTATTTAGCTGGGAGCGCCCCTCGGGCTGCACCATTCCCAGGCCGCGTGGGTCCGTCCCTATGGCATGTATCCCCTTTTTTATGTCGTTAGCTTACCTTGCTGGGGGACGCCCCTCGGGCTGCATCATCCCCAAGCCGCTCGGGCTTGACCCAGTGGCATGTATCTTCCCTGCATTTACTTCAGCCAGTTTGCTTTCCATGCTTAATCTATCTATGACTATCACATGCTCGATTGTAACCCACCGCGGGAGTCGCGCGCCGGTCGTCTTTCTTCAGGACCCTTCGCGTGAGAGGGTTAGGCATGGCATCTGTGCTCGGGCCCGTCCCTGCAGCGTCGTTAAATCCAACGGTTGAGCTCTGTCTGGCGGGCCGGCCCCGTTCACGTCACCTCCTGGGGCCGTTGGTGCTTGGCCTTCTCACGCGATAACCTCAGGAGATTTGTTCGGCGCAGGTTGTCTGACCACCTCGCAGGACCAACACAGCGAACAAGAACCAAGACCAGGCGCAACCCGCCTTGAGGTAGGGCCTCGTGAGTCCCGCGCTGGCTCACGAGTGCCCAGACACACCTCGTCTAGCCCTGCCGTGCAAGCCACATGTCAGGGCGGGGCTGTACACGCCCCGGGGGCTCTTCGCAGTACGGAGTCCCCTCCCACGTACCAGTGGAAGCACCATGCTCCGCGCTGGCCGTCGACACTGCCGAGGAGCGGCTATGCCCGTGCAAGTGCGGAAGCGCTATGCTCCGTGCTGGTGATAAACAACTGAGGGCGGCCCCACGGCCGCATCAACCTCAGGGAGCCCCTAAGCTCAGTGTCCGGCCTCACCGTAACACCTTCCCTCGGGAGAGTCGCGCGAGGGGGCTGGGCACGGGGGCTGCGCTCGGGTCACGCCCAAGCGTACGCCACCCAACCAGGTCCCCCGGACCTGGTCGTCGCGCGCCCCTCCCGAGACGAGACTCGGTGATGGCAAAGGTATGAAGGTTGTTTGCACGTCAAGGGGGACTCCTGAGCATCGCGACTCAGGAGCCTAACTGGTCACGTAGCCCCTCACTCCTTGGGTACGTCCTGGTCTCCGGTCGGTCCAACGGCAGTTGAGGTATGCGCGGGGCCGGGCTCTGCCGACATAGAACACTAAACCTATCCTCGCGTCTCCTTCCTATAAGCTGTTTGTGCGTAAAGGGGGATTCCTGAGCATCGCGACTCAGGGGCCTAACTGGTCACGTAGCCCCTCACTCCTTGGTTCCGTCCTGGTCTCCGGTCGGCCCAATGGCAGTTGAGGTATGCGCGGGGCCGGGCTCTGCCGACGTAGAACGTAAAGAAAATAGGAAGAAAATCGCAAAATCTCAAAGCAAACATTACAAGACATATTGTTCTCCCAAATATCAAGCACAAGTTTAAACGCCTCCACGAGGCATGATGCATGTTGCAGGAGTAAAACAGGAAAGCTGCCGCGAGCAGGTCACCCCTGGACACCGCCATCACCCACAAGAGGTGCTCCTCCCTTGGCGGCGTCGCCTTCACCTGTACCGCCAGCCGGAGCCGCAGGAACGGTAGCACCGCCGGTCGAAGGCGCGAGAGCGAAGCCGCGGAACTTCTTCAGCAGGGCCTCCACCTGGCCCTTCACGGTTGCAGTAGCGGCCGCACAATGCTCCTCGTCCACAGGCTCCAGCAGCTCGTCCAGGCGGGCAGCTGGATCGCGAAGATGGAGGTGACTGAAGACACGCATCAGTGCAGCTGAGGAAAGAACGCGGGCTTCCGCCTCGGCCATAGGACCGATGCCGCTCACAACCTCCTCAAGCGCGACAACCAAGTAGGGAAGCAGCTGAGCAGGGCCATCCTCGTCGGTGGTCAGCGGCCTCTCCAAGCCCTTCTCGTACAGTGCCTTCGGCACCGCACGGGACCTCTTCTCGAGGAGCGCGAAGGCCGCGTGGTCCTCGGCAGGACCTTCGCCTTGGCGTCAAGACTGGCCTTCTTCGCCTCCACCTTCCGCTCGAGCTCCTCCAGCCGGTTGCACTCCGTGGCCTGCGCCTTCGCCAGCTCCCCCAGCTCAGCGTTACGATCCTTGATGGCGTCCTCCCGAGCCCTCATCTTCTCCTCCTCCGCTTGGCGGCCCCGAGCTTCTTCCACGCGCACATCACACAAATTCTTCAGTTCAGCCTCCAGCGCCCGGCAGCGGTCCTGGGCGGCTTCGGGATCCTTTAGCGCCACTTCACGAGCAGCTGCGGCTTGGGCGCTGGCTTGCTTCTCCTTTTCGGAGGCCGCCACGGCTTGGCTCACCGTCACTTGTACAGACACGTCGGAATGAAGCCAGCCGGAGACCAGCTCCAGGCGCCCGGCTACCAGGTGAGAGTCGGCGCCCTGGAGATCTTCTCGCAGCTGGGCCATTTCCAAAAGGGCGCGCTCCAAGACATCAGGAGAAACAGAGGAACCTGGAAGCACTGGCGCAGCAGGAGGAGGACATGGTGCCGTCACCAGAGCCTGGGAGACCGGGGGCTTCTGAACTTTGGGGACCCTGGCAGCCGGGCTGGACACCAACACCTCCAGAGCCAGCAGGGCCACGAGGGCTGTCCCCCCATGAGGATGCTCCTCCAGACCTCGCGAGGGCGACTGGATCGAGGAGGTGCGAGTGCCGTCGCTCCCCTTCTCCACGGAGGGGGGTGCAGCTGCTGTAGAAGGTTCGGCCCCGGGCGGGGCCGCGGCTTCCTCCTTCCTCTTCTTCGTCGCAGGCGGCGGCCTAACCAACACCAACGATGAACATCAAGAAGCAACAACACGAGCGAGAACAAGGCAAGGCACGAGTACTTATTGGTCCACCGTGGCGTAATCCACCCTCCGCTTGCTAAGCTTGAAGCCTGAGAGCCTCGGGGCTTGAGGCGCGGGCGCGCAGGCTCTAGGAGCAGAAGCTGGGGCAGCGGAGAGACCGGAGGCAGCCCCCGGGCGGCGTCAAAGCCGGGGCAGCATCTCGGGGGACCAGCGCCAACCTGCCCCTCATCGGGACCACGGGCGGCTCCCCTTTCTCCTGGCAGGCGTCGGCCTCGTCGTTGTCTGGCAGGGTGCGGAGGATGTCGGCCTTACTCAAGGGGGAGGTCTCCCCCATCCCTTCAGGGGTCACCTCCGAGTCCTCCTCCTCTTCTTCCTCCCCATGGGACTCACCAGAAGGCAGCTCCACCGGCGCCGGCGCCACAGGGGCCCCGGTGGGCGCCGGCGGCACTAGTCCGCGCCCGTCAAAGGTCGGCCTGGCAGCCACGACCTGCGCTCCATCCTTGCGGCAGAACAAGGGAATGAAGACGCTTGGCTGGTAATCCTGGTCGTCCCCGACCAAGAGGCGGAGAGCTGCAGCCAGCTCACCGTCAGGCAAGGCTTCCGAGCTCAGGCGAACCTTGTCCTCTTCGTCCCCAAGCCTCCACAAGGGGCGCGTACGCGCCTGAAGCGGGGCCACGCGCAGCATCAAGAATTCCCTCAGAAGCATGGCCCCAGTCACCATCGCCGCCTTCGCGTTGCCTGGCTTCATGTCAGATTTCATCTGCTCCAACACCAACGTCACCCGCTCATCAGTGAACTTCGTGCAAGACCACCCCTTGTCGAACTGGGGCATCTCCGTTGGCAGCGTCAAGCGTGGGTGGACGCACATGGCGTCCATCAGGACCCACTTGCTCCAGAAGCCGTCGGCCTTCTTTCCGGAGATCGAGTTGGCCTTGCCGACCACGATGAAGTTGGCACACCCGGAGGTATGACCCTCGTTGACGCGGAGTAAGAAGAAGTGGCGCAGAAGATCCACGGACGGCATCACGCCGAGATACGCCTCGCAGTAGTAGGCGAAGATCGACAAGAGAAGGATGGATTTGGGATGAAGATGCAGCGCCCGCAGCCCGTAGTGGCCGAGGACCTCGTAGAAGAAGTCAGAGAAGGGGAACCAGTCCCGCGGCGATACTTCTCGTGAAGAAGGGAAAGAAGGTGCTCCCCTCGGGCTCCGGCACGGCGGAGCCGGCCCGGAGCTCAGTCTTCCCCCTCTCGTTGCTTTCCCCCGCCGTCAGCGGGCGAGTGGCGGCAAGGCTCTTTTCCGAGACGTTGGGTGCGTCGAGAGCCGGCTCGTACCAGGCCGGTGACGAGGCAGGCTTGACCTTCCGGGGCACCATTGGTTGCTGATGCGAAAGAGGGGGAGCAGATCTGGAGATTTCGGAAGCAAGGAGCAAGGAAGGGGATCTGGAGCAAGGTGAAAGGAAGCAATGAAGGCACGCGCTGTCTGCACCAGCCTTTTGACAGTCGGGCAGTTGTCGAGGCAGCGTGGGGAAGCGGAGACGCCCACGTCCAATCAACCGCCATGCGTCGACCAAGGCCGCAGGCTGTTGGGGCCCGCGGCGCTCCGCACTTGCCCTTTGGCTTCGCCTCGAAGCCAAGTCCGAGCGCGCCTTGGGCCCAGGGGCTACTGTCGGCATTCTGGGAACGGGGGTCCCTAGACTTGCCTACCTGCGGCCCACGGCATGGCTCTGTGAGCGGGTCCGTACGACCCATCTTCACCAACAAGCTTTCAAGACCCTCGCGAGGCGGACGAGGCAAGACCTCCTCGGGAGCGGCCTCATCGGGCCGGCTCGCGAGGGGCGGAGAGATCAAGGCAAGGCAAACCTCGCGAGGTTCACGTGACGTGAGCTATGACGACCGAGACCAGGCGGGCGCCAGGCAGGTGAGGGAGTCCTGGACTAAGGGGTCCTTGGGCGTCCGGCCTGTTATTCATTGCGCCAGACTGATGGGCTGTGAAGACATGAAGACCGAAGACTAGGCCCGTGTCCGGATTGGACTCTACTTGGCGTGGAAGGCAAGCTTGGCAACCGACTATGTAGATTCCCCCTGATGTAACCGACTCCATGTAACCCTAAATCTCTCCGGTGTCTATCTAAACCGGAGAGCGTAGTCTGGATAGGGGGTTATATTCATTACCATATTCACATAGGCTAGACTTCTAGGGTTTAGCCATTACGTTCTTGTGGTAGATCAACTCTTGTAACACTCATATTCATCAAGATCAATCAAGCAGGAAGTAGGGTATTACCTCCATAGAGAGGGCCCGAACCTGGGTAAACATCGTGTCCCCCTTCTCCTGTTACCATCGATCCTAGACGCACAGTTCGGGACCCCTACCCGAGATCCGCCGGTTTTGACACCGACATTGGTGCTTTCATTGAGAGTTCCACTGTGCCGTCGGCAAAGGGCTCGATGGCCCCTTCGGTCGTCAGTAATGACGTTGTCCAGGGAGAAACCTTCCTCCCCGGACAGATCTTCGTATTCGGCGGCTTCGTACTGCGGGCCAACTCGCTTGGCCATCTGGAGCAGATCGACAGCTACGCCCCTGGCCATCAGGTCAGATGCTGAAGCTTGAACTACGTGGCGGACGTCCGTGGAGACTTGATATTCGACGGATTCGAGACCGCGGCAACCGCTCCCCGTCGCCCCGATGAACTTGGCTTAAACCTGTCATCGGGCCGCATCCAGGAGATAGCTCCTGTAGCTGCTCTGGCCTTAGATCCGGAGCAGATCAAGTCATCCGAAGATGGGAAGCTCAACCCCGTCACGGGGGCTACCGATTCTGTGGCGTTGGAGCCGCACGCAGATTCCACTTCATACGGTATCTGCATCAACGGAACCCCGGACTCGTATCCGATGTCGAGTTCTGAACCCTGCGAGCCCGCGTATACCGAACTTGATCGGTTATCGATCTTCAAGTTCAGCGCCGCAGATATCTTCCAACACTCGCCCATGGGTGACCTACTAAACTCACTAAAAACCTATCCCTGGCAGATGCTCATCGCCGAACTATGTTCGGTTCGAACTTACGACGGATGGTGGAGAATTTTGCTTCCCACCCGCCACCCACTTCATAGCCACTGTTGAAGACCCAACCAACACGCCTGACCCCCGCTCCGAAGACATCAACGGTATGGGCGACGATGAGGGGCAAGGCCAGAGCTTACTACCCGCTAGACACGGGATGACCACATCCTGGTATGACATGTGTATGATAGACACACCTGACGACGCTCTCGACGATGACAAGGAGAATCCAGTCGAGGATAAACCTCCTGGTACACAATCCAAACACCGGCGCCCACGGCGCCGCTCTAAGTCACATCGCACAAGAGAAAACACTGCTAGCACCAGAGAAGACAACACTCCGGACAATGAAGACTCTGTTGAGGTAGAATCCGAGCATGAGGAACAGGAAAGCGGGCAAGACAGCCTTGATGGACAGGCCAAATATGGAGACTCGGAGGATAGTAATTATCTCCCACTCTCCGAGGATGAGGAGAGCCTTGGCAACGAGGATTTTATCATGCCTGAGGAACCTCTCGAGCAGGAGCGCTTTAAAGGCCGGCTCATAGCCACAGCAAGGAGCCTAAGGAAGAAGCAGCTGCAGCTTCAAGCAAGCCAAGATTTGCTCAATGATAGATGGACCGAGGTCCTGGCCGCCGAAGAATACGGCCTTAACGGCCCAAACAAAAGCCACCCCAAGTATAGGTGGCTCCCTCAATACGATGGCAGGGTGTTGGAGCCCACACCACCATCGAATAATGCGGTAGGCCGACCACAATTCGGTCTGGATAAAGTAGCAGCCCAAGCAGAGCACCATACCAACCCATCCGGCTGTCAACAGAAGAACAAAACAGCTCGGGGGAATACTCGCGACATCCAACAAGACCTGAAGGGTAGAACAGGACACAACAGAGCCGACCATGCCCGGTCCGAAAACCGTAAGCGGAGTCCGCCGGAGGTGCTTCACAGTGTGGCCCAACATAGAGGAGCCGCACACCCTCTCTGCTTCACTGACGAGGTAATGGAGCATGAATTCCCAGACGGGTTTAAACACATCGAATCATACAATGGAACAACAGATCCCGCGGTATGGATTGAGGATTACCTCCTCCATATTCACATGGCTCGCGGAGACGACCTTCATGCCATTAAATACCTACCTCTCAAGCTCAAAGGGCCAGCTCGGCACTGGCTAAACAGTTTGCCAGAAAATTCTATTGGCAACTGGGAAGATTTGGAAGACGCCTTTCGGGACAACTTCCAAGGAACATATGTCCGGCCACCAGATGCCGATGACTTGAGTCACATTGTCCAGGAGCCCGACGAGTCAGCCAGGCAGCTCTGGACTAGGTTCTTAGTCAAAAAGAACCAAATTGTCGACTGTTCGGACGCGGAGGCCCTTGCGGCCTTCAAACATAGCGTCCGGGATGAATGGCTAGCACGTCACCTCGGCCAGGAAGGACCTAAATCCATGACAGCCCTTACCACTCTAATGACTCGCTTTTGCACGGGAGAAGACAACTGGCTCGCTCGTAAAAGCAACAACGCCAGCGACCCGGGCACTTCCGAAATGCAAGACGGCAACGGCAAGCCACGACGAACCAAACACAACAATCGCAATAATAATGAAAGATTATGCGAGACAACGGTCAACGCCGGATTTCACAATCCAAAACCCGGTCAACGGAAGAAGCCATTAAAGGCAAACCAGGATGGACCATCCACCCTTGACAGGATATTGGACCGACCCTATCAGATTCACGGTCACCCTGATAAGCCAGCCAATCATACCAACAGAAACTGTTGGGTCTTCAAGCAGGCAGGCATGCTTAACGCCGAGCCCAAGGGGAGGAGGCCACCAGGCGATAAAGACGATGGAGCGGCTCGCTACCGAACACCAGGGGCCAGAAACAGTTTCCTTCTGAAGTTCGACCACTCCCGGAAAGGAAATAGCAGTTCGGCTTCCGCCACCCACCCACTATACTGGCAAGATGTACATGACGCGTACATCACTACGCGCTCAAGATACCATGGGCATCGGCGGAAGCACAATACGGACAACCTTGCAAGCATTCCCGTAAGGTTTTTTTATCTGTTTTCCTTTTTCTTTTTTTCACTATTATCTCGTAAAAACAGGTGACGAAAAAGACAGTATCTACAACGGACTCTCTCGGAGTTCGAATCGGTACACTCACCTAAAGGGGCTACTTCCGTTAAGGATTACCCTCCCCGAGGACGGGCGGCGCATACGTGCGACAGGAGGTCCAAAACAACTTTTTGAAGACCGCACTCTTTATTTCGAGCGTGTACTATGCCTTGTTTCCTCCGTTCCCGACCCCGAGCATGTCAAATAGAGGTGTTCATGGTTTTTTATATGAATTTATCATTGGCATATTGCTCTATTCCCAGTAAACTTTTATCCGAACTAATCTTCCATACTCTTTCAACAATGAGTACAGCCTTAGCGGCTGCTTTACAGACGCACCTCGGCATAACCTGCCAGGGGCTTGGTATGGGAACAAACGAGTTGCCAGTAAAAGTCCGAACAACTCTAAAGCACACTTCGGCGTCGCAAGTTTGGCCTTATATGCATCAGCTCCAAATCATTGTCTTGGGTCAATAGTTGGGTTGCCCGGCTCCTGTGCTTGCTACCCTACGTTTCGTTTTATCGGCTAGGGTAGTAAAGGGAGAACTACTGCGATTGTGCCTTGGCCTAGACCGGATGAGCACCTCAGTAGAGAAAGCCGAAAATTGACTGTCATGATGCGGCGAGAGCTGGTCAACCACTTGGCGACTTATTCGAATCTTTAGTGATTCTCCGTGTCACACGAGGGATCTTTTTCAGATCAACATATGTAAGGCACTATATTATAATGCGCCGTATACATACCAGGGGCTATGTCGTAGCCCCACCATAAAACTCCTATGGCTAAGTGAGGGTGTTAACGCCCTATAGTCCGATTGCCTGGTTCGCCACATTATCACCTCCTTCACGGACCAAGACGTTGGATAAAGAGTGATTAAATGCTTTTCCGAACACCCCCGTACTGCCTACGAGGGGGCTGAAGCCGACGACTGGAAAACTTTCAGATCACATTAAAACGGCCGCACAGGAGGAACACAAGCTCTTGAGCAAAACATAAAAATAGATTAACTATAAAGTTGTCTGTTACAACCATTATACACATCACTCGAACATTATGTATTTCGAGCATTGGCCCTCTATCAAGCGGGCGGCCTCTAAGACGTCTGCAAAATAGTGCTCCGGCTCATAACGGTCCTTGCCCTTGGGTGGACTCCTCGCCGCAACATCGATGGCCTTCATCTTTCCCCAAAATGTTTTGACTCGGGCAAAGGCCATCCGTGCACCCTCAATGCACGTCGACTGCTTCACAGCATCGATATGCGGCACCGCATCAACAAGCCGCCGCACCAGGCCAAAATAACTACTCGGAATAGGCTCACTTGGCCACAACCGGATTATGACGTTCTTCATGGCATCGTCGGATATCCTATGAAGCTCGGCCCACTGGGACATCTGTTCATTCAGCAACAGAGGGCGCTTCGACGCGCCGAATTCTGATCAGAAAAGCTTCTCCGTTGCATACCCCTCTTGTGCGTGGTAAAACTACGCCGCATCAGAAGAACTCTTCGGTAAGTCCAAAAATTTGTCCGGAGAACTCCATACTTGGTTGAGCCGAGCATAGTTCGGATCGCCAAACTTAGTCTGTAGCAAAAAGGGCTTGCCAGCCGCAATCTCCCCAGCTTGCCGGATCTCCTCACGTGCCGCTCTGGATTCGGACCGCGCTTCTCTCGCCTCTCGTAAGGCCTTGTCAAGTTCAGCCGTTTTGGCTTCATTATCCTTCACAAGAAGTTTATAGCGGCC
Source organism: Triticum aestivum (assembly GCF_018294505.1). NCBI lineage: Eukaryota > Viridiplantae > Streptophyta > Magnoliopsida > Poales > Poaceae > Triticum > Triticum aestivum. Next base: position 343,964,398 of record NC_057814.1, read on the forward strand.
AGCCGCATTTTCTAATTCGTGCACCATGGTGGACATCTTCTCCTTGTCTTGGCGCCGTGCAGCTTGTTCGGCTTTCAACTCAGCCGATGCCTTTTCGGCAGCCGCATTACCAAATCGGGCCTGCTCCTTGGCCCGGGCTAGCTCCGCCCGAAGGGCCTCCACGACGGCAGCACCATCTGCATCCATGCTCATTTCATATAAAACTCTTTTTAGAGTCAGGCTTAAATTACAAGCACATTGGTGTAAGGAATGCTCGAAATATATACCTTGCGAGTCGTCAAGACACCTGTTAATCAATGCAATCTCATCCTCCGCAATATCCAGCTTTTGCTGCAGTTCGGCCACTTCCATATTTCGGGTAGCCGCGGGAGGGGAGGCAGCCTGTATTCCAAGTAAAATCAAGGTTAGTACCTGCGCATATCTTTTCGATCCTCCGATCGCTTCCTTTGGAAGGCAAACCGAGTCTCAAGGGCTACTGCATATACAACAGGTGCATTCTGTTAATAAAATACCATTAGCAAAATTACATCACAAACCTCAAAGCCCCATAGGAGGCTCGCGAAGGCCTCGTTCAACCCGCTCTTCGCGGATAGAACTTTTTCGACCACCATAACCATCAAGGCACGGTGTTCCTCCGAAACGGACGCTCGTCGCAGCATGTGCGTCAGCATTTCCGGCGCTTCTGGGTCTTCGGAAACCGCCGCCGGAGTATGGCATTCCTTTGAAGGAATCCGCCCACTCACCTCCAGAATCGTCTTCGGCTGTAAACAGGATAATTCGGGGCCATCATGCTTGATTCTCGAACCCTGAGTAACAGAGACACCACCTTCGGGTAATGCCTTCTTCGTTTCCTACTCTACTTGTCGATCGGGAGGAGCCCCCTGGGACGATACCTCGGAATCATCCACCCTGTTGGGCGAGCAGGCCGGAGAAGGCGTGGCACTCTCCATCATCTTTGGAAGAAGGTCTCCCGAGGAGGAGGACGATTGAGAAACACCAGGCGTTAACCTGCGTGGATGCACATATGTCGGATGATTGCTTCACTAATAGGAAAACAATGAGGTATGTTTAAAGTGCCCCAGCTTCACTTACGGTTTGGCCAGAGGTTCGTCCTCGTCATAAAGCCCTACGGCAGCATTGCTCGCCTGGCCCAAGCCGCCTGACGATGGCATTTTTCCTCTCTTGGAAGGCTTCCCCTCCTGATCTTCGGAAGCGACCCTCTTTTTGCCATGGAGGGCTTCCTCTGTACCTTTGCCCTTGGGCAAAAGGGTTTCGGTTTCCCCGAACACAGCGTCTAATTCATCCTCAGGGCGGGTATCGCCTCTGGGCTCCCCGCTCTCGCCCCCGTCTGCAGACACCTGGTACGATGTCGGAATTAGCATTCTCGTCAGCAGGGCGGTCGCAGAGTCTTCGGGAAGGGGCGCCGGACACCAGATTAACACCGCTTTCTTTATCCAGTCCTGTATAGGGACGGATTGTTCAGTATGTTGTCAAGAGATCCTTGGATGAAAGGTGTTCAGAGATTGGATACTTACCGCAGTGTCCGGATGATTACAGTCAAGGCCAACATCTTCGGTGATGTCCGGCCATGGCTCCCGTTCTCCGAAATATAATTTCCACATTCCTTCGTGCGTGGTGCCGAAGAAGTGCTGAAGAGTCCGCCGCCCTTCTGGATTAAACTCCCACATACGGAGAGGCCGCCGCTGACATGGCAGGGTCCGGCGGACTAGCATCACTTGAACGACGTTCACAAGATCGATGCCCTTCTCGGTAAGGCTTCGGATGCGACTTTGCAGAGTCTGCACTTCATTGACGGATCCCCAGTCCAATCCCTTATTGATCCATGAAGCAAGCTGAATTGGAGGGCCGGGCCGGAACGCTCCTCGTTGATGTAAAACCACCCCTGCTGCCATAGGTCGGAAGACTTGGCGAAAGATCCTTCAAACCAAACCGCGCTGGCAAGCTTGCCTATTATGACGCTGCCACACTCTGCCTGCTCCTCCTCTGTCACCTGCGGCCTCAGGTCAAAGGTCTTGAGCCACAAACCAAAGTGCGGAGGAGTCTGGAGGAAGGCCTCACACGTGACGATAAATGTCGAGATGAGGAGTATAGAGTCCGGGGCCAGATCGTGAAAATCGAGCCCATAGTAGAACATGAGCCCCCGGACGAAGGGGTTGAGCGTGAACCCTAACCCGTGGAGGAAGTGGGACACAAATACTACCCTCTCGCCAGATTTGGGGGTAGGAATAACCTGCCCCTGTGCAGGAAGCCGATGAAGGATTTCCGGGGTCAGATACCTCGCTGCGCGGAGCTTCGCAATATCCTCCTCTGTGACAGAAGAAGCCACCCACCGGCCTTGATGGCTGGATCCGGACATGATTAGGGCTGGTAGCGATTGGAACCCGAGGGTTGGAACTTCGGGTGGCTAGGGTTGAGGAAGGAGCAAGTGCAAAGGAAGAAGACGAGTCTGGGTCCCTATATAAAGACCCCAAATGCTGAGCGTCTCCACCTGGGTCTCGAAACTTACCTATCCCCAAAGAGTTGTACCCAGGGGATGGTTGTGAGGGAGTCCTGGATTAGAGGGTCCTCGGACAGCCGAACTACATACTTTGGTCGGACTGTTGGACCATGAAGATACAAGATTGAAGACTTCGTCCCGTGTCCGGGTGGGACTCTCCTTTGCGTCGAAGGCAAGCTTGGCAATTCGGATATGTAGATCTCCTCCCTTGTAAGCGACTCTGTGTAACCCTAGCCCCCTCCGATGTCTATATAAACTGGAGGGTTTAGTCCGTAGGACAAGAACAATCATAATCATAGGCTAGCTTCTAGGGTTTAGCCTCTACGATCTCGTGGTAGATCAACTCTTGTAATACTCATATCATCAAGATCAATCAAGCAGGAAGTAGGGTATTACCTCCATCGAGAGGGCCCGAACCTGGGTAAACATTGTGTCCCCCGCCTCCTGTTACCATCTGCCTTAGACGCACAGTTCGGGACCCCCTACCCGAGATCCACCTGTTTTGACACCGACATTGGTGCTTTCATTGAGAGTTCCACTGTGCCATCATGATAAGGCTTGATGGCTCGTCTTGTTGTCAAGGACAACATTACGTCTGTGGGAGCCCTGGCTATAGGCCAAACTCTCCGACTAGGCGGCTTCGTCATGACTGCCCGTTCGGCCGTCGCGCCAACGATGACTTCTCGGGTCATCAAAAACAGCCTCCACGTCGGCTCGGGATTCGCCGAGCAGATGGATCCAATGGAGCTCTCTTCCTTGAACGAGCTCTTGGATCACATCGCCGCCCTGGGAGTCGCTATGGACTATGATCGGATCGGGCTTAAACCCGACCAAAGGGAGATTAACTCTCCGCCGGTCTCCCATCAGATAGCGGTGATGGAGGAGCAATGTAGCAATTCTTCCTCTATTTTGAGGACAAACTATGTCCGGATTCCCGAGCTCTCCGAGCCGGATACCCGTCTACGGGAGGACATGGCCCAAGCTTCGAACCTAGAATCAGACAGCGGGCCAAAACTATTGGGAAACATCCCGGAGCCCGAACTGCGAAGCTCAGAAACTCCTCCGCCCCTGGGTCTCACATCGGGTCAGGGTTTGGACCTAAATCTACCCACCCACCCAGACGTAAGTGATCTTTTCCACATTAGACAAGAGCCCCAGTCTATTGGGCCAGATTCCTCCTTGTAATGAGCAAGGTCAAGGACTGTCGCGAGGAAGACGCAATTTCATTCTTTTGCAAATATTGCATGGACAAGGGAATCCTCAATGCCATAAGTCGCCATGACATAGCACACTTAGCTGACTTGGCGGCCATAGTACAGAAGTACTATGCGATGGAAAGTGCCTGGAAAACCCAAACAAAATTCTGGGATTCTCCGGCTCTCACTAAAGCCCCCGTCTGAACTAAAAGGGTGTACTCTCATAACTCACCCGATCCAATTACAAAGAAATCAAAGCCCACTACAAGGCGTGGAACTATATTGGAGGGATGGCTCAATGGGCCATGCAAAATTCACAGTACACCGGATACCATGCCAACACACAGCCTTAGAGCATGTTGGATACTCCGGCAGGTGGCCAAGAGTGGCGAGGATCTCCTCATCAACAATACCACAGAGCACCATCCCGTGGAAAATAACAATACAATATTGACAATCTTTGAGACCTTCGCCTCAAATAATAGGCGCAAGCGAGCACTCCGCAGCCTTGCCGAAGTCTGCCAGTCGCAGCAATAAATCCATGGAACGACACGGCCATAACCTTCAATGCCAGTGACGAACCTCAATTCTGAACAGCCCGAGCACCAGCCGCTTTGGTCCTTAGTCCAACTGTGGACGGCTTCCGGCTTACTAAAGTGCTCATGGACGGTGGCAACGGATTAAACCTCATCTACGAGGAGACTCTTAACAAAATGGAAATAGACCAGAGCCGCATTGAGCAAAGCAGCACGACCTTCAGAGGAATCATCCCTAGTCGGGAGGCATGATGTGCGGGAAAAATCACACTAGATGTGGTATTCGGCACGCCGGAGAATTATAGGTCCGAAGAAATCACATTCCAAGTGGCCCCGTTCAGTAGCGGATACCACGCCCTTTTAGGGCGGGAGGCATTCACGATCTTCCAAGATATACCCCATTACGGGTACATGAAGCTCAAAATGCCCGGGCCCAATGGAATCATCACTCTAGCTAGTGATCCGGACATAGCACTCCACGCCGAAAATAAAACCGCCGCACTGGCCCTCGAGGCGTTATCCGAAGCCCTTGCAGCCGACGAACTAACTGCGCTGCGCTCCACAGTGGACAGGGACGACGTGATACTCGACAAAAGACCCAAGTCCACCTCTTTTAAGCTAGCGGACGAAATAGTCAAATTGCAGGTCCACCCAACGGACCCGACAAAAACAGCATCCATCGGGGCACAGCTGAACCCCACAACACACGCCGCACTGCGGGAGTTCTTGCGTGAGAATTGGGGCATCTTCGCCTGGCATCCTTCAGACATGCCAAGAATCCCACGCAGGCTAGCCGAGCATAGCCTAAACATTCTAAAGGGATACAAGCCGGTCAAGCAGACTCTTCGGTGTTTCTCAGAGCCTAAGCGACAAGCCATGGGAGAGGAGCTAGCCAAGTTACTCGAGGCTGGATTCATTAGATAAATAAAACATACTGATAGAGGCAAAGGTGTCCCGTCTTTCGATGAGATGATGAATATCGCTTTGATGGAAGTCGACTTTGACGATCCGACTACGAACGTGCGAGGACGTCGCGCCTTAGCAATCGCTAAACCAACTCCGAGAGGTTATCGACCACGCCGGAGCACGATCAACCTGACCACGAGGGTCTGTTTCCTGCGAGCAAACGAAGAACAGGCAAGAAACTGAGATTGCAATCTGGATATTGCGAATATAAGATGAAAGCTTTATTGATCAAGGTGGGGTTCTGTGACGCCTTTGTCTGGTCGCTGAACACAAACGAAGTACGCGAAGTTGCACCTATGGCGAACTTTTAATCTAAACAAAACCCAAGGAAAAAGCTACTAGATGGATCTACTTATATAGGAACAAGGGGTGGCGGCCAAGGAGGTGGGAGGACGTCCCAAGGCAGCCTAAAACCAACCCTAAGTCGTACAAGGCACATGGGCCCAAGTGGAGGTGATGCAACACCTTTGGACTTGTAGTTTGACTCGGATTCTGGTGCAACGTCAGATTGTTTCGACCATAACTCAATGCTCCGGACGAATTTAAAGGTGAATCCAATTGTGTTGGAAAGAGCACGAAATCTAGTTTCCAACAAAAAAAGAATCACCCAATTCGGAGTCCGTATGAAAAAGTTGTTGGCGTTTTGAGTCAGGTATGTCTGTGCAGTCCGAATCTGAATCCAGAACGTGAGAGACTTGGACTCTATCTTCTCTTGGCCCAAAAGTGACGTGAGAGGAATTTTTGAACAGAACCTAAACTTCTCCTTTTGCCTTATCTTCATATGTGGATTGTACAAATGTCCCATACACCTGCAATTAGACAAAACACAAAAGTGTGTGAAGTATTTTTGTTCTGGATAACATAAATAGATTATTGAATAGTTTGCACTAGAAATCACCTGACAAATATGCATGTATGCAATATTTTTGGTCGTATCCAAGGTAGTCATGTCCTCATCATCCTCCCCTTCTTGAAAACAAAGCCGTCCTCGGCGTTGCTTAATCTGAAATGTGGCTAACAAAAGAGACAAGGTGTACATGTTGTATATGTATATGTCATCCATTTTTACTTCCCGTGGATTTTGCATATATGACACATGTATACATGAGTAACTTTCATAGTTAATAAAATATAAAGCCAAAATATTATCACAAGAAGTAGAAGGCATGAAAGTATTGCAACTCAGTTTACACATATAAGTGAAGCTCTTATTCATATGAAAAGATTGACAATATTCATCATTAAACCATCCCAACATTGATGAACCATCACCAAGATTAGAGGTCATATCAAAATGATTAAACATTGGCACAATTATTTTCAAACATATTTGATCCAAATCTGATTTATTCCCTGATTCACTTGATTCTTTTGCATCGATAGTTAATTCAATGGGCTCACTCAAAAGTGTTTGATCACATGGCAAAGTCAAATCATTAACATAGTCCTCTAAGGTAGCTGGTGTGATCAAAGTAGTGGGTAGCTCACCGCATGGTGCACTTAAATTGACAAGACATTCATTATACTCATGTGGAAGTGGAAGATTAGTACCTTTGTCATTACCTCTTATGATCAACTCAGATGAGGTAGGCACTCTCGGTGATGATGTGTCACATGGTGGAGGTGATGTAGTCCTCACAACAACGGATGTGGTTGTCATAGTATGCTTAGTAGTTGAAGGGACAACCGTATCAACTCTTGGAATGTGCATCTCGCGCTTGTTCTCCTTGTGCGCAACATGTCGTTTTATTTCCTGTTCAGCTTTGCAAGCAAGATGAAACAAATGGTCCATAGGATAACACTCTTCATGTATTAGTATCTCCTGAATGTCACGATTTAATCCTCCCCAAAATCTATCCATAAAATCTTCTTCACTTTCTTCTAAAGAGGAATGCAGCAAGGTAGTTTGTAAAGTATCATAATATTTCGTTACGGTGTCACTACCTTGTTTTAAATGTTGCAACTTTGTAATCATGTCACGAGTATAATAAGCGGGAACGAATGTATGTCGCATGGCAAGTTTCAAATCATCCCAAGTAGTAGGTATATCATTAGGGTGTAACCGACAATATTCACTCCACCAAACTACAGCATAACCAGTGAAAGAACCAACCGCAACCTTAACTTTTTTACGTACATCAAAATTATTGGAAGCAAATATATTATTTAGGTCAAACTCCCATTCAATATATAAAGCAGGTCTAAAACGGCCATTAAATGGTGGTATAGAAACATTAACCTGATCATGTGCATTTGGATGTTTGTGCACCTCTCGTGACGGTTGTGGTATTTGCATAGGTGATGGCACATCTCCCACGATCGACAAACCCCATGAATTGACTCTAGATCCTGTCATGATTAGTAGAAACAAGAAACAAAATTCAAGAATAATGTTCCTATGAACTACTAGGATGTGGTGGTAAAGCGCTCACGGTAAAGCAAATATCAATATCTTACAAGTTCTTACCAAGCAGCAGGTGGTGACAGGCAACCAGCGGTGTCAAATAACTCCAAAGATTGAGTAAAGCGATTGCCAGGGGAACGTACGTATACACGGTGTAGAAATATGTGGAGCTGGGTTGGCTATATATGGTAGCAAAATATTAGCAATAATCAATTCAGAGATGCAATGTTGAATAAACGCTCAACGACGGTACTGTGCTGGTCCTAGGCTAGACCGGACTAGAGACGCGAGCCTAGAACACTAATGAGGTCACGGCGTAGCACAACTAGCATCAATGAAGGATACTAAGTAGCTCTGGACAGCAAGATATAAGTGAAGATCACAACGGCAGTAAAGATAATGATGAAAAACAACTGCCAAGCAGGATATACAACAACTCTCTCCAACTTTCCTCTTGAAAAGTTTGTGCCAATTTTCTGATAATTTTTTTCAAAGAATTCTACTAACTCAAGCTTTCCAATGCAAAAAGAATCACTCAATTCCGAGTTGATATGAGGAGTCAAAGAATTCTGAAACTGGCTTGAAAAACTGGAATAAGCTGTGTCCGCGAATTTCGGAGGGCAAAAAGACCTATTTAGAAGACGATTTTGAGGTATCAAATATTGAACTAGTCTCTGCAACTATTTAGATGCGGCTCGTCGCTAGCTCTCATTTGAGTACTCGCGGAGTCAAAACGGACTTCGTATGAGGAAGTTATGCCTGTTTTACTAAACAGTGCACAAAACAGATTCCAATCCGAATTCAACTACGAGATCGAGTCTAGATAGATCCGAATTTTGTTTTTTTCTTCTCTTTTTTTTCCTCACACTTTTTTTTTCTTTCTCTTTTTTTGACTTCTTTTTCTTTCTTTTTTCTCTCTTTTTTTTCTCTGTCTTTTTTTTTCTCTCCCTCTTTCCAAGACAAACTAGATAAGATGCAGATTGGATCAAGCGAAGATGTGAACGACCTCAACTATGATTGTGACAATGAACTATGGGTAGCACGTGGTGGAATTTGATGGATGGTGTGGTGGACAGCAGAAGGGATAACGATGCAGCGGCGACGTGACTAATGTGAACAGAACTCGAAACTCTAAACGAACTAGACCCTAAGACCAGCAACTCGACACGACGATGCAACCGATAATTCAATAATGCAAGCAATGAATAGAAAATTGCAAAGGCTCAGACTGGCTTGGACAAAAGGATGAATAGATCTAACTTTTTTGTGGCTTTTTCTTGGACAATAGGTAAGAAAATAAATCTAATCTAGGAGAAACTGGAAATTCTCACCGAGCAACCTGAAAACTGATACCACTTGATAGAGGCAAAGGTGTCCCGTCTTTCGATGAGATGATGAATATCGCTTTGATGGAAGTCGACTTTGACGATCCGACTACGAACGTGCGAGGACGTCGCGCCTTAGCAATCGCTAAACCAACTCCGAGAGGTTATCGACCACGCCGGAGCACGATCAACCTGACCACGAGGGTCTGTTTCCTGCGAGCAAACGAAGAACAGGCAAGAAACTGAGATTGCAATCTGGATATTGCGAATATAAGATGAAAGCTTTATTGATCAAGGTGGGGTTCTGTGACGCCTTTGTCTGGTCGCTGAACACAAACGAAGTACGCGAAGTTGCAGCTATGGCGAACTTTTAATCTAAACAAAACCCAAGGAAAAAGCTACTAGATGGATCTACTTATATAGGAACAAGGGGTGGCGGCCAAGGAGGTGGGAGGACGTCCCAAGGCAGCCTAAAACCAACCCTAGGTCGTACAAGGCACATGGGCCCAAGTGGAGGTGATGCAACACCTTTGGACTTGTAGTTTGACTCGGATTCTGGTGCAACGTCAGATTGTTTCGACCATAACTCAATGCTCCGGACGAATTTAAAGGTGAATCCAATTGTGTTGGAAAGAGCACGAAATCTAGTTTCCAACAAAAAAAGAATCACCCAATTCGGAGTCCGTATGAAAAAGTTGTTGGCGTTTTGAGTCAGGTATGTCTGTGCAGTCCGAATCTGAATCCAGAACGTGAGAGACTTGGACTCTATCTTCTCTTGGCCCAAAAGTGACGTGAGAGGAATTTTTGAACAGAACCTAAACTTCTCCTTTTGCCTTATCTTCATATGTGGATTGTACAAATGTCCCATACACCTGCAATTAGACAAAACACAAAAGTGTGTGAAGTATTTTTGTTCTGGATAACATAAATAGATTATTGAATAGTTTGCACTAGAAATCACCTGACAAATATGCATGTATGCAATATTTTTGGTCGTATCCAAGGTAGTCATGTCCTCATCACATACAGACTGGCTAGCAAACCTGGTAATGGTACCAAAGAAGGACAAATCCTGGCGCCTATGTGTCGATTTCAAGGACCTTAACAAGGCTTGCCCCAAGGATCCCTTCCCCCTCCCCGCATAGATCAAATTATCGACGCTACCGCAGGTCACGACTCATTGTGTTTCCTCGACGCATACTCCGGATACCATCAAATTAAGATGGCGGAGTCCGATCAAGCCGCAACGGCATTCATCACTCCATACGGCCCCTTCTGTTTCAACACCATGCCTTTTGGGCTCAAAAACGCCGGTGCAAACTATCAACGCATGATTCAGACATGCCTGTAAACACAAATAGGCAAAACAGTGGAGGCATACGTAGACGATGTGGTCATTAAAACCAGACACGTCGAATCCTTAATAGACGACTTGAGGCTCACGTTCGACAATCTCCGAACATATGACATTAAGCTCAATCCGAAAAAATGCGTTTTCGGCGTGCCCGCCGGTAAGCTCTTGGGCTTCATCGTTTCCAATAGAGGAATTGAAGCAAATCCAGCCAAAATCCGAGCTCTGTCACAGTTGGCTATCCCAACAGACCTCAAGCAAATCCAGAAATTAACTGGATGCGTGGCTGCCTTAAGCCGCTTTATCTCCCGATTGGGAGAAACGGCACTACCTCTTTATCGCCTTCTTCGACGCACCGAACACTTCGAGTGGACGGATGCGGCCATGGCCGGATTGGAAGAAATAAAAGCCGTCTTGGCCAGTAACCCAATCTTGGCCGCGCCAAATATCAGCGAACCAATGCTGTTATATATAGCGGCAACACACCAAGTTGTAAGCACAGTGCTCGTCGTCGAACGAGAGACGGACGGACATAAGTTCCCGCTTCAAAAGCCGGTATACTACGTATCCACTGTCCTCACTCCATGCAAATCACGGTACCCACATTATCAAAAGATAGCATACGCGGTCTTCATGGCATCCCGGAAACTACGACACTACTTTCAAGAGTGTTCAATTACGGTGGCCTCTGAAGTACCACTCAACGACATAATAAATAACCATGATGCCACGGGCCGAATTGCTAAATGGGCTATTGAGCTCCTCCCGTTCAACATAACATACAAACCACGGCGAGCCATTAAGTCACAAGTACTGGCTGATTTCGTCGCCGAATGGACAGAAGCCGAACTCCCTAAAGAGTACGGCGCGTACTCCAATTGGATCATGCACTTTGACGGCTCTAAGATGCTGGCTGGTCTGGGGGCAGGCGTCGTCCTGACATCCCCCACTGGAGATACAGTCCAATACGTACTCCAAATATTATACACAGACTCCAACAATGCAGCAGAATATGAGGCCCTGTTGCATGGTCTCCGGATGGCAGTCTCCATGGGCATTCAACGCCTAGAGGTGCGTGGGGATTCGAACCTCGCAATATCTCAAATAAATGGAGACTTTGACGCCAAGGACCCAAAAATGGCGGCTTACCGCAACGCCGTCCTCAAAATGTCAGCTCGGTTCGAGGGGCTCGAATTCCACCATGTGGTCCGAGAAAACAATCAAGCGGCGGATATCCTCGCCCGCATCGGCGCTAAGCGCGACCCTGTCCCACCTAATATCTTCTTGGAAAGGCTGTTTAAGCCATCCTGGTGTGGGAAGGGGAGACCGGCAACAACAGTCCGGATCCGGCCACAACGCCAGATCCCGAACACTCTGACGTAATCGGAGGCTCTGCCACCGAAATAACACCTTCGGCCCACGTGATTATGGTTGTCATCGCCCCGTGGACAGAACCCTTCTTGGCTTACCTAACTAGGCAAGAACTCCCTGAGGACCCAAACGAGGCACGTTGCATTGTGCGGCGGTCTAAAGCCTACAAGGTCCACGAGGGAGAGCTTTATAAGAAAAGCGCTACCGGAGTACTTCAAAGGTGCATCTCCGAAGAGGAAGGACGGCAACTTTTGGCAGAAATTCATGTTGGACTCGGCGGCCACCACGCCGCAGCTCGGGCCCTTGTAAGCAAGGCCTTCCGTACAGGTTTTTACTGGCCGACGGCCCGAGCAGACGCACAGGACCTCGTCCAACGTTGCGTCGGTTGCCAGCTTTTTGCAAACGAAAGCCATCTGCCACCTACCGCTCTCCGAACAATCCCCATTACTTGGCCCTTTGCGGTCTGGGGGCTTGATATGGTCGGACCCCTTAAAGGAGGAAGCCATAAGAAAAAGTACCTATTGGTCATGGTGGATAAATTCACCAAATGGATAGAAGCCAAACCAGTGAAAACGGCCGAGTCCGGACCAGTGATAGACTTCATATCCGAGGTTGTACACCGTTACGGTGTCCCCCACAGCATCATCACCGATAACGGCTCGAACTTTACAGCCGACGAGGTAAAAACTTGGTGCGGCAATATGGGCATTAAGCTCGATTATGCCTCCGTCTATCACCCCCAAACAAACGGTCAAGTCGAGCGAGCAAATGGTCTTATTATGAGCGGCATTAAACCCAGATTAGTGCGATCCTTGAAGGAATCAGATACGCACTAGGTTGAGGAGCTCGACTCCGTACTATGGGGCTGCGGACCACGCCGAATCGCACTACCGGATACACACCGTTTTTTATGGTGTACGGCGCAGAGGCAGTACTGCCTGCGACATCATTCATGACTCACCTTGAGTGCGCATGCACAAAGAGAAAGAAGCCGAGCTTGATCGGCAGGACAGTTTGGATGCCCTGGAGGAGGAGCGTGACGTGGCAAAAGCCCGCTCCTCATTCTATCAGCAACAGGCTCGACGGTATCAAAGCAGAGAAGTACGGGCCAAAACTTATAACGTTGGCGAACTCGTTCTACGCCTACCAGAGAAGAAAAAGGACAAGCTCAAGCCCAAATGGAGGTCCCTTCGTTATTGACAAAGTTCTGACCGGTGGAGTGTACCGTCTAAGGGATGCATCGGACAATCGACTCGAGCCAAACCCATGGAACGCGGCCAGACTCCGAAGGTTCTACGCCTAGTACCGGACTCTATGTTCGTCTCCTTACCTCCGTCAATTATATATATATATATATATATATATATATATATATCTGTTATCTGTCTTTTCTTTCTTTCTTTCTTCCCTTTTTCTTCACGGCCTTAAAAGGTTAAAATGTGTCTTGACTACACAATCTTGACGCGCTAGGCGTGCTCATTATACCTGGGGGCTTCTTATACAGAAGCTTAATATAACTATGTTCCGGGCTCTATGCCCCCGCACATGTGTTACTTTTCCACATGTACCTTTTCTTCGCCATTATATGCATCGATATGACTTAAGTTTTGGCCAAGCTGGGTTGCCTGGCTCTTGTGTTTATGCCCTACGTTCCCGTTAATTCGGCTAGGGCATAAGGGGAGCACCTCTGCGATTGTTACTGCCGGGTCAGCCGGATGTGTACCTCAGACTGGGTGAAGCCGAAAGCTAGCGTTCTTAAGGGAATATTCGGTCGGTGAACAAAAGATGACTTTTACTTATTGTAATACATGCCCCCAGATGTTTATATCCTGCGTCTCTTTTCGCAGTTCGGACATGCACATTAATGCATGCGTACCCAGGGAAAGGAACCCTTAACGGAACTATTCTCCCTGGAAGATGTTTCTTACTATCCATGTAATATAACATAGCTAGTTGGGTACTTGTCTGTTCAAGCACTTATGACCCCTACGCCTGGTTTCCACGCGTACCCCGGTTTTTACATAACTGAGCGGGTATTCGGATACACTCCGGACTGTCGGGTCCGGAGGTCGAAGCGAAAAGGTCCGCCATGACAAATGATTTACAATCCGGCTAGGGACAATATATGTCACTTGAAGTACACAGTCACTTAGACTGACTAAATTCTTCTTCTATACCATCCAACAGGTTGTCTAGCCTACAATCCTGTTGGGAATACTTTGCGGCTAATTTCACCTGGTCATACACCAAACTGACGGGGATCTCTTTCCCATCAGACCCCACAGGTCCGACCTCGGCCATGTGGTTCGGGTCAGCCTTGGTATATCGAGTCTTCACCATGGCCCAGGCTTCCCTTGCACCTTGTCGGCAGGCAGATATCTTCCATAATCGGAAGCGCCGCCGCGCTCCCTTGAGCATCTCTACAAGCTCCCCCATGCCTCCTGGCAGGGAGGCGGATGGCCACAAGGCCTGGGCAATGCCCTACATCACCTGCCGAACTTGTTCGTGCAGTTGTGAGAGCTCTGGCAGAAGATCACCCACAGACCCGGGCATCTCCTCTGCGGGACGACTACCTACAGATATAACTCTGTTAGCCGGTTTCTTCGCCGAACTCTGTAAAGGTTCGTTCAAGCACTTACTAAAAATGCCGCGTCGAAGCCTCTTATTCTCCTTTACGGAGTCAGCAAGCTGGGCCCGAACATCTTTCAGTTCAACGCCCAGCCGGGTATTGGCATCTTGGAGATCGTTTTTCTCCCGCCTAACCTGCGTAAGCACGCGCTCGCCAGCCTCTAGCTGTCGTTGAGCATGTTGCTCATCCCCTCGCACGACCTCCGGATTCACTCCGGGATCATCTGCAGAATCTATTGTTAGATTTGCATGCATGCCGAATACTAACTGGTATATGTCATTCTTTTCGATAGGAACAAGTGTTACCAGATGGGGCCTTCTTGGACTCCTTCATTGCGGCAACTGCGGCCCGTAGCTGGGCTTTGCACTCCTCCAGCTCTTGAGACAACTGGGTATTCTTCTCCGTAAGAACCTACGCAAATAATGATCCTTAAATCAGTTGTGCCAACTGTTTCAAGTCTCAGGGGCTACTGATATACATAATTATCAGATTTTCTTACCCGTATATCCTTTACATACTGGTCGTGGCTCTGGCAAGACCATTTTGAGCAGCTCGGATGTACGCGTCCCCTGAGTTGAAGGCATCGAACGCCTCTTCAGAGAAACCAGGGTCGCGGAGTACGGCCCGGCGACGCCTGTGATTCATGGCACTCTCCACTTCGGAATTCGTAGCGGACAGCCTATCCGCATCCTCTGTAGGAGGAACATCCGGCGTTGTCCCCACGTTAGCATCTGCCTCTGAGTCCGGCTCTGGAGCCCGGCTGGTGGAGGCGTGGCCGGCAGGCTCTCCGGATACGGTCCGGCGAGCGTTTTTCCTGCCAGGAACCATGGACGTTATTATATTTTAAAGACGACAACCACGGAGCAGGGTTCTTTTTCATACCTCTGCGACGGCGTCTCAGTCCTGACCGCCTTCCTTTTAAGCCTACCCGGTTTCGGTGCCCCTTGTTGGTGAGTCACTGCGGGTTCGGCATGGCGTCCCGAGGGCCTTCCCTGTAAGACACCATATGTGTGCGGTGGGTGAAGTGCAAAAAAGGGATCCTTCTCGGAAGTTGGGACTCCGGTTTTACTTACATGCGATGCAGGGAGCAGTCCAGGATAATCGGCTATGATGGCCACCAAGGCACCGTCGCAGCTTAACTGATAGAACGTCCTGTCGATGAGCTCCACAAATATGTCCGGATCTTCTTCGAGTCCGGGGTCGAGGGCCCGGTCAGGGTCCTCTGGCTGTGGAGACGGGCTGTGGACCTCCCTCACAGCTTTTCGCAGTTCCTGCTATGAAATAGCAAGGTAAATATTTATGACGAAGAATGCGGGAAGGTCTGGAGTAAAAAGTAGCAGCTCACCCAGTTTGGGGGGTTGTACATGGAGAATCCATCCCGTGGCTTAATGCGGATGAACTCCTCTTCCTCTCCTTTATATAAATCGGACAGTATTTTCGCTAGAGCAGCGGCGGAGTCCGGACCTTTACGGCCGCAGCGGGTGGCATCGTCTTCTCCATTGAAGTGCCACATGGGTTGTCCCCGATATTGAAGTGGCTGCACCCCCCGCATTATACATATTGACATAACCTCGATTATTGTCAGTCCTGATTTGGCCAGCGTTTTTATCCGGCCCATCAGGTAAAGGACCTCTCTGTTATCTTCCTCCTGGGGGCTCCGAGGGCGCCAGCTGCGGCGTTTCTTCAAAGGGGCGTTATTGAACTCAGGAAGGCCCATCCGAATAGGGTCCGGAAGGGGGACGTCCTCCATATAAAACCACTCCGAAGGCCAGTCTTCGGATGTCTTCTTTGGATTAGCAGACAGGTATCCGGTCCCGGCGATGCGCCATATTTCGGCTCCGCCCACTTGATATATTGACCCCTCCTGTGTACGGGGCACGAGGCAGAATAGCCTCTTCCATAGCTCGAAATGAGCTTCGCAGCCCAGAAACAGCTCGCAAAGGGCGACGTAGCCAGCGATGTGTAATATGGAGGCGGGAGTAAAGTTATGCAGCTGGAGGCCGTAGAACTCCAGGAGCCCGCGGAGGAACGGATGGATTGGAAATCCAAGTCCCCTTAATAAGTAAGGGATAAGGCATACCCGCTCCCCCATGGATGGGTTGGGAAAGCTCTCCGCTTGCTCCCCGCCATTGTAAGTGGCTAGTCCGGCTCGGACGGGGACCATATACGCCGGAGGGAGAAACCCCTGGGTCTGTAACTCTACTAATTGGCTGTGGGGGACGGAACACTTCTTCCAATTGCCTGGCTTAGTGCTACGGGAGCGAGAGGAGGAGCTGCGATGGCCGGCCATGATGGGATGGACTTTTCCGGGCGCGCTCCGATGGATACTCGCTGTGGGAGGATGGTGTGATCTGGATCTGAGGATCCCCGGCTCTTTAAATAGACGATTTACTCACATGGTTAGGGTGGCAAGTGTAAAAATGCCCCGACTTCTCGCATTCGCTCGACACGTGGAAGATAGCCATTATTAGGCGCAGAAGCCAAGGAGTGCAACATTCATGGGAAGCCGGACACTACTCGACAGGTACTCAGAATTTGGAGAAGAACCCGCCTTGCAATGCCGAAGACAATCTGCGCGCCGGACTCATCGTCATTGAAGCCTGGTTCAGGGGCTACTGAGGGAGTCCTGGATTAGGGGGTCCTCGGACAGCCGGACTATATACTTTGGCCGGACTGTTGGACTATGAAGATACAAGATTGAAGACTTCGTCCCGTGTCCGGGTGGGACTCTCCTTTGCGTGGAAGGCAAGCTTGGCAATTCGGATATGTAGATCTCCTCCCTTGTAACCAACTCTGTGTAACCCTAGCCCCCTCCGGTGTCTATATAAACCGGAGGGTTTAGTCCATAGGACAAGAACAATCATAATCATAGGCTAGCTTCTAGGGTTTAGCCTCTACGATCTCGTGGTAGATCAACTCTTGTAATACTCATATCATCAAGATCAATCAAGCAGGAAGTAGGGTATTACCTCCATCGAGAGGGCCCGAACCTGGGTAAACATTGTGTCCCCTGCCTCCTGTTACCATCTACCTTAGACGCACAGTTCGGGACCCCCTACCCGAGATCCGCCGGTTTTGACACCGACAGGTTGGGTTACCCACGCCTGCATTAATGAAAATCCCGTAAATAAGGGAACATGATCTCTGCCTTGACAAGACGTGCCGGTGAAATCGCGTCCCGAGACATGGGGCGATGTGCTAGCCAACGGTTGGAAATAGTAACCGGGAGGGCATGATATGATGTCATAAACAGTTGTCAGCAAAATTGGACTCGTGGACTATTGTATTCTCTGCAATTATATACACAGGTCCGGATATACTTACTACATCCGAAGACTATTCTGGAGTTCGGAAGGAGGGAACCCGCCTTGCAATGCCGAAGACAATCTGCGCGCCGGACTCCTCGTATTTGAAGCCAGGTTCAGGGGCTACTGAGGGAGTCCTGGACTATGGGGTCCTTGGGCGTCCGGCCTATTATTCATTGGGCCGGACTGATGGGCTGTGAAGACATGAAGACCGAAGACTAGGCCCGTGTCCGGATTGGACTCTACTTGGCGTGGAAGGCAAGCTTGGCAACCGACTATGTACATTCCCCCTGATGTAACCGACTCCATGTAACCCTAGATCTCTCCGATGTCTATAAACCGGAGAGCGTAGTCCGGATAAGGGGATATATTCATTACCATATTCACATAGGCTAGACTTCTAGGGTTTAGCCATTACGTTCTCGTGGTAGATCAACTCTTGTAACACTCATATTCATCAAGATCAATCAAGAAGGAAGTAGGGTATTACCTCCATAGAGAGGGCCCGAACCTGGGTAAACATCGTGTCCCCCGTCTCCTGTTACCATCGATCCTAGACGCACAGTTCGGGACCCCCTACCCGAGATCCGCCGGTTTTGACACCGACAGCGGGCGCCAGTGCACGCAGTGTCCTTGCTTCCTCTTTGGTGCTAAGGAGGCAAGCGCAGGCGAGGAGTTCCGAGGCATCAGGCAAAGGTTTCCACATCGCTGCAACGAGACCAAGACCAGTAGGACGGCAGGACGGAGGTCACTGTGGAGCCCAAGACGGCGTCACCACCAGAGCCTGTGGCAACGAAGACTACTTTTGTCAGGATAAGTTGTACTAGCTGTCCGCTTTCAAATTGGCCATTGTGGGATCCCTTCCCGCTCAATATTTGGGAAGAGGACCGGGGCCTCTATAAATAGGACTATCCACCACAGTAGGAGGGAGCTCGAACTGACCTTGAGCAATCTTCACCCACACAAAGCACAAGAACACCTCTCCTCAGGAGGCTGTTCTTCCCCTTGTACTGTTCATCCTCAGCCCAAGAGGCAATCCACCACCACCACACTGGAGTAGGGTATTACACCACAATGGTGGCCCGAACCAGTATAAATCTTGTGTTGCGACTTTGTCGAGCTAGCCTTTGAGATCGTGGCGAGGTTGAGGGCGTGATCTGGTAGGGGGAGATCTTCGTGCGCACCCCAGTGTTCGAACCTTTAGGGTTTTGCAGGAACCCGAGATCCGACAATACTCTTAGACTTGCATGTGTAGGTTGATTGCTTGACTTGTGCTAAGTTGCTAAAATCTGCCAAGACTTAAAATTGGGAAAAGGCTAGATTTTTATTTGGTCAAGTAGTCTAATCACCCCCCCCTCTAGACATACTTTTGATCCTACATGTATCATGCAGCCCCCTGGTGTGTTCTCAGTGCCAAAAATTCTCAAATATTCTATAAAAACATACGCAATTTTCAGGGCATTTGGAGAACTTTTTTGGGGACATTTTTTATTGCACGAATAATTCAGAAAACACACAAATAATAGTATTTTTGCTTTATTTATTCAAGTAACAGAAAGTAAAAAAGTGTTTACAGAAAGTTGTGTTGACTAGATTCATCCATCTCATACCCATCAAAAGAAATCCATTAACATGGTTAATTAAGTCTTATTAACAAACTTCTTTCGAATGACATGATACCGGAGAATTTTTGAATAACACTAGGTTACCTCAACGGGGATATGCATGTCCCTAACAATAAGAATATCATATTTCTTTTTGATAGTAGGAATAGGGAGTTCAAAACCTCCAATAGCGATAGTTGAAATTTTTCCAATAGAATTGATGCTATTCACTTGAGGTTGTTTCTTCAGAAAGTGTACCGTATGCTCATTACCATTAACATGAAAAGTGACATTGCCCTTGTTGCAATCAATAACAGCCCCTGTAGTATTCAAAAAAGGTCTACCAAGGATGATCAACATACTGTCATCCTTGGGCATATCAAGAATAACAAAGTCCGTTAAGATAGTAACATTCGCAACTATGACAGGTACATCCTGACAAATTCCGATGGGTATAACAATTGATTTATCGGCCATTTGCAAAGAGATTTCAGTTGGTGCCAACTTATTCAATTCAAGTCTACGATATAAAGAGAATGACATAACACTAACACCGGCTCCAAGATCACATAGAGCAGTTTTAACTTAATTTCTTTTAATGGAGCAAGGTATAGTATGTATTCCTGGATCTCCTAGTTTCTTTAGTATTCCACCCTTAAAAGTATAATTAGCAAGCATGGTGGAAATTTCAGCTTTTGACGTCATTCTTTTATTTGTAACAATCTCCTTCATATACTTAACATAAGGAGACATTTTCAGAATATCAGTCAAACGCATACGCAAAAAGACAGGTCTAAGCATTTCAACAAAGCGCTCAAAATCCTCATCATCCTTTTTCTTGGATGGTTTAGGAGGAAAGGGCATTGGCGTCTGAACCCATGGTTCTCTTGCTTTACCATGTTTCTGTGATAACCTGGCTTATTAGGGATGACAGACTACTCATATCAATAAGGAATTCCTTCTTTTCTAGGAGCCCATTCGGAAAGAACTCCAAAGTTAAGCGTGCTCAGCTTGGAGCATTTTCGGGATGGGTGACCGACTGGGAAGTTGCTCCCGGGTGCGCACGAGTGAGGACAAAGTGCGCAGAAAAGACTAATATTGATATGTGGGGCCAGTCTAGATCCCGCCAGGAGTAACGACCACCGGCGGGTGTGTCCGGGGTGTGACAAGTTGGTATCAGAGCCGACCCTCGTGGTTACACGGATGTTTGCGGACAGGTGCACGGTCATGTTGTTCATGACTTTTGTGACCCGTTGTGGCACAAGGCGTGGCACATGTACCGGACTGGATGCACAGACGTATGTGCCAAGAGGGAACGTTCCTGTGGCCCGACGAGGACGTCGGTTCCTCTGAGTGGGGGTGTATGTGATAACCTGGATTATTAGGGATGTCAGACTATTCATATCAATAAGGAATTCCTTCTTTTCCAGGAGCCCATTCGGAAAGAACTCCAAAGTTAAGCATGCTCAGCTTGGAGTAGTTTCAGGATGGGTGACTGACCGGGAAGTTGCTCCCGGGTGCGCACGAGTGAGGACAAAGTGCGCAGAAAAGACTAGTATTGATCTGTGGGGCCAGTCTAGATCCCGCCAGGAGTAACGACCACCGGCGGGTGTGTCCGGGGCGTGACAGTTTCCTAGCAATGAAGTCTCTCTTACCATAACGTTGATTCTTAGGTTGTGGGTTTTCAAGATGAACAGCAGGTTCTACCTCCACGTCATTATCATTAATAGGTTGAGCATCAATATGAACATCATCATTAACATTAGCACTAGGTTCATGTTCATCACCAGGTTGTGTCTCAGCATCAGAAATAGAAATATCATTTGGATTTTCAGGTGTATCTATAACAGGTTCACTAGAAGCATGCAAAGTCCTATCACCTTTCTTTTTTCCTTTTAGAAGGACTAGGTGCATCAGTATTAATTCTCTGAGAATCTTGCTCAATCCTCTTAGGATGGCCCTCAGGATACAAAGGTTCCTGGGTCATTTTACCACGTCTAGTCATAACCCTAACAGCATTATCATTGTTCTTACTATTCAACTCATTCAACAAATCACTCTGTGCCTTGAGAACTTGTTCGACTTAAGTTTTCACCATGGAAGCATGCTTACTAATAATATTAAGATCATTAATAGTTCCACTCATATAATCACCCAAGCAGTCAAAGCATATAAGCATTACGTTTCAATTGTCTACTAATATAAGCATTGATATTTTCTTGTTTAACAATGAAGTTATCAAACTCATCAAAGCATTGACTAGCAGACTTATTATGAGGAATATCACCTTCATCAAATCTATAGAGAGAATTTACCTCCACTACCTGTGTCGGGTTATCAAGACCATGTATTTCTTCAATAGGTAATAAATTCTTAACATCTTCAGCTTTAATACCTTTTTCTTTCATAGATTTCTTTCCCTCTTGCATATCTTCAGGACTGAGAAATAGAATGCCTCTCTTCTTCGGAGTTGGCTTAGGAGTTGGTTCGGGAAGGGTCCAATCATTATCATTACTCAATATATTATTCAATAGCAATTCAGCTTGCTCAATAGTTCGTTCCCTGAAAACACAACCAGCACAACTATCTAGGTGGTCCCTAGAAGCATCGGTTAGTCCATTATAAAAGATATCAAGTATTTCATTTTTCTTGAGAGGATGATCATGCAAAAGCATTAAGTAATTGGAGAAGCTAAGCATATGCAATTTAGCCAAATTGGAAGCTATACAAGCTACACATCCGGCTGGAGTGGTGAGCATGATCATCGAGGACCTGAGAGCCTGGTGGAAGGCGGGCTGCTTCGCCACCATCGTGGCTTTTTAGTTGGCTTCTACGTGATGCATGTCTGTGTTGGGCTTATCACTGGCTCGGCCAGTGCCCTGACTAGCTATTTGTCTTCTGGTGCTCCCGAGATGGTGGTTCAGGTAAAAAATATCTTTCCTTATCTTAATAAAGACTGACCTTGGTCTTTCGAATACAAGCTAAAAACCATATGCAACATGCAACCACATATGACAACGCGAAGTTAAAGCAAGCACCTGGGATGGTGGTTCCTGGTGAGTGAGATCATCAACTCCAGAGCTACGTTTACCGTCTCCATCTGCTGACACTGCACCCTTTATAGCGCTGAAACGTGTCTTGCCTAAGACCAAAGAAAGCTGGAGCTGCTTCTCTCTTTTATTTTGTGCTTCTATCAACCGGTTGGCAGAGTCTGAAATACCCATGCATAAAAAAACAGTAGTGAGAGTATGGGTGAAGTGTGTGCAGAACTAGTGCACTATAAAAGTAGCAGATAGCAGGTGGCTGAAAAATAAATGACAGGAGACATATGATAGCTCTACAACATTTCATGGCAAACAAAATTAGATTCTACTCCATATGATTTTGGAATATATGAGCACAGGGATGGCTGGGAAATGCAGGTACTCCTCCAGCACACCACCACATGTGGTCCTATCAAAATAACAGTCGACTGAAAATAAATAGGTCAGTCGATTTTTTTATGAAGCGTCCGATCTATAAGGAACGGGCAGATGGCCTTCGTCTACCTCCCGCCAGTCACTGTTGACGATCTTTCTCGAACCGCCAGCGACCACCGGCCCAGACCCCTGCCTCCGCCGCCCCGCCCACTCCTCGACCTCACACCGCCACCGTGCTTGGCAGCGCCCCCCGGCCATCCCTTTAAGCCCGGCCGACCTCCAGATCAGGCGCCAGCAACTCCTAGGCCCCACACACCCCTAAGATAAACACTGAGGCGCTGCTTCCCGGTGTAATAGGCGGACTAGCGCCTGTGACGCCGGGGAATGCTTCCTTTAATTGGGAATCAACTTATCAGGAATTGAAATCCAGGGGGCGACGGACCTCTAGCTAAGGTGAAATAGTATATGAGGAGAAACCTTGTGCATCACGAGTTACTAGGAACATCTAGTATCAGGAAGAAGGTGTAGGAAGAAGCGATCAACTAGTGTCTTCTGTGGTATGAATATCGTGCAAGAAGACACGTAAGATTTGCATGAATAAGGGAAGAGGAGTACCATTTCCGGTTGCCAGTGTTGTGTCCTCATGATATTGCGACGATTTTCTTCTTTTTACCGGGGGAACCGATGTTTGGGAGGAGGGTGGAGACTTGGACGAACCCATGGCCAAATTGTTGACTGTGTTGCGGTGGCCGTCTATGAGTGGAGGGGAAGCAGATCCGAGGCGGCGAAGGACAGCGTAGCTGGAACAACTCCGGTGCAGTGGACGATGGCGATGTTGGAGCGGCAACAGTGAGGCGCAGGACGACGTGGTTGAACTGGCTCGGGTACGGCGCACGTCGGCGTCCTGGAGGCAGCTCAGCCTCGGCTTCAACTACTAGCCGTGGAGGGCGTTGCGGTTGCGGTAGTGGTGGACGACGACGTCGGGGTATCGCCTCCGGCGTGATGGAGGAGGGCGGTGGTTGATGGGTGGGATGGGGTGGCGGACGGAGGAAGGTGGGGTTTCGCGGCTGCTAGAGAGGTAGTTTTGGCGCCCACGGAGTACGAATGGGGAATCGGACGGGGGGAGCTAAGGGGGAACCATGTTTCGTTCTGGGACGCGCTTGTTTTTGGTTTTTTTGAACAGATGGGACACGATTGTTTGAAATTTGGGGAAAGTACAAACTTTGCCCCCTCTTAAATTTAAGACCTACTGCTGGTCGGGGGTAGGACGGTAATCCCAGGTGTCCCAAATAGTGGGCGGGAGCGCTTTCGGCCGAGCACATGTGTGCTTAGGCGGCCATGGTGTATGAATATTTTTCGGAGGTAGTTGTGTGGCGTCTAGATGAAGCTACAAACCTACCACCGTTTAGACCTTTGGATGGCATGCCGGTAGGTTTCACGGGTCGGAGTTAGAAAAGTAATTCCTTCTACCAAACATTTGTCTCACGCGGTTTCGGGCGAGTAGAGGCTCTTTTGGCGCTTCTTTCGAAATTTTGAAACTGAAGCATTCACGTTTAGAGTACTCTTGAACTTTGAGGATTGACCTAAACAGACAACGTTAAATTTGACCTTGTATGTTTGAAAACCTCATTAAATTATGTGCTTTTTTTGAAATTTGACACTTGAAAATCCTATAACTAAGATTATTTTGGAATGGAGGAGGTAAATTTGAATCTATTTTGTACACGACTATATATGCTATTATGTACAAAAGCAGGGCAAAGATTGGTGCCCCCATAATTTAGGTATGATTGACAAATGCCATGATCTCGGATTCAAATAATTGAATGGACTTCATGTTGAATTCGAATTTTTTAAACCACCTTAAGTTGAATTCAAATGTATGCTAGTTCATAGCTAGCTATTTATAATGTTCATTGTGTAACTTTTGTATGTACAAAAATTGTGCTTTACAGACACAACATGAACTATACTCATGTTTATATTCGATTGCTAAAGCGATGAATTGTCTGGAGTTCAAAATACTAACTTTGTGGATCAATTATGTCGAATAATAACATAGACATGCTCAAATTCGATAGAATATAGATGTCTGATGGATTAATGACCGTTCCTTACGCGGATTGCAAATATCATGATCCCATCCTAATATTTGGATACAATTTATATTTTTAATAATGTGTACATCAGTTTTTTACGTGTAGTTTCACTCTCCATAGGCCCCTCCACACACACACGCTGACTTTCTCTCTCACACATACGCGCACATGGTGTATATCCATCGGTGGTCTCTCACACATGCGCACACACTCTCTCCCGAGGTGTCTTTTTGGCAGACATGCTCTTGATATAACCTTCCCTCCCTCTCGCAACCATTTACGACTGTTTTCACTAACCTTTAACACAAGCACTCTTCCTCTCACAAGCATACACATGCACAATCCCATCGACCCTTTCTATATACATAGACTTGACTACGTGTCTCCCGCACGCACATTATCTTTAGGCATGTCTTGCACGCATTGTCTCCACCTCTCTTTCTAATTGACGAGTATGATTCTAGCAGAGCATTCTGTAGGATGCCCCTTAAAGTTAGGTTGGATGAATGGTAATATCAGAGATAAGGGGTTACCTTAGTCCAAGGACCCAGGGTTACAAATCCTAGCCGACTTTGTCCGCGGACATAGAGTTCTTCACGACTCGGGTATCTTTGTCTTGTACGACTAGTCATCCATGGGTCTCCCTAAATGCGTCACGAGCCGATCAATGTGGCGCAGGACGAAACCGAACCAAGGGCCTCACCTCGACCCACCGGACTTCACGCGGTGACACACCCTCTGCCCCCAGGTCTCGTTATCTTCTCACACCCACACATACCAACACAGACACCACTCAAAATATTTTCTCCTCGTGCCTCTATCCCCTCCCCCCTTGCATATACACACTCAAGAGCATCTCTCGCTGTGACATCCTATTTGTCTCTCTCTCTCTAGACCTCTCTCATTTCTCGTGCTATCTCTCCCATGCCCCCGCCGGCCCCTCTATCCATGCCTCTCTCGAATACATAATACATAGACATACGTCTCCTTGCCATGCCAAATACGTTAACTACACATTCACACATGTTACATCATGTACCCCATTGATCTAAAAAGCTTTCACGTTTATTTTGCATACAAAATTCCTTTTGAATAAAACCACACAAAGTGTGGCCAAAAATTTATTTCAGAATTTATACATATATACAACATTAAAAAGTTATATGGAGGAGTATGAACGTTAATTTGCATTGCATGGTGAACCCAATGATATTTATTCCGCACTGTGAATTTTTATATTTTTATACTATATATAAAGTTAGTCATAATAAGGAGGAACGAAGAGCATCTCTGTTGTAGGGTGGAACCCTAGATGGAGATCTTTCATGAATTGGAGGGGAAATCCCCAAGAACAAGAAGAACGCAAAGGGGGAAAACAAGAGGAACACCCAAATTGAATTGATCCAATCACACATGTGCTAGATCCAATCACACAAAGAGAGATACAAAGGTCCAAATCTAGCACAAGAAGATACAAGAGGTAACTAGTTCATCCCAATCCTATGAGGAAAGAGGTCTTGATGATCCTATGATGGGGATCCTTCTCCAAGAGGAGGCCTTGATATCCACACGAGGATCTTCTCCTTAGGAGGTCATGATATACAAGAGGAGGAAGATCAGCAAAGCTCTCTCAATATCTCACATATACTTTGCTAACCCCAACAATGAACTAGGAGAAGAGTACTTATAGGCTAGGGGCGAAATTGGGGGAAAACGGGGGTACAAGGGTCAAATGCCCATAGTGCACGCAGGCACATCCGGAGGGGTCCGGGCACCCGGGGTAAAGGGGTCCGGGCACCCGGACCGGTCAGAGGCGGGCGCCAAGGAGGGGGGCGGGCACCCGGGGGTTGGCGGCCCGGGCACCCGGGGGGCATCTCCATCGCCCCGGCGGGGGAGGGTCGGGCACCGGGGGTCCGGGCACCCGTTGGTGGACGGTGCGGACAACTGGGGGTGGATGGTGCGGGCACCCGGGGTGTCTAGAGAGCCTCCGGTGCTTCGTGTCTTGGAGGTCCGTCTTCTCCTTGGGGCTCCATGTGGACTTGGTGATCCCTCCATGCTTCCGCACAGTCTTCTCCTTGGTACCTAAGAATGCACAATGTATCCATTCGAGGTAGAACCCAACTCTCATGTGAATCTGAACAAAGTTTGAAGAGGAAAGAGTTAACCTTGGCTTCGATGATGCGTGCGCGGACTCTTGTCATTGGTACTCTTCGTGCTTGCAGTGGTGACGGAACGTCCATGGGGATGAACGAGGGATGCTCCGCATCATCCCCCCCCTTGGGAGAGATCCGTCCACGGATCGTGATCTTCATCACCATGGGAAAGAGAGGGCGTCGCCGTGTAGAAATGGACGACCACCAAGCACTTATCATGTTGAATCTCGAAATAGGCACTCTCCAATGTCGCACTGTCTTGTGATTCCTTCAAAAGGAGCAAGTACAACAAACACTTGGAAAAACAAATGTGGTTAGCGTTAGTGGAAAACCAAGCATTCAAGAGGTGATTCACCAAACAAGTGTTTTCATTAAGCATAGCATATGGTGTGACAAGGGATTGTGACATGTCATGTAAGCAAATTGAGCAAAATCAAGGACATCATGGAAACAAGCATGTAAATGTGAGGTAGCGATGCAAATATGTTTATCAAGAGAATAAGCATCTACCTCAAGCTCATAGCAAGCATGCATAAGGCGCTCAACAAATGGTCTATGGTATGCATATGAAGCATTCACAACACCAAAATAAATGAAGTGTCTAAAGTGCAAGACAATCCTAGTGTAATGTGCATGGGGTGTAGTGAATATAGTGTGGCACTCAACACAATAGAAAGAGCAATTGTTCATCATGTGTGAGGCAATAAAATCATTCAAGCTAGTAGTACAAAGATGCAACATACTATAGGTAATCATGGCAATCATGTCATGTGGGCAAATAGTAGGCATAGGCAATGCACATGGCATATCGCAAACATGGCAATAACAAGCAATATCTCCACCAAGCTTGCAAATACACATACAAGTACTAGAATCAATCATCATGTGTAATGCAAAGCATGGGTCAGAAATGCATGGCAAAGGCATAGGAATGAGCATAGCATGCAAAGTGAACATGGAAATATGAGCAAATGATACGTAATAGACAAGAATCCATAACCATGTGAGGGCCATGTAGAAAAGATGCGCGAAGTCCTTGCACGAGTGTAATGGTGGGGAGTGTAATCCATGGGATACCAAAGCATCATTGCTCTCAAGAGCTCATTTCGTCAACTCATGGGATTGTGAGGTTGACGAGTGTTCATAAGTACCTACGCAAAACAAAGGCAAAGGGAAAATTGTGTGTGTGGTATATGTACACATCATCCATTATGATGCATCCGTGCATGTGTTGGTTAGCACAAAATATCCAATGCTCAAATAAATGAGATGCATGATATAGAAACATGTCATCCATCATGCAAGGTTTGTTATTATGTATAGCATAATGGAGAGTCAAATTGTGTAATGCATCACTAGTAATATCTAGAGCATTGTTATGAATGGTATGCATATGATGCACACAAGGAATGGAATCAAGCGATACGCAATAATTTTCATGGCATGGCATATGAGATGAATTGCACAAATTTTGCAAAGGTAGCATAGAAATATCATCACAAGAGAAACACATACCAATAACCATGATCTCGTCATCTATGCCATAAGTGCAAATGAGATTTATTGGAATGGGGCATGCATAGTTACTATGTTGAAATTGGAATGATGCAATATGGGAGATCTCACTCAAAGCATATGACAACTTTAATGGATTGTCAAACATAATGTAACCAATAGAATTTTCACATGATATCCTATGGAGAGGAGCATCACAACTAGGCAACTCAACATGCCCATCATCATATTCATCATAAATTGGTAAGTCATGGCATGAGGAAGTCGCACTAGCATGAAGCATGGTAATAGGTGGATCAACATGATGCAAGCAATCAATGTCAAGAATGTCCACTAGTGGGACTAGAGCATCACCTTCACCTATTTTACCTTTCTCAATCCACTCATGTGGTGTAGGTGAGGTGGCAAAGACCAAATGGTGGTCATCTTCATCTTGATGGAACCATGTGGGGGTGCATCATAGTCCACCATTGCCATCGTCATGTCCGAAGGAAGGACGAAGTCGTCGAGGATCGACGCGTCATCATATATGGGACATAGAACAAAATGAGAAAACACAATAGAGGTGGAGGTTAAGTTGTTAGAAATCGAAATGGCCTCACACATGCCCTATCAACTACCTCACTCTCTCTATGTGGTGGTTGCTCGGTCACTCCCTCAAGGTAGGTGCACTCAATGTCACATATGGTGGAGTCACTCAAATCACTCAAGTGGTGGTGGTGGCTCTCCTCACATGGGAATTGGGGCAACTCGTCATATATGGGGCTAGTGGTGAAGGCACTCTCACTCTCAATATGTTGGCATATGTCATCACTCTCCTCCGAGACCAAAGAGAAAGTCTCATGAGCGGTCTCGTAGCTTGACTCAAAGTATGAGTCCCATTGGGGTGCCGTCTTCATGTTGTTGAAGAGGTTCGTGTTCACTGCCATGTTCGAACGGGATGGCCCTTGCTCGACCGTCTTGTCGCCGTCTTGTATGAGGCCCATATGATGTGGCACCTCATAGCTCTTTTCCATGACCGAAGGGAATTTTCCATGATCGGCCATTCTCCTTGAGGGGCTTCCAAAGATGGAAGTGTCGTCCTTGCTTTTAGGTAGTCCCCTTGTTGTTGAAGATGTCGATGTAGGAGAACTCGTGGGGAGTAGGCGAAGATGCCATACGTCCAAAGGCGAAGATGCCTTGAGAAGACTTGGCGAAGATGCTGAAGTGTTGGTTGTAGCCGTAGCTTCCTCTTGGTGGTCCTTGTCTCGCGGTCTTCTCTTGTGCTCATGAAGGTTGGCCTTGGTGTGTAGTAGAGCTTGTTCGGACTTGGAGGTTTGCATGTGTCGATCATCTTCGTGATGATGGTGTCGTTGTCGTGCTTGAGCTTGTAGTAGATGTCGTTCATTGCTACCTCTTGAGCACTGCGTTGGCTTTCCCTTGAAGAGGAAAGGGTGATGTAGTAAAGTAGCATAAGTATTTCCCTCAGTTTTTGAGAACCAAGGTATCAATCCAGTAGGAGACCACGCACGAGTCCCTCGCACCTACACAAACAAACAAGAACCTCGCAACCAACGTGATAAAGGGGTTGTCAATCCCTCAACAGTCACTTATGAGAGTGAGATCTGATAGATATGATAAGATAATATTTTTGGTATTTTTTATGATAAAGACTAAAAGTAAAAAAAGCAAAATAAACGACACCAGAAATAGCTTGTTGTCGGGAGATTAATATGATGGAAAATAGACCCTGGGGCCATAGGTTTCACTAGTGGCTTCTCTTAAGAGCATAAGTATTACGGTGGGTGAACAAATTACTGTTGAGCAATTGATAGAATTGAGCATAGTTATGAGAATATCTAGTTATGATCATGTATATAGGCATCACATCCATGACAAGTAGACTGACTCCTGCCTGCATCTACTACTATTACTCCACACATCGACCACTATCCAGCATGCATCTAGAGTATTAAGTTCATAAGAACAGAGTAATGCTTTAAGTAAGATGACATGATGTAGAGGGATAAACTCATGCAATATGATATAAACCCCATCTTGTTATCCTCGATGGAAACAATACAATACGTGCCTTGCTGCCCCTGCTGTCACTGGGAAAGGACACTGCAAGATTGAACCCAAAGCTAAGCACTTCTCCCATTGCAAGAAAGATCAATCTAGTAGGCCAAACCAAACTGATAATTCGAAGAGACTTGCAAAGATAACCAATCATACATAAAAGAGTTCAGAGAAGATTCAAGTATTGTTCATAGATAAACTTGATCATAAACCCACAATTCATCTGTCTCAACAAACACACCGCAAAAGAAGATTACATCGAATAGATCTCCACGAGAATCGTGGAGAACTTTGTATTGAGATCCAAAGAGAGAGAAGAAGCCATCTAGCTAATAACTATGGACCCGAAGGTCTGAGGTAAACTACTCACACATCATTGGAGAGGCTATGGTGTTGATGTAGAAGCCCTCCGTGATCAATGCGACATCCGACAGGACGCTGGAAAAGGCCCCAAGATGGGATCTCACGGGTACAAAAGGTTGCGGTGGTGGAATTAGGTTTTCGTGGATGCTTCTGTTGGTTTGGGGGTACGTAGGTATATATAGGAGGAAGAAGTACGTTGGTGGAGCAACATGGGCCCCACAAGGGTGGAGGGCGCGCCCAGGGGGGTAGGCGCGCCCCCTGCCTCGTGCTCTCCTGGTTGCTTTCTTGACGTAGGGTCCAAGTCCTCTGGATCACGTTCGTTCCGAAAATCACGTTCCCGAAGGTTTCATTCCGTTTGGACTCCGTTTGATATTCTTTTTCTGCGAATCACTGAAATAGGCAAAAAACAGCAATTTGAGCTGGGCCTTCGGCTAATAGGTTAGTCCCAAAAATGATATAAAAGTGTATAATAAAGCCCATTAAACATCCAAAACAGAATATAATATAGCATGAAGCAATCAAAAATTATAGATACATTGGAGACGTATCAAGCATCCCCAAGCTTAATTCCTGCTCGTCCTCGAGTAGGTAAATGATAAAACAGAATTTTTTGATGCGGAATGCTACTTGGCATAATTTTAATGTAATTCTCTTAATTGTGGTATGAATGTGCAGATCCGAAAGATTCAAGACAAAAGTTTAATACTGACATAAAAATAATAATACTTCAAGCATACTAACTAAGCAATTATGTCTTCTCAAAATAACATGGCCAAAGAAGTTATCCCTACAAAATCATATAGTCTGGCTATGCTCTATCTTCACCACACAAAGTATTTAAATCATGCACAACCCCGATGACAAGCCAAGCAATTGTTTCATACTTTTGGTGTTCTCAAACTTTTTCAATCTTCACGCAATACATGAGCGTGAGCCATGGACATAGCACTATATGTGGAATAGAATGGTGGTTGTGGAGAAGACAAAAAGGGAGAAGATAGTCTCACTCAACTAGGCGTATCAACGGGCTATGGAGATGCCCATCAATAGATATCAATGTGAGTGAGTAGGGATTGCCATGCAACGGATGCACTAGAGCTATAAGTATATGAAAGCTCAACAAAAGAAACTAAGTGGGTGTGCATCCAACTTGCTTGCTCACGAAGACCTAGGGCATTTTGAGGAAGCCCATCATTGGAATATACAAGCCAAGTTCTATAATGAAAAATTCCCACTAGTATATGAAAGTGATATCATAGGAGACTCTCTATCATGAAGATCATGGTGCTACTTTGAAGCACAAGTGTGGTAAAAGGATAGTAACATTGTCCCTTCTCTCTTTTTCTCTCATTTTTTTATTTGGGCCTTTTCTCTTTTTTTATGGCCTCTTTTTTTTTTTTTTGTCCGGAGTCTCATCCCGACTTATGGGGGAATCATAGTCTCCATCATCCTTTCCTCACTTGGGACAATGCTCTAAAAATGATGATCATCACACTTTTATTTACTTACAACTCAACAATTACAACTCAATACTTAGAACAAAATATGACTCTATGTGAATGCCTCCGGCGGTGTACCAGGATATGCAATGAATCAAGAGTGACATGTATCAAAGAATTATGAACGGTGGCTTTGCCACAAATACGATGTCAACTACATGATCATGCGAGGCAATATGACAATGATGAAGTGTGTCATAGTAAACAGAACGGTGGAAAGTTGCATGGCAATATACCTCGAAATGGCTATGAAAATGCCATAATAGGTAGGTATGGTGGCTGTTTTGAGGAAGGTATATGGTGGGTGTATGATACCGGCGAAAAGTGCGCGGTATTAGAGAGGCTAGCAATGGTGGAAGGAAGAGAGTGCGTATAATCCATTGACTCAACATTAGTCATAAAGAACTCATATACTTATTGCAAAAATCTACAAGTTCTCAAAGCAAAGTATTACACGCATGCTCCTAGGGGGATAGATTGGTAGGAAAAGACCATCGCTCGTCCCCGATGCCACTCATAAGGAAGACAATCAATAAATAAATCATGCGCCGACTTCATCACATAACGGTTCACCATACGTGCATGCTACGGGAATCACAAACTTTAACACAAGTATTTCTCAAATTCAAAACTACTCAACTAGCATGACTCTAATATCACCATCTTCATATCTCAAAACAATTATCAAGCATCAAACTTCTCATAGTATTCAACACACTCATAAGAATATATTTTTTCTAATCTTGAATGCCTATTATAATTAAAGCAAATTACCATGCTGTTTTGTAGGACTCTCAAAATAATATAAGTGAAGCATGAGAGAACAATAGTTTTCTATAAAACAAATCCACCACCGTGCTCTAAAAGATATAAGTGAAGCACTAGAGCAAAAACTATACAGCTCAAAAGATATAAGTTAAGCACATAGAGTATTCTAATAAATTCCGAATCATGTGTGTCTCTCTCAAAAGGTGTGTACAGCAAGGATGATTGTGGCAAACTAACAAATAAAGACTCAAATAATACAAGATGCTCCAAGCAAAACACATATCATGTGGTGAATAAAAATATAGCTCCAAGTAAAGTTACCGATGGAAGTAGACGAAAGAGGGGATGCCTTCCGGGGCATCCCCAAGCTTTGGCTTTTTGGTGTCCTTAGATTATCTTGGGGTGCCATGGGCATCCCCAAGCTTAGGCTCTTGCCACTCCTTGTTCCATACTCCATCAAATCTTTACCCAAAACTTGAAAACTTCACAACACAAAACTCAACAGAAAATCTCGTGAGCTCCGTTAGCGAAAGAAAACAAAACACCACTTCAAGGTACTGTAATGAACTCATTCTTTATTTATATTGGTGTTAAACCTACTGTATTCCAACTTCTCTATGGTTTATAAACTCTTTTACTAGCCATAGAATCATCAAAATAAGCAAACAACACACGAAAAACAGAATCTGTCAAAAACAGAACAGTCTGTAGTAATCTGTAACTAACGCAAACTTCTGGAACTCCAAATTTTTAGCCAAAATAGGAAGACCTATACAATTTTTTTATTGATCAGCAGCAATTGGAATCAATATTTTATCACGTTCTGGTGATTTTTTTAACAATTGTTTTCGTGAACAGAAAGTTTCTGGAATTTTCAGCAAGATCAAATAATTATCATCCAAGAAGATCCTATAGGTTTAACTTAGCACAAACACTAATTAAAACATAAAAACAAATCTAACTAGAGGCTAGAACAAATATTTATTCCTAAATAGAAGCAAAAAGTAAAAAAACTAAAATAAAATTGGGTTGCCTCCCAACAAGCGCTATCGTCTAACCCCCCTAGGTAGGCATAAAAGCAAGGATAGATCTAGGTATTGCCATCTTTGGTGGGCAATCCATAAGTGGCTCTCATAATAGATTCATAAGGTAATTTTATTTTCTTTCTAGGGAAGTGTTCCATGCCTTTCCTTAACGGAAATTGGAATCTAATATTCCCTTCCTTCATATCAATAATTGCACCAATCGTTCTAAGGAAAGGTCTACCAAGAATAATAGAACATGAAGGATTGCAATCTATATCAAGAACAATAAAATCTACAGGCACATAATTCCTATTTGCGACAATAATAACATCATTAATTCTTCCCATAGGTTTCTTGATAGTGGAATCCGCAAGGTGCAAGTTTAAAGAGCAATCATCAAAATCACAGAAACCTAGCAAATCGCATAAAGTTTTTGGAATCATGGAAACACTAGCACCCAAATCACACAAAGCATAGCATTCATGATATTTAATTTTAATTTTAGTAGTAGGTTCCCACTCATCATAAAGTTTTCTAGGAATATAAACTTCCAACTCAAGTTTTTCTTCATAGGATTGCATCAAAGCATCAACGATATGTTTAGTAAAAGCTTTATTTTGGCTATAAGCATGAGGAGAATTTAGCATGGATTGCAACAAGGAAATACATTCTATCAAAGAGCAATTATCATAGTTAAATTTCTTGAAATCCAAAATAGTGGGTTCATTAATATCTAGAGTTTTGATCTCTTCAATCTCACTTTTACCAAGTTTAGCATCAAGATCTAAAAACTCTGAATTTTTTGAACGCCTTCTAGGTAAAGGTGGCTCATATTCAGTCCCATCATTATCAAGGTTCATATTGCAAAACAAATATTTAATAGGGGACACATCAATAACTTTTAGATCTTCATCTTTATTTTCATAGAAACTAGAAGAACACGCTTTCACAAAGCAATCTTTCTTAGCACGCATCCAAGCGGTTCTTTCTTTGCACTCATCAATGGAAATTCTCATGGCTTCGAGAGACTCATTGATATCATGCTTGGGTGGAATAGATCTAAGTTTCAAAGAATCAACATCAAGAGAAATTCTATCAATGTTCCTAGCCAATTCATCGACTTTGAGCAATTTTTCTTCAAGCAAAGCATTGAAATTCTTTTGTGAATTCATAAACTCCTTAACACTAGTCTCAAATTCAGAGGGCATCTTATTAAAATTCCCATAAGAGTTGTTGTAGGAATTACCATAATTATTAAAGGAATTACTAGGGTACGGCCTAGGATTAAAGTTTGCTCTATATGCGTTGTTACCAAAATTATTCCTACCAACAAAATTCACATCCATAGATTCGTTATTATTCTCAATCAAAGTAGACAAAGGCATATCATTAGGATCAGAAGAAACACTTTTAGTAGCAAATAATTTCATAAGTTCATCCATCTTTCCACTCAAAACATTAATTTCTTCTATCGCATGCACTTTTTTATTAGTAGATCTTTCGGTGTGTCACTGAGAATAATTAACCATAATATTATCTAGGAGTTTAGTAGCTTCTCCTAAAGTGATTTCCATAAAAGTGCCTCCCGCGGCCGAATCTAAAAGATTTCTAGAAGCAAAATTCAATCCGGCATAAATTTTTTGTATAATCATCCAAAGATTCAAACCATGTGTAGGGCAATTACGTATCATTAATTTCATCCTCTCCCAAGCTTGTGCAACATGTTCATGATCAAGTTGCTTAAAATTCATAATATCGTTTCTAAGAGAGATGATTTTAGCGGGAGGAAAATACTTAGAGATAAAAGCATCTTTGCACTTATTCCATGAATCAATACTATTTTTAGGCAAAGATGAAAACCAAGCTTTAGCACGATCTCTAAGAGAAAAAGGAAATAGCTTCAATTTAACAATATCATTGTCCACATCTTTCTCTTTTGCATATCACACAAATCAACGAAGCTATTTAGATCGGTAGCGGCATCTTCACTAGGAAGGCATGCGAATTGATCTTTCATGACAAGATTCAACAAAGCAGCATTAATTTCACAAGACTCAGTTGATAAGAGGAGCAATCGGAGTGCTAAGAAAATCATTGTTGTTGGTATTGGTAAAATCACACAATTTAGTATTATCTTGAGCCATCGTGACAAGAAAGCAATCCAACAAACAAGCAAACAAGAAGCAAGCGAAAAAGAGGCGAACGGAAAAGAGAGGGCGAATAA
The DNA here is from genome assembly GCF_018294505.1 of Triticum aestivum. NCBI lineage: Eukaryota > Viridiplantae > Streptophyta > Magnoliopsida > Poales > Poaceae > Triticum > Triticum aestivum. Next base: position 344,000,726 of record NC_057814.1, read on the forward strand.
AACGGCAAGGGTGAAGTGGGGGAGAGGAAAACAAGAGGAAAATGGCAAATAATGTAATGCGAGGGAGATGAGTTTGTGATGGGTACTTGGTATGTCTTGACTTGACTTGACTTGGCGTAGATCTCCCCGGCAACGGCGCCAGAAATCCTTCTTGCTACCTCTTAAGCACTGCGTTGGTTTTCCCTTGAAGAGGAAAGGGTGATGCAGTAAAGTAGCGTAAGTATTTCCCTCAGTTTTTGAGAACCAAGGTATCAATCCAGTAGGAGACCACGCATGAGTCCCTCGCACCTACACAAACACACAAGAACCTCGCAACCAACGCGATAAAGGGGTTGTCAATCCCTCAACGGTCACTTACGAGACTGAGATCTGATAGATATGATAAGATAATATTTTTGGTATTTTTTATGATAGACTAAAAGTAAAGAAAGCAAAATAAATGGCACCAGAAATAGCTTGTTGTCGGGAGATTAATATCATGGAAAATAGACCCGGGGGCCATAGGTTTCACTAGTGGCTTCTCTCAAGAGCATAAGTATTACGGTGGGTGAACAAATTACTGTTGAGCAATTGATAGAATTGAGCATAGTTATGAGAATATCTAGGTATGATCATGTATATAGGCATCACGTCCGTGACAAGTAGACCGACTCCTGCCTGCATCTACTACTATTACTCCACACATCGACCGCTATCCAGCATGCATCTAGAGTATTAAGTTCATAAGAACAGAGTAATGCTTTAAGTAAGATGACATGATCTAGAGGGATAAACTTGATAGAGGCAAAGGTGTCCCGTCTTTCGATGAGATGATGAATATCGCTTTGATGGAAGTCGACTTTGACGATCCGACTACGAACGTGCGAGGACGTCGCGCCTTAGCAATCGCTAAACCAACTCCGAGAGGTTATCGACCACGCCGGAGCACGATCAACCTGACCACGAGGGTCTGTTTCCTGCGAGCAAACGAAGAACAGGCAAGAAACTGAGATTGCAATCTGGATATTGCGAATATAAGATGAAAGCTTTATTGATCAAGGTGGGGTTCTGTGACGCCTTTGTCTGGTCGCTGAACACAAACGAAGTACGCGAAGTTGCAGCTATGGCGAACTTTTAATCTAAACAAAACCCAAAGTCTAAACGATGCCCTAAGGGCTGTATATATGGAGGAAGAGGGGGGAATTTCGTGGCCCTTGAGGAAGGGGTCCGAAACCAACCCTATCTCTTGTTTCCCCACACATACGGACTCTAAAAACAGCCTATACTTATGTATTTCGAAATTACATGGGCCTGGCCCAATAATAAGGTGACGCAGCACCTAGAATAGCCTCTGGACGAAAGTTATGAAGTAGCATCTTGTATATTTCGTCCAAGGCTTCATGCACGCATTATGGTGGCTTCAACGTCCTGAAATCATCACTTGTAACTCCGTTCTTGTTCCCCATGCGCATGCCATCATCTCCATGCTTGTTCTTGCTCCAATGTTCATCCTTCTCAAAGCTAGGCCCTTCATTTGTAAGCAAAACAAATGTATCCAATTTAGGCAGCATCATATTCTCATGAACATTAGAATCATTAGCAAGAAACGAAAGTACCTGGTAATTTAATTGGCGTGCGCGAGCTCTAGTAATTGGTCCAGTATGTATAGCAGCAGGGCCTGTGGGTGTAATAATTGTATTGATGTCCTCATCATCCTCCCCTTCTTGAAATGAAGTCGTCCTCGACGGAAGCTCATCTTCCTCACCCAAATAAGGCTTCAAATCTGCAATATTAAAAGTGGGACTAACCCCAAAATCTGCAGGCAGCTCAAGTTTATATGCATTATCATTTATTTTCTCTAACACCTTAAAAGGACCATCAGCACGTGGCATTAGCTTTGATTTGCGCAAATCAGGAAATCTATCCTTACGCAAATGTAACCAAACAAGATCTCCAGGTGCAAACACAACATGTTTTCTACCCTTATCTCCAGCAAGTTTATATTTAGCATTCATACGCTCAATGTTTTCCTTAGTTAACTCATGCATTTTTAAGATCAATTCAGCACGTTGTTTAGCATCAAAATTAACCTTCTCCGAAGATGGAAGAGGCAACAAATCAATAGGTGCACGAGGTAGGAAACCATACACAATTTCAAAACGGCACATCTTAGTAGTAGAATGCAATGAACGATTATAAGCAAACTCAATATGAGGCAAGCAGTCTTCCCACATTTTCTTATTATTCTTCAAAACAGCCCTAAGCATAGTAGACAATGTTCTATTGACTACTTCAGTTTGTCCATCAGTTTGGGGGTGACAAGTAGTACTAAAAAGCAGTTTAGTCCCCAACTTAGCCCATAAACATCTCCAAAAGTGGCTAAGAAATTTAGTATCACGATCTGAAACAATAGTATTTGGCACACCATGCAAGCGAATAATTTCACGAAAGAACAAATCAGCAACATTAACAGCATCATCGCTTTTATGACATGGTATAAAGTGCGCCATTTTCGAGAATCTATCCACGACAACAAATATGCTATCCCTCCCCTTCTTTGTTCGAGGTAAACCTAAAACAAAGTCCATAGATATATCCTCCCAAGGAACACTAGGTACAGGCAAAGGCATATATAAACCATGAGGATTGAGTCGTGACTTAGCTTTTTGACATGTAGTGCAGCGAGCAACAAAACGCTCAACATCCCGTCTCATCTTTGGCCAAAAGAAATGTGTAGCAAGTACGTCCTCCGTCTTCTTCACGCCAAAGTGTCCCATTAATCCTCCTCCATGCGCCTCCTGCAACAACAAAATACGAAGAGAGCTAGCTGGAATGCATAGCTTGTTAGCACGGAACACAAATCCATCATTAACGACAAACTTGTTCCAGGTTCTTCCTTCTTTACAATTCTGCAATACATCTTTAAAATCAGCATCATGCACATATTGATCTTTGATGGTCTCCAAACCAAATATTTTGAAGTCAAGTTGTGAAAGCATAGTATAGCGACGAGACAATGCATCAGCAATAACATTTTCTTTACCCTTCTTGTGTTTAATGACATAAGGGAAAGTTTCAATGAATTCAACCCATTTAGCATGTCTACGATTCAGTTTAGCTTGACTTTTAATATGTTTCAAAGATTCATGATCAGAATGTATAACAAATTCTTTGGGCCATAAATAATGTTGCCATGTTTCTAAAGTCCGAACAAGAGCATATAGTTCTTTATCATAAGTAGAATAATTCAGACTAGGCCCACTCAATTTTTCAGAAAAGTATGCAACAGGTTTGCCATCTTGTAATAACACACCTCCTAATCCAATGCCACTAGCATCACATTCAAGCTCAAAAGTCTTATTAAAATCAGGAAGTTGGAGTAAAGGAGCATGTGTCAACTTATCTTTCAATACCGTGAAGGCTTCTTCCTGTGCGGTACCCCAAACAAAAGGCACATCCTTCTTTGTAAGCTCGTTGAGAGGTGCAGCAATGGTGCTAAAATCTCTCACAAAACGCCTATAGAAACCAGCGAGTCCAAGAAAACTCCGCACTTGTGTGACCGTTTTGGGCTGCGGCCAACTCTCAATAGCTTCAATCTTGGCTTTATCAACTTCAATTCCCTGTGGAGTAACAACATAGCCAAGAAAAGATACTCGGTCGGTGCAAAAGGTGCACTTCCCAAGGTTACCAAACAAACGTGCATCACGTAGAGCAATAAAAACAGCACGTAAATGTTCCAAATGTTCTTCCAAAGATTTGCTATAAATCAGTATATCATCAAAATAGACCACCACAAATCGTCCAATGAAAGCACGTAAAACTTCGTTCATTAGTCTCATGAAAGTACTAGGTGCATTAGTTAACCCAAAAGGCATGACTAACCACTCATATAAACCAAACTTAGTTTTAAATGCAGTTTTCCATTCATCTCCCAATTTCATACGAATTTGATGGTATCCACTACGCAAATCAACTTTGGAGAATATTGTAGAGCCACTCAATTCATCAAGCATATCATCGAGCCTAGGAATAGGATGACGATAACGAATAGTAATATTATTAATGCCTCTACAATCAACACACATACGCGACGTACCATCCTTTTTAGGCACGAGTATAATAGGAACAGCACAAGGACTAAGAGATTCGCGTATATAACCTTTGTCGAGCAGCTCCTGTACTTGACGCATAATCTCCTTCGTCTCCTCTGGATTGGTACGGTATGGTGCACGGTTGGGTAGCGATGCACCGGGAATTAAGTCAATTTGATGCTCAATCCCTCGAATAGGTGGTAATCCCGGTGGCACGTCTTGTGGGAAGACGTCAGCGAACTCCTGCAAAATGTGAGTGACAGCAGGGGGCAAAGAGGAAGGCACGTCCTCGAATGAAAATAATGCCTCTTTGCACACAAAAGCATAGCAAACAGATTTGCTGAAATCTAGTTCATCAATATCAGATTTTGTGGCAAGTAAACATGCACTTTTCAATTTAATTTCAGAAACAACACTAGATGGTTTATTATTAGGTTTCATTTGTTGCTCAAATTCCTTTGCCACAATCTGATTTTCACTCTTATTTTTCTCCTGTTTTGCTTTATTAGCTCTATTAATGTCATCTTTCAAAATGGAATCAGGAGTCATAGGAAGCAAAGTAATATTTTTATCCTTATGAACAAGAGTATACTGATTGTTTCTACCATGGTGTACAGAATTTTTATCAAATTGCCATGGTCTACCTAGTAATAAGGAACATGCTTGCATGGGTACCACATCACAATCAACATAATCAGCATATGTAGAGATACTAAAATGCACACGAACAGTACGTGTTACCTTAACCTTGCCGCTGTTGTTGAACCATTGGATGTAGTAAGGATGTGGATGTGGTCTTGTGGTGAGAGATAGCTTCTCCACCATCTCCATGCTAGCCAAGTTGTTACAGCTCCCTCCATCTATGATGACGCGAACAGAACGTTCCTTCACAACTCCCTTTGTATGGAACAAATTATGCCTCTGATTTTGCTCTGCTTGTGTGACCTGCACACTCAAAACACGTTGAGCAACTAAACATTCATACCTGTCAGCGTCTTCAGGAGCCATGTATTGCGTCTCATTTTCAGAATCATCTCCACCATGTTCTTCACGTGTAATAAGAGCCAAAGTCTCCTCATCATAGTCACTAGCGGACTCATACCCACCATCCTCAGTAGCAATCATGACACGCTGAGATTTGCATTCTCTCGCAAAATGTCCTCTTCCCTTACAACGACGACAAATAATATCACTTGTGTGCCCTGTCGATGCCATGGAAGAAGAAGAGCTCTGCACAGGCCCGGCAGGTGTGCTCTTGGCAGAGAGTGGTGGTTGTGCCTGCTTTCTTGTATCACGGCTGGAGGTGGCACCTGATGGAGGTGATGGTGAAGTGGAAGTAGAAGATGCACGCGGTGTCCATGATGAAGGTCGACCTGCAGAAAAGTTAGTTCGCGCCAATGGCTGTCGATCCTGCACTTCACGTTCAGCTTTACAAGCAAGATGGAATAAACGAGTGATATTATTATAATCCTTATACTCTAGAATGGTCTGAATCTCTTTATTTAATCCACCCATAAAACGTGCAAGCATAGCTTCATTCTCCTCAACAATACCACATCTAATCATGCCAGTTTGTAATTCCTGATAATATTCTTCTACAGAATTTTTTCCTTGTCTTAAACGCTGCAATTTTTGAAGTAATTCACGTTGATAATATGGTGGAACCCAACGAGTACGCATAGCAGTTTTCAAAGCAGCCCAAGTAGCTGGAACAGGATATAATCTACAATGTTCAGACCACCAAACACATGCAAAGCTAGTGAAAGCACAAACAGCAGCAGGAACACGTCTCTCCTCAGGATATTGTAAACATGTAAATCGTTGTTCAGTTTCTAACTCCCAAGTAAGATATATATCAGGAACATATCTACCCTCAAATGGTGGAATATTCAATTTCAGTTTAGGGAGATGGTCATGATCTCGTACCTGAGGTGGTGGTGCCGGCCTACCGTTGCGAATATATACCTGAGGTCGACCTGCTGGTGGTGGTGCTGGTGGCTGCACGTAGTTCTGATTTTGATCAACCTCATCCTCATAATCGCCCGCATAATCGTCATCCTCCTCAGCCGCCGCAGGAGCAGGAGCCAAAGAAGCATCAACAGTAGGGACAGCAGCACCCGAATTTTGACCAATCTCAATTGGAACGCGCTGTGCCCGTCCCACTTGATTTGGAAGGCGGCGTTGGAGATGTGGTTGTTGTTGTTGTAGAGGTGCGACATGTGCAGCCGGTGGTGGTTGGGGAAGACGCTTGAGTAATTCAGTAAACTTGTCATCCAGCTTTGTCTCAAACGACTTCTCCACGGCATCTATCTTCTCCATAGCCTCTTCAAATCTGTTTAGCACATCTCCCACCTGGCCACTCATCATTTGCTGAAATTTATCATGCAACTCCTTGTTCGTCATGTTCTCCCAATCAGTCTCATCGGCTTGTGAACCTGCCATGGTTAGCAGCAATAGAAACACAAAAGAATATGATCCTGCAGACTACTAGAAGTGGTGGGATGGTGGTGTGTCACAAAACCTTCAAGCGAATCTCAAATTCTTACCAGTTCTTACCCAGCAGCAGGTGGTGATCGGCAACCGTTGTAGTCAAAAACTCTCAAAGCTTGGATATAGCGATTACCAGGGAGAGTCAAACGCACGATGTAGACTTATGTGGAGCTGGGAAGGCTTATAATATGGTAGCAAAATGGTAAGCAATAATCAATTCAGAGATGCAAAGTTGAATAAACGCTCAACGACGGTACTGTGCTGGTCCTAGGCTAGACCGTGCTAGAGACGCGAGCCTAGAACACTAACAAAATCACGGCGCTGCACGTAAACAAGGGAAAAGCACACTCAGGAATTTTGTTTTTTCGCTCTTTTTTTTTTTGCGCTCTTTTTTTTTGCGCTCCTCTTTTTTTTTTTTTTTTGGCGAAAAAATCACTATAATGGCGAGTGTCTCAAAACTCTTCCCAGGTCAAACTGACAGGATGGGCACAAAAAATTTTTGACTATTTTTTTTTCGGAAATCAGGGCAGCGACGACGAAAAAGTGCGACAAAAAATCACTATGATGGCGAGTGTCTCAAAACACTACCCGGGGCCTAAAAATAGGATAGGGAAAAAATATTTTTGGTTGCCGAAATTTTGGCCGAAATTTTTTTTTTTTTTTTTCCGAGACCTACTCAGGCAAGGAAACACGAAACGGAAAATATATGGATCTCTAAAACAAACCGAATATGAAAAGAACTCGGATTGGTGGTGGATATATGGTGGTAGGATATGGCAGCGGTGGTGGTATGGATACGGATTCAAAGCGGTGGCGGATAAGCAATGGTGGTAGATGGCAAAGCGATGATGATGGTGCGGCGGCGGCGTGACAACTTATGACCAGAACTCGAAACTCTAAAAGACTAGACTCTAAGACCAGCAACTTGACACGACGATGCAACCGCAAATTCAACAAAGCAAAAACCCTAAAAAGATTATGCAAAGGCTCAGATTGGTTCGGATATGATGAACTAACCCTAATTTTTTTTGTGGCTTTTTCGTGGACTGTAGGTATGAAGAACAGACTCGATCTAAACTACGAAAAACTGTAAAATCTCACCGAGCAACCTGGAAATCTGATACCACTTGATAGAGGCAAAGGTGTCCCGTCTTTCGATGAGATGATGAATATCGCTTTGATGGAAGTCGACTTTGACGATCCGACTACGAACGTGCGAGGACGTCGCGCCTTAGCAATCGCTAAACCAACTCCGAGAGGTTATCGACCACGCCGGAGCACGATCAACCTGACCACGAGGGTCTGTTTCCTGCGAGCAAACGAAGAACAGGCAAGAAACTGAGATTGCAATCTGGATATTGCGAATATAAGATGAAAGCTTTATTGATCAAGGTGGGGTTCTGTGACGCCTTTGTCTGGTCGCTGAACACAAACGAAGTACGCGAAGTTGCAGCTATGGCGAACTTTTAATCTAAACAAAACCCAAAGTCTAAACGATGCCCTAAGGGCTGTATATATGGAGGAAGAGGGGGGGAATTTCGTGGCCCTTGAGGAAGGGGTCCGAAACCAACCCTATCTCTTGTTTCCCCACACATACGGACTCTAAAAACAGCCTATACTTATGTATTTCGAAATTACATGGGCCTGGCCCAATAATAAGGTGACGCAGCACCTAGAATAGCCTCTGGACGAAAGTTATGAAGTAGCATCTTGTATATTTCGTCCAAGGCTTCATGCACGCATTATGGTGGCTTCAACGTCCTGAAATCATCACTTGTAACTCCGTTCTTGTTCCCCATGCGCATGCCATCATCTCCATGCTTGTTCTTGCTCCAATGTTCATCCTTCTCAAAGCTAGGCCCTTCATTTGTAAGCAAAACAAATGTATCCAATTTAGGCAGCATCATATTCTCATGAACATTAGAATCATTAGCAAGAAACGAAAGTACCTGGTAATTTAATTGGCGTGCGCGAGCTCTAGTAATTGGTCCAGTATGTATAGCAGCAGGGCCTGTGGGTGTAATAATTGTATTGATGTCCTCATCAAAACTCATGCAATATGATATAAACCCCATCTTGTTATCCTCGATGGCAACAATACAATACGTGCCTTGCTGCCCCTGCTGTCACTGGGAAAGGACACTGCAAGATTTAACCCAAAGCTAAGCACTTCTCCCATTGCAAGAAAGATCAATCTAGTAGGCCAAACCAAACTGATAATTCGAACAGACTTGCAAAGATAACCAATCATACATAAAAGAGTTCAGAGAATATTCAAGTATTGTTCATAGATAAACTTGATCATAAACCCACAATTCATCGGTCTCAACAAACACACCGCAAAAGAAGATTACATCGAATAGATCTCCATGAGAATCGTGGAGAAATTTGTATTGAGATCCAAAGAGAGAGAAGAAGCCATCTAGCTAATAACTATGGACCCGAAGGTCTGAGGTAAACTACTCACACATCACCGAAGAGGCTATGGTGTTGATGTAGAAGCCCTCCATGATCAATGTCCCCTCCGGCGGGACGCCGGAAAAGGCCCCAAGATGGGATCTCACGGGTACAGAAGGTTGCGGCGGTGGAATTAGGTTTTCGTGGATGCTTCTGTTGGTTTGGGGGTACGTAGGTATATATAGGAGGAAGAAGTACGCCGGTGGAGCAACGTGGGCCCCACGAGGGTGGAGAGCGCGCCCAGGGAGGGTAGGCGCGCCCCCTGCCTCGTGCTCTCCTGGTTGCTTTCTTGACGTAGGGTCCAAGTCCTCTGGATCACGTTTGTTCCGAAAATCATGTTCCCGAAGGTTTCATTCCGTTTGGACTCCGTTTGATATTCTTTTTCTGTGAATCACTAAAATAGGCAAAAAAACAACAATTTGGGCTGGGCCTTCGGTTAATAGGTTAGTCCCAAAAATGATATAAAAGTGTATAATAAAGCCCGTTAAACATCCAAAACAGAATATAATATAGCATGAAGCAATCAAATATTATAGATACGTTGGAGATGTATCATTCGTCGTCATCGTGCACATGATGCTTGGAGGTGACTTTGCCATCATGACGATGTTGATCACGAATGTGATTATGGTCGCCCTTGAGATGTGGACGTGGACGACTTGTGCTTGTATCATTTTTGCGCTCTGAAGACTTGTGACTTGAACGTCGCCGCCGCGAAGATGACGAAGGGGGAAGAAGAATTGTAGTCGACCAACACTTGTCGGAGCTCCTCCATGTGTTTGTCCAACTTGATGTCGATGTAGTCCATTTTCCTTGCTTCGTTTTGGCGAATGTCAATGGCGAGTCGCTCAATGCCTTGCATTGCTCATTGTAATCTGAAGAGTGGAGTTTTGATGACGTAGTTGTTCGCGCCGTCGTTGTCGTCGAAGACCGAAGATGAAATTCTTTGCCTATCCATCACAAGACTCGAGCAATGTGAGTGCAAGAAAGAGAAGAACTAGACCCAATGTACCTTACTCGATGTTGAAAATGGATCAATAATCACTCAATAATGTATCAAGGAAATAGCACAATTGGTACAGGATCTTGTCAATTCTCACACCTACACAAGTAAGGCTTATGTAGTAGCTTGGTGAGGATAGTGGCACAAAAATTTGATGTAAAATGTTAGCAAGATTCAATAAAGTTGAAAGAGACTGACAAATTCACAAGTGAAACAAGTAGACCAATAGCAATGAATGGCACACGGAAACACACACACGAATAGATAAATGGGGTCGTGCAACCAAGGAATTAGCACAAAATGTGGAATCCATGGAAAACGCTCGTGTTGCACAACTCTAGAGAGACGCTAGCACGATTGCTCTATAGGCGGATACGACACTTGTGCACAACCTATGAGATGCCAAATGTAGCAACTTTCTATCCCAAGTATGCTAAGTATGTAAGATATTTTGGTGTTTCGCACACGATGATCCAAGATGATCAATATGGTACTATGATATGCAATGTGGCGATGCTATGGCTATTGCTTACAAGCTCTTTCTGTTTTCTCTTTTTGCTTAATTTTTTTTATATGGCCACTTATGCGAAATTCACAAACCAAGATAGCAATTGTGTATATGCAGGAACAATCTTGTGACACAAGAGATGATATGATGATACCACGTTGATATGGTATGTATGCAATGGAAGGTTCGTACAATGATCACTAAAGTGCACAAGTAGCATGGCCCGGCAATACTCAAATGGCTAGTCTCGATAGGAAAGTGACGCAAAATGGGCTAGGGGTTAACAAAGCAATGGCAATAATGAATGTACAATGATGGGATACCACGATGCCAAGATGATATAGAGGTTACCGTTCTTGCTTACGGCTAGGTTGTCAAAATGGTGAAGGTGGCCGATGTAGAATCCCTGGCGAAGTTGAGGGCGTTGTTGACGATGTCGAACTGTTCCTAGTTAGCCGAAACACCCTAGGAAATGGAAAAGCCGCAAACTCAAAATCTCAAAGGAAAACGTCAAATGGTGGTAGCGGAATGCTTTGGTGGTTCCGGAGTTAGCAATGCGGAAGTGGTGGTGCTGGTTGATGAAGAAGCAACCGTCCCTAAGTAGCCGAAACACCTTAGGAGACTCAAGTCACCAGTCAAGCAACCACAAATGCTATAAGGATCAAAATGGGTTAGGTTGCGGAAAGCTTTGGTGGTTTTGCGGATGATATGGTGGATGGCCTAGGCAAAGATGCGAAATGCCGAAATTTTGATGGAGTCAAATTATGTTGGAACCTATCTAGATGGATGGGGGATGTCAATAGCTACTCAACGAGCTAAAGAACGTCAAAAACAGACTTCGGGAGTGAAAGTTATGGACAAAACAGTTTTTGTTGGTGGGCTGATTCTGGGTGGTGCGGGCGCCCGGGGGGTCGGAGGTGTGGGCACCCGGGGTGGTTGGCGGGGTTGGGTGGAACTTGCCCGGGGTGTCTGGGTGCCTGGGGGTCACGGATTTGGGCGGAAATTTGTGAGAAAATGGAAGAAATTGGTGGTTTTCGTGGTGGGAATGGTGGAGATGGATGGGGGAAGGCTAGATCCACTTGAAACCAAGCAACTCCATGGATCAAATCCAACAAAACATCATCAAACAAACAAATCACAAAAAAATAATATTTGGGGCTATTTTTGGTGGCGAATTTTCAAAATCGGGGAAGAACACAATAAATTAGGCTAGAGAACAAGAAGGGGAGCTCCAATTTCATGAGAAACAATGGCTCATGATACCAAGATGTTGTAGGGTGGAACCCTAGATGGAGATCTTTCACGAATTGGAGGGGAAATCCCCAAGAACAAGAAGAAAACAAAGGGAGAAAACAAGAGGAACACTCAAATTGACTTGATCCAATCACACATGTGATAGATCCAATCACACAAAGAGAGATACAAAGGTCCAAATTCAGCACAAGAAGATACAAGAGGTAACTAGTTCATCCAAATCCTATGAGGAAAGAGGTCTTGATGATCCTATGATGGGGATCCTTCTCCAAGAGGAGGCCTTGATATCCACAAGAGGATCTTCTCCCTTAGGAGGTCATGATCTCCAAGAGGAGGAAGATGAGTAAAGCTCTCTCAATATCTCACATATACTTTGCTAACCCCAACAATGAACTAGGATAATAGTACTTATAGGCTAGGGACGAAATTGGGGAAAACGGGGGTACAAGGATCAAATGCCCATAGTGCATGCAGGCACTCCCGGAGGGGTCCGGGCACCCGGACCGGTCAGAGGCGGGAGCCAAGGAGAGGGCCGGGCACCCGGGGGTTGGTGGCCCGGGCACCCAGGGGTTGGTGGCCGGGGCACCCGCGGGGCATCTCCATCGCCCCGGCGGGGGACGGCGGGCACCCGGGGGTAAAAGGTGCGGGTGAGGGAGCCCTGGATTAGGGGGTCCTCGGGTGTCCGGACCGTTTTAATATGGGCCGGACTGATGGGCCGTGAAGATACAAGCAGAAGACTTTCCCCCGTGTCCAGGTAGGACTGATGTATGCGTGGAAGGCAAGTTTGGTGTCCGGATATGTTATTTCCTTCCTCCACCAACCGACTCTATACAACCCTAGATCCCTCTGGTGTGTATATAAACCAGAGGGTTTAGTCTGTAGATGTCGGCGTCCTGGGAACGGGGGTACCCAGACTTGCCTGCCTGCGGCCCACGGTGTGGTTCCACCAATGGCCCGATAGGGCCCAGCTTCGGCAGCAACAGCTCAAGACCCTCACGAGGGGCCAAGCCTCGCGAGGCGGACGACACCAAGACCTTCCTGGGGGCGGCCACGCTTGGCTGGCTCCCAAGGAGCGAAGATATCCGTGCAAGGGGCACCTCGCGAGGTTCACATGACGTGAGCCATGACGACCAAGGCCAGGCGGGCGCCAGTGGGCGTAGTGTACCAGTTTCCTCTTTGGTGCTAAATAGGCAGGCACGGGCGAGGAGTCCCGAGGTATCAGGCAAACGTTTCCACATCGGTGCAACAAGACCAAGACCGCAGGACGGCAGGACGGAGGTCGCCACGGAGCCCACAGCAGCGTCACCACCAGAGCCTTTGGCAGACGAATACCACCTTTCGTCAGGATAGCTTGTACTAGTTATCTCCCTTCAAAATTGGCCGTTGTGGGATCCCTTCCCGCCGACATTTGGGAAGAGGACCGGGGCCTCTATAGACAGGACTAGCCACCACCGTAGGAGGCAAATCATCTTGGATCGGATCCATTCCACCAAGGCCATCTCACCAGCTCATCGAGCTCAAGAACACCTCTCCTCCTGAGGTTGTTCATCCACTGTACTAGTTCATCCTTAGCCCTCGAGGCAATCCACCACCACCGCAATGGAGTAGGGTATTACACCACAACGGTGGACCGAACCAGTATAAACCTATGTGTCTCGGGTTCTTTGGGCTCGTCGAGCTAGGTCGTGAGATCGTTGAGCGAGCGAACTAGGGAGAGAGAGTTCTTCGTGCGCACGCTAGAGTTCGAACCTCATAAGGGTTTGCGGGAACCCTGAATCCGACATTTGGCGCGCCAGATAGGGGGGCCGAAGCCTTGCCTCTCTGCTTGCTGTGTCTCTTCGCCCGGCTCCCATGTCAGGCGCGACTCCTCCGACTGGATCGACGGGCGCGCGCGGAGGCACCACGGGCCTCCGGGCCTTCACCCCCGCCTTGCGGCAAGTGCGGTGGCCACACAAGTTCAAGCCGGAGATGCCTCCTCGCTACGACGGCGCGGCAGATCCAGCAGCCTTCCTGCTGGTGTACGAGGAGGCCGTTTTGGGAGCTGGAGGTGACAACAAGATCATGGCCAACTAGTTCCCCATGGCCCTCACCGGCGTGCCGCACGCCTGGTTGCTCAACCTGCCGGAGTCCTCTGTGGCCTCCTGGGAGGAGGTGCGTGATCTTTTCATCGCGCGCTTCGCCGCACCGGCGCCCCCCACCGTCACAACCCTCCTGGGTGGTTCATAGGCGCCGCCCTCGGATCGCCACATCAAGCAGTTCAACCGCCAGATGGGCGTCGCACATATACAACAGGGGGCTCCTCCGGGATGGGCGGCACCCAAGGCCGACCTCATCTTCGACTCGGGGGACCACCCGACTGAAGGAAATATGCCCTAGAGGCAATAATAAAGTATTATATATTTCCTTATATTATGATAAATGTTTGTTATTCATGCTAGAATTGTATTAACCGGAAACATAATACATGTGTGAATACATAGGCAAACAGAGTGTCACTAGTATGCCTCTACTTGACTAGCTCGTTAATCAAAGATGGTTATGTTTCCTAGCCATAGACATGAGTTGTCATTTGATTAACGGGATCACCTCATTAGGAGAATGACGTGATTGACATGACCCATTCCGTTAGCTTAGCACTCGATCGTTTAGTTTGCTATTGCTTTCTTCATGACTTATACATGTTCCTATGACTATGAGATTATGCAACTCCCGTTTACCGGAGGAACACTTTGTGTGCTACCAAACTTCACAACGTAAATGGGTGATTATAAAGGTGCTCTACAGGTGTCTCCAAAGGTACTTGTTGGGTTGGCGTATTTCGAGATTAGGATTTGTCACTCCAATTGTCGGAGAGGTATCTCTGGGCCCACTCGGTAATGCACATCACTATAAGCCTTGCAAGCATTGTGACTAATGAGTTAGTTGCGGGATGATGTGTTACGGAATGAGTAAAGAGACTTGCCGGTAACGAGATTGAACTAGGTATCGAGATACCGACGATCAAATCTCGGGCAAGTAACATACCGGTGACAAAGAGAACAACGTATGTTGTTATGCGGTCTGACCGATAAAGATCTTCGTAGAATATGTGGGAGCCAATATGGGCATCCAGGTCCCGCTATATCATATCACAAGCACAAGATGATGATGGCCATATCATATCACTTATATTGATTGCATGTGATGTTAATCCTTTATGCATCTTATCTTGCTTTGTTTGACGGTAGCATTATAAGATGACCCTTCACTAAATTATCAAAGTATAAGTGTTCTCCCTGAGTATGCACCGTTGCGAAAGTTCTTCGTGCTGAGACACCACGTGATGATCGGGTGTGATAGGCTCTACGTTCAAATACAACGGGTGCATTCACGTTAAATAGGGTACCATCTAAATCCGTTGAGACGACATCTTATGAACTGTGGTTTGGCAAGAAACCAAAGTTGTCATTTCTTAAAGTTTGGGGTTGCGATGCTTATGTGAAAAGGTTTCATCCTGATAAGCTCAAACCCAAATCGGAGAAATGTGTCTTCATAGGATACCCAGAGGAGACAGTTGGGTACACCTTCTATCACAGATCCGAAGGCAAGACATTCGTTGCTAAGAATGGATCCTTTCTAGAGAAGGAGTTTCTCTCGAAAGAAGTGAGTGGGAGGAAAGTAGAACTTGATGAGGTAACTGTACCTGCTCCCTTATTGGAAAGTAGTTCATCACAGAAATCTGTTCCTGTGACTCCTACACCAATTAGTGAGGAAGTTAATGATGATGATCATGAAACTTCAGATCAAGTTATTACTGAACCTCGTAGATCAACCAGAGTAAGATCCGCACCAGAGTGGTACGGTAATCCTGTTCTGGAAGTTATGTTACTAGACCATGACGAACCTACGAACTATGAAGAAGCGATGGTGAGCCCAGATTCCGCAAAATGGCTTGAGGCCATGAAATCTGAGATGAGATCCATGTATGAAGAACAACGTATGGACTTTGATTGACTTGCCCAATGATCGGCGAGCCATTGAGATTAAATGGATCTTCAAGAGGAAGACAGATGCTGATAGTAGTGTCACTATCTACAAAGCTAGAATTGTCGCAAAAAGGTTTTCGACAAGTTCAAGATGTTGACTACGATGAGAGTTTCTCACTCGTATCTATGCTTAAGTCTGTCTGAATCATGTTAGCAATTGCCGCATTTTATGAAATATGGCAAATGGATAAACAAAACTACATTCCTTAATGGATTTATTAAAGAAGAGTTGTATATGATGCAACCAGAAGGTTTTGTCAATCCTAAAGGTGCTAACAAAATATGCAAGCTCCAGCGATCCATCTATGGACTGGTGCAAGCATCTCGGAGTTGGAATATACACTTTGATAAGTTGATCAAAGGATATAGTTTTATACAGACTTGCGGTGAAGCCTGTATTTACAAGAAAGTGAGTGGGAGCACTACTGCATTTCTGATAAGTATATGTGAATGACATATTGTTGATCGGAAATAATGTAGAATTATTCTGCAAAGCATAAAGGAGTGTTTGAAAGGAGTTTTTCAAAGAAAGACCTCGGTGAAGCTGCTTACATATTGAGCATCAAGATCTATAGAGATAGATGAAGACGCTTGATAAGTTTTTCAATGAGTACATACCTTAACAAGATTTTGAAGTAGTTCAAAATAGAACAGTCAAAGAAAGAGTTCTTGCCTGTGTTACAAGGTGTGAAATTGAGTAAAGACTCAAAGCCCGACCACGGCAGAAGATAGAAAGAGAATGAAAGTCATTCCCTATGCCTTGGCCATAGGTTCTATAAAGTATGCCATGCTGTGTACCAGATCTATTGTATACCCTACACTGATTTTGGCAAGGGAGTACAATAGTGATCTAGGAGTAGATCACTGGACAACGGTCAAAATTATCCTTAGTGGAATAAGGATATGTTTCTCGATTATGGAAGTGACAAAAGGTTCGTCGTAAAGGGTTACGTCGATGCAAGTTTTGACACTAAATCTAGATGACTCTTAGTCTCGGTCTAGATACATATTGAAAGTGGGAGCAATTAGCTGGAGTAGCTCCGTGCAGAGCATTGTAGACATAGAAATTTGCAAAATACTTACGGATCTGAATGTGACAGACCCGTTGGCTAAAATTATCTCACAATCAAAACATGATCACACCTTAGTACTCTTTGGGTGTTAATCACATAGCGATGTGAACTAGATTATTGACTCTAGTAAACCCTTTGAGTGTTGGTCACATAGAGATGTGAACTATGGGTGTTAATCACATGGTGATGTGAATTATTGATGTTAAATCACATGGCGATGTGAACTAGATTATTGACTCTAGTGCAAGTGGGAGACTGAAGGAAATATGCCCTAGAGGCAATAATAAAGTATTATATATTTCCTTATATCATGATAAATGTTTGTTATTCATGCTAGAATTGTATTAACCGGAAACATAATACATGTGTGAATACATAGACAAACAGAGTGTCACTAGTATGCCTCTACTTGACTAGCTCGTTAATCAAAGATGGTTATGTTTCCTAGCCATAGACATGAGTTGTCATTTGATTAACGGGATCACCTCATTAGGAGAATGACGTGATTGACTTGACCCATTCCGTTAGCTTAGCACTCGATCGTTTAGTATGTTGCTATTGCTTTCTTCATGACTTATACATGTTCCTATGACTATGAGATTATGCAACTCCCGTTTACCGGAGGAACACTTTGTGTGCTACCAAATGTCACAACGTAAATGGGTGATTATAAAGGTGCTCTACAGGTGTCTCCAAAGGTACTTGTTGGGTTGGCGTATTTCGAGATTAGGATTTGTCACTCCAATTGTCGGAGAGGTATCTCTGGGCCCACTCGATAATGCACATCACTATAAGCCTTGCAAGCATTGTGACTAATGAGTTAGTTGCGGGATGATGTGTTACGGAACGAGTAAAGAGACTTGCCGGTAACGAGATTGAACTAGGTATCGAGATACCGACGATCAAATCTCGGGCAAGTAACATACCGGTGACAAAGGGAACAACGTATATTGTTATGCGGTCTGACCGATAAAGATCTTCGTAGAATATGTGGGAGCCAATATAGGCATCCAGGTCCCGCTATTGGTTGTTGACCGGAGACGTGTCTCGGTCATGTCTACATAGTTCTCAAACCCGTAGGGTCCGCACGCTTAACGTTACGATGACAGTTTTATTGAGTTTTGATGTACCGAAGGAGTTCGGAGTCCCGGATGAGATCGGGGATATGATGAGGAGTCTCGAAATGGTTGAGACGTAAAAATCGATATATTGGACGACTATATTCGGACTTCGGAAAGGTTCCGAGTGATTCGGGTATTTTTCGGAGTACCGGAGAGTTACGGGAATTCGTATTGGGCCTTAATGGGCCATACGGGAAAGGAGAGAAAGGCCTCAAAAGGTGGCCGCACCCCTCCCCATGGTCTGGTCCGAATTGGACTAGGGAAGGGGGGCGCACCCTTCCTTCTTTCTCCTTCCCCCTTCCCTTCTCCTACTCCCACAAAGAAAGGAGGAGTCCTACTCCCGGTGGGAGTAGGACTCCCCCCTATGGCGCGCCTCTCCCCTTTGGCCGGCTGCCTCCCCCTTGCTCCTTTATATACGGGGGCAGGGGGGCACCCCAGAGAGACAACAATTGATCCTTGAGATCTCTTAGCCGTGTGCGGTGCCCCCCTCCACCATATTACACCTCGATAATACCGTTGCGGAGCTTAGGCGAAGCCCTACATCGGTGGAACATCATCATCGTCACCACGCCGTCGTGCTGACGAAACTCTCCCTCAACACTCGGCTGGATCGGAGTTCGAGGGACGTCATCGAGCTGAACGTGTGTAGAACTCGGAGGTGCCGTACGTTCGGTACTTGATCGGTCGGATCGTGAAGACGTACGACTACATCAACCGCGTTGTGATAACGCTTCCGCTGTCGGTCTACGAGGGTACGTGGACAACACTCTCCCCTCTCGTTGCTATGCATCACCATGATCTTGCGTGTGCGTAGGAATTTTTTTGAAATTACTACGTTCCCCAACACCGACGTCCACCGTAGGTTCGGGTGCGCTCCCGATGCTCTGCACCCCCACCATCTGCAATGTAGCAGTTACCAAGACCCTCATTGACGGAGGAGCCGGTCTCAACATGCTCTCTGTGGAGGCCTTCAGCTTGTTCCACGTGCCACTTGGCCGGCTCCGTCACACAATGCCCTTCTCCGGAGTTGGTGGTGGATCCACCAGCCCCCTAGGGCAGATCCGCCTCCCCGTCACCTTCGGCACCCGCGACAACTACCTCACCGAACTTATCGACTTTGACATCGCCCGCATCAGCCTCCCGTACAACGCCATCCTCGGGTACTGATGAGGACATCAATACCATTGTTACACCCACAGCCCCTGCTGCTATACATACTGGACCAATTACTAGAGCTCGCGCACGCCAATTAAATTACCAGGTACTTTCGTTTCTTGGTAATGATTCTAATGTTCATGAGAATATGATGCTGCCTAAATTGGATACATTTGTTTTGCTTACAAATGAAGGGCCTAGCTTTGAGAAGGATGAACATTGGATCAAGAACAAGCATGGAGATGATGGCATGCGCATGGGGGAGAAGAACGGAGTTACAAGTGCTGATTTCAGGACATTGAAGCCACCATAATGCGTGCATGAAGCCTTGGACGAAATATACAAGATGCTACTTCATAACTTTCGTCCAGAGGCTATTCTAGGTGCTGCATCACCTTATTATTGGGCCAGGCCCATGTAATTTCGAAATACTTGAGTATAGGCTATTTTTAGAGTCCGTATGTGTGGGGAAACAAGAGATAGGGTTGGTTTCGGACCCCTTTCCCAAGGGCCACGAAATTCCCCCCTCTTCCTCCATATATACAGCCCTTAGGGCGTCGTTTAGACTTTGGGGGGTTTTGTTTAGATTAAAAGTTCGCCATAGCTGCAACTTCGCGTACTTCGTTTGTGTTCAACGACCAGACAAAGGCGTCACAGAACCCCACCTTGATCAATAAAGCTTTCATCTTATATTCGCAATATCCAGATTGCAATCTCAGTTTCTTGCTTGTTCTTCGTTTGCTCGCAGGAAACAGACCCTCGTGGTCAGGTTGACCGTGCTCCGGCGTGGTCAATAACCTCTCGGAGTTGGTTTAGTGATTGCTAAGGCGCGACGTCATCGCACGTTCGTAGTCGGATCGTCAAAGTCGACTTCCACCAAAGCGATATCCATCATCTCATTGAAAGACGGGACACCTTTGCCTCTATCAGGTACCCTGCCCTTGCTCATTTCATGGCAACAACCCATCCCGCCTACAACCTCATGAAGATGCCGGGGAGCAGTGGTGTCCTTAGCATGGCCAGGGACACCAAGGAGGCCTTGGCGGCCCTAAGGCTCGCCCTCAGCACCTCAGCGGCAGCTTGCCCCACTGACGAGGTGGCGGCTGGGGCCCAGGGGGCCGCACCGGCGAAGAAGAAGCAGTTATTCTAACAAGATCGGGCCAAGACAAAGCAAGTACTGGTCGAGGATGATGGAGCCTCGGGAGCCACCTTCACCATAGGCGCCAACCTCACCCGGGCCTAGAAGAAGCACTGGTGAAGCTCCTGCACACGAACAAGGAGGTATTCGCTTGGCAGCCCAAGCAGCTGGTGGGGGTCCCAAGAGGAGTAATCGAGCATCACTTGAGGGTGTGCCCCAACATGCGCCCAGTGAAGCAGAAGGCGTGACGACAGTCCACGGAGAAGCAGTCCTTCTTCGTCCAGGAAACCCGCAAGCTACAGGCGGCAGGTGTCATCCGCGAAGTCTGGTACCCGGAGTGGCTGGTGAACCCCGTTGTCGTGCCCAAGAAGGGCGGGAAGGAACGCATGTGCGTCGACTTCACCAACCTCAACAAGGCCTGCCCTTTGGACCCGTTCCGCTCCCGCGCATCGATCAGATCGTCGACTCCACCTCCGAATGCGACCTGTTATGTTTTCTACATGCCTTCTCAGGCTACCACCAGATCAAGATGGCGGTGGAGGATGTAGAGAAGACAGCCTTCTTGACCCCATGCGGAGTGTACTGCTACACCTGCATGCCGTTCGGGCTGCGCAACGCTGGGGCGACCTTCCAGCGGCTGATGCACAGCGCTCTGGGCCAACAGCTCGGGAGGAACGCTAAGGCCTACGTCGACGACATGGTGGTGAAGTCTCGGGAGGCCGGGACACTCATTCGGGATTTGGAGGAGACCTTCGCTAGCCTGCGCAAGGTAGACCTGCAGGTCAAACCGGAGAAGTGCGTGTTCCGCGTTCCCTCCGGCAAGCTGCTGGGTTTCCTCGTGTCGCACAGGGGGGTCGAGGCGAACCCAAAGAAGGTCAAGGCAATAGAAGACATGAGCCCGCCGCACACTCCCAAGGAAATGCAAAAGCTCGCGGGCTGTGTGACCACGCTGGGGCGCTTCATCTCCAAGCTTGGGGAGCGCACCCTTCCGTTCTTCAAGCTGATGAAGAAGAAGGGCCCGTTCGAGTGGACCCCGGAGGCCGACATGGCATTTCAAGACCTCAAGAGATACCTAACCAGCCCACCGGTGATGGTGGCGCCTCGTCCCCTCGAGCCCCTAGTGCTTTACCTAGCCGCCGTGCCTCATTCCGCCAGCGCAGCGCTAGTGGCCGTCCGGGAGGAGTGCCAGGCAAAGGGCCTGCCGCACAATGCCGCACCTTCGGCTGGGATGGTGCGGCACCAAGACGGCGCCCCTGAAGCCACAACGGCGCTAGCAAATGACCAGGCTCCACAAAACGGCGCTCCTGAGACTGTAGTGGCCCCGATGGGCAACCAAGCTGCTGAGGTCCCCCGGCCTCAGGAGGCGCCCCAACCTCCGGGGGCCTCGGACTCCATCGATGCTCCCGTCCTCGTCAGCACGGTGTTACTGGATGCGAGACGCTATCCCATGCCACAGAAGCTTCTGCTCGCGATCCTCATGGCCTCGCGCAAGCCGTGTCACTACTTCCAAGGTCACCCCATCAAGGTCATCTCGGCCTGCCCACTGGAGAGGGTACTCCGGAGCCCCAATGCAGCGGGGAGGGTCGCCGAGTGGAACATCGAGCTGCAGGCAATCTAGCTGGAGTTCAGCACCACCAGGGTCATCATGGGAAGTGCGCTCGCCGACTTCGTGGCGGAATGGACTGACACCCCAGCGCCCGAAGCAGGCGAGGACCGGTCTCTCTCACCGGGGAGCGAAGCGCCAGACGGCTGGGTCATGTACTTCGATGGCGCCTTTGCGCGTCAGGGCGCGGGGTCTGGAGTCGTGCTCATCTCGCCCACTCAGGACAAGCTCTACTATGACGTGCAGCTCTGCTTCCAGCGGGGCGAGAAGGTCTCCAACAACATCGCGGAGTACGAAGGATTGATCGCCGGCCTCAAGGCAGCTGCAGCCTTGGGGGTAAAGCGCGTCACCATCAAGGGCGACTCTCAGCTCCTCGTCAACTTTTCCAACAAGGTGTATGAGCCGAAGGACGAGTACATGGAGGCATACCTCGCGGAGGTACGCAAAATGGAGAAGCAATTCTTGGGCCTGGAACTGCAGCATGTGCCCCGCGGCACAAACAAGGAAGCCGATGATATCGCCAAAAGGGCGTTGAAGCGTCAGCCCCAAGAGCCCGGTGTCTTTGAAGAGCGGCTCTTCAAGCCCTCAGCGGCCCCTCCGGCTGCTGAGCCTGCGCCGCCTCATGAGGAACTTCCCCTGTCGCCAGCCTCTGGAGCCCCTGCCCGCGGTCCGACCTCAAGAGCACACCTGCTCCTAACGCTCGAGCCCCAGGAGGGGAGCTGGACCGAAGAGTTCAGGGCGTACCTGATGCAAGGAACACTGCCAGAGAAGGAGGAGGACGCGGAGCGTGTGGCCCGGCAAGCTACAACATACTGCATTCAGGATGGTGAGCTATACCGGAAGCGACCGAATGACGTTTCCTTGCGATGCATCTCTAGGAAGCAGGGGTGTGAATTGCTAGCTGGCATACGCGGTGGAGACTATGGGCATCATTCGTCGTCGCGCACCTTGGTGGTCAAGGCATTCCGCAGCGGATTCTACTGGCCCACAGCGCTCAACGACGCGACCGAGCTAGTGAGATCCTGCGAGGCCTACCAGTTCCACGCCAAGCAAATCCACTAGCCTGCTCAGGGACTCCAGACTATCCCACTCTCGTGGCCGTTTGCGGTTAGGGGGCTGGACATCCTGGGCCCATTCCCTCGAGTGCCCGGGGGCTACCGCTACCTGTACGTCGCCATCGACAAGTTCACCAAGTGGGCAGAGGTGGAAGCTGTCCGCACCATCCCAGCCGGCTCCGTAGTCAAGTTCATCAAGGGTCTTGTGAGCCGGTTCGGAGTCCCTAATCGCATCATCACCGACAACGGCTAGCGGTTCACTAGAAATCTCTTCAAAACATATTGTGCTAACGTTGGAACGCAGATATGCTATGCCTCAGTGGCGCACCCCAGGAGCAATGGCCAAGCCAAGCACGCCAACGCGGAGGTCTTGAGAGGCCTCTAAACCAGGACCTTCAAGAAGAAGCTCGAGGCCTGTGGCAGGGGCTGGCACGACGAGCTCCTGTCCGTGCTGTGGTCCATCCGCACCACCGCCACCAAGCCAACAGGCGAGACCCTGTTCTTCCTCGTCTATGGAGCCGAAGCGGTTCTCCTTCACGAGGTCAGGCATCGCTCCGCGCGGGTCCTGGCGTGTGACGAGGCACAACAGGACACCATGCGGGGGATGGACCTCGTGTTGGGGGAGGAATGCCGCCGCCAAGCCTCGCTCCGGGCGGCAAGATACCAGCAGGCACTGCGACAGTACCACTGCCGCAGCGTCCGCTCCAGGATGCTCGAGGTGGGCGATCTTGTCCTGAGGCGGGTGCTCTCCAGGGAAGGGCTGCATAAGCTCATGCCCATGTGGGAGGGCCCATTTAGGATTGCCCGCTTCTCCAGGCCTGGCGCCGTGTGCCTAGAGACGCAGGACGGGATCCCCATCCAGAACGCCTCGAACATGCAACATCTCCGGAAGTTCTACCCATGAAGCAAGGCCCAGTGCCTGTGAAGGTCTCCGCTCGTGACACTCTCACGTAACAATGAGTGGGGTTGTACACGCTCCGGAGTCTCCAAAGTGCCGCCCTCGGGCCTCGGGGGCTCCCTTCCATGTCCTAGTGGAAGCACTTAGCTCTGCGCTGGTGAGAAGACTAGACTAGGTGCCGGACGCGGCTGTTCATTTGCTTTCGGTAGTTGGCTGGCAACCTTTTTAATGGAATTTAAAGTTCTGGTGTTTCTCAATTGCTTGGTTGAGCCCCTTCTTTTCTTTACTTCTTCGGTCGGTTCTTTGTTTCGCGCCAGGGAGGACGGCAGTTGCCCGACGCTCTCTCTCGCACGGGGGCTGGGCAGGTGTGTGCGTGCGCTGGGCTAACCTAGCCACGGACACACCTCGCCAAAGCCCTGTCGCTCCAGAGCTTCGGCTCCCCGGATCTTCGCGAGGCGCCCTCGATTGAGCTCGTGAATGGCGCACCCTTCTAAGTCCGTGCCCCACTGGTACCGCGACGTGGTGCATTAGGCCATGATTAGCCCATGCCTGAGGCCTTGCACAAGGAAGGATAAGGCACCCGACGGACGTCCTAAAAATTCTGTAGCTTTGTGACGCCTCCCGAGGTCAACGGCTCCTGAGTCAGCAACAAGGAGGCCTCACCAGATGCCAGAAGGCGCGCCCCCATGAGATAGGAAACTACCCCTGGTGCATCCAGCTAAGTTATCCCTCTACGCCTACATGCATCTAGCTAAGTTATCCCTCTACGTCTACGTGAAGCACGAATGCCATAACACAGCACAGGAACGATAAACATAACATAAGCGGCATGAAAATTGCGGTTCATTACATGCCCTCGCGGGGCCCCATACTTGTTTCTTGGAATGCAGGAAGAAAGGAAAGGATGAGCAAAAGCGGCGCCCACACCTGCAATAGCTCATGAGGGTTGGCTCCCAGTGCCCCCCCGGATCAGCCAGAGTCCTCCTCGCGCTTCACAAGGGCGCGGCGGCGGGACGTCCCGCCACCGTCCTCATAGCGAGCCCGGCGACGTGGCGGCTGGTCGTAGCCACCGCTGCTGGAGCTTTCGCTTGAGGAGGAGCTGCCGCCGCCGGACAAGCGACGGCCGTCGCCAAGGGCGAGCTCGCCCTCGGCGTCGTTAGGACCCAGCTCGTCGTCGCCGCCGCTGTCCTCGGGGCAGCACCCTATGCGGCAGCCATCTTCCCCAAAAACCCTCACGTACGCCGTCGTACTTGAAGTGGAGGGTGCACCTCCTGCTCAGGCCGCGCGCGTGAGCGAACGTCTGCCAGCCACGGGCCAAGACCGCGTTGCCCGCGGCAGAAACCTCCACCGCGGCCCACGAGGCCTTGCTGCAGCAGCCGTCGGCCTGCAACCAGAATCCGTCGAGACCTGCGGCCGGCAGCTCGTCGGCAAAGGAGCGGGGGAGCTGGAGCCAAGTGCCGGCCGGCTGCTCCGACCACACGACGAACTCCGGAAGCACCTCCGCTGAATGGAAGCGCTGCCGAGGAGGCCGGGCGACCATGACGCGCCTCCCCTCGGTGCAAGGGCTGCTCCGCCTAGAGCGGCCCCCACCGCGGGAGGAGGCACCGCTGCGGCCGCCGAGGACGACACGGGTCCCCGAAGGAGTACGTCCGCGCCCTCGAGGGGCCACGACAGGGGTTGCAGCGTGCTTGCAGGGGCGACCACGCCCCCTCTTGGGCGGTGGCGAGCCGGGCCCCTCCTGGCGTGCCTTCCCTTTCTCCGCGTACGAGAACCTCTTCGTCGGCACCATGGGTGTCGCGGCAAGACAGGGAAGTGAGGAGGAAGGAGAAGGAGCGGACAGCAAGGAGAAGGAGATGAGCAACGAGGGCTCCGCCCCCCTCCTCATTTATAGCCAGAAGAAGGCCAACCGTCGGCCTCCACGATTGCAGGTAAAGATGGTTTTCTTATGCATGCAGCACGGTCTCGTCAAGTCAAACGGTTGCCGAGGTAGCGTGGGGAAGCGGAGGCGCCCACGTCCCGTCAATCGCCATGCGTCGACCGGGGCCGCAAGCGGTTGGGGCCCGCGGCGCTCCGCACTTGCCCTTTGGCTTCGCCCCGAAGCCAAGTTCGAGCGCGCCTTGGGCCCGGGGGCTACTGTCGGCGTCCTGGGAACGGGGATACCCAGACTTGCCTGCCTGCGGCCCACGACGTGGCTGCACCAACGGCCCGGTAAGGCCCAGCTTTGGCTGCAACAGCTCAAGTCCCTCGTGAGGGGCCAAGCCTTGCGAGGCGGACAACACCAAGACCTCCCTGGGGGTGGCCGTGCTTGGCTGGCTCCCGAGGAGCGGAGATATCTATGCAAGGGGCACCTCGCAAGGTTCACATGACGTGAGCCATGACGAGCAAGGCCAGGTGGGTGCCAGCGGGCGTAGTGTACCAGTTTCCTCTTTGGTGCTAAAGAGGCAGGCGCAGGCGAGGAGTCCTGAGGCATCAGGCAAAGGATTCCACATCGGTGCAACAAGACCAAGACCAGCAGGACGGCAGGACGGAGGTCGCTACAGAGCCCACAGCAGCGTCACCACCAGAGCCTTTGGCAGGCGAAGACCACCTTTTGTCAGGATAGCTTGTACTAGTTGTCTCCCTTCAAAATTGGCCGTTGTGGGATCCCTTCCCGCCTACATTTGGGAAGAGGATGGGGCCTCTATAAATAGGACTAGCCACCACCATAGGAGGCAACTCATCTTGGATTGGTTGCATTCCACCAAGGCCATCTCACCAGCTCATCGAGCTCAAGAACACCTCTCCTCCTGAGGCTGTTCATCCACTGTACTAGTTCATCCTTAGCCCTCGAGGCAATCTACCACCACCACACTAGAGTAGGGTATTACACCACAATGGTGACCCGAACCAGTATAAACCTCTGTGTCTCGTGTTCTTTGGGTTCGTCAAGCTAGGCCGTGAGATCGTTGAGCGAGCGAACTAGGAAGAGAGAGTTCTTCGTGCGCACCCCAGAGTTCGAACCTCATAAGGGTTTGCCGGAATCCCGAATCTGACAGTAGAGGCTATCATAATTCTCATAGGTTAGACAGCTAGGGCTTAGCCACTACGATCTCGAGGTAGATCAACTCTTGTAACCCCTATACTCATCTAATACAATCAAGCAGGACGTAGGGTTTTACCTCCATTAAGAGGGTCGAACCTGGGTAAACATTGTGTCCCACTGGTCCCTTGTTACCATCAATCCTCAGACGCACAGTTCGGGACCCCCTACCCGAGATCTGCCATTTTTACACCGACATTGGTGCTTTCATTGAGAGTTCCGCTATGTCGTCAACAGAAGGATCGATGGCGCAGCTTGTCATCGATGACGATGCTGTTTCCAGGGAGACTTTTCTCCGTAGTCAACTCTTTGTGTTTGGCGGCTTCGCTTTGCGTACCAATTCTACTAGTCACCTTGAGCAGATCAACAGCTACGCCCCTGGTCACCAGATCAGGTTTGGAAGCTTGAACTACATCACTGATATCCGAGGAGACTTGATCTTCGAAGGGTTCTCGGCCTCGGCCGCCGCTCCTCATCTACATGAAGGAAGCCCATCGGATCCACCATCAGATTCCGCTCAAGGATCGACCCTCGTACCCGCCCTGGCCTTAAATCTAGAGCGGGCCACTCTATCCGAAGACGGGAGAATAAACCCCGCCGGACTCTCCCCTATTACGGAGTTACCTGCCGGTGACCCAGAGGTGACCATGCTGTTAGTGAGCCCGGAGTCCAACAGGACCCTCCCTGTCATCGGGAAGCCGGACTCATCTCTGGATGTCAACTCCGAACTCTCGAGGTCTGCGTCTACCGAGCTCGGCCAAGAGGTGATTACCGGACCTAGCTCCATAGACCCCCAGTCACATGTCCAGCTTTCGCTCCTAAATGAGGGGCTGGACTTAATGCGATATCTCGCCATTACGGAAGTGTCACTTCCGAACTACGCCCAACCTAAACTGGGGGCTGAGAGCTGGGAATTTTACGTCTCACCCACCACCCACTTAATAGCCACTGTCGAGGACTTAACCGTCATGCTAGACTACGCCTCTGAAGACATCGACGGTATGGACGATGATGCTAGAGCTGAACCAGGCCAAAACCTGCCTATCACTGGGCGTTGGACGGCCACTTCTACTTACGACGTGTACATGGTGGATACGCCTGAGAAGAAGGACGACGATGGTACTCAAGATCCGATCAAGGACAAGCCCGTCGAGGCACCACCAAAGCGCCAACGCCAGCGGCGCCGCTCACGATCGCGTCGGGAAAAGGAAAGTAATACCGGCATCGGAGATAACAATACTCCAGACAATGCTGAAGACTCCGACCACCGCGTCGAGCCTGCGTTCAAGCAGGATGAGTGGCAAGAAGGAGAAGTCAACCCAGACAAAGTTGTCGATCATGAGGATTCGGAAGATAGTAACTATCTACCAGCCTCCTAGGAGGATGTTAGCCTTGGTAATGAAGATTTTATCATACCAGAGGAACCCCTCGAATAGGAACGCTTCGAGCGACAGCTCATCGCCACTGCGAGGAGCCTGAAAAAGAAACAACAGCAGCTTCAAGCTGAATAGGATACGCTCAACGACAGATGGACCAAGGTCCTGGCAGCCAAGGAATACGGCCTTGAGCGCCCGACAAAGAGCTACCCAAAGTGCAGGCTACTGCCACAATTTGACGATGAGGCCCTTGAGCCAATACCGTCAAGATACAATCATGCTGATCAACCAGACCAACCACCATGAGGATGGGACAAAGCGACCAATTATGCCGAACACCAGCCTGTGCCACCTCGTCGTAGACGCAAAGAGGCAGCAGCTCCGGGCTACATGTACGAGTTACGTCAGGACCTGGATAATAGAGCCGGCCAGACCAGATCAATCTACGGATCAAGGGGACATGCTCCCACACGAGACGACGGCCATCAAGCCTGGCGCGACAAGCATAACCAAGTTCGGGCCGAGAACCAAATACAGATGTCAGCCGAACTCCGTCATGATCTCGCCCGATATAGAGGGACCGCACACCCCATGTGCTTTATCAACGAGGTAATGCAGCACCAGTTTCCGGAAGGGTTTAAACCCGTAAACATCGAGGCATACGATGGAACGACAGATCCCGCTGTATGGATTGAAGATTTTCTTCTTCACTTTCACATGGCTCACGGTGATGATCTCCACGCCATTAAATACCTCCCCCCTAAAGTTAAAAGGACAAGCACAACACTGGTTGAATAGCCTCCCAGAGAACTCCTTTGGTAGCTGGGAGGAATTGGAAGATGCTTTTCGAGACAACTTCCAAGGCACTAATGTCCGGCCGCCGGACGCTGATGACCTTAGTCACCTAGTCCAGCAAACCGGAGAGTCAGCCCGTAAACTCTGGACTCGGTTCTTAATCAAAAAGAACCAAATCATCGATTGTCCGAACGCCGAAGCCTTAGAATCTTTCAAGCACAGCGTCCCTTACGAATGGCTCGCCTGACACCTCGGTCAGGAGAAGCCAAAAACTATGGCAGCTCTTACAGCACTTATGACCCGCTTCTATGCGGGCGAAGATAGCTGGTTGGCTCGTAGAAGCAACAGCACCAGTGACCCCGGCACCTCTGAGGCCAGGGATGGCAATGGAAGACCACGAGTAACAAAAATAAGCGTCGGGACAGCAATGAAGAAACTGAGGATAGAGCAGTAAACGCCAGATTCAGCGGCTCCAAACTCGGTGAGCGGAAGAAGCCATTCAAAGGAAATAGAGACGGTCCATCCAATTTGGACAAAATACTAGATAGGCCTTGCCAGATTCATGGCACCCCTGACAAGCCTGCCAACCACACCAACAGGAACTGCTGGGTTTGTAAACAGGCCGGTAAATTGAATACCGAACACAAGGGGAAAGGACCTCAAAGCGAGGACGATGATGAGCCCCGCCCTCCGAACACAGGGGGACAGAAGAAGTTTCCCCCCGA
Organism: Triticum aestivum; assembly: GCF_018294505.1. Lineage (NCBI taxonomy): Eukaryota > Viridiplantae > Streptophyta > Magnoliopsida > Poales > Poaceae > Triticum > Triticum aestivum. Next base: position 344,030,551 of record NC_057814.1, read on the forward strand.
GGTGAAAACAGTGAACATGATATATGTTACAAACATCCCAAAGAGGGAGCGCAAGCGCGCACTAAGGGACGTCTACGCCGTAGAGCCTGTCGCCCCGAAATTCAACCCATGGTCGGCTTGTCCGATCACCTTTGATCGTAGGGACCACCCAACTAGTATCCGTCATGGAGATTCGGCGGCCCTGGTACTGGATCCCATCATCAATGGATACCATCTCACTAGAGTCCTTATGGACGGCGGTAGCAGTCTCAACCTGATTTATCAAGACACTGTCCATAAGATGGGCATTGACACGTCAAGAATCAAGCTCAGCAACACTACCATTAAAGGAGTGATACCAGGCATGGAGGCCCGCTGTACGGGCTCCTTAATATTGGAAGTAGTCTTTGATTCTCCGGACAACTTTCAAAGGGAAGACTTGATCTTCGATATCGCCCCTTTCTGCAGTGATTATCACGCACTGCTCGGACGAACCGCTTTCGCCCGCTTCAATGCGGTCCCACATTATGCTTATTTAAAGCTCAAAATGCCCGAACCGCGCGGCGTTGTCACAGTCAATGGAAATATGGAGCGCTCCCTCCTCACCGAAGAGCACACCGTGGCCCTTGCAGCCGAGGTACAGACCGGCCTCATCAAGCCGAACAACTCATTGGTCATTAAGACCCAAGACACTGCCAAGCGAATCCGATGCACATCACAGCGCGACGGCTCGGTGGATCCAGAGCTTGAATAGCAGTTCAGCCTCCGCCGATCGCCCCATAAGGTTGCGACATATGTACCGCGCGTGCATAAATACGCACTTAAAATACCTTGGGCAGCGCCGGAGGCATACTGCGAAAACGGTCTATAGTACGGCTCGACCCTATTCGGACCTTAACCTTCTTTCTCCTTTTTCTTTTTTCTTTCACTACAGGTTCTTTAAAACCTACTTCATGGTTGTACAAGGGTTCCTCTTTAAACTCCCCTTTCTTATAGATGACCATCACCTTCTCCTCTCAAGGGATTTCTATCCAAGGAGAAACGGCGCAGACGTGCAGCAGGGCAACATTAGGATCTTCAAGCCGCTACTTTTTCCAACAGCCCTGTGTAAAACTTTCCCTTGTGTAAACTCTCGGCATGTAAAATAGCCTTAATATTCATGGGATTATATGTAATAGCACGTCGCGACGTATTGTAGGATATAAAGAAAACAGTTGATTACCACTTTTGTTTGGTACTGATTTCTTTTGTCATCTGTATCCCTTCCTTACTTCAGATTGCCACACGTGCTTTAGTCCGGCCTTAAACACCGGGGGCTTTATTCGGCTCTGCACGTTTTCAAGTCCGAACACCTATAGGGTACTCTTCGGCGTCCCGAATATTGCACTATATGCATCGGCTCTAAATAATGTCTTTAGTCTATAGTTGGGTTGCCCGGCTCCTGCGCTTACCACCTTACGTTCCACTCGATCGGCTAAGGTCGTAAAGGGAGAACTACTGCGATTGTATTTCTGGTTCGTCTGGTCAAATACCTCGGTAGAGAAAGCCGAAAACTGACTGTCATGATAAGGCGAGAGCTGGTCAGTGATTCGGCGACTTAGTCTTATACTACAAATCGTTGGTGATTTATTCCGTGTTATACGAGGGGCTCGTCTTCATCCAGCCGTGTGCAAAAGGCACCTTAGTTCGGACTACCGCACACACACAAGGGGCTAGTACTTAGCCCCACCATCTAACTCCTATGGCTAAGTTAAAGTAATAAAGCGGCATAGTCTGATTGCCTGGTTCAACTCGCGGACACCTCCTTCACGAACCAAGACGTTGGATAAAGTGTGACCACGCGCAAACGCCGAACACCCTGTAGCATCTACGTGGGGGCTAAAGCCGACGACTGGCAACTTTCAGGAAAAGAATGGCCGCACAGGAGGAAAATCACTTAAGATAAAAGGCACAAATATATTACAAGCATAGGTTCACAAACATGGTTTTTACAGCCCGGACACATTTACTCAAATATGACGTCCTTTGAGCATTGGCCCTCTACTATTCGGGCACCCGCCAGGACGACTTCGAAGTACCTCCCCGGCTTGCGGTAGTCCTTGCCTTTGGGTGGGCCCGCGGTCGCCACGTAGGTGGCCTTCATCTATGCCCAATGCATCTTAAAGCGAGCGAAGGCCATCCGAGCACCCTCTATGCACGCCGAGCGCTTCACAATATCAACTCGAGGCAGCGCATCGATGAGCCGCCTCACCAAGCCGAAGTAGCTACTGGGAATTGGTTCGGCTAGCCATAGCCGGACTATTAAATCCTTCATGGCCAAGCCGGCCACTCTATGCAGCTCCATCAGCTGCTTCATCTGGTCGTTCAAGGGCGTCGGGTGCTCCAGTGCAAGAAACTACGACCAGAACAGCTTCTCGGTCGAGTTCCCCTCCTGGGTTTGAAAGAACTGTGTGGCATGGGCAGCACTCCTTGGCAGATCCGCAAATGCATCTTGAGAACTCCACACACGAGTGAGCAAAGCATATCTTTGACCTCCGAATATACTCTACAAAACAAAGGCCTTACCAGCTGCTATCTGCTTCGCTTACCGGATCTCCTCGCGAGCACTCTGGGACTCGACCCATGCCTCTTTCGCCTCCTGGAGGGCTTTGGCGAGCTCGAACGACTGAGCCGAAGCCTTCTCCTCCAAACCCTCGCACTTGAGGATGGCGTCCTTTAGCTCCTGCTCGACTTCGGCCACCCAAACTTCGTGTTGGCGGTGGGCGGCCTGCTCGGTCTTCAGTTCTGCAGCCGCTTTATCAGTGGCTGCCTTGTTCGCTTTCGCCTCTTTCTGGGCTTGGGCAAGGGCGCCTTTGAGGGTCTCGACCTCGGCTGCACCAACTATGCTCATAGACAAAAGCATTACATGAGTTAAATCTCTGAATATAACTATCACTTATAATATGCAACTATAGTTTCAAAAAACTATACGCATACCTTGCGTCTCATCGAACCGCTTGTTAACGTGGTCGATTTCTTCATCGGCCAACTTCAGTTTCGATTGAGTTCGGAAACTTCTACGGCCCGGGCGGTCTCCGCCAACAGGGAAGCCTATTACAACAACAGAGAATTATGTTAGCTTTTCGAAATTTTATGTGGATCCCTTGTTCGGTTTCTTTCACACTGGACAGAGCCTCAGGGGCTACTCTTTGTGTACAGGTATAGTCCTCTATATATGAAAAAGCATTTAGAGCATTACGTCGCATACCTCAAAGCCTGTCAGTAGGCTGGTAAAGGCTTGGTTCAGTCCTCTTTTGTTAGACTGAAGCTTCTCAACCACCACACCCATCAGGGTGCGGTGCTCTTCCACGACGGAAGCACATCGCAGTGCTACCGCTAAAGTGCGTGGCGCCTCCGGATTAGTGGAGGTCGCCGACGGAGCTGATGCTCCTCCCCCCCTTTTTCGAAGGTGGCTGCTCACGTGATCCCGGAGCCGCATTGGTCTCCGGAATGGTGTCCGGCTAGGGCCCGGATTGTTGGGGGTCCCCACCGTCGGTTGCCATATGGGTTGCCTCCCCTGTGTCTTCGGTGACCGAGGTATTAACCTCAGGCGCCTTCTCGACAGCCTCGCCCGCCCCTCCATGACTAGGAGAAGTCCTTCGGGACAACACCTCGGTGTCATCCACGGTGATTGGCGAGGGGGCTCGTGGCGGTTTCTCGCTCTCTGCCATCTCCGGTAGCAGAGAACTCCCCTTCGATAGCGAAGTATTCGGGAGATCGCGGGGAGGGTTGAAAGGAATATGGCATAATAACTTATATAATGAAAGTAGCAAAACCGAAGATAAAACAGTAAGTATCTAGATACTTACGTTTCGGCCAGGGGCTTCGCCCTGGGAGGCTTTTTGGGGACCAGTTCGACATCTGAGTCCGAACTGTCTTGGAAGATCATCTTCCCCCTCTTGGGCGCCTCCCCCTTTGGGTCTTTGGAGGCCGCCCTCTTCTTCTTCCCCCCTTATGAGGGGAGTCGCTTTCCACCTCCTCCTCCTCTCCTCTTCCTCGTCTCCCTCATGGGAGGAGGGGGCTTCGGTCTCTCCGGACATAGCGTCCGAGGGACCCTTGTGGCGGGGCCCGCCTTTGGCCTCCTTGCCCTTCTTCTTCTTGGCCTTCTTCTCTGGCGCCTGATACGGCGCCGGGACCAGCATCTCTGTTAGCTGGGGCATGGCTGGGTCTTCAAGTAGCGGTGCTGGACAGTTGATCCGTTCTGCCTTCGCCGTCCAGCCCTGTACGAAAGACAGGCAATATGACTTAGGGCAATATGACTTGGGCCTTGAAGAGCTGCTTCCAAATGTCTTCGTGCATAGTGCCGAAGAAGCGCTTCAGGGTCCGTGGCTCCTCCGGATTGAACTCCCACATGTGAGAGGCCCGGAGTTGGCAAGGGAGAGTGCGGCGGAAGAGCATCACCTGAATCAAGTTTGTGAGACCGGTGTTATTGTCTATCATGTTGGTGATGCGTTTTTGCAGCATCTGCACCTTCGCAGTGGATCCCCAGTCTAGGCCCTTGGCGGTCCACGAGGTGAGCCTCATAGGGGGTCCGGATCTGAAGTCAGGAGTGGCCGCCCACTTGGCGTCGCGAGGTGCGGTGTTGTAGAACCACTCCTGCTGCCACACCTTGACAGTCTCCACAAACGCCCCCTTGGGCTAGACGACATTGGGGAGCTTGCTTACCATGGCGCTGCCGCAGTCCGCGTGCCGCCCATCGACCACCTTCAGCTTCAGATTGAAGGCCTTGAGCCATAGGCCGAAGTGTGGGGGGATGCGGAGCAGAGCCTCGCACACGACGACGAACGCCGATATGTGCAGGAAGGAATTCGGGGCTAGATCATGGCAATCTAGCCCATAGTAGAACATGAGGCCCAGGACGAAGGGATCGAGGGGAAACCCTAGCCCTCAGAGGAAGTGCGGAATGAATACAACCCTTTCGCCGGGCTCCGAAGTGGGGATGACTTGATCCGTGGCAGCGAGACTGTGCGTGGTATCCACGGACAGATATCCCGCACCCCGGAGCTCCTTGACGTCCCTCTCGGTGACGGAGGAGGCCTCCCACTTGCCCTTAGAACTAGATCCAGACATGGCTGGAGAGGCTGGTGGCGGTGGGAAAGATTGAGATTTTGGGCGCTGGAGCTCAGAGGAAGGGAAGGCATGGGGAAAAAGGAGGAGTCTTTACCCTCTTATAGGTAGTGAAATACCAAACGCCCCCCACTCAAGCCTTAAAACTCGCCTGTTCCCAAAGAGATCGTGCGAACGGCATAGTTGGATTACCCAAACCTGTATTGATGAGGATCCTGCATTAGGCGGGCATGATCTTTGTTTCGACAAGACGTGCCAATGGAGGCTATGCCTCGAAACGCGACGCGGGAGGCGTGAAAACGGTTCAAAATGTTGAAGGGTCAGATGTGACGTTTCACCAAAAAAAGTTGTCAATAAAAGACATTGTTTTATTTGGAAATCTTGCCTTCGTGGCTAAGGGTTGAATCGATTATACAGAGACGGATACAGTTCCTTTGTGCATGGAATTGTCCTAAAAGGTTCAGGAGAAGGAACCCACCTTGCGATGCCGAAGACAATACGCGTGACGAACACATCGTCATCAAAGACTGGTTCAGGGACTACTGAGGGAGTCCTGGATTAGGGGGTCCTCGGGTGTCCGGACTATTTTTATATGGGCCGCACTAATGGGCCGTGAAGATACAAGCAGAAGAGTTTCCCCCGTGTCCGGGTAAGACTCCTGTATGCGTGGAAGGCAAGTTTGGTGTCCAAATATGTTATTTCCTTCCTCCACCAACCGACTCTGCACAACCCTAGACCCCTCCAGTGTGTATATAAACCGAAGGGTTTAGTCCGTAGAGGCTATCATAATTCTCATAGGCTAGACTGCTAGGGTTTAGCCATTACGATCTCGAGGTAGATCAACTCTTGTAACCCCTATACTCATCAAATACAATCAAGCAGGACGTAGGGTTTTACCTCCATTAAGAGGGCCCAAACCTGGGTAAACATTGTGTCCCACTTGTCCCTTGTTAATCAATCCTCAGACGCACAGTTCGGGACCCCCTACCCGACATCTGTCGGTTTTGACACCAACACCAGGCACCCGGGGGTGGAGGTTGCGGGCACCCGGGGTGTCAAGAGAGTCTCCGGTGCTTCGTGTCTTGGAGCTCCTTCTTCTCCTTGGGGATCCATGTGGACTTGGTGATCCCTCCATGCTTCCTCACGGTCTTCTCCTTGGTCCCTAAGAATGCACAATGTATCCATTGGAGGTAGAACCCAACTCTCATGTGAATCCAAATGAAGTTCGAAGAGGAAAGAGTTAACCTCGGTTTCGATGACGCGTGCGCGGACTCTTATCATTGGTACTCTTCGTGCTTGCGGTGATGATGAAACATCCATGGGGATGAACGAGGGATGCTCCGCATCAATCTCTCTCTCCATCGCATACACCCCCTCTACGCCCCTTTCACGTACGCACACAAACTGTATCCAGAGCCTCTAAAAGTATGCCCCCAGCACATTCACGCATGTTTCATCTTTCTCTCGTGATATATATAGCGACGATCATTATATTTGAAGCGAAAGCATGATACATACATTGGACTTCAGAATCAACTCATTACGTTCCCCATTTACGTTTTGTGGTTATTATACACTCACGGGCTCACCGTACAGCTTTGTATTTGCTCAAGACACGGCTAGTTGACCAGTTAAACGCTCCACGTGGCACCTCTAGTGTTGCCTCACATTATCTCACTACCATTGGGCTCACCTATCGGCGTGTATAAGAATGAAAACAAACGATAAAAAAATATTGGACGGTGGTTCGAAGTCATGACCGTGGGCACAGCGGACAAGGTGGCCTTGTATTGGTATGCTGAGCCGTCTGTTTTATAACACAGGAGCTGGTGTGGTGATTATACACACACACAGGGATGCACACGAACTGCATGAACGCAACACTCACACGAACACATGCAACCACACACGCACGCAACACTCACACGTACACACACAGCCACACACGCACGCAACACTGACACACACGCATGCATGCACACACCACACGACCAACACACACTCTCACGCTCAAGTGTTCAACCTACACGTGCATGCGCACACATCAGGCCCTGACAAACACATACACAACCAGGTGGTTCCCCCGCACGGGTTGGAGTCTTGTCGCGCCTGCGTCAATTTGTGTTTATCTTACCTTTTTCCTATGCGAACTGATAGGTGGAACACACAAGGAACGTGGTCAATTTAACCAGTCAACATAATGCCACAAGATTATTTGGCTGGTAAACGGAGTGCAATCCGATGCTGAACGGCGAGCAAGTGACCGTATAATCACTGCAAAACGTATATGGTGACCGTAATGAGCGTATTCTGAAGTCCATTGACCGTATTACGTTTTTCGCTTGAAATACACTGACTGCCAGTGTATTTATCTCTTCTCTCGCTCTCTCTGTGGAGCCGAGTAGGCCAACGTGCGAGTGCCTAAATTGGCGCACGCCACCCCATTATTGTTGTACTGGTTTCGTAAGAGCGAACAAGCATTCACGTCTACTGTACAAACTGTAGATATGAGTTACAAATGCTATGAAGACAAATACAAATATTTGAATCCACTTTATGCCCAATTTCTCTCTGTAGGCCCTCCAAAAGTACATCTCTACACGTTCTCGCATGTTACATCTAACAACTATGCAATACAACACTACTACTACACTCTAACAATAAATCATATGTGTTTTTAGTTTTACTAGATCTCATATTGTTACTTAATCAGTTTGCATACATTATAATTGCCTTTGAAATGTATGGCTAGTATCATCTACAGCGCAGGAAAAATCCCACCCTTGCATGTTTAATTGGGTTTGTATCGATGGATCGTGCGAAACAGCAAAACTATAGTAGTACTACAGTACAAGTAACAGTTCACTGGCCGCCGTGTCGTGTACTCCTCCGTCGTAAGAGTGGAGCGCTCGCTTTCATAAATGTTCAAGTCCCTTTCGCCAACATGTGGGACATCAAGCAACCGGGTCCATGTGCATACCGAAATAGCAGTGCACAGCAGCAGGGGTGAAGCACCCCAATCATGGCGTCGGCGTAGTAATTAGCAATCAGGCGTCAAATCACAAAGCTGCACCTTTCCCGCAGTTAAGTTGTAGGGACGAAGTAATGCTAAAAAAAGAAGTTGGAGGGACGAAGCAACCATCGTTTCGCTTTTGAACGTACAATATACTCCCTCTGATCCACACAGACCCCCTCGGGTCATTTCCATCATAGAAACACACCAAACCTTTATATCCTTGCACGACACGCACTTGATCTCTCAACATCAATCGATCTCGTCAAGATGTGTCAGGGCATGAACCGAATGGGATGTCAAAACTAAGATTGGAAGCCACATGTAGTGGAGGCAAAAGTGAAACTTTAAACGAACTGTTTGTCAGTATGCATGTCAGACAAATTACAACATTGGAAATACAAGCATTGTCTAGGCCCACATGCGAATGATACTCGGCGGAATGTTAAATGAGGCATGCGGTAGAATGGACTCGACCGGAGGGCGGCATGATCGATGGAGAAGAGGGTTGGAGAGGAATGAGAAATAAGCAACGCCACATGGTTATACTTGAACGGCTCAAATAAACATTAAGTTGTCTCGATTTCCCTTCCATCTTGGTCATGGAGTAACATACTCCCTCCATTTTTATTTACTCTGCATATTAGGTCTGACTGAAGTCAAACTTCATAAAATTTGACCAAATTTATTGAAAAAATATGAACATTTACAATAGCAAATCTATATGATGTGGAAGTATATTCAATAATGAATCTAATGGTATTGATTTGTTATTATATATGTTACTTTTCTGTCTATAAACTTTGTCAAAGTATACAAAGTTTGACTTTGAGCAAAGCTAAAATGCGCAGTAAATAAAAACAGAGGGAGTACGTAGGGACTAGTATATAGTTACTACTGCCGGAACATGGTAAGTTGGACCCCTAAATGCGGGCACGGACTGGGCAAACCTCAATTATTCCTTCAAACAGTCGAACACCTACATTAGCACACCATCCGACTACTTAATCAAGTGTTATGCTTCACTAGTTGAAAAGGAAAAGGGTGGTACCATACCCAGAACACCCACACTTGGGGCTAGGGTAACAACTTGGTGTTGTACCATATTTGAACAAGGGCACAAAAACCACCTGTTCTGCGCCTAATGCGTAACACGGAGCTCCGACGCTCGAATTTGGCCGGGAAAGCAGGCAAACCGACATGTGGGGCACACCTGTCGGGATGGCGTGGCGCAGACTGGTCCAATGGAGGAGCTGGCCCACGACCTCCTCGCCGTCGGCAACTGTTCATGTGCGTCGTGGGGGCCAGCAACGTGGCGCAGCTCCCGCACCGCCTCTGGACACGGCGACCACGGTGAGCGACACACTCATCGATGCTGGACATGCTCGGATTCAGGGTGCCGAGGGTGGCTTTAGCGCTGTGTCATGACCAGCAGATCAACACCCGCCCCATCGAGGATGCATGGGGCGTCCAAGTGCGCGCGCGCTATGCCGCGTCCGCGGAGTGTTCTAGCGCAGCCAGCTGCATCCCTAGGACCTCAGACCATACCGGGTCATCTTGCTTTTTCAATGACATGTGGGCATTGCATGTGAGCAAAGGGTATCTCCAACGTTGCCACGATCGGAGCTAACTACCCTGGCACACCAAAAGCCCTCGTCCCTCGCGCCGTCGCGCGGTGCGTTCCCAGCCGGCGCCAGCTGCCCGCATTCATGTTGTCCATCTGTATTGCGTCATTAAGAGGCTTGGTCCACGAGGAACCAAATCCGGAGACTTAATGACGCACCCCGACGCTTGGCCTCACCGGAATGCGCTCCTTAAAGCGTGTCAGTGTCCTGGGAACGGGGGTACCCAGACTTGCCTTCCTGCGGCCCAGGGCGTGGCTCCACCAGCGGCCTGGGACGGCCCATCTTCATCAACAACCACTCAAGACCCTCGCGAGGGGCCAAGCCTCGCAAGGTGGACGACGCAAGACCTCCTCAGGTGCGGCCTCCCTAGGCTGGCTCCTGAGGAGCGGAGATATCTATGCAAGGGGCACCTTGCGAGGTTCGCGTGACGTGATCCATGACGACCAAGGCCAGGCGGGCGCCAGCGGGCGCAGTGTATTGGTTGCCTCTTTGGTGCTAAAGGGGCAAGCGCAGGCGAGGAGTCCTGAGGCATCAGGCAAAGGTTTCCATATTGGTGCAACGAGACCGAGACCAGCAGGACGACAGGACGGAGGTCATCACGGAGCCCACGACGGCGTCACCACCGGAGTCTTTGGCAGGCGAAGACCACCTTTCGTTAGGATAACTTGTACTAGTTGTCCCCCTTCAAATTGGCCGTTGTGGGATCCCTTCCCGCCTAATATTTGGAAAGAGGACCCGGGCCTCTATAAATAATACTAGCCACCACCACAGTGGGCATCGAATCTTGGACCGGATGCATTCCACCAAGGCTAGCTCATAAGCTCCCCGAGCTCAAGAACACCTCTCCTCAGGAGGCTGTTCTTCCCTTGTACTTGTTCATCCTCAACCTACAAGGCAATCCACCACACCACACTGGAGTAGGGTATTACACCACGACGGTGGCCCGAACGAGTATAAACCCTTGTGTCACTTGTTCTTTGGGTTCGGCGAGTTAGGCCTTGAGATCGTTGCGAGAGCGAGCTAGAGAGAGAGATCTTCGTGCGCACCCTAGTGTTCGAACCTCAAGGGTTTGCCAGAACCCATAATCCGACATTTGGCGCGCCAGGTAGGGGTGCGCCGGAGTGCCGCTCCTCCGCCGGCTTCGCCCCTTCGTTCGGTCCCCATGGCCGGCGCTGCTCCTCCGACTGGACCGACGGGCGACCACGACGGCGCCAGGTGGCTCAGGGCCTTCACCCCCGCCCTACGGCGAGTGCAGTGGCCACCCAAGTTCAGGCCGGAGATGCCGCCCCGCTTCGACGGAGCGGAGGATCCGTCGATCTTCTTGCTGGCTTACGAGGAGGTCGTGCTAGAGGCGGGAGGCGACAACAGGGTCATGGCCCACTTGTTCCCCATGGCCCTCGTTGGCGCACCGCGCGCCTGGCTACTCAACCTACCAGGATCCTCTGTGGCTTCTTGGGAAGAGCCGCGTGGCCTCTTCGTCGCACGCTTCGCGGCGCCGGTGCCTGTCGCCGTCGCGGCCCTCCTCGGCGGCTCGCAAGCGCCACCCTGGGATCGCCACGTCAAGCAGTTCTTCTGTCAGATCGGCGCCGCCTGCGTGCAACGGGGAGCCCCTCCAGGATGGGAGGCGCCCAAGGCCGACCTCACCTTTGACTCAGGGGATCACTCCGCTGCCACCGCCGGCTTAGGCGCGCTCCCAATGCTCTGCACGCCCACCATCTGCCACGTCGCCATGACCAAGAAACTCATCGACGGCGGAGCGGGCCTCAACATGCTCTCCGTGGAAGCTTTCGGCTTGCTTCACGTGCCGCACAGCCGGCTCCGTCCCACCAGGCCTTTTTTCGGAGTCGGTAGCGGATCCACCAGCCCCCTGGGGCAAATACGCCTTCCGGTCACCTTCGGTACCCGGGACAACTACCGCACCGAGCTCATCGACTTCGATATCGCCCGCATCGGCCTCCCGTACAACGCTATCTTCGGGTACCCTGCCTTAGCTCAGTTCATGGCAGCGACCCATCCGGCCTACAACCTCATGAAGATGTTGGGCAGCAGTGGCGTCCTCACCGTGGCTGGAAACACCAAGGAGGCTCTGACGGCCCTCAAGCTTGCCTTCAGGGCCCAAGTGGCAGCGCACCCGGCCAACGAAGTCGCCGCAAGTGCTAAGGAGGCCGCGCCGGTAAAGAAGAAGCAGATGTTCACTCAAGATCAGGCCGAAACAAAGCAAGTACCGGTCGAGGAAGATGGATACTCGGGGGCCACCTTCACCATAGGCGCCATCCTCGACCCAGATCAAGAGGAAGCATTGGTGAAGTTCCTGCGCGCGAACAAGGAGGTATTCGCCTAGGAGCCCAAGCAACTTGTGGGAGTCCCCAGGGGGGTAATCGAGCATCACTTAAGTGTGCGCCCTAATGTGTGCCTTGTGAAGCAGAAGGCGCGGCGATAGTCCATGGAGAAGCAGTCCTTCATCGTCCAGGAAACTCGCAAGTTGGAGGCGGCAGGCGTCATTCGCGAGGTCCGATACCCGGAGTGGCTGGCGAACCCCGTCGTCGTGCCAAAGAAAGGCGGGAAGGAACGCATGTGTGTCGACTTCACCAACCTCAAAAAGGCCTGTCCCCATGACCCGTTCCCGTTTCCGTGCATCGACCAGATCGTTGACTCCACCGCCGAGTGTGACCTGTTGTGTTTCCTGGACGCATTCTCGGGCTACCACCAGATCAAGATGGCAGTGGAGGACATGGAGAAGACCGCCTTCTTGACCTCGTGTAGAGTATACTGCTACACCTGCATGCCCTTCGGGCTACGCAATGCTGGGGCGACCTTCCAGCGGCTGATGCACATCGCCCTAGGCCAGCAGCTAGGGAGGAACGCCGAAGTCTACGTCGATGACATCGTGGTAAAATCTCGGGAGGCAAGGACCCTCATTCAGGATCTGGAGGAGACCTTCACCAGCCTGCGCCAGGTGGACCTGCGGCTCAACCCAGAGAAGTGTGTATTTGGGGTCCCCTCAGGCAAGCTGCTGGGCTTCCTCGTGTCGCACAGGGGGATCGAGGCAAATCCGAAGAAGGTCAGGGCGATAGATGACATGAGCCCACCGCAAACTCTCAAGGAAATGCAGAAGCTCGCAGGCTGTGTGACCTCGTTGGGGCACTTCATCTCCAAGCTGGGGGAGCGCGCCCTGCCGTTCTTCAAGCTGATGAAGAAGAGTCCCGAGGCATCAGGCAAAGGTTTCCATATTGGTGCAACGATACCGAGACCAGCAGGACGACAGGACGGAGGTCATCACGGAGCCCAAGGCGGCGTCACCACCGGAGTCTTTGGCAGGCGAAGACCACCTTTTGTCAAGATAACTTGTACTAGTTGTGCCCCTTCAAATTGGCCGTTGTGGGATCCCTTCCCGCCTAATATTTGCGAAGAGGACCCAGGCCTCTATAAATAGGACTAGCCACCACCACAGTGGGCATCGGATCTTGGACCGGATCCATTCCACCAAGGCTAGCTCATAAGCTCCCCAAGCTCAAGAACACCTTTCCTCAGGAGGTTGTTCTTTCCTTGTACTTTTTCATCCTCAGCCTACAAGGCAATCCACCACACCACACTGTAGTAGGGTATTACACCACAACGGTGGCCCGAACCAGTATAAACCCTTGTGTCACTTGTTCTTTGGGTTCGGCGAGTTAGGCCTTGAGATCATTGCGAGAGCGAGCTAGAGAGAGAGAGAGATCTTCGTGCGCACCCCGGTGTTCGAACCTCAAGGGTTTGCCGGAGCCCATAATTCGACAAAGCGACACTGCCCAGCTAAACTTGACACCATAGCGCATCCTCCTGCTACCTGTCAGCACATCCAGCATGACCGCGAGCGCGAACACTCTGTGTGAGAGCTTGTCTTTGGGGATGAAGCTCGAGGTCGCCGCCCTCTCTCAAGTCGCCGCTTGCAACACAATAGCGGCGTAGCCGGACATGGACGCGACCTCACAAGCAGTGGCCACACTGGCTGCCGACGACGGGAGCACCGCCAGCCACACGTCCTACTTGCTGCCGTCCAACGTTCGGTGGCGCATGTGGCAGGTGAAGCGACAGACCGTCCACGTCCATCATCATCGACCTCACGTCCACCGGCACCGCCGAGGTCAGGGACTCCTCCGAGGATGAGTAGGGCATGGGAGGCGGCAGGGCATGGTCTGCCAACTGGCCGACCCATCTCCTGTGTTCTACTCTTCCGCGCCGGAGACCGCACCTTCACTTCATGGGTCTTGAATCCCGCCCCCGTACATGCAGATGGCAGATGGAGGACGTCGGTCGCCGTCGTAGAAAAGGTTTACGGTCGGGTTTCTTTTATTTTTCTGTCCTATAAAAGTTCGAAATATAATGAAAATCTACAGTGTTTGGATGACTCTTGTCCGGTGTATATGAACTTTCACAATAATAGTAAGATATATTGTAGGAGTATGAAAATATATGGAATGATGATTCATTTTTGTGTGTATAAACTTAGAAGGTTTGACCCGAGACAAAGCTAACATGTGAAGTAAATAAACACATAGGGTCTACATAAACAATTTATTTTAGGCACTCCAATAGTACGTCCACTGCACATTCACGCATTTCACATATTTCTACATCTACGGGAACCTACAAAAGGGTTAACGTAAATTGCCTCTCTCTCTCCCCCTTATTTTCATGGTGGTGGGCCCCTCCCTCCCCCCGATCTACAATAAATAGCCCACACATTTCACATTATGTTAATTGCATAACTGGGATTATGTAGGTGTAGCATTACTCGTCCTAAAAAAACCAACTAAGCCAACCTCCCAGCATATTGCGCGGGAAAAGACCCGGCCGCGCCGTTTTAGTCGGAGTACCGGATTACTAGTAGTAGTATCGATGGATCGCGCGAATCACCAAGTTTTAAAGGAGAAAAGGTGGTACACTCACAGCATGCCTGTCCCGGTCGCATTGCACCCCTCACACGGTCAGTCCTGCACACGGCTCACACAAACGGAACGCACTTCGGCTTGCCTCTTCACTGACACGTGGGACCACACTTGGAGAAACCGACCATGCACCAAACTGCCCCGCCCAACACGCGAAAATTCTCTCCAAATCCCAAATTCAACCGCCCTTCGGCTAACAAGCCAATAATATTGCCCAAACCCCCTCCCACCCGGCCCCCTCCACTCCATTCGCTCCGCCAAAGCCGCCCCCCACCGCGCCGATACGTCGGCGCCACGGTTCGTCGAGGGGACGCACGACGATCCTCTCGCTCCCATAGTACGCTCTCATAGACTGCCGTCCTCTAGCTGCACTGCCACCGCTAGCGACGTTCTTGTTAAGACGCACAGCGGTAAGCTTCTCCCACGGTACGCGCACACTGGACTGAGGCTCCGTGCATGGCGGAGTAGCGTTGAATGTTAGTTGATAGACGTTGTTAATCTCACTGTTTGCCGCAATAGTTTACAGTCAATATGCGCTTCTTAAGAAGCTTCCTTGCCCTGTTCTGCACTCAATTTGCTTAGCTGAGATGGCATGCCACGCCTGATTAGTTGCTAAAATATCCTGCCATATATTTATTGTGACGTAGATTGCCATGGTCTAGTAGCCAATCTGTTAGGTGCAATAGCTCTACATCATTTTATACTCGATCTTTGTTGTTGAGATGGCCTTCGATGGTTGTGTGCTCGGCCTCATTGACTGCTGAAACAGCCTGCCATAATTTAGCAGTCAAATCTGTTTGTTGAATTAGCTTTACATATATTTCGTTACTTAGATCTGCTTGTCCAAATATCTTGCCATAGCTTTAGACATCGACCTATGTATTTTTTTCTGGACTTCATAAAAAACATATATGTTTTTCCTGTAATATCTAGTAGAAGAACTAATTTATATGTCTAACAGATGGACGAGACTTGGATAACTTTTGCTCAAAGATTCTCTGTTGCATATGTCGAGGGGGTTGAAAACTTCATGAGCTTTATCAGAGCTGAGTACGGTGGTCTGAAATCAGATGTTCTCTGCCCGTGTAGCAGTTGTATGAATTCAGTTACAAGACCCGAGTAACCTGTGCAAAATCATCTACACTTCTATGGGATGTCGGTCGCATACACTAGGTGGGTTCATCATGGTGAAGTTGTAAACATCAATATTACTAACTATGTGGAAGCAGCAGATCACCATCTTGATCTGCCTAATGCTCAGGTGGAAGAGGAGGAGGAGGTGGTGGTGGCGGAGCCAGTGAGTTTGACCAATATTGAAATAATGCTACGAAATGCTTGCGCATTTCGTGAACTTGCACCTATAGAAGAAAAATGATGGACCCGCATGTTGGAACAATGCAACGTGGCTGTCACCCCAGGAAATAAGCTGCGAGTATTCTCAGCTATGGTCAGCTTTCTTCAGGTGAAGACATCTGAGTGGATGACCAACAAATCATTCGATGCGATGTTGGCTGCTTTCCCCAAATCTTTCCCAGATGCGTCTGAGCTGCCACACACCTACAGTAAAATGAAGAATTTCCTTCGTGCAGTTGGAATTGGATATGATATGATCACTGTTTGTAAGAATAATTGTGTTCTATTCCGGAAGGATTATGCCAACTTAAGTGAATGCCCAAAATGCAAATCATCAAGATGGAAAGATGGTGATGCTGTGAAGAGGATTCGTCATAATGTTTTGAGACATTTTCCAATTATACCAAGATTGCATAGGTTGTTTCATGATGTTGAAACAAGAGAGGATGTACTGTGCCATTCTAGGAACCAGGATTACAGAGATCAGACTATAATGAGCCATTCATCTCATGGTAGTGACTGGAAAAGCTTCAATCAGAAACACAAAAAGTTTGCTGCTGACCCAAGAAACATTAGACTTGGCTTAGCTTCAGATTGATTTAACCCATTTGGCCACTAGAGCGCCACATATAGCATGTGGCTAGTGCTTCTTATCCCTTACAACATGCCTCCAAATGTCTACACCAAAGAGTCAAACTACATGATGGCCTTGCTCATCCCAGGTCCAAAAAGTCCTGGAAAGGATTTTGATTTATTCATGGAGCCTCTTGTGGAGGAACTTCAACAGCTATGGAGGGGTGTTCTCACTCGAGACCTATATAGTAGCCCACCAGCTGATTTCTTTCTGCGTGCTCTTATAATTTGGTGCATCCATGATTATTTGGCTTTGGGCACTATGTCAGGGCGAACGACACATGGTTACAATGCATGTGTTCGTTGTGACAAGAATCCGCTATCATACGCAATACTTAGCAAGATCTGTTACTTTGGACACCGCCATTTGTTTGCCAAGGACAAGCCGTGTCCTACAAAATACTGAAGACATGTGTTCAATGTAAAGCATGAAAACTGTGATGCACCAAAGAGGGTCACCGCCGATGAGTTGCAAGTGGAACTAGAGAAGGTCAGGCATATTACACCAGGAAACCATCCTGATAATGGTAGAGGGAAAAGGAAGCGTGGCAGGGTAGAGAGAGATTATTGTTTACCCGCAGGTCCACTTTGTGGGACTTGGAGTATTGGAAAGATTTCGATCTGCGGCATAATTTTTATGTGATACACATCGAGAAAAATATATGTGACATCATTATCGGCACACTTCATAATATTGAAGGCAAGACAAAAGATACCTTAAAATCTAGGATTGATTTGACACACCTGGGTATCAGAAAGGATTTGCGGGTGGAAGATGAAGGTAACCCACGGGATATGGCACTAGCTGTGTACGTCTTGGACAAGGTAAAAAGAAAAGAATTCTGCAAGGTCCTATCACGTGTGAGATTCCCACATGGATTTGCTTCCAACCCTGAAAGGAGAGACAGTGCAGATGGAAACAAGGTACAAAGGTTGAAAACTCATGACTGCCACGTCCTACTTCAAAGGGTTTTACCTGTTATCCTTAGAGGATTGGGCCGCCTTGACTTATACAGAGCAGTTGCAGAGTTGGGACAATTCTTTAGGGAACTCTACAGTAGAAATGTCAGGATAGATGCTTTGGAGCATATTAGAGACAAGATACCAATTATCCTATGCGGCCTTGAGAAGATATATCCTCCAGCCTTCTTTGATGTGATGGTGCATTTGGCTGTTCATCTACCTGATGAGGTACTACTTAGAGGTCCAGTACAGTATGGCTGGATGTACCCCATTGAAAGGCGGCTAGGCACTTTCATGGGCTATGTTAGGAGCAGAGCTAGACCTGAGGGTTCCATTGCAGAGGCCTACAATGCTACAGAAGCATTGACATTCTGCTCAAAATACATTGAAACAGCTGATGAGCTTAGCAAAGAGGTGGGTGAAGACAATCCTGAGCTCAATGTTTTTTATTGTTCTGTTCGAGTTACAGGGAAGAGTCGACAAGACAACAAACCTAAAGATTTGGACAAAATGGTTTGGTATGTGTGGAATAACTGTCCTGAGATTCTACCTTATATCGAGTAAGTGCTAAGTACTGCAGCTTATACATCGTAATCTACTAAACTTGCAGCACATTCTTATATATTCAGATGTTTGACGCGATCACTATGTTGTGCGACATATACAAAAAGGATTTACTGCCGCAAAATCCAAGAAATATTGACAAACTGGTTATGGCAGGATTTGCAAAATGGTTCAAGAGCCATGTAAGCTTTTGAATTGCACTGACAGTTTTTTTAATATATTGAGTACATAAGATGATCAGCTTGTCTATTTTCTAACCATAGGTTAAAAAGATGCCGGAGGATGGGAAGGTAGTTAATGATGCCCTTTACGCACTAGCAATGGGTCCTGATAATCGGGTAAGACATTCTGAATCTTGCGTTGTTGGAGATGTGCGCTACAACACCCTTGCACGCGACGAAGGCAGGAAGACACAAAACAGTGCCATCATGAGCACGGATAAGTACGGCGAAGTGACAATTGAAATGTATGCTAACATAACAGACATTGTTCAATTGCAGTATATCTCAAGTTTCGAGGTTCATCGGTGTGTGGTTCTGTTGTGCTGTCGTTGGTATAACCTGTTTTCCAGGATCGCAAAACCCAGAGCTGATGATTATTTCAAATCCATCAATGTCAATGCGGCGTACTAGATCTACGAGACTTTTATTTTGGCAAATCAAGCAACATAGATATTTTCTTGGAAGACACATTTGCACGTAGCGATGACTCGAGAGTATTGCAAAGGTTTGAGCAGAGGAATTCATTTAATGAAGTTGCACAACAAGATGATGCTTACACTCCTCCTGATGTAGAAGATTCCACGGGTGTTCCTAATATCTTTGAGAACCATCACGTCAATGACGCTGGCAAAAAGATTGCCTCTCGGGCTGTGGACATACGAGAATTGATCAATAAGAAGCCAACATTCGAGGACACTGAGGATGAAGACGAAGAAGACACTGGGGGAATTACAATTCAGACTGATACACATGGCAAAGATGTTGACGCTGCTGTTGCGGACGGTGATTAGATTGCTTCTGTCGTATTTGCCTGTCAGAAGACATTTTTTATCTACTAGTGTTTGTTACGACAACTGAAACCTGATGAAGTTGTTGTTTAGTATTTTGTTGTGAGAACATCACTTATTAGTATGTTGATTTGTGTGGTGATTGTATGACGACTAAAACATGATGAGATTATTGTTTAATTGTTGTCGGTGCAACAAACCGTGGGTCTATTGCCCAACTATGCACAAGCACAAGATCAAGATTGAAGCACCAGCTTAAGACGGAGATTGAAGAACCAAGAGATTTGAAGAACCAACACACAGCCCAGAGAGACCAAGATCGAACCAGAGGAGCAAGATATCAACAAGAGAAGGGCCTCCCTTGCCGGGCAGGCGAGCCCGGCAAGGGGCGAGGCCACCACCAGAAGCAATCAATCAAGGCTCCCCGGCAGGGTCTGCCGGGGCTCGCGGGGGCAGAACCACCCCACCAACCACTCAAAGACGACTCACGTCGTCAATCAGTGCGGTGTCAAGCCGCAAGATGTTTAAGTGGCAGCCATTCGCCACATGGCAGTCATTTCCTACAATAGAAACCCGCATATCACACCCGTCCTGCGACATGTCAAGAGAACAGATGCGAAGCTGGCAAGATAGCCCGACAGGCCTTGCCGGGCGACCAGTGATGTGACACTAAGCGGCACATTTAATGCATCATGTCAGCCTGCAGAGTTAGGTGTGATAGCACTGTTCGCTATCATATCAGTGGATAATGACCACTTCTCCACTATGGTGACCCCTTAATCTATAAAAGGAGGCCCATGGCACTCGTAGGAGGGGTTGGAAAGTTAATGAACCCAAGCCACCATACGCGTGTAGTCGCCGCGGCCCCGAGGCAAACCCTGCCGGCAAGTGTACTATGCGTCACCACACTCATTCCATCATCAATCCACCAAAGCAGGAGTAGGGTCTTATGCCTCGCGGCGGCCCGAACCTGGGTAAATTGATCGTGTGCTCTCTGCCATGCTGCCGGACGCCGATCTGCTCTTTGGGCTACACGAGGTCCCCCCGCCGAACAAGCAAGGGGCCACCCGGTCCCATAGGTGGTCGTGGATATCCCGCAACATCTTTGGTACGCCAGGTAGGGGGCTCGCTTGCGCGAACCTGAAAGCGTGCGCAGCGCGTTATCTTCATCGCCATCTTCATCTTCGACGGCGCCATCGACCATGGCGCCTAAGAAGAAGAAGTCCGGCCCTTCGGCCCATCCGTCCACCTCGAAGGCTCCGCCACCCGCAGCCTCTAGTGCCATGGAGGATACGTGGGTGAGTGAGGACGTGAACGCTGCTAGGGGCGTGGTTGGAGCAGGTGGCGCCATCGCCACTCCCCCTGCAACCGACACGGGAGTTGATAATGTCGGAGGAGGAGAGCATTAGCAATGCCTTGGCGGTCATGCTCCACAAGCTGTGGGCTAGGGGGTCACTCCGTCTGCACCCTCTCCCCCCACCGACGAGCACAGCCACCACAACGGCGCTCGGTCCGGGGTGAACCATCGCCCTCCGGCGCCCCACCGCGGGAGCGACCGCGGCCAACGTGCCTCCTCTCGGACGAGTGGACCAGACCGCTGCGCTCCACGGAGCCGCTGACCCTTGAGCACCACCGCTGCGCAACCCCGCTGCCCAGGTGGTCGTCCCACAACTACGTGGACGCAGCACCCCTGCCGCCGTCGCCGCTGGCACCATCAGAAGCCGGGCAACGGTGCGGTCGACGTCCTCAACATCTATGCCAAGCATAGCCACGGAGGCTATGGCTCGAGCTCAGTTGCTGCTGAGGTTTCTGCCAGCAGCCGAGCAGATGGATGAATGGCGTGCCACTATCCAGAGCCTGCTCGGTTTCGCCGAGGCTGGGGGCTCACGGCAGGTTGGCCTGCCACGACCTCCCCAAGCGAGAGCAACATCCCATACTGCTGGCCGAACGGAGGGGGCCGTCCCCACCGTGCAGTCCCCACCACGGCAGCCGACGCGGGCGCAGTTGAATCAAGACACCGATGACGCCTCGATGGCCTCTTTCGACCCTCGAGCACGTCCAGGACAACGTCGAGCCCTGGAGGATAGGTGGCGGGGAGACGCGTGCGTCGTCATGGATCGGCGCCACGATGACTTCCGCCAGACCGCCAGGTGCGGCGGCCTTAACGTCGACGAGCCTGCGCTCCGTGTTGGAGGGTGCCTACCTTTCGAGGTCGGTTACCCTGCCTCTACATGAGAGCTGCGGCAAGTCCGTTGGCCGTCCGATCGCATGTTCAAGCAAGAGATACCTGAGAAATACGACGGCAGGCTGAACCTGGCAGAGTTCCTGAGCATCTACACCATCGCTGCTCAGGCTGCCGGGGGAAGAGACTAGAAGATGTTTGCCAACTACTTCCCTTTGGCCCTCAAGTCCAATATGAGGTCTTGGCTGACGCACCTGCCGGAGAACTCCATTTCGTCATGGGAAGATCTGTGCTACGAGTTCATCGGTGCCTTCACCGATGGCCAGCAAGAGCCCGGCAGGCCCAGCGACCTGCAGCTTCTCCAGCAGTAGGAAGGAGAAACCCTCCGTAAGTATTTACAGAGATTCAGTAAAGTTCATAGAAATATTCCAAATATCCATCCTGCAGCCGTTATAGCAGGCTTCTAGTCCAATGTGCGCAACCATCACATTCGTTCTAAGATGAATGTGCGGTTGCCCAAGACTGTGAAGGAGCTATGCACACTGGTGAATAAGTGTGCTTGGATGGAGGAAGGAAGGAAGTTGCCCGGAGAGAGGATTGCATCAATGTTGATTCAGAGGATGAAGATGAATCAACCCGTCAGAGAAAGGGCAAGAAGCGTTGTAAGAAGCCAATAGATAAGGCAGTGATGACTGTAGAAGGTTCAGGCACACCTAGTACCGGCAATAAGGTCAAGGCTGAGGCCCCCGGCAAGGAAGCTGCCACTTGCGCTACCTGCCGGGAAGCGCTGCCACAGAAAAATTTGGGAAAGGTGATGGGCCGTACTGCAAAATCCACCGGACCAAAGGCCACGACCTTCAGGAGTGTTATCAGGTTGAGCAGCTTGTCAAGAAATAGAGGGCAGAGTATGATAAGCGTGATAAGGAAAAGGTCAGAATGCTGCTGGCGGTAAGGGTCGAGGCGGTGAAGCGAATCGCCCCGGCAAACCCTCTCGGAACCAAGGAAACCCCGCCAGGGGCCAAGAGAAGGAAATCTGTGATGATGTGAGTGATGAAGGGAATGAAGAGGAAACCAGTGAGCAGGAATTTCAGAAGGCCACTTACGACCTATGCATTGATGGAGGTGCATCTTTGCACACCTCTCATCGCCAACTCAAGCGATGGGCACGAGAGGTCAATGTTGTGGAACCAGCGCCAGAGGCCCGGAAGCCGCTCAAGTGGTCCTGCACGCCCATCATCTTTGATGACGAGGATCACCCTGGCCGCACCACTGCGGTAGGGTGTTTGCCATTGTTGTCTCCCCAACAATTCGCAACCTCAAGGTCACAAAGATGTTAGTGGATGGCGGGGCGGGGTTGAATCTGATTTTCCCGGCAGTCATCAACAAGCTTCAGATAGGAGAAGAAGAGCTAGAGGTTACCGGAACGTTTCAAGGAGTCAATCCCGGCAGGAGCCATCATAAGGGGAAGATTACGATGCCGGTGACGTTTGGGGGAGAACTGAACTATCGGAGTGAGAAGATTGTGTTTGATGTGGTTGATCTGCCCCTGCCGTACAATGGGATTCTGGGACGCCCCACCCTGGCTAAGTTCATGGCAGCATCCCACTATGCTTATAACACTTTGAAGATGCCTGGGCCATTGGGAGTCATCACTATCCCATCAAATGAGAAGGATGCAATTATCTGCGTGGACAAGATGTACAGGGATGCAGTTGCAGAAGAGGCTGTGGCATCAGCGGCTCCCGCCAAGGAAAGCAAAGGAAAAAAGAGGGATTGTAGGACCTCTGGCAAGGAGTCCGGGAAGCGTGCTCCCTCCGAGTGCACAGCACCCGTTGATGACGTGCCGGAGTGTTCCAACAGCAAGAGATCCAAGGTTACTGCACCCCAAGTAAAGAGAGTCTCGGCAGGGCTGGCTGGCGTTGATGGTACTTTCACTATCAGTGCCACCCTTGATGACAAATAGGAAAGTGCGCTCGTTTCCTTCCTGCGGGCGAATATCGATGTGTTTGCCAGCCAACCATCTGATATCCCCGGTGTTCCCAGGGAGAAATCGAGCACCACCTTGCTGTCTGCCCACATGCCTGACCCGTCAAGCAGAAAGTCCAGAAGCAGGCCTTAGAGTGGCAGCAGTTCATTGCCGAGGAAATCAAGAAACTAGAGGCAGCTGGTTTAGTCAGAGCAGTAGTGCATCCTACGTGGTTAGCAAATCTAGTGGTGGTCCGGAAGGCGAATGGGAAATTGAGGCTTTGCATTGATCTCACAGATCTCAACAAGGCTTCCCCGAAGGACCCGTTCCCCTTGCCGCGCATCGACCAGATCGTGGATTCCACTTCAGGTTGTGATTTGCTCTCCTTTCTGGATGCATACTCCGGGTATCACCAGATCTTCATGTCCAAGGAAGATGAGGAGAAGACATCGTTCATCACTCCATGTGGTACGTACTACTTTGTCCGCATGCCTTTCGGATTAAAGAGTGTCGGGTCCACTTCTGCAAGAGCAGTCCAGATTGGTTTTGAGCCACAGTTGCACAGAAATATAGAAGCCTATATGGATGACATCGTGGTCAAAACCAAGGATAAGACCACCCTTATCCAGGATTTGGAGGAGACATTTGCTAATCTACGCAAGATCAACTTGAAGCTTAATCCGGAGAAGTGTGTGTTTGGTGTTCCCTCCAGCAAGCTACTTGGATTCTTCATGTCCCATCGGGGGATCGAAGCCAACCCCGATAAGATCAAGGCCATTGAGCAGACCCAAGCACCAAGGATAGTTAAGGATGTAAGGAGCTTGACGGGATGCGTTGCCGCGCTAAGCAGATTCATTTCCAAGTATGCCGAGCGTGCCCTGCCATTCTTTAAAATTTTCAAGGAAGCGGGGCCTATGATGTGGACCCCGGAAGCAGATGCAGCTCTACAGGAATTGAAGGCCTACCTATTGTCTGTGCCTATCTTGGTCGCACCTAAACCCCAAGAGTTGTTATTGCTTTACTTGGCGGCAACCAACCAAGTGGTCAGTGCGGCCTTGGTAGCACAGCGAGAGGTGGATGAGGCAGAAAGTGGCCAGGTCACGGCAGAGTCAGAAAAGGATCAGAACAGCAATGAGCAGGGCTACGAGAGGAACCCAAAGGACCCGGCACGGAAGAAAGTGGTGCAGCGCACAGTATACTTCGTCAGCTCCTTGTTACAAGGGGCTAGATCGAGGTACTCTAGCGTGCAAAAATTGATCTTTGGCCTCATCATGGCCTCAAGGAAACTGCGGCACTACTTCCAAGGCCATGAGATCACGGTTGTCACTCATTTTCCGTTGCAAAGGATACTCTGAAACCCTGAGGCCACCGGCAGAATAGTGGAGTGGGCTTTGGAGTTATCCAGCTTTGGTTTGAAGTTTCAAAGCACATCAACTATTCAGAGCAGGGCGCTGGCAGAGTTTATTGTAGAATGGACGCCAACCCCTGATGAAGAAGTGACAGAAATAGCTCTCCCCGGTAAGGAAGCACCCCAAGAATGGATTATGTATTTTCACGGTGCTTTTTCCCTACAAGGTGCAGGGGCTGGCGTGCTTCTTGTTGCCCCCTCCGGGGAGCACTTGAAGTACGTCGTCCAAATGCACATGCCCGGGAAGAAGCGACCAACAATACAACTGAGTATGAAGGGCTCCTTGCCGGGCGCAGGATGGCAGCAGAATTGGGAATTAAGAAGCTGGTCATTCGAGGAGATTCACAGCTTGTGGTGAGACAAGTCAACAAGGATTGTCAAAGACCATTGATGGAAGCATACGTCGAGGAAGTGAGGAGACTGAAGGAGCACTTTGATGTGTTGCAAACAGAGCACGTACCCCATGCGGAAAACAGCATAGATGATCACCTGTCAAAGTGTGCTGCGCAGAAGCTTCCTATGGAACCAGGAACTTTTGTTCTCCATCTCTCTCGGCCCTCCGTATCACCGCCACAATGGCCCGGAAAAGGAGAAAGTTGGACTACGGTAAGCCTCTCCCGATCGAGCCGTCCGCTCCCGGTAGAGACCCTGCCGGAAACAACTCCTCACAGCCTGCCGGGCCACTCCCTCCAGCCGGGCCTATGGACCCTGCGAACGAGGCTGGTGCTCCCGAAGCAGAGGAGGTGTCGCTAGTCCTCGTTGCCGAGCCCCATGCTCCAACTTGGACAAGGCACATTGTCCACTTCCTCCAAACAGGAGAACTCCCTGGCGACCAAGATGAAGCTGAGAAAGTAGCCCGGAGGGCCAGTATGTATCAGTTTGTCGATGACACTCTGTACAGAAGGAGGCCCAACAGTGTGAAATTGAAGTGTGTCTGCCGGGAGGATGGAAAGGAACTGCTGGCTGAGATTCACAGAGGAATGTGCGGCTCACACATTGGATCAAGGGCATTAGTTGGGAAAGCATTCCTGCAAGGATTCTATTGGCCCACAGCCCACAAAGATGCAGTCGAGCTCGTCACGACATGTGAAGCCTTCCAGTACCATTCCAAGAGAACACACCTGCCTGCCCAAGCCCTTCAGACAATCCCTCTATCATGGCTATTTTTGGTCTGGGGGCTCGATATCCTCGGCTCCTTCCCCCGAGCAATCGGGGGCTTTGAATTCTTGTTCGTTGCCATTGACAAGTTTACAAAGTGTCTGGAAGTGACTACCATGAGAAAGGTGACTTCTCAGTCAGCTATCAAGTTCTAGAAAGAATTGGTGTGTCGTCTCGGGGTTCCGGCAAGGATCATCACTGACAACGGCACCCAGTTCACGAGCCACACCTTCATGCAATATGTTCATGCCCTCGGATGGAAGATCTCATTCGCTTCTGTGGCACACCCCCGGAGCAATGGACAATCTGAGAGGGCGAACCCTGAAGTGCTTCGTGGACTCAAGATAAGAACTTTCGATACGCTGCAGAAGCATGGCAGGCGGTGGATCGATGAGCTACCGGTAGTTCTCTGGTCCCTCAGAACGACACCTAACCGAGCTACCGGGCAGACTCCCTTCTACTTGGTGTACGGGGCAGAAGCAGTTATCCCCACGGAACTCATTTACGGGTCCCCTCGAGTGCTTGCCTATGATGAAGTAGCGCAAGATCAGCACCGGCATGATGACGCTGTGCTACTCGAGGAGAACTGTCTCTGGGCTGCTGCACGTGCTGCACGCTACCAGCAAGCCCTGCATCGCTATCATAGCCGCAGGGTTCATGCCCGGTGTTTTGAGGAAGGTGACCTTGTCCTTAGGCGCGTTCAGTCCGCCAAGGGTACAAATAAGGTGTCACTAAAGTGGGAAGTCCCTTACCGGGTGGTACGAGTCACCAGACCTGGCGCAGTCCGTCTGGAGACCGGGGATGGCACTTAGTTGCAAAACTCATGGAATATTGAGCATCTCCGCAAGTACTACCGTAAGGCGCGAGCCCGGCACTCACCTTTTGTACAGGCCTTGCCTCAGCTGCATGTAACCCCTTGTACAAAGCCGGGCTGATGACCCCGTGCAAGAGAAAATAAAGAAGCGCTGTAGGGGGCCCCAACTAAGATTGCATGCATGCACGAGCATTTCATGAGCATTTGCATATGCATATAGATAGGATTGCATCCTGCATTCATTCTCATCAACAAGGAGTTGCAGATTCCTGCCGTGAACTTGGTTTCGGCAAAGGATGAGAGGATTGCACGGCACTGCGATCCCCGGCAAAGCCAAACAGATAAGTTTTACCTCTTGTCCATTAGTGTTCTGTAAAGCTATAACTTTGCATGAGAAACCCTCGCCTCTCTTTTGACACTTAGGTGCTCCCATCTATGACTCGAACGTTGCTTCAGTCAGGATGGTCGCAGTAGCCTTTGGTAAAAAGGAGTTGGCGGCGGGCTGGCCCCTCTGTCTGTTCCCCGACAGACGGAGCTCTCCGGCAGACAAGGAGGATGCCGGCAAGATATCCTGCCGGGAAATACTCATTTATTTTTATTAAACAGGCACTCCTCCTCTGCATGGACATACACATGCACGGGTTCCCGGCAAGGTTCATCTTTTTCATTTATATGCTAACACAAGTACAAGCAATACAGAACACAAAGATGGACTCGAGAAATTACATTATTTGAATTAAAATTTGGCAATTGCCGGACTAGTTTAAGATTAAAAAAAGATAAGTGCCCCGTTACGCCTTTGCCCCTGTCCATCCCCTGCAGGAAGAGGTCGAAGGGGCCGGAGGCGGGCACAGCTGGGATTCGGTGCCTCCCCAGGATCAGGACGACGCTGCTCCCCAACAAGGAGGAAGAAACCGGAGAGCACACGTGGATGGTGACACTGCCGGAGGACCAGATGGGAGGTACAAAGTAATCGGCAAACACGACTAGTCGGAACGGTCATCCCCGTTCTTGACGCGTCGTGGGTTGCCGCTGTCGTCCGCATCACTACCACCCGAAGACCTCGGCACAACCACCACGCCGGGCACCATGCTCTCTAAGCCCTTCTACAGAGATCATGGTCGTCCCCGGGAGCCCTGGCGTTGGAAGTCACCGCATGTCCTGAAGACGTGTGAGAAAGCAAGGAGCCTTCCTGTTCGACGAGAAGATAGTGCCCAGGAGGAGCCAGATTCACCCCCGTTAGCGTCGAATCTCTCCTACGGCTCCTCCCGGATGCCGCAAAAGGAGGGAGAATGGGGAGCGGTCGACTACCACGCGCCGTGTTCATCTTGAGCCCCGATATTGTGTTGTTTGCGTCCCCTCCCGCTGAAGTCAAGGCAACGGGCGACCCGGCGGCAAGCACACCAGGGTTGCCACTCCCGGCGTCGATGCCGCGCCGCCCGAACCTCCCTCTCAGATCAAAGGGAAATCCCAAAAAGGAGCCCGGGGGCTGGCCCCCAGGCTCTTCTCTTCAGCATCACCGGCGGAAGCAGAGAACAAGGGAAGAAGAAGGAGGATGCAAAGATGGATGCCTCCGCCCTCCTCCGCCCCTCCCTTTTATAGGCCGGACGGGGAAGGGCAGCTGCTCCATGAACGGGTGACCACCGCCCTCCTCCGCCAATTCAAGGCGGGCGGACCCTCACCTTGATGCTCTCCCACGCCACGCGCCTCCGTTACCTACCCCGCGTGATGCATGCAGCATACGTGGCTAAGGATAAGGGCGCGCTGTTGGAAGAGTAATTTAGCGATTTCTACCCCGTGCGTTAAAGTCATTCACGGGCCATCACTGGAGCGGCCCCACCACTATTGGCTTTACACCACGCGCGGGGACCCCGGAAACTGCCCCGAAATCAAGACTAATGAAGCAGCAATGGAAACCTCAAGGGACCAACCCCTTCAGCAATCTTGCCTGTGCACTTATTAGGCCCTACCCCGACGACGCTCAGCAGCGTGTTCGGGGCAGGCCCGGGGGCTTCTGTCGGTGCAACAAACCCTGGGTCTGTTACCCAACCGTGCACATGCACAAGATCAAGATTGAAGCACCAGCTTAAGACGGAGATTGAAGAACCAAGAGATTTGAAGAACCAACACGCAGCCCAGAGAGACCAAGATCGAACCGGAGGAGCAAGATATCGGCAAGAGAAGGGCCTCCCTTGCTGGGCAGTTGAGCCCGGCAAGCGGCGAGGCCACCACCAGAAGCAAGCAATCAAGGCTCCCCGGCAGGGTCTGCCGGGGCTCGCAGGGGAAGAACCACCCCACCAACCACTCAAACACGACTCGCGTCGTCAATCAGTGCGGTGTCAAGCCGCAAGACGTTTAAGTTGCAGCCATTCGCCACATGGCAGTCATTTCCTACAGAAGAAACCCGCAGATGACACCCGTCCTGCGACGTGTCAAGAGAACAGATGCGGAGCTGGCAAGATAGGCTGGCAGGCCTTGCCGGGCGACCAGTGATGTGACACTAAGCGGCGCATTTAATGCACCCTGTCAGCCTGCAAAGTTAGGTATGATAGCAATGTTCGCTATCATATCAGTGGATAATGACCACTTTGCCACTATGGTGACCCCTTAATCTATAAAAGGAGACCCATGCAGTCGTAGGAGGGGTTGGAAACTTGATGAACCCAAGCCACCATAAGCACGTAGTTGCC
Organism: Triticum aestivum; assembly: GCF_018294505.1. Classification (NCBI taxonomy): domain Eukaryota; kingdom Viridiplantae; phylum Streptophyta; class Magnoliopsida; order Poales; family Poaceae; genus Triticum; species Triticum aestivum. The sequence continues at coordinate 344,059,942 of NC_057814.1, forward strand.
GCGGCCCCGAGGCATACCCTGCCAGGCAAGTGTACTACGTGTCACCACACTCATTCCATCATCAATCCACCAAAGCAGGAGTAGGGTCTTACGCCTCACGGCGGCCCGAACTTGGGTAAATTGCTCGTGTGCTCTCCGCCGTGCTGCCGCACGCCAATCTGCTCTTTGTGCAACGCGACGTCCCCCGCCGAACCAGCAAGGGGCCACCCGGTCCCATAGGTGGCCGCGGATATCCCACGACAGTTGTACTCATATTTTGCTATGAAACTTGTATTTGATGACATAGTTTGCTGTTGGACTGAAAATTGCTCGACGTCTTCGAATGGGAACAAAGCTGACCCCATAGGGCCTCTGCTAATTTATTTATTTATTAGCAAAAGGGCCTCCACTATTTATTTATTTATGAGCAAAAGGGGATACCCCCCGATTTCCATTAATAGAAATCATTAGATGTTCATAACACTACGCCCAGCCCGCTAAACCGGTTTCATTCATTGCTAGTTTCAGCAAAAGTGCGCATGTCGTAGCCACTGAATACATCACGAGTGCTACATACACTGCAAATAAAGAGGCAATCATCCTACAGAGCACATCGATTTTGCCCATTATCTTCACAAGATCTTTCATCTCCTCATTGCTGTCAAGGCCATTCAGTAGTTGTTGCTTGGCTATGATCAGAGGAACTGCATCTTTAACCTTCTGCTCTGCATCTTCCTCTTCTGTCATTTCTTCAGTAACTTGTCCAACACCCCAACCTGCTGGTATTGGAATTCCTCGGCTAACCAAATAATCAGTGTAGTTACATTCCCCCACATCAATAACTTCCCAGAATACAAATCACACGAATATTCCCTTTTCTGCATGATTCAAATTGGAAGATCATCAAGCAAACTATGAAAAAAATCAGCAACTGAAAGCAGCGGAACGACACTTAAACATATTATTACCCCATGATTCGGGCATTTGTAGAAGAATTGGCCAGGGTTGAGGATTGTGGTTGAGACGCGATGAATGACTCTGCGTGATTTGCAGCAGTGGCACCAAACCAACGGCAGCGGGTTGCTTTGAGCAACCGGCAGCGATGCATGTGCTGGTGGGGGTGTGATGAGACCCATAGGCGATAGTACGGTTGGCGACTTGGTGCATATCTAGTTGCTGACTGCTGAAGAGCAGGTGGACGAGGCGCCAGCGGATATGGTTGCTGCGGCAAGAGCTTCTGATGCTAGGCAGAGTAAGTAGACAAGAGGAGAAGTGAACATTGGATATGTTAGTTTCATTACTTGCAGAGTAGCATATCACCATATATAGTCATAGTCTAGGTTTGGATTCGAACTAGCTATAGGAGCACGTCTCTCTTTTTTCTAAAACTCAGCAACGTCTCTTTACTCGTACACTAGCTTGTTCTGTACGCCTTCTCAAGTCTTTGATTTTCTTTTTTTGCGAGGAAGGAAGGAGGAGAAAATTGAGGGTTCTTGGGACTCGAACCCAAGACCTCTCGGTTGAGAACCAAGGGTGATAGTCACTTATGTGGTGAACGTTTCCTGGGAGGAGGACGACAGACGAACGCATTTTCCTCGCAGTTTTAGTTGCAACGCAAGATCAAACGATCGCATTTTTGGGAATCTTATCTGGCGAATGAGCCCATTTTTTATTTTCTTCCTATATATAAAAAAGTATGCTACTTGGTGTCGGCTTAGTCAACAAACGATTGTGCCAACCTTGACCGTTGGATTGACCTTCAACGTCTATCGTGTTTCTTCAGTCTCTTCTTCCTCCAGCCGCCAAAGCCAAACCAGCGCCCACGGGACCGCCTGCTCCCGCCTCCCATGGCTTGTTGTGCTGCCGCGCACGCATTGTGTCCACATCGCACCCTAAAATTCTGCGCATCTTTCCCGGCTCCTGTTCGTTCCCGTCCGAGGCCTCACCATCATCCTCCGCCTTGGTTCGCTCGCTGCGGCGCGGCCCTCCGGTTTTGTCAACATGGTCAACAACTGAGAGTAATAAGGAGATGACTGTACATGGTGAGGATGAAAGTAGGGACCCACCAGGATCATGGCAGTAGGCAAGGAAGTGCCTCCTTTATTACAAGAAAAAAGGGTTCCTCCTGATGGTTTCCTGACATCTGGGTCGCACGCCACTGTCAACATAGTTAATAAGCGAGATAATTGCACAAGGAGCGGCAGACACCCGGGACCCAGCAGCGCGCACAGTATTTTATTTTTTGTTTTTTGTTTTGGGGACAGAGAAGGGTATCAACTAGGTTGTGCGGGGGTTGTGGCCCGTCTAGCGCACACTTTTATTTCATATGTTTACCACATGACCAGCCCAGCTTTTTTCCTTTCTGAAAATGGCTAGCCCAGCTATTTTGTTTTTTTGCAGAATAACCAACGTAGGCCTACTTGCTTTTCTATGCCCTGCTAGGACGGAAATCTTTCAAGACGAGGAGGGATGCATTCGGGCTTGCCCAGAAAATGGGCTATAAGTAATAAGATATGGGTTGTAAAATGAAAAAATACAGCAAATAGGCAATTAGTTCCAAAATCCTTTTTTCTTTCGGATTTTGATATTTCAAATTTCATTGTTTTTGTGCGGGTAAAATTTCATTGGATTTAAATTAAGGTATGTTTAGTTTTTCAATTAATCTGAATCTGGCTAGAAATTTTGAGTTGTATGATGTTTGGGACAGATTTGGAGGCTGACTTGTGGGTCTACTAGGTTGACGTGTACGAAAGGCTTTGTCAACTTAGTCCACAAACGATTCTAGCAGCAGTGACTGTTGGATGTTAATCCAACGGCCATGCTACCTCTTCAATATTTGATCATCTTGCTCCAGTCGCCCAAACCAATACTGGTGGGACTGCCTGCTCCTGCCTCTCGTGGCCGGCTATGCTGCCACACAGGCCGCACCGCCTCACCCTACTCCATCGCTGGCCAGGCCATTCCTCTACTCACCCACACCTCCTGTTATTTTCCAGCGATGGCACCCGAACCAATAAACCCTCGTACTCCCCATCACGTGGGCAACCACTACCGAGTCTTCCCCGAGTCCGGGTCATTCCCTTCCTAGGCCTTGTCGTCGTCCACCGCCCTGGTGCTCTCGGCGTGGCATGGTCAACGTGGTCAACAAACGACAACCATCAAAAGAGGACTGTACGTGGAGAGGCTGACAACTGGGTCCACCGCCGCACGCAAGGAAGTGCCTGCTTATTACGCGCAAAATAATGATTCCTCCACCTGGCATCACGGAACCACCAGAAGGGCCTCTGTATTTCGTGAAAAAACGTTCCTACCGCTGACAGCTCGGACCCACCAGCTATATCTTCGCACGGAAGGAAGTGCCTCCTTATTACGCACAAAAGAATGAATAGTCCCCCTGCTATTTGGGACCCACCATAGTTGGAGGCTAACTTGTGGGCCTACTAAGTTGATGCGGACGGAGGGCTTTGTCCATACGATGTCCATCCAATGGCCATAGTGCTTCTTCAACCTCTGGTCTTCTTGCTCCAGCCGCCAAACCAGCGCCGGTCGTGCCGCCTGCTCCTGCCTCCTGTGGCCGACTCTGCTGCCGCGCAGGCCTCACCACCCCACCCTACTCCCATCGTTGTACTGGCCATCCCTGTACTCACCCAGACCTGCTGCTATTCTCCAGCGATGGCAGCCTCACACTATAGCCCAACAAGTAAACCCTCGTACGCCCCTCAGCGTGGGAAACATCTGTCGAGTCTTCCCCGGCTCCAGGTCATTCCCTTCATAGGCCTCACCGTCATCCACCGCCTTGGTGCTCTCAGTGCGGCGTGGTCAACGTGGTCAAGGAATGACTTACATCGCAAGAGGACTATACATGGAGAGGCTGAAATGGTGGGTCCACGGCCGCAGCAAGGAAGTGCCTCCTTATTACGCGCAAAAATAATGATTCCTCCACCTAACAGCAGAGACCTACTGGAAGGGCCTCTGTATTTTGGCTTAGCTGTATTTTGCGAAAAAATGTCCCCCCCTAACAGCTGGGACCCACCAGCTATATCTTCGGACGCAAGGAAAGTGCCTCCATATTAGGCGCAAAAAAATGAATCGTCCCCCTGACAGCTCGGACCCACCATCAATATCTTCACAGGCAAGGAAGTGCCTTCTTATCCTCCCTGACAGCCGGGACCCGCCTGGTCGAAGCGTATGTAGCGTTGTCGCGAACGTGTACGTACATACTGGGAAATCAGTCTCTCTGCAACGATGAACCGTGGCCGAGCAAGCAGCGGCACGTGTAGTAGTAGAGCCCCCGACATAGCAGTTCAGGCAGTCCCTTCTGAACCGTGTACACGTACGTACAACCACATGCCAAAAAATACAGCAACGTACATACACATGGGCGGGGTCTCGAACGTGTACTCATGCATACGTACGACTAGGGCTCGTGTACATGGAGAGGCAACAGACGGCAGCAAGGGCGTCCTGTTCATTGGGCAGCCAACCGGCTAGGTCAGAACGGAGAAACAACATCATGTTCATCGGGAGGCAACAGACTGGGTCGGAATGCGTCCTGTTCAATGGGAGCCTACCTACTTGGACGGAAGAGCCGAAACGGGGACTGGCGTACTGCAGTACGGAGGAAACTGTGTTCTGTTCGACCGGCTACGGTCAAAACGGGGGTCCTATTCATCAGGAGGGGTGTGGAATATCGCAAAATGGAGGAAACGGACTTGTGTTGGAGCGCTACGGTCGAAACAGGGGTCCTGTTCAACGGAGGGGTATGGCGTACCGCAAAACAGGACTCCACAGCCTACTGTTCACCCACCGTCGACTTCCTTCAGCCTCCACCTGCACTATTCATCCACCGCGTCTTCCTCCTGCCTCCACCAGCTACTGTTCATCCACGGGCTACTGTTCGTTTAGCCCTCCACCGGCTACTGTTTAACCAGCCCTCCATGGGGTCCTGTTCATCCACGCCAACCAGCTCGACTGTGGCGGCCTCCTCTCGGGGTGTTGTTCATCCAGCGACAATGGCCTACTACTACTACCACGGGGTCCTGTTCATCCAACCCCCACCGGGAACTGTTCATCCAACCCCAACCACATACGTCTCAACTCATTCAACCAACCCCCACGTTCACTGTTCATCAAGAGGCAGCAGGTTCGATCGGCTTCAGTTAGCAGCTGTAGCAAAGGAATCCCTCGATCGAGTTCAGTTAACAGCCAGGGATTGATCGATTACTCGGCTTCAGTAACGTAGCTAGTGCAATCGCTCGGGTTTAGTAAGTGAACGCCTCGCTTGGGTTCAGTTAGAGCCCAACGCCTCGCACACACGTGTGTACGTGTACGAGAGAAACACGCAATCCCTTTGTGCAACGCTCGCCCCCAACCACCCACCGTAACCGGGAACTCCCCGAAATTTATCTCGCCCTCGCTTCTACCACAATTTTTTCCGTCATGGACGTCCAAAAAATGTCATGCAGGTGCATATCTGGCCCGCCCAAGACAAAAATCCCATTTTTTGTCATAGAAGTAGGAGCCCACCACGTCTATGATGATACCTCGTTTTGTCATAATTATCATCATAGAAGTTTCATAAGCATGACAGGAAAAAAATCGTTCGGCCCAAAATGCAAGGATGTGTTTTTTCTTTAGTGTTGTTATCATGGCTTATGTGATTTGGGTGCTAGTGTGAGTGCAATTCCCATTACTCTTTACCAATAAATTATGAATGATATTGCACCTGCTGAAATAGAAGACATTGATCTTACTATTAAGCTTGCTAATAGAGATACTATATCACTAATTGGGATTGTTAGGGATGTTGAAGTCTTGTATGGGAAAATAAAATACCCTACTGATTTTCTTGTTCTTGGTTCCCCACAAGATGATTTTTGTCCCATTATATTTAGTACACCTTTCTTGAACACTGTTAATACTAAGATAGATTGCGAGAAAGAAACTGTTAGTGTATGTTTCGGGGATGTGTCTCATGAGTTTAATTTCTCCAAATTTCATAGACAACCCCATGGTAAAGAATTTCCTAGTAAAGATGAAATTATTGGTCTTGCTTATATTGCCGTGCCTCCTACTGATCCTTTAGAACAATATTTGCTAGACCATGAAAATGATATGTTCATGAATGAAAGAAATGAAATAGATGAAATATTTTTTAAATAGATGCCTATTTTGAAACACAATTTGTCTGTTGAGACTCTTTGAGATCCTATACCACCCAAGAGTGATCCCGTGTTTGATCTTAAACAATTGCCTGATACTTTGAAATATGCTTATCTTGATTAAAAGAAGATATATCCTGTTATTATTAGTGCTAACCTTTCAGAGCATGAAGAAAAGAAATTATTAAAAAATCTGAAGAAGCATCATGCCGCTATTGGATATACTCTGGATAATATTAAGGGCATTAGTCCAACTCTATGTCAGCACAAAATTAATATGGAACCTGATGCCAAACCTGTTGTTGATCACGAGCGACGATTAATCCAAAGATGACGGAAGTGGTAATAAATGAAATAATAAAGCTTCTGGAAGCAAGTATAATTTATCCTATTGCTGATAGTAGATGGGTAAGTCATGTTCATTGTGTCCCTAAGAAGGGAGGTATTACCGTTGTTCCTAATGATAAAAATGAATTGATCCCACAAAGAATTGTTATAGGTTATAGAATGGTAATTGATTTTCGCAAATTAAACAAAGCTACTAGGAAAGATCATTACCCTCTACCTTTTATTGATCAAACCCTAAGTGGCTTCTCTCGATAAAAATAACAAACGATGGGTAAACGAATTACTGTCGGGCAATTGATAGAACTTCAAATAATCATGACAATATCCAGGCAATGATCATTATATAGGCATCACGTCCAAGATTAGTAGACCGACTCCTGCCTGCATCTACTACTATTACCCCACACATCGACCGCTATCCAGCATGCATCTAGTGTATTAAGTTCATGGAGAAACGGGGTAATGCAATAATAACGATGACATGATGTAGACAAGATCTACTTATGTAGAAATAGACCCCATCTTGTTATCCTTAATAGCAACGATACATACGTGTCGGCTCCCCTTCTGTCACTGGGGTCAAGCACCGTAAGATCGAACCCATCACAAAGCACCTCTTCCCATTGTAAGATAAATAGATCAAGTTGGCCAAACAAACCCCAAATATCGGAGAAGAAATACGAAGCTATAAGCAATCATGCATATAAGAGATCGAAGAAGACTCAAATAACTTTCATGGATAAAAACATAGAACTGATCATAAACTCAAAGTTCATCGTATCCCAACAAACACACCGCAAAAAGAGTTACATCATATGGATCTCCAAGAGACCATTGTATTGAGAATCAAAAGAGAGAGAGGAAGCCATCTAGATACTAACTACGGACCCGTAGGTCTACAATGAACTACTCATGCATCATCGGAGAGGCACCAATGGGCATGATGAACCCCTCTGTGATGGTGTCTAGATTGGATCTGGTGGTTCTGGAACTTGCGGCGGCTGGAATTGATTTTCGCTGAATCCCCTAGGGTTTCTGGAATTGGGGTATATATAGAGCAAAGAAGCGGTGCGAGAGGCCACCGAGGTGGGCAGAACCAACCTGGGCGCGCCTGGGGGCCCAGGCGCGCCCTGGTGGGTTGTACCCCCTCGGGGCACTCCCAGGTGCATCTCTGGCCCATTTGGTGTCTTCTGGTCCATAAAAATTCCACAAAAAGTTTCGTTGCATTTGGACTCGGTTTGATATTTATTTCCAGCGATGTAAAAAACAAGCAGAAAACAGCAACTGGCACAGGGCACTATGTCAATAGGTTAGTACCAAAAAATGATATAAAATGATTGTAAAACATCCAAGAATGATAATATAACAGCATGGAACAATAAAAAATTATAGATACATTGGAGACGTATCAGACAGCGTGGTGACGGTGATGGTGAAGCTATCTTCGCAGGGCTTCGCCTAAGCACTATGAAAATATGACCGGGGGTGTAAACGGTGGAGGGGGGTGCCACACACGGCTAAGTATTTGTTCTCGGTGTGCTAGGCGCCCCCTCCCACATATATATATATATATATATATATATATATATATATATATATATATATATATATATATATATATATATATATATATATATATATATATATATAGTGATGCTATTCATCACCCAGGGTGCAGAATAAGTTATTCTTCACCCAAGGTAATCTTACGATCACTTCATAATTAAATTACATTTGGAATTCAAATAGTTACGTTCCTATTGATTCACTACGTAAAATTTGGTATAAGAAAATAAAATTATAGGTCATAAGACAAGAAAATTTAGAGGTTATGTATATTTTACACTATGTTTTTACGTTTGTAATTTTACATGACATAAATATTTTTTACGGCGATGATATATTTTCTTACGGTCTCTTTTTATGTCAGAAATAAGATAAAACTTACGGAACGTAAAATTACAGTGCACTGGTGGTAAAATATAGGGGGTGAAGAATAACTATTCCTCATATACGTATGTATATATATATATAGGTGGGGGAGGAGGGAGCAGCCAGGAGGGCACCCCAAGTAGGTCAAATCCTACTTGGGGTCCCTTCCCAAGTGGCGGACCCCTTCCTTATTTGTCGGAGGGGGAATGGAAAGGGGGAGAGGGAAGGAAGGGCGAGGCCGAATCACCCCTTTCCTTTCCCCCACTTGGGTGGCTGCCATGGGGGGTGTGCCAGTCCCATGTGGGCTGGCGTGCTCCCCTCTCGTGGCCCAATAGGCCAACTATCCTCCCGGGGTTGTCCGGTACCCGCTCCGGTACTCCAATGACTATCCAATACACTCCAAAACACTTTTGGTGTCCGAATACCATCATCCTATATATCAACATTTACCTGTCGACCATTTCGAGACTCCTCATCATGTCCGTGATCTCATCTGGGACTCCGAACAACATTCGTCACCAAATCATATAACTCATATAACACTATATCGTCAACGAACATTAAGCGTGCGGACCCTACAGGTTCGAGAACTATGTAGACATGACCGAGACACCTCTCCAGTCAATAACCAATAGCGGAACCTGGATGCCCATATTGGCTCCTACATATTCTATGAAGATCTTTATCGATCGAACCGTTATGACAACATATGTAATTCCCTTTGTCCATCGGTATGTTACTTGCCCGAGATTCGATCGTCGGTATCTTCATACCTAGTTCAATCTCGTTATCGGCAAGTCTCTTTACTCGTTCCATAATACATCATCTTGCAACTAACTCATTAGTGACTTTGCTTGCAAGGCTTCTTATGATGTGTATTACTGAGAGGGCCCAGAGGTACCTCTCCGATACTCGGTGTGACAAATGCTAATCTCGATCTATGCCAACTCAACAAACACCTTTGGAGATACCTATAGAGCATCTTTATGATCACCCAGTTACGTTGTGACGTTTGATAGCACACAACGTATTCCTCCGGTATTCGGGAGTTGCATAATCTCATAGTCAAAGGAATATGTATTTGACATTGAGAAAGCAATAGCAATAAACTGAACGATCAGTATGCTAAGCTAACGGATGGGTCTTGTCCATCACATCATTCTCCTAATGATGTGATCCTGTTATCTAATGACAACACATGTCTATGGTTAGGAAACCTTAACCATCTTTGATCAACGAGCTAGTCTATTAGAGGCTTACTAGGGACACGATATTTGCTTATGTATTCACACATATATTTAAGTTTCCGATCAATACAATTCTAGCATGAATAATAAACCTTTATCATGAATAAGGAAATATAAAGTAACAACTTTATTGTAGCCTCTAGGGCATATTTCCTTCGGTCTCCCACTTGCACTAGAGTCAGTAATCTAGATTTTTTGATGAATCTAAAACCCATGGAGTCTTGGTGCTGATCATGTTTTGCTCGCGGAAGAGGCTTATTCAATGGGTCTGCCACATTCAGATCCGTATGTACTTTGGAAATTTCTATGTCTCAATCCTTGACCTTTTCATGAATGGAGTTAAAGTATCTCTTGATGTGTTTGGTTCTCTTGTGAAACCTGGATTCCTTCGCCAAGGCATTTGCTCCAGTGTCGTCACAAAAGATTTTCATTGGACCCGATGCACTAGGTATTACACCTAGATTGGATATGAACTCCTTCATCCAGACTCCTTCATGCGCTGCTTCCGAAGCAGCTATGTACTCCACTTCACATGTAGATCCCGCCAAGACGCTCTGCCTGGAACTGCACCAACTGACAGCTACACCATTCAATAAAAATAAGTATCTGGTTTGTGACTTAGAGTCATTCGGATCAGTGTCGAAGCTAGCATCGACATAACCATGTACAACGTGCTCTTCCTCTCCTCCATAAACGAGAAACATATCCTTGGTACTTTTCAGGTACTTCAGGATGTTCTTGACCGTTGTCCATTGATCCACTCCTGCATTACTTTAGTACCTCCCTGCCAAACTTATGGCAAGGCACACATCAGGTCTGGTACGCAGCATAGCATACATGATAGAACCTATGGTTGAGGCATAGGGAATGACTTTAATTTTCTCTCTATCTTCTGCAATGGTCGGGCTTTGAGTCTGACTCAATTTCACACCTTGTAACACAAGCAAGAACCCTTTCTTTCACTAATCCATTTTGAACTTCTTCAAAACTTTATCAAGGTATGTGCTTTGTGAAAGTCCTATTAAGTGTCTCGATCTATCCCCATAGATCTTGATGCCCAATATATAAGAAGCTTCACCGAGGTCTTTCATTGAAAAATTCTTAATCAAGTATCCTTTTATACTATCCAGAAATTCTATATCATTTCCGATCAACAATATGTCATCCACATATAATATCAGAAATGCTACAGAGCTCCCACTCACTTTCTTGTAAATACAGGCTTCACCATAACTCTGTATAAAACCATATGCTTTGATCACTTTGTTAGCACCTTTAGGATCGGCAAAACCATCTGGTGCATCATATACAACTCTTCTTTAAGAAATCCATTAAGGAATGCAGTTTTGATGTCCATTTACCAGATTTCATAATTATAAAATACGGCAATTGTTAACATGATTCGGACTGACTTAAGCATCGCTACGGGTGAGAAGGTCTCATCATAGTCAACCCCTTGAACTTGTCGAAAACCTTTCCCGACAAGTCGAGATTTGTAGATGGTGACATTACCATCAGTGTCTGTCTTCTTCTTGAAGATCCATTTATTCTCAATGGCTTGCCGATCATCGGGCAAGTCCACCAAAGTCCAGACTTTGTTCTCATACATGGATCCTATCTCAGATTTCATGGCTTCAAGACATTTATCAGAATCTGGGCTCATCATAGCTTCTTCATAGTTCGTAGGTTTGCCATGGTCTAGTAACATGACTTCTAGGACACGATTACCGTACCACTCTATTGCGAAACATGCTCCGTTCGACCTACGAGGTCTAGTAGTAACTTGATCTAAAGTTTCATGATCATCATCATTAGCTTCCTCTCTAGTTGGTGTAGGCATCACGGGAACAGAGTTCTCTGATGTACTACTTTCCAAATTGAGAGAAGGTACAATTACCTCATCAAGTTCTACTTTCCTCCCACTCACTTCTTTCAAGAGAAACTCCTTCTCTAGAAATGTTCCATTCTTGGCAACAAAGATCTTGCCTTCGGATTTGTGGTAGAAGGTGTACCCAATTGTTTTCTTAGGGTATCCTATGAAGACGCACTTCTCCGATTTGGGTTTGAGCTTATCAGGCTTAAGCCTTTTGACATAAGTGTCGCAACCCCAAACTTTAAGAAACGACAGCTTAGGTTTCTTACCAAACCATAGTTCATACGGTGTCGTCTCAATGGATTTAGATGGTGCCCTATTTAACGTTAATGCGGCTGTCTCTAATGCATAATCCCAAAACGATGTGATAAATTGCTAAGAGACATCATAGATTGCACCATGTCTAATAAATTACGGTTACGACGTACGGACACACCATTACGCTGTGGTGTTCCTGGTGGCGTGAGTTGTGAAACAATTTCACATTGTTTTAAATGAAGGCCAAACTCGTAACTCAAATATTCGCCTCCATGATCAGATCGTAGAAACTTTATATTCCTGTTACGATGATTCTCCAGTTCACTCTGAAATTCTTTGAACTTTTCAAATGTTTCAGACTTGTGTTTCATCAAGTAGATATACCCATACCTACTCAAATCATCTATGAAGGTCAGAAAATAATGATACCCGCCGCGTGCCTCAACACTCATTGGACCACATACATCAGTATGTATTATTTCCAATAACTCATTAGCTCGCTCCGTTGTTCCAGAGAACGGATTTTTAGTCATCTTGCCCATGAGGCATGTTCGCAAGTATCAAATGATTCATAATCAAGTGATTCCAAAAGTCCATCCGCATGGAGTTTCTTCATGCGCTTTACACCAATGTGACCTAAACAGTAGTGCCACAAATATGTTGCACTATCATTATCAACTTTGCATCTTTTGGCATCAATATTATGAATATGTGTATCAGTACGATCAAGATTCAACAAGAATAGACCATTCATCAAGGGTGCATGACCATAAAAGATATTACGCATATAAATAGAAAAACCATTATTCTCCGATTTAAATGAATAACCGTCTCGCAATAAACAAGATCCAAATATAATGTCCATGCTCAACGCTGGCACCACATAACAATTATTTAGATCTAAAACTAATCCCGAAGGTACATGTAGAGGTAGCATGCCGATGGCGATCACATCGACCTCGGAACCATTTCTGACACGCATCGTCACCTCGTCCTTAGCCAATCTTTGTTTATTCCGCAGCTCCTGTTTCGAGTTACAAATATGAGCAACCGAACAAGTATCAAATACCCAGGCGATGCTACGAGAATTAGTAAGGTACACATCAATAACATGTATATCAAATATACCTTTGTTCACTTTGACATCCTTCTTATCTGCCAAGTATTTGGGGCAGTTCCGCTTCTAGTGACCAGTCCCTTTGCAGTAGAAGCACTCAGTTTCAGGCTTGGCTCCAGCTTTGGGCTTCTTCCCGGGAGTGGCAACTTGCTTGCCATTCTTCTTGAAGTTCCCTTTCTTTCCCTTGCCATTTTTCTTTAAACTAGTGGTCTTGTTAACCATCCACACTTGATGCTCCTTCTTGATTTCTACCTCCGCGGCCTTAAGCATTGCAAAGAGCTCAGGAATCATTTTATTCATCCCTTGCATGTTATAGTTCATCACGAAGCCTTTGTAGCTTGGTGGCAGTGATTGAAGAACTCTGTCAATAACACTAGCAACTGGAAGTTCAACTCCCAGCTGAGTCAAGTGGTTATGATACCCAGACATTTTGAGTATGTGTTCACTGACAGAACTGTTCTCCTCCATCTTGCAGCTATAGAACTTGTTGGAGACTTCATATCTCTCAACCCGGGCATTTGCTTGAAATATTAACTTCAACTGTTGGAACATCTCATATGCTCCATGATGTTCAAAAGGTCTTCGAAGTCCCCGTTCTAAGCCGTAAAGCATGGCACACTAAACTATTGGGTAGTCATCAGATCGAGCTTACCAGATGTTCATAACATCATCTTCAGCTCCTGTGCATCAAGGACATAATTCTTCTATGGAGCAATGAGGATAATCCTCAAGTTACGGACCCAGTCCGTGTTGTTTCTACCATCATCTTTCAACTTAGCTTTCTCTAGGAAGGCATTAAATTCAGGGGAACGGTAGCTCGGGCCATTGATCTACAACATATATATGCAAAACTATAAGACTATTCATGATAAATTAAGTTCAACTAATCAAATTACTAATGTGTCGTGGGAAACCACGACCACCTATGGGTCCATGAGCCCCTTGTGGTTCGGCAAGGGGGATGATCATGTTGCACGAAGAGCAGAAAACCGTAGCGCGGCACGACAGAGATCACACGGGTGATTTACCCAGGTTTGGGCCGCCGCGAGGCATAAACCCTACTCCTACTTTGGGTGGATTGATGGTGGGATATGGTGGAAACGTAGCGCTCTTGCCCGGCAGGGTGCCTCTGGGCGAGAACGGCTATGCGCGTACGGGTGTACAAAGGTCTGAATCCTTTCTATGTTTGACATGGGCCTCCTTTTATAGCTCAAGGGGTCACCACAGTGGCAAATCAGTGCTATCGTACCTAACTCTGCAGGTGGACAAAGCGCATTAAATGCGCCGCTTAGTGTCACATCACAGCGCGCCCGACAAGCCTTGCCGGGCTGTTTTGCTAGCTTCACACCTGCTTGCTTGACACGTCTCAGGACGAGTGTCATTTGGAGGTGTTTTCCGTAGAAAGTGGCCGCCATGTGGCAAGAAGCAGCCTCTTTGTCACTTGGGGGCTTGACACTGCACTGATCGATGGCTTGCGTTGCTATGAGGTGGAGCGGTGAAGCCCTGGCGAGGTAGTCCGCCCTTGCTGTGCCTGGCAGGCCTGCCAGGGCCGTCTGGAGGCTTGTCTTCGGGATAACCTAGACCCCGCTAGGCTCGCCTGCCTGGTAGGGGAGGTTTTCCCCCTTAGTGATATCTTGCTTCCTTTGACTTGACTTGGCCTTCTTGATCTGCACTTCGATTACTCAAGGAAATGATCTCTCTTGCATGGTCTGGTCTTGGATATTGTAATCTTGATCTTGGGCATGTGCACAGTCCGGGCAACAGACCCAGGGTTTCTTGCACCGACAGGAGTCCCCGGGCCTGGCCTGAACGCGCTGTCGGGTGTCGTCAGGGTAGGCCCCAACCGGTGCACAGGCGAGAGGGTGGTAGCTGCTAGTCCTTTGAGATTTTCTTTGATTCTTCATTAACCTGAGCCCAGGTCAGTTTCCGGTTCTCCCGTGCGTCGCATAACGCCAATTGCAGTGGGGCCACTTTTGTAATGGCCCATGAATGACTTTAACGCACAGGCGAGTAACTGCCAATTAACTCTCCCACCATGCTCTTATCCTTAGCCATGTATGCTGCATGCATTGAGTGGGGTAGGTAACGGAGGCGCATGGTGCGGGAGAGCGTCAAGGCAGAGGCCCGGCCTTCTTGGATTGGTGGACGAGGACGGTGGTTACTCACCGGGGGATCAGCCCCCAGCCCCAGCCTGCCTATAAAAGGAGGGGCGGGGAGTAGTGGGAGTATTCATCCACACACAGTTCTCCTCCTATGCCCTTGCTTTCTTCTGGTTATGTTGAAAGGGAGAGACCGGGGCCAGGCCCCAGGCCCTTGCTTGGGGTTGGTGACGTCGAATGCTAGTGTCGATGCTCGGGGAGTGAGTCTGGTCCAAGCCTTGAGGAGATGCGGTGAGCGAGCCGCTCGTAGCGCGAGAGATATCAAGCTTCCCCATTGTGGGGGAATGCTTGCCTCCTCTACTCGGGACGGCTATCTGGTGCGAAGCGCTGGATCTTGCCACGTTCAGCCACAGCCCGCCATCCATACGGCTGGGTTCTTGGGGCTTCCGACGCCTATCCGGGATGCAGGGCTCGGGGTTGTCGGTAATCCCAGCACTACCCCTTCCAGCGGAGCCGAGGTTGACACCGAAGAGAGGGGTACCCTCCTGCTCGCTGAGGTGGGGAACGGTGCTTCACGCGCGCCCTGGCCGTCTGCCGCTTCTCCGAGGAAGGTGACGGGCCGGGGGTCCAGCGTTTCCCTAGAATGGTGGTGATGGAGAGAAAACGATGGAAGACGGAGAAGAGGGGTGGTAGGGCGTCAGGTCGGAGTATGATGGCACCGATGCCTTCGTCTCGTATTGGCGACCTGCCGCCTCGTCTTTCCGTTCTTCCACTCCCTCCCCGACACCATCATCACCGGCCTCTTGGTAGCCAGGGAGGGGGCCGCTCTCTTGGTGCCTTCGCCTCCTCCAGCAGTCTTCCAGCTGAGATCCGGCAGTCCCCCTGCCGGTGCTTGTGCTGGGGCTTCTCGCTGGTCCTAGAGGTGGTGACCAAGGCACTGACGAGCTGCTCCTTCTGCCCTCCTCCTTCGCAGCCTCGCCACTCTCAATCTTGTCAGGCTGCGCCTGGCAAGCCCCTGATGGGATCGGGTTGGGCGTCGGCTCAGGCACTCCTTTTGCCCTCTTCGCTTCAAACCGCAGTACCTGGGGGAAGAGGAGCAGGAGAGGGGGATTACGGGTCACTTATCATTTTTCAATCTAAAATCTATAGGCACTTGCCAAACTTTAGTTCAAATTATGTAATCTCTTTTATCCATGTTTGCGTCCTGTAAGATTTGTACTCGTTGATCAACATGTTCAATGAAAAATAAAAACCTTGTCGGGTACTTGTGCATGTAATGTGTCCATGCAGAGGTGGGATGCCTCTATATGTTTAAGTAAACAAGTTTTCCTCGGCAGGCTACCCTGCCGGTACCCTCAGTGTGCTACCGCGGAGCTAGGCCTGCCGGGCAGGAATCGTAAAGAGGGACCAACACCCCCCCTCCCGCCAACCTTCTCGTCAAAGGCCACTGCAACCATCCCGACTGAAGCAACGTTCGAGTCAAGGGATGGGAGCACCTAAGTTTTGAAGGTGGCGAGGTTTTCTTATGCACAAGTCTCTACTTACAGAACACGTATGGATAAGAGAGAGTACTTATCTGCTTGGCTTGCCGGGGGATCGCAATGTAGGCACGTCTTCTCTTCTCCTCTTCGGGACCAAGTCCACGGTTGGAGCCTGCAGTTTTATGTAGATGAAAATGATGCCACATGCGATCTTATCTACATGAACATGCAATGCTCATGATATGCTTATGCATGCATGCAATTTGTCGGGGGGGGCCCAGCGCTTCATTTATTTCTCAATTGCTCAGGGTCTGCGCCTGGCTTTGTACAAGGGGTTGCATGCAACTAAGGCAAGGCCTGTACAAAAGGGTGGCTGCCGGGCAGGGCCCGACAGCCGCGCCTTACGGGTAGGACTTGCGGAGATACTCAATGTTCCCTGAGTTTTGCAACTTAATGCCATCTTCGGTCTCCAGACAGACTACGCCAGGTCTGGTGACTCGTACTACCTGGTAAAGGCCTTCCCACTTCAGCGTCAACTTGTTTGTACCCTTGGCGGACTGAACGCGCCTAAGGACAAGGTCGCCTTCCTCAAACCTCCGGGCATGAACCCTGCGGCTATGATAGCGACACAGGGCTTTCTCGTAGCATGCAACACACGTAGCATCCCAGAGACGGTACTCCTTGAGTAGCACAGCGTCATCACGCCGGTGTTGTTCCTGCGCTACTTCATCATAGGCAAGTACTCGAGGTGACTCGTAAATGAGTTCCGTGGGGATAACTACTTCTGCCCCATAGACTAGGGAGAAGGGAGTCTGCCCGGTAGCTCGATTTGGTGTCGTTCTGAGATACCAAAGAACCACCGGCAACTCATCGATCCACCACCTGCAACACTTCTGTAGCTTCTCGAAGGTTCTCGTCTTGAGTCCTCACAACACTTCAGCGTTCGCCCTCTCAGCTTGCCCGTTGCTCCTTGGATGAACAATAGAGGCAAATGAGACATTGCTTCCGAGAGCATGAACATATTGCTTGAAGGCGTGGCTCGTGAATTGGGTGCCATTGTCAGCGATGATCCGGGCAGGAATTCCAAAGCAGCACACCAATCCTTTCAAGAACTTGATAGCTGACTGAGTAGTGACCTTTCTCATGGGCTCTACTTCCGGCCACTTTGTAAACTTGTCGATTGCAACGAACAATAATTCAAAGCCCCCGGTAGCACGGGGGGAAAGGGCTGAGGATATCGAGCCCCCAGACCGAAAACGGCCATGACAAAGGGATTGTCTGAAGAGCTTGGGCAGGCAGGTGGATATTCTTGGAATGGAACTGGCAGGCTTCAACTTGGTGACTAGCTCGACCGCATCGTGGAGGGCTGTGGGCCAATAAAATCCTTGCCGGAAAGCTTTCCCAACCAAGGCCCTTGATCCAATGTGGGAGTCGCACATGCCTTTGTGTATCTCCGCCAGCAGTTCCCTTCCTTCTTCCTGGCAGATGCACATCAATTTCACACCGTTTGGCCTCCTTCTGTACAGCGTGTCATCAACGAACTGATACATACTGGCCCTCTAGGCTACTCTTTCGGCTTCTTCTTGCTCTTCGGGAAGTTCTCCAGTTTGGAGGAAACGGACTATGTGCCACGCCCAAGTTGGAGCCTGAGGCTCGGTAACGAGGACTAATAACACCTCCTCCTTCGTGGGAGTGCACCCTTCGACCGCGAGGACCGGTGGTCTGGTGGGAGGGGATAGCTCAGCGACCGAAGGGGAGTTGTTCCCGCCAGGTTCTCTGCCGGGAGCCTCGAGAGGTTCTACCGGGATATGCTTGTCGGAGTACAGTTTCCTCCTCTTCTGGGCCATTGTTGCCGGGATACGAAGGGCTGAGTCAGATGGAGGACAAACGTCCCTGGTTCCACAAGGAGCTTTTGCGCATCACACTTTGACAGATGATCAGCAATGCTATTTTCCGCACGGGGTACGTGCTTTGTTTGCAATCCGTCAAAGCGCTCCTCCAACTTTCTTACTTCCTCGACGTATGCCTCCATCAGTGGACTTTAGTAGTCCTTGTTGACTTGTCTCATCACAAGCTGTGAATCTTCATGGATGATCAACTTCTTGATTCCCAACTCTGTTGCTATGCTAAGCCCAGCAAGGAGCCCTTCGTACTCTGCAGTATTATTGGTAGCCTTCTCCCGAGGAAAATGCATCCGGATGACGTACTTCAGGTGTTCTCCAGTGGGAGGAACGAGAAGCACGCCAGCCCCTGCACCTTGCAGGGAAAAAGCACCATCGAAATACATGATCCATTCTTGGGATGCTTCCTTGCCGGGGATAACTGTCTCCAATACTTCTTCATCAGGGAGTTGGCGTCCATTCCGCGATAAACTCTGCCAATGCTCTGCTCTGGATTATTGTTGATGTCCTCTCAAACTTCAAACCAAAGTTGGATAACTCCAATGCCCACTCCACTATCCTACCAGTAGCTTCAGGGTTTCGGAGTATCCGTTGCAAAGGAAAACGAGTGACAACCATGACCTCATGGGCTTGGAAGTAGTGGTGCAGTTTCCTTGAGGCCATGACAAGGCCAAAAATCAACTTTTGCACGCTAGAGTACCTGGATCTAACCCCCTGCAATAGGGTGCTGGCGAAGTACACTGGGCGTTGCACCAACTTTTTCTTTGCCGCAACCTTAGGGCTGCCTCCGCTGCTTTGCTCCTCTCTGTCTTGATCTACATCTGACTTTGCCGAGGTATGCTCGCTTTCCTACCCGGAAGGGACACTGTCTATGGTTGCCGCTTCTTCTACTTCCTGCTGCACTACTAGTGCTGCACTAACCACTTGATTAGTTGCCGCTAGGTATAGCAGCAACGGCCTTGTGGTTTGCGGGCAACCAAAGTGGGCACAGAGGACAAGTAGGTCTTCAAATATTGCAGTGTAGCGTCTGCCTCTGGAGTCCACTCCATGGGTCCTACCTTCTTCAAGATTTTGAAGAACGGCAAGGCACGCTCGGCAGACTTGGAGCTGAACCTGCTAAGCGCGGCAACACACCCAGTCAAATGCCTCACATCCTTAACTTTGTTAGGTGCTTGAATCTGCTCGATGGCCTTGATCTTATCGGGGTTGGCCTCTATCCCGCGATGGGACACAAAGAAGCCAAGTAGCTTGCCGGAAGGAATGCCAAACACACAGTTCTCCGGGTTCAGCTTCAAGTTCATCTTGCGCAGATTAGCAAACGTCTCTTCTAAGTCCTGGATGAGGGTCGATCTGTCCTTTGTTTTGACCACAATATCATCCATGTAAGCTTCAATGTTTCTGTGCAACTGTAACTCAAAACCAAGCTGGACTGCCCATGCAAAAGTGGATGTGGCGCTCTTCAACCCGAAAGGCATTCGTACGAAGCAGTATGTGCCACATGGGGTGATGAATGAGGTCTTATCTTCATCCTCCCTCGACATGAAGATTTCGTGGTATCCAGAGTATGCATCCAGAAAAGAAAGCAGGTCACACCCGGAGGAGGAATCCACAATCTGGTCGATGCACAGCAAGGGAAACGGGTCCTTCGGGCATCCCTTGTTCAGATCCGTGAAATCTATGCACAACCTCCATTTCCCATTAGCCTTCCGTACCACCACAGGATTTGATAACCATGTTGGATGCAGTACCCCTCTGACCGGACCAGCTGCCTCCAGTTTCTTGATCTCCTCGGCAATGAACTGCTGCCGCTCCAAGGCTTGCTTTCGGACTTTCTGCTTAACAGGCGGGCATGTGGGCAGACAGCTAGGTGCTGCTTGATTACCTCCCTGGGAACACCGGGGACATCAGATGGTTGCCAGGCAAACACATCGATATTTGCCCGTAGGAAGGCAACAAGCGCGCTTTCCTATTTGTCATCGAGGGTGGCACTGATAGTGAAAGTACCATCAGTGCCATCCAGCCCTGCCGGGACCTTTTTCACAGTGGGTGCAGTGGCCTTGGATTTCTTACAGTTGGAACTTTCTGGCAAGTCATCGACGGGCTCAAGGCACTCCGAAGAGGTACGTTTCCCGGATTCCTTGCAGGCATCCTTGCTACCTTTCTTCTTGCTTTCCTTGGCGGGAACAGTGGCTTCAGCGGCCTCTGCCGTGACTGCTTCTTGGTACATCTTGTCCACGTGAATGATTGCGTCCTTTTCGTCTGACGGAATGAAGATGACGCCTATCGGCCTTGGCATCTTCGATGTGTTGTAGGCATAGTGGGATGCCGCCATGAATTTGGCTAGAGCTGGGCGACCAAGGATTCCATTGTATAGCAGGGGGAGGTTGACCACATCCAAAACGATCTTCTCAATCCGGTAATTCAACTCTCCCCCAAATGTTACCGGCAACGTGATCTTCCCTTTAGGACGACTCCTGCCGGGGTTGACTCCTTGAAACGTGCCAGTAACCTCAAGTTCTTCCTCTATTATCTGAAGTTTGCTGATGACCTTCGAAGAGATCAGATTCAACCCGGCCCCATCGTCAACCAACATCTTTGTGACTTTGAGGTTGCGGATTGTTGGCGAGACTAACAACGTCAAGCACCCTACTGAAGTGGTGCGGTCAGGGTGGTCCTCTTCATCGAAGATGATGGGCGTGCGGGACCACTTGAGCGGAGTCCGAGAATCTGCTGCTGGCTCCATGGCATTGACTTCACGTGCCCACTGTTTAAGTTGGCGGTGAGAGGAGTGCAGAGATGCACCCCTGTCAATGCACAGGGCGTCACTGGCCTTCTGGTACTCCTGCTCGCTGGTTTCCTCTTCATCCCCTCCATCACTTTCATCATTCCAATCCTCCTTCTCACGGCCTCTGGCGGGTTTTCCTTGATTCCGAGGGGCCTGGCCGGGGCGACTTGCTTCACCGCCTCGTCCCTTCCCGCCAGCGCCATTCTGACCTTTTTCCTTATCTCGCTTCTCATACTCAGCCCTCTGCTTCTTGACAAGCTGTTCAACCTGATGACACTCATGAAGATCGTGGCCCTTGGTCCGATGGATCTTGCAGTACGGCCCATCACATTATCCAGCCTTCTCGGCAACCGCAGCCTCCCGGCAATTAGTGCACGCGGCAACTTCCTTGTCGGGGGCTTCGTTCTTAACCTTCTTGCCGGTACTAGGCATGCCCGATCCCTCAACGGTCATTACTGCCTTATCTTTGTGCCTTTTGTTGTGCTTCTTGTTCTTCTTCTTCTGACTGGTGGCCTCGTCATCATCCTCTGAGTCGATGTCAACGCCATCCTCTTCTCTGGGGAGCCGCCTCCCCTCTTCCACCCGAGCACACTTGTCCACTAGAGTGTAAAGCTCTTTCACAGTCTTGGGCAATCAAACGTTCATCTTGGAACATATCCGACCGTTGCGCATGTTGGATTGGAACGCAGCTATGACAGCTTCCGGGTGGATATCTGGAATATTCCTGTGTACTCGGCTGAACCTCTGCATGTACTTCCACAGAGTCTCCCCTTCCTTCTGCGGGAGGAGCTGCAAGTCGCTGGGCCGTCCTGGTTCCTGATGGCCGCCCGTGAAGGCGCCAACGAACTCATGGCACAGGTCAACCAGGACGAAATGGAGTTCTCTGACAGGTGCATCAACCAAGACCTCACATTTGGCTTGAGTGCCAAAGGGAAGTAATTGGCGAACACTTTCTCGTCTCTGCCTCCAGCAGTTTGAACAGCGATGGTGTAGATGCTCAAGAACTCTGCCGGGTTCAGTCCCCCATCATACTTCTTTGGTATCTCAGGCTTGAACGTGCGAGCGGACGGCCAACGGACTTGCCGCAGCACAGGGGTGAAAGCGGGGCACCCAGCATCGAAAGGCAGGTACCCAGCCCCGCCGAGCGCGGGCTCGTCAACGATGGGGCCGTCACGCCCATCGGGCTGGTGGTGGTTGTCGCGACGTCGCTCGATGGTGACATGCGCACCTTCCCTCTGCCTGTTCTCCGGGGCTCGCAGTTGGCCTTGACGCACTTGAGGGTCGGATGAAGCCATTGATACGTCATCGAGCTCTCGGTCGCGTGGCCCTCGCGTTGGTTGCCGCAGAGGGGATTGCACCATGCGGGTGGTCCCTCCCGTCCAGCCAGCAGCATGGGCTGTCGTCGTCGCCTGGGGAGGCTGTCGCGGGCCAGCTTGTTGGGATCATCCCGCCTCGGCGAAGCCAATCGGGCTCTGAATGGTGGCTCTCAACTCATCCATCTGATCAGCTGCCGTAGGAAATCTCAGTAGCAGTTGGGCCCGCTCCATGGCCTCCGAAGCGGTGCTTGGCATGGGTGATGATGATGTAGATCGTAGTGTCGCCCGGCTCCTGATGGTGCCGACGGTGGCCGCGCCATGCTCTTCGCCATCGTGAGCCAGCTGCATGAATGGTGTGATGATGAGGTGGAGGCGCTTGTGGACCAGCGGCTCCGTTTGGCGCATTGGCCGAGTCATCTCGCACCGGGGGTGGTTGATACGTCCATTTTGCATCATGCTTTTATATCGATATTTATTGCATTATGGGCTGTTATTACACGTTATCTCACAATACTTATGTCTATTCTCTCTTATTTTACAAGGTTTACAAAAGGAGGGAGAATGCAGGCAGCTGGAATTCTGGGCTGGAAAAGGAGCAAATACTAGAGACCTATTCTGCACAACTCCAAAAGTCCTGAAACTCCACGAAAGTTATTTTTGGAAATAATAAAAAAATACTGAGCGGAAGAAATACATCAGGGGGCCACCACCTGTCCACGAGGGTGGGGGGCGCGCCCTACCCCCCAGGGCGCGCCCCCCTTCCTCGTGGGCCCCCTGTTGGCTCTCTGGTGGCCATCTTCTGCTACATGAAGTCTTTCGTCCAGGAAAACATCATAAGCAACCTTTCGGGACGAGACTCCGCCGCCACGAGGCGGAACCTTGGCGGAACCAATCTAGGGCTCTGGCAGAGCTGTTCTGCCGGGGACACTTCCCTCCGGGAGGGGGAAATCATCGCCATCGTCATCACCAACGCTCCTCTCATTGGGAGAGGGCAATCTCCATCAACATCTTCACCAGCACCATCTCCTCTCAAACCCTAGTTCATCTCTTGTATCCAATTCTTGTCTCCAAGTCCGGGATTGGTACTAGTAGGTTGCTAGTAGTGTTGATTACTCCTTGTAGTTGATGCTAGTTGGTTTATTTGGTGGAAGATCATATGTTCAGATCCTTTATGCATATTAATACCCCTCTGATTATGAACATGAATATGCTTTGTGAGTAGTTACGTTTGTTCCTGAGGACATGGGAGAAGTCTTGCTATTAGTAGTCATGTGAATTTGGTATTCGTTCGATATTTTGATGAGATGTATGTTGTCTATCCTCTAGTGGTGTTATGTGAACGTCGACTACATAACACTTCACCATTATTTGGGCCTAGAGGAAGGCATTGGGAAGTAATAAGTAGATGATGGGTTGCTAGAGTGACAGAAGCTTAAACCCTAGTTTATGCGTTGCTTCGTAAGGGGCTGATTTGGATCCATATGTTTCATGCTATGGTTAGGTTTACCTTAATACTTTTGTTGTAGTTGCGGATGCTTGCAATAGAGGTTAATCATAAGTGGGATGCTTGTTCAAGTAAGAACAGCACCCAAGCACCGGTCCACCCACATATCAAATTATCAAAGTACCGAACGCGAATCATATGAACGTGATGAAAACTAGCTTGACGATAATTCCCATGTGTCCTCGGGAGCGCTTTTCTCTATATAAGAGTTTGTCCAGGCTTGTCCTTTGCTACAAAAAGGATTGGGCCACCTTGCTGCACTTTATTTACTTTTGTTACTTGTTGCTCGTTACAAATTATCCTATCACAAAACTATCTGTTACCTACTTATTTCAGTACTTGCAGAGAATACCTTGCTGAAAACCGCTTATCATTTCCTTCTGCTCCTCGTTGGGTTCGACACTCTTACTTATCGAAAGGACTACGATAGATCCCCTATACTTGTGGGTCATCAAGACTCTTTTCTGGCGCCGTTGCCGGGGAGTGAAGCGCCTTTGGTAGGTGGAATTTGGTAAGGAAAAATTTATATAGTGTGCTGAAATTTACTGTCACTTGTTACTATGGAAAGTAATCCTCTGAGGGGCTTGTTCGGGGTATCTTCACCCCGACCAGTAGAGCAAAGAGTTGCTCCTCAACCTACTGAACCTACTGAAATGAAAATGAGAATGAAATGTTCACTTTGAGATTCCTTCGGGTATGTTAGAAAAACTGCTAGCTAATCCTTTTGCAGGAGATGGAACAAAGCATCCTGATGAGCACCTAATATATGTGGATGAAGTTTGTGGATTATTTAAGCTTGCAGGTATACCCGGTGATATTATTAAGAGGAAGGTCTTCCCTTTATCTTTGAAGGGAGACGCATCGACATGGTATAGGCTATGTGATGATATGGGATCATGGAACTACAAACGATTGAAATTGGAATTTCATTAGAAATTTTATCCTATGCATCTTGTTCATTGTGATCGCAATTATATATATAATTTTTGGCCTCGCGAAGGAGAAAGCATCGCTCAAGCTTGGGGAGGCTTAAATCAATGTTATATTCATGCCCCAATCATGAGCTCCCAAGAGAAATAATTATTCAAAGTTTTTATGCTCGGCTTTCTGATAACAATCGCACCATGCTCGATACTTCTTGTGCTGGCTCTTTTATGATGAAGACTATTGAATTCAAATGGGATTTATTGAATAGAATTATCTGAAGATTGGGATCTCGACGAAGGTAAGGAGTCAGGTATGACACCTAAGTTTGATTGTGTTAAATCTTTTATGGATACCGATGTTTTCCATAAATTTAGCACTAAATATGGACTTGACTCTGAGATAGTAGCTTCTTTCTGTGAATCTTTTCCTACTTATGTTGATCTCCCCAAGGAGAAGTGGTTTAAATATCATCCTCCCATAGAAGTAAAAGTAGCTGCACCTATTAAAGTTGAAGAAAAGACTGTCACTTATAATGATCCTGTTGTTCCTACTTCTTATGTTGAGAAACCACCTTTCCCTGTTAGAATAAAGGATCATGCTAAAGCTTCAACTGTGGTTCGTAAAAGCAATATTAGAACTTATACACCTCCTGAGCAAATTAAAGTTGAACCTAATATTGCTATTGTTAAAGATCTCTTGTCTGATAATATTGATGGGCATGTTATTTATTTCTGTGAGGAAACTGCTAGAATTGCCAAACCTTGTGCTAAAGATAAACATAGACCTGTGGTAGGCATGCCTGTTATTTCTGTTAAAATAGGAGATCATTGTTATCATGGCTTATGTGATATGGGTGCTAGTGCTAGTGCCATACCTATTGACTTATACAAAGAAATTAAGCATGATATTGCACCTGCTGAGTTAGAAGATATTGATGTCACAATTAAACTTGCCAATAGAGATACTATTTCACCAATGGGAATTGTTAGAGATGTTGAAGTCTTGTGCGGGAAAACTAAATATCCTGCTGATTTTCTTGTTCTTGGTTCCCCACAAGATAGCTTTTGTCCCATTATATTTGGTAGACCCTTCTTGAACACCGTTAATGCTAAGATAGACTGCGAAAAGGATGTTGTTACTATTGGTCTAGGTGATATGTCTCATGAGTTTAATTTCTCTAAATTTCGTAGACAACACCGTGAAGAGGAATTACCTAGTAAGGATGAAATTATGTCTTGCTTCTATTGTCGTACCTCCTAGTGATCCTTTAGAACAATATTTGCTAAACCATGAAAATGATATGTTTATGAATGAAAGAAGGGAAATAGATGAAGTATTCTTTAAACAGGAACCTATCCTGAAACACAATTTGCCTGTTGAAATCCTAGGGGATCCTCCTCCACCCAAGGGTGATCCCGTGTTTGGGCTTAAACCGTTGCCTGATACTCTTAAATATGCTTATCTTGGTGAAAAGAAGATATATCCTGTTATTATTAGTGCTAACCTTTCAGAGCATGAAGAAGAAAGATTATTGAAAACTCTGAGGAAGCACCGTGCTGCTATTGGGTATACTCTTGATGATCTTAAGGGCATTAGTCCTACTCTATGTCCACATAAAATAAATTTGGAAGAAGATGCCAAACCAGTTCGTGATCATCAACGACAGCTGAATCCTAAGATGAAAGAAGTGGTAAGAAAGGAAATACTAAAGCTCCTTGAGGCAGGTATAATTTATCCCGTTGCCGATAGTCAGTGGGTAAGTCCTGTCCATTGTGTCCCTAAGAAGGGAGGTATTACCGTCGTCCCTAATGATAAAGATGAATTGATTCCGCAAAGAATTATTACAGGTTATAGGATGGTAATTGATTTCCGCAAATTAAATAAAGCTACTAAGAAAGATCATTACCCCTTACCTTTTATTGATATGCTAGAAAGATTATCCAAACATACACATTTTTGCTTTCTAGATGGTTATTCTGGTTTCTCTCAAATACCTGTGTCAGCCAATGATCAATCAAAGACTACTTTTACTTGCCCTTTTGGTACTTTTGCTTATAGACGTATGCCTTTTGGTTTATGTAATGCACCTGCTACCTTTCAAAGATGCATGATGGCTATATTCTCTGACTTTTGTGAAAAGATTTGTGAGGTTTTCATGGACGATTTCTCCGTCTATGGATCCTCTTTTGATGATTGCTTGAGCAACCTTGATCGAGTTTTGCAGAGATGTGAAGAAACTAATCTTGTCTTGAATTGGGAAAAGTGCCACTTTTTGGTTAATGAAGGTATTGTCTTGGGGCATAAAGTTTCTGAAAGAGGTATTGAGGTTGATAAAGCCAAGGTTGATGCTATTGAAAAGATGCCATGTCCCAAGGACATCAAAGGTATAAGAAGTTTCCTTGGTCACGCCGGGTTTTATAGGAGGTTCATTAAGGACTTCTCAAAAATTTCTCGGCCTCTGACTAATTTATTACAAAAAGATATACCATTTGTCTTTGATGATGATTGTGTAGAAGCATTTGAAATACTTAAGAAAGCATTGATCTCTGCACCTATTGTTCAGCCACCTGATTGGAATTTACCCTTTGAAATTATGTGTGATGCTAGTGATTATGCTGTAGGTGCTGTTCTAGGGCAAAGAGTTGATAAGAAATTAAATGTTATTCAATATGCTAGTAAAACTCTAGACAATGCTCAGAGAAATTATGCTACTACTGAAAAAGAATTCTTAGCAGTTGTATTTGCTTGTGATAAGTTCAGACCTTATATTGTTGATTCTAAAGTAACTATTCACACGGATCATGCTGCTATTAAATATCTTATGGAAAAGAAAGATGCTAAACCTAGACTTATTAGATGGGTTCTCTTGCTACAAGAATTTGATTTGCATATTGTTGATAGAAAGGGAGCTGAGAACCCCGTTGCAGACAACTTGTCTAGGTTAGAAAATGTTCTTGATGACCCACTACCTATTGATGATAGCTTTCCTGATGAACAATTAAATGTCATAAATGCTTCTCGTACTGCTCCATGGTATGCTGATTATGCTAATTACATTGTTGCTAAATTTATACCACCTAGTTTCACATACCAGCAAAAGAAAAAGTTTTTCTATGATTTGAGACATTACTTTTGGGATGACCCACATCTTTATAAAGAAGGAGTAGATGGTGTTATTAGACGTTGTGTACCTGAGCATGAACAAGAACAGATCCTACGCAAGTGTCACTCCGAAGCTTATGGAGGACACCACGCTGGAGATAGAACTGCACATAAGGTATTGCAATCCGGTTTTTATTGGCCTACTCTCTTCAAGGATGCCCGTAAGTTTGTCTTATCTTGTGATGAATGTCAAAGGATTGGTAATATTAGTAGATGTCAAGAAATGCCTATGAATTATTCACTTGTTATTGAACCTTTTGATGTTTGGGGCTTTGATTATATGGGACCTTTTCCTGCCTCTAATGGATACACACATATTTTAGTTGCTGTTGATTACGTTACTAAGTGGGTAGAAGCTATTCCAACTAGTAGTGCTGGTCATAAGACCTCTATTAAGATGCTTAAAGAAGTTATTTTTCCGAGGTTTGGAGTCCCTAGATATTTAATGACTGATGGTGGTTCACATTTTATTCATGGTGCTTTTCGTAAAATGCTTGCTAAATATGATGTTAATCATAGAATTGCATCTCCTTATCACCCACAGTCTAGTGGTCAAGTAGAACTGAGCAATAGAGAGCTCAAATTGATTTTGCAAAAGACAGTTAATAGATCTAGAAAGAATTGGTCCAAGAAACTTGCTGATGCATTATGGGCCTACAGAACTGCATATAAAAATCCTATGGGTATGTCTCCGTATAAAATGGTTTATGGAAAAGCATGTCACTTACCTTTCGAACTAGAACATAAGGCCTATTGGGCTATTAAAGAGCTCAATTATGATTTCAAACTTGCCGGTGAGAAAAGGTTATTTGATATTAGCTCACTTGATGAATGGAGAACCCAAGCTTATGAAAATGCCAAGTTATTTAAGGAAAAAGTTAAAAGATGGCATGACAAACGGATACAAAAGCGTGAGTTTAATGTAGGTGACTATGTATTGCTATACAACTCTCGTTTAAGATTTTTCGCAGCAAAACTTCTCTCTAAATGGGAAGGTCCTTACGTTATCGAGGAGGTCTATCGTTCCGGTGCCATAAAAATCAACAACTTCGAAGGCACAAATCCGAAGGTGGTGAACGGTCAAAGAATCAAACATTATATCTCAGGTAATCCTATAAATGTTGAAACCAATGTTACTGAAACCGTAACCCCAGAGGAATACATAAGGGACACTTTCCGGAACGTTTCAGACTCCAAAAAGGAATAGGTATGTGGTACGGTAAGTAAACCGACTCCAGAACAGTTTTTATGGCAATATTTCTCCGTTTTGGAATATTTAGAAAAATAGAAAAATAAGAAGCAGTCCGGGAAGGACACGAGGCCTCCACGAGGGTGGAGGGCGCGCCCTACCCTACTGGGTGCGCCCCCCTACCTCGTGGGCACCTCGTGTGCTCTCCGGACTCCGTTTTCTTGCACGATACGTATTTTGGTCGGTAAAAATTCATTATATAATCTCCCGAAGGTTATGACCCCTGTATCACACAAATATCCTATGTTCTTGTTTCGGGCTGTTTTTCTGACAGATCTGGATTATCATGACGTCTCCAAGTGCCCCCAAGGACAAGTTCTTCGAGAAGGTCATCAACCCTTACCTCGCGGAGGTGCTGCGACACCCTCAAACCATTGAGATGCGTGATGGGTTGCCGCACATCCGCGATGTTGAGGGACCGAAGGGGATCGGAAGCGTGGAGACGAGGCTTGAAGCAATGGAGCAACAAGTTTTCAAGTGCCAGGGGATGGTGGAACGTGGACTCAACTCCAACCACATGATGATCGCGGAGTTCACCAACAACCACAAGCGGGACGCCAACAACATCAGGGAGACCATCTTCAAGCTTCACGAGAAGATCGAGCACCTTCAAGCCCAAATCTATGACCTGCAAAACCAAAACTGTGAGTATGAATATAGATTCAAAAGGATGAGTTTGGCTGCAGATTTGAGGATCCCGGAGACTCGATCATCCTTCTATGATGGTGAGCCTATGCCTTGGAAGATGGAAGACAAGCCCACATCATCAACAACACCGCCACCTTCCTCACCAACAAAGGAGACATAATCACATGGGTATGGGCACTCCCCTTGGCAACTTCCAAGCTTGGGGGAGATGCCCCGGTATCGTATCACCATCACACTCCTATCTTTACCGCTTTTCTTAGTTCGATCCTATTAGTAGTATCTTGATCTAGTAGAATAAAGTTTTGGTATGATCTAGTTTTGAGTTTTGCTTTATGATCTCTCTTTGTAATCGAGTCCGTGAGCTATATAATAAAGATTAGTGTTGAGTCAAGGGCTTTATCTTGCTATGATCTTGAGTGAATAAAAGAAAAGAGAAAATAACAAAAAGAAACAAAGAGATCATATTGATCTTATTGAGAGTAATGACTTCATATAGAAACAGTATGATGATCAAAAGTTGTTGGGAGTTGGCAAACATAGCTTTGGTCATCGTTGCAATTAATAGGAAGTAATAAAGGAAGAGAGGTCTCACATATAAATATACTATCTTGGACATCTTTTATGATTGGGGGCACTCATTAAAATATGACATGCTAAAGAGTTGATGTTGGACAAGGAAGACAACGTAATGGGTTATGTTTTCTTATATCTGAGATAAAGTATATTGTCATGGACCATCCAACATGTTGAGCTTGCCTTTCACCCTCATGCTAGCCAAATTCTTTGCACCAAGTAGAGATACTACTTGTGCTTCCGAATACCCTTAAACCAGTTTTGCCATGAGAGTCCACCATATCGACCTATGGATTGAGTAAGATCCTTCAAGTAAGTTGTCATCGGTGCAAGCAATAAAAATTGCTCTCTAAATATGTGATAGAGGCAAAGGTGACCCGTCTTTCGATGAGATGGTGGCTATCGTTTTGGAGGAAGTCGATTTTGACGATCCGACTACGAACGTGCGAGGACGTCGCGCCTTAGCAATCGCTAAACCAACTCCGAAAGGTTATTGACCACGCCGGAGCACGATCAACCTGACCACGAAGGTCTGTTTCCTGCAGGCAAACGAAGAACAAGCAAGAAACTAAGATTGCAATCTGGATATTGCGAATATAAGAGGAAAGCTTTATTGATCAAGGTGGGGTTCTGTGGCGCCTTTCTCTGGTCGTTGAACACAAACGAAGTACGCGAAGTTGCAGCTATGGCGAACTTTTAATCTAAACAAAACCCAAAGTCTAAACGGTGCCCTAAGGGCTGTATATATGGAGGAAGAGGGGGGGGATTTCGTGGCCCTTGGGGAAGGGGTCCGAAACCAACCCTATCTCTTGTTTCCCCACACATACAGACTCTAAAAACAGCCTATACTTATGTATTTAGAAATTACATGGGCCTGGCCCAATAATAAGGTGACGTAGCACCTAGAATAGCCTCTGGACGAAATTTATGAAGTGGCATCTTGTATATTTCGTCCAAGGCTTCATTCACTCCTTATGGTGGTTTCAAAGTCCTGAAATCATCACTTGTAACTCCGTTCTTGTTCCCCTTGCGCATGCCATCAACTCCATGCTTGTTCTTGCTCCAATGTTCATCCTTCTCCAAGCTAGGCCCTTCATTTGTAAGCAAAACAAAAGTATCCAATTTAGGCAGCATCATATTCTCATGAACATTAGAATCATTACCAAGAAACGAAAGTACCTAGTAATTTAATTGGCGTGCGCGAGCTCTAGTAATTGGTCCATTATATGTAACAGTAGGGGCTGTGGGTGTAACAATGGTATTGATGTCCTCATCAATATGTATGATTGATTGGTGTGGAGGAAATAAGCTTTATACGATCTTGTGATGTGGAAGAAATAAAAGCGACGGACTGCATAATAAAGGTTCATATCACAAGTGGCAATATAAAGTGACGTTCTTTCGCATTCAGATTTTGTGCATCCAACCCTGAAAGCGCATGGCAACCTCTGCTTCCCTCTGCGAAGGGCCTATCTGTTACTATCATCTTCTACCTTATGCAAGAGTCATGGTGATCTTCACCTTTCCTTTTTATATTTTATCCTTTGGCAAGCACAGGGTGTTGGAAAGATCCTGATAGATATATCTAATTATATGTAGGGGAGCATGAGTTATTATTGTTGACATTACCCTTGAGGTAAAAGGTTGGGAGGCGAAACTATAAGCCCCTATCTTTCTCTGTGTTCGATTAAAACTCCGTAACCACAAGTATTGCGTGAGTGTTAGCAATTATGAAAGACTAAATGATAGTTGAGTATGTGGACTTGCTAGAAAGCTCTGACATAGACTCTTTCTGATGTTATGATAAATTGCAATTGCCTCAATGACTGAGATTATAGTTTGTTGGTTCTCAATAAAGTTTCTGATTCGTACTTTGCATCGTGAATAGATTATTACTTGAGCATAAGAAATCATATGACAATATCCATCTATGCTGCTGTTATGAGAATAATCATGATGCCCTCATGTCCGTATTTTATTGTATCGACACCTCTACGTCTAAACATGTGGACATATTTATCGTTATCGGCTTCCGCTTGAGGACAAGCGAGGTCTAAGCTTGGGGGAGTTGATACGTCCATTTTGCATCATGCTTTTATATCGATATTTATTGCATTATGGGCTGTTATTAGACGTTATGTCACAATACTTATGCCTATTCTCTCTTATTTTACAAGGTTTACATAAGGAGGGAGAATGCCGGCAGCTGGAATTCTGGGCTGGAAAAGGAGCAAATACTAGAGACCTATTCTGCACAACTCCAAAAGTCCTGAAACTCCACGAAAGTTATTTTTGGAAATAATAAAAAATATCGAGCGGAAGAAATACGTCAGGGGGGCCACCACCTGTCCACGAGGGTGGGGGGCGCGCCCTACCCCCCAGGGCGTGCCCCTGCCTCGTGGGCCCCCTGTTGGCTCTTCGGTGACCATCTTATGCTATATGAAGTCTTTCGTCCAGGAAAAAATCATAAGCAACCTTTTGGGACGAGACTCCGCCGCCACGAGGCGGAACCTTGGTGGAACCAATCTAGGGCTCCGGCAGAGCTGTTCTGCCGGGGACACTTCCGTCCGGGAGGGGGAAATCATCGCCATCGTCATCACCAACGCTCCTCTCATCGGGAGAGGGCAATCTCCATCAACATCTTCACCAGCACCATCTCCTCTCAAACCCTAGTTCATCTCTTGTATCCAATTCTTGTCTCCAAGTCCGGGATTGGTACTAGTAGGTTGCTAGTAGTGTTGATTACTCCTTGTAGTTGATGCTAGTTGGTTTATTTGGTGGAAGATCATATGTTCAGATCCTTTATGCATATTAATACCCCTCTGATTATGAACATGAATATGCTTTGTGAGTAGTTACGTTTGTTCCTGAGGACATGGGAGAAGTCTTGCTATTAGTAGTCATGTGAATTTGGTATTCGTTCGATATTTTGATGAGATGTATGTTGTCTATCCTCTAGTGGTGTTATGTGAACGTCGACTACATAACACTTCACCATTATTTGAGCCTAGAGGAAGGCATTGGGAAGTAATAAGTAGATGATGGGTTGCAAGAGTGACAGAAGCTTAAACCCTAGTTTATGAGTTGCTTTGTAAGGGGCTGATTTGGATCCATATGTTTCATGCTATGGTTAGGTTTACCTTAATACTTTTGTTGTAGTTGCGGATGCTTGCAATAGAGGTTAATCATAAGTGGGATGCTTGTTCAAGTAAGAACAGCACCCAAGCACCGGTCCACCCACATATCAAATTATCAAAGTACCGAACGCGAATCATATGAACGTGATGAAAACTAGCTTAACGATAATTCCCATGTGTCCTCGGGAGTGCTTTTCTCTATATAAGAGTTTGTCCAGGCTTGTCCTTTGCTACAAAAAGGATTGGGCCACCTTGCTGCACTTTATTTACTTTTGTTACTTGTTGCTCGTTACAAATTATCCTATCACAAAACTATCTGTTACCTCTTATTTCAGCATTCTTCGCACATTTTCTTATTATTCTTCAAAACAGCCCTAAGCATAGTAGACAATGTTCTATTGACTACTTCAGTTTGTCCATCAGTTTGGGGGTGACAAGTAGTACTAGAAAGCAGTTTAGTCCCCAACTAAGCCCATAAACATCTCCAAAAGTGGCTAAGAAATTTAGTATCATGATGTGAAACAATAGTATTTGGCCTACCATGCAAGCGAATAATTTCACGAAAGAACGAATCAGCAACATTAACAACATCATCGCTTTTATGACATGGTATAAAGTGTGCCATTTTCGTGAATCTATCCACGACAACAAATATGCTATCCCTCCCCTTCTTTGTTCGAGGTAAACCTAAAACAAAGTCCATAGATATATCCTCCCAAGGAACACTAGGTACAGGCAAAGGTATATATAAACCATGAGGATTGAGTCGTGACTTAGTTTTTTGACATGTAGTGCAGCGAGCAACAAAACGCTCAACATCCCGTCTCATCTTTGGCCAAAAGAAATGTGTAGCAATTATATCCTCCGTCTTCTTCACGCCAAAGTGTCGCATTAGTCCTCCTCCATGCGCCTCCTGCAACAACAAAAGACGAACGGAGCTAGCTGGAATGCATAGCTTGTTAGCACGAAACACAAATCCATCATTAACGACGAACTTGTTCCATGTTCTACCTTCTTTACAATTCTACAATACATCTTTAAATTCAGCATCATGCACATATTGATCTTTGATGGTCTCCAAACCAAATATTTTAAAGTCAAGTTGTGAAAGCATAGTATAACGACGAGACAATGCATCAGCAATAACATTTTCTTTACCCTTGTTGTGTTTAATGACATAAGGGAAAGTCTCAATGAATTCAACCCATTTAGCATGTCTATGGTTCAGTTTTGCTTGACTTCTAATGTGTTTCAAAGATTCATGATCAGAATGTATAACAAATTCTTTGGGCCATAAATAATGTTGCCATGTTTCTAAAGTCCGAACAAGAGCATATAATTCTTTATCATAAGTAGAATAGTCCAGACCAGGCCCACTCAATTTTTCAGAAAAGTATGCAACAGGTTTGCCATCTTGTAATAACACACCGCCTAATCCAATTCCACTAGCATCACATTCAAGCTCAAAAGTCTTATTAAAATCAGGAAGTTGGAGTAAAGGAGCATGTGTGAACTTATCTTTCAATACCGTGAAGGCTTCTTCCTGTGCGGTACCCCAAACAAAAGGCACATCCTTCTTTGTAAGCTCGTTGAGAGGTGCAGCAATGGTGCTAAAATCTCTCACAAAACGCCTATAGAAACCAGCGAGTCCAAGAAAACTCCGCACTTGTGTGACCGTTTTGGGCTGCGGCCAACTCTCAATAGCTTCAATCTTGGCTTTATCAACTTCAATTCCCTGTGGAGTAACAACATAGCCAAGAAAAGATACTCGGTCGGTGCAAAAGGTGCACTTCCCGAGGTTACCAAACAAACATGCATCACGTAGAGCAATAAAAACAACACGTAAATGTTCCAAATGTTCTTCCAAAGATTTGCTATAAATCAGTATATCATCAAAATAGACTACCACAAATCGTCCAATGAAAGCACGTAAAACTTCGTTCATTAGTCTCATGAAAGTACTAGGTGCATTAGTTAACCCAAAAGGCATGACTAACCACTCATATAAACCAAACTTAGTTTTAAATGCTGTTTCCATTCATCTCCCAATTTCATACGAATTTGATGGTATCCACTATGCAAATCAACTTTGGAGAATATTGTAGAGCCACTCAATTCATCAAGCATATCATCTAGCCTAGGAATAGGATGACAATAACGAATAGTAATATTATTCATGCCTCTACAATCAACACACATACGCGACGTACCATCCTTTTTCGGCACTAGAATAATAGGAACAGCACAAGGACTAAGGGATTCGCGAATATAACCTTTGTCGAGCAGCTCCTGTACTTGACGCATAATCTCCTTCGTCTCCTCTGGATTGGTACGGTATGGTGCACGGTTGGGTAGCGATGCACCGGGAATTAAGTCAATTTGATGCTCAATCCCACGAATAGGTGGTAATCCCGGTGGCACGTCTTGTGGGAAGACGTCAGCGAACTCCTGCAAAATGTTAGTGACTGCAGGGGGCAAAGAGGAAGGCACGTCCTCGAATGAAAATAATGCCTCTTTGCACACAAAAGCATAGCAAACAGATTTGCTAAAAACTAGCTCATCAATATCAGATTTGGTGGCAAGTAAACATGCACTTTTCAATTTAATTTCAGAAGCAACACTAGATGGTTTATTATTAGGCTTCATTTGTTGCTCAAATTCTTTTGCCACAATCTGATTTTCACTCTTATTTTTCTCCTGTTTTGCTTTATTAGCTCTATGAATATCATCTTTCAAAATGGAATCCGGAGTCATAGGAAGCAAAGTAATATTTGTATCCTTATGAACAAGAGTATACTGATTGTTTCTACCATGGTGTACAGAATTTTATCAAATTGCCATGGTCTACCAAGTAATAAGGAACACACTTGCATAGGTACCACATCACAATCAACATAATCAGCATATGTAGAGATACTAAAATGCACCCGAACAGTACGTGTTACCTTAACCTTGCCGCTGTTGTTGAACCATTGGATGTAGTAAGGATGTGGATGTGGTCTTGTGGTGAGAGATAGCTTCTCCACCATCTCCATGCTAGCCAAGTTGTTGCAACTCCCTCCATCTATGATGACGCGAATAGAACGTTCCTTCACAACTCCCTTTGTATGGAACAAATTATGCCTCTGATTTTGCTCAGCTTGTGTAACCTGCACACTCAAAACACGTTGAGCAACTAAACATTCATACCTGTCAGCATCTTCAGCAGCCATGTATTGCGTCTCATGATCAGAATCATCTCCACCGTGTTCTTCATGTGTAATAAGAGCCAAAGTCTCCTCATCATAGTCACTAGCGGACTCATACCCACCATCCTCAGTAGCAATCATCACACGCTGAGATTTGCATTCTCTCGCAAAATGTCCTCTTCCCTTACAACGACGACAAATAATATCACTTGTGTGCCCTGTTGACGCCATGGAAGAAGAAGAGATCTGTGCAGGCCCGGCAGGTGCGCTCTTGGCAGATAGTGGTGGTTGTGCCTGCTTTCTTGTATCACGGCTGGAGGTGGAACCTGATGGAGGTGCTGGTGTAGTGGAAGTAGAAGATGCACGCGGTGTCCATGATGAAGGTCGACCTGCAAAAAAGTTAGTTCGCGCCAATGCTTATTGATCCTGCTTTTCACGTTCAGCTTTACAAGCAAGATGAAATAAACGAGTGATATTATTATAATCCTTATACTCTAGAATGGTCTGAATCTCTCTATTTAATCCACCCATAAAACGTGCAAGCATAGCTTCATTCTCCTCAACAATACCACATCTAATCATACCAGTTTGTAATTCCTGATAATATTCTTCTACAGAATTTTTCCCTTGTCATAAACGCTGCAGTTTTTGAAGCAATTCATGTTGATAATATGGTGGAACCCAACGAGTACGCATAGCAGTTTTCAAAGCAGCCCAAGTAGCTGGAATAGGATATAATCTACAATGTTCAGACCACCATACACATGCAAAACTAGTGAAAGCACAAACAGCAGCAGCAACCCGTCTCTCCTCGGGATATTGTAAACATGTAAAACGTTGTTCAGTTTCTAACTCCCAAGTAAGATATACATCAGGAATGTATCTACCCTCAAACGGTGGAATATTCAATTTTAGTTTAGGAACATGGTCATGATCTCGTACCTGAGGTGGTGGTGCAGGCCTACCGTTGTGAATATATACCTGAGGTCGACCTGCTGGTGGTGGTGCTGGTGGCTGCACGTAGTTCTGATTTTGATCAACCTCATCCTCATAATCGCCCGCATAATCGTCATCCTCCTCAGCCGCCACAGTAGCAGGAGCCAAAGAAGCATCAACAGTAGGTGCAGCGGCACCTGAATTTTGACCAGTCTCAATTGGAACGCGTTGTGCTCGTCCCACTTGATTTGGAAGGCGGCGATGGAGATGTGGTTGTTGTTGTTGTAGAGGTGCGACAGGTGCAGCCGGTGGTGGTTGGGGAAGACGCTTGAGCAATTCATTAAACTTGTTATCCAGCTTTGTCTCGAACGACTTCTCCATGGCATCTATCCTCTCCATAGCCTCTTCAAATCTGTTTAGCACATCTCCCACCTGGCCACTCATCATTTGCTGAAATTTATCATGCAACTCCTTGTTCCTCATGTTCTCCCAATCAGTCTCATCGGCTTGTGATCCTGCCATGGTTAGCAGCAATAGAAACACAAAAGAATATGATCCTACAGACTACTAGGAAGTGGTGGTGATGGTGGTGTGTCACAAATCCTTCAAGCGAATCTCAAATTCTTACCAGTTCTTACCCAGCAGCAGGTGGTGATCGGCAACCGTTGTAGTCAAAACTCTCAAAGCTTGGATAGAGCGATTACTAGGGAGAGTCAAACGCACGACGTAGATGTATGTGGAGTTGGGAAGGCTTATAATATGGTAGCAAAAAGGGTCAGCAATAATCAATTCAAGTATGCAAAGTTGAATAAACGCTCAACGACGGTACTGTGCTGGTCCTAGGCTAGACCGTGCTAGAGACGCGAGCCTAGAACACTAACAAAATCACGGCGCTGCACGTAAACAAGGGAGGAGCACACTCTGAATTTTTTTTCTCTTTTTTCACTTTTTTTTGCACTTTTTTCCTCTCTTTTTTTCGCAACAATTTTTTCCGAAAAAGTCTACAAATGGTCTAAAAACTGCCTAGCCAGAATTTTCCAGACTTAGTTTTTTCTTAAACTGGAACTATTTTTCTACTGCGGGTAACACAGAAGTTTGGGAGTCCTTCTCTGTCACGACTCGGAGTATGGCGTGATCTGGAAATCCAAAACAGAGTAACAAAATACTGGACTTGGACTGGTGGCGGAGATGAATCTGGTGGAACTCGGACTGGTGGTGGAGATGAATCTGGTGGAACTCGGACTGGTGGCGGATATATGTTGCAGGTGTACTCGGATTGGCGTGATGGCGGCGGATATGTGGTGGCGTATATGGACTCGGATTGGCGGTGAATATGTGGTGGTGGTATATGGCAGCGGCGATGAAGTTGGTGCGGTGATGGTATATGGCAGCAGCGATGATGATGATGCGGTGGTGATATATGGCAGCGGCGACGTGACAACCTGTGAACAGAACTCGAAACTCTAAAGGACTAGACGCTAAGACCAGCAACTTGACACGACGATGCAACCGCAAATTCAACAAAGCAAACACAGAAAAGATTATGCAAAGGCTCAGATTGGTTCGGATAGGATGAACTAACCCTAATTTTTTTTTGGCTTTTTCGTGGACTATAGGTATGAAGAACAGACTCGATCTAAACTACGAAAAACTGTAAAATCTCACCGAGCAACCTGAAAATCCGATACCACTTGATAGAGACAAAGGTGTCCCGTCTTTCGATGAGATGGTGGCTATCGTTTTGGAGGAAATCGACTTTGACGATCCGACTACGAACGTGCGAGGACGTCGCGCCTTAGCATCGCTAAACCAACTCCGAGAGGTTATTGACCATGCCGGAGCTCAATCAACCTGACTACGAAGGTCTGTTTCCTGCAGGCAAATGAAGAACAAGCAAGAAACTAATATTGCAATTTGGATATTGCGAATATAAGAGGAAAGCTTTATTGATCAAGGTGGGGTTCTATGGCGCCTTTGTCTGGTCGTTGAACACAAACGAAGTACGCGAAGTTGCAGCTATGGCGAACTTTTAATCTAAACAAAACCCAAAGTCTAAACGGTGCCCTAAGGGCTGTATATATGGAGGAAGAGGGGGGAATTTCGTGGCCCTTGGGGAAGGGGTCCGAAACCAACCCTATCTCTTGTTTCCCCACACATACGGACTCTAAAAACAGCCTATACTTATGTATTTCGAAATTACATGGGCCTGGCCCAATAATAAGGTGACGCGGCACCTAGAATAGCCTCTGGACGAAATTTATGAAGTGGCATCTTGTATATTTCGTCCAAGGCTTCATTCACTCCTTATGGTGGCTTCAAAGTCCTGAAATCATCACTTGTAACTCCGTTCTTGTTCCCCTTGCGCATGCCATCAACTCCATGCTTGTTCTTGCTCCAATGTTCATCCTTCTCCAAGCTAGGCCCTTCATTTGTAAGCAAAACAAAAGTATCCAATTTAGGCAGCATCATATTCTCATGAACATTAGAATCATTACCAAGAAACGAAAGTACCTAGTAATTTAATTGGCGTGCGCGAGCTCTAGTAATTGGTCCATTATATGTAACAGTAGGGGCTGTGGGTGTAACAATGGTATTGATGTTCTCATCAATATGTATGATTGATTGGTGTGGAGGAAATAAGCTTTATACGATCTTGTGATGTGGAAGAAATAAAAGCAACGGACTGCATAATAAAGGTTCATATCACAAGTGGCAATATAAAGTGACGTTCTTTCGCATTAAGATTTTGTGCATCCAACCCTGAAAACGCATGGCAACCTCTGCTTCCCTCTGCGAAGGGCCTATCTGTTACTATCATCTTCTACCTTATCCAAGAGTCATGGTGATCTTCACCTTTCCTTTTTATATTTTATCCTTTGGCAAGCACAGGGTGGTTGAAAGATCCTGATAGATATATCTAATTATATGTAGGGGAGCATGAGTTATTATTATTGACATTACCCTTGAGGTAAAAGGTTGGGAGGCGAAACTATAAGCCTCTATCTTTCTCTGTGTCCGATTAAAACTTTGTAACCACAAGTATTGCGTGAGTGTTAGCAATTATGAAAGACTAAATGATAGTTGAGTATGTGGACTTGCTAGAAAGCTCTGACATAGACTCTTTTTGATGTTATGACAAATTGCAATTGCCTCAATGACTGAGATTATAGTTTGTTGGTTCTCAATAAAGTTTCTGATTCATACTTTGCATTGTGAATAGATTATTACTTGAGCATAAGAAATCGTATGACAATATCCATCTATGCTGCTGTTATGAGAATAATCATGATGCCCTCATGTCCGTATTTATTTTATCGACACCTCTACCTCTAAACATGTGGACATATTTATCGTTATCGGCTTCCGCTTGAGGACAAGCGAGGTCTAAGCTTGGGGGAGTTGATACGTCCATTTTGCATCATGCTTTTATATCGATATTTATTGCATTCTGGGCTGTTATTACACGTTATGTCACAATACTTATGTCTATTCTCTCTTATTCTACAAGGTTTACATAAGGAGGGAGAATGCCGGCAGCTGGAATTCTGGGCTGGAAAAGGAGCAAATACTAGAGACCTATTCTGCACAACTCCAAAAGTCCTGAAACTCCACGAAAGTTATTTTTGGAAATAATAAAAAATACCGAGCGGAAGAAATACGTCAGGGGGGCCACCACCTGTCCACGAGGGTGGGGGGCGCGCCCTACCCCCCAGGGCGCGCCCCCTGCCTCTTGGCCCCCTTGTTGGCTCTCCGGTTTCCATGTTCTGCTATATGAAGTCTTTCGTCCAGGAAAAAATCATAAGCAACCTTTCGGGACGAGACTCCGCCGCCACGAGGCGGAACCTTGGCGGAACCAATCTAGGGCTCCGGTAGAGCTGTTCTGCCGGGGATACTTCCCTCTGGGAGGGGGAAATCATCGCCATCGTCATCACCAACGCTCCTCTCATCGGGAGAGGGCAATCTCCATCAACATCTTCACCAGCACCATCTCCTCTCAAACCCTAGTTCATCTCTTGTATCCAATTCTTGTCTCCAAGTCCGGGATTGGTACTAGTAGGTTGCTAGTAGTGTTGATTACTCCTTGTAGTTGATGCTAGTTGGTTTATTTGGTGGAAGATCATATGTTCAGATCCTTTATGCATATTAATACCCCTCTGATTATGAACATGAATATGCTTTGTGAGTAGTTACGTTTGTTCCTGAGGACATGGGAGAAGTCTTGCTATTAGTAGTCATGTGAATTTGGTATTCGTTCGATATTTTGATGAGATGTATGTTGTCTATCCTCTAGTGGTGTTATGTGAACGTCGACTACATAACACTTCACCATTATTTGAGCCTAGAGGAAGGCATTGGGAAGTAATAAGTAGATGATGGGTTGCAAGAGTGACAGAAGCTTAAACCCTAGTTTATGCGTTGCTTCGTAAGGGGCTGATTTGGATCCATATGTTTCATGCTATGGTTAGGTTTACCTTAATACTTTTGTTGTAGTTGCGGATGCTTGCAATAGAGGTTAATCATAAGTGGGATGCTTGTTCAAGTAAGAACAGCACCCAAGCACCGGTCCACCCACATATCAAATTATCAAAGTACCGAACGCGAATCATATGAACGTGATGAAAACTAGCTTGACGATAATTCCCATGTGTCCTCGGGAATGCTTTTCTCTATATAAGAGTTTGTCCAGGCTTGTCCTTTGCTACAAAAAGGATTGGGCCACCTTGCTGCACTTTATTTACTTTTGTTACTTGTTGCTCGTTACAA
Organism: Triticum aestivum; assembly: GCF_018294505.1. Classification (NCBI taxonomy): domain Eukaryota; kingdom Viridiplantae; phylum Streptophyta; class Magnoliopsida; order Poales; family Poaceae; genus Triticum; species Triticum aestivum. The sequence continues at coordinate 344,102,527 of NC_057814.1, forward strand.
ATTATCCTATCACAAAACTATCTGTACCTCTTATTTCAGTACTTGTAGAGAATACCTTGCTGAAAACCGCTTATCATGTCCTTCTGCTCCTCGTTGGGTTTGACACTCTTACTTGTCGAAAGGACTACGATAGATCCCCTATACTTGTGGGTCATCAGTGGCGCATGCCCTGCGGTTGCGCCCACAGCGGGAGAGGCGGAGAGTTGCGATTCACCCTAGAGCGAGCGACGCCTCTGCGACTGTGCTCCTCGGTCGGGCGGAGAGGTGCGGAAGGAATGATCTCTCTACCCGTACCTCGCGGAGCGCGGTCGCCAGGATGTTGTTGGTATTGTCCTTCTCTGGTGCCTCCTTATCCCGTTTTGTCCGCAGGGGAGCTGGTGACAACACCGCCTGCGTCGACTGCGTCCCCCGCAGTGTCCACATCCCCATGCGCCCCCGTAGCCCCCACGGCGCCTGTGGTCGCGGACGGCGGGGCCTTCGAGGTGGACGGGTCAGCTGCGGCACCAGGCTTCTTCTTGGGCGCCATGGACATGGAGTCGTCTATGAAGAAAGCGATGATGGAGATGACGTGCTGCGTATGCTTCTCGGGTTCGCACAAACGATCCCCCTACCGGGCGTGCCAAAGATGTCGTGGGAAACCACGGCCACCTATGGGGCCATGAGCCCCTTGTGGTTCGGCGGGGGATCAGCGTGTTGCACGAAGAGCAGAAAACCGTAGCGCGGCACCACAGAGATCACACGGGCGATTTACCCAGGTTCGGGCCGCCGCGAGGTGTAAAACCCTACTCCTGCTTTGAGTGGATTGATGGTGGGATATGGTGGAAACGTAGCGCTCTTGCCCGGCAGGGTGCCTCAAGGGGAGAACGGCTACGCGCGTACGGGTGTACAAAGGTCTGAATCCTCTCTATGGTTTCCATGGGCCTCCTTTTATAGATCAAGGGGTCACCACAGTGGCAAATTAGTCGTTATGCACCGATTATATAGCAAACAGTGCTATCATACCTAACTCTGCAGGTGGACAGAGCGCATTAAATGCGCCTCTTAGTGTCACATCACAGCGTGCCCGGCAAGCCTTGCCGGGCTGTTTTGCCGGCTTCGCGCCTGCTTGCTTGACACGTCTCAGGACGGGTATCATTTGGAGGTGTTTTCCGTAGAAAGTGGCTGCCATGTGGCAAGAAGCAACTACTTAGTCACTTGTGTTGGGGAACATAGCATGCATTTTCAAAAAAATTCCTACGGTCTTGCAAGATTTATCTAGGAGATGCATAGCAACGAGAGGGGGAGTGTGCCTCCACGTACCCTTGTAGACCGAAAGCGGAAGCGTTAGGTTAACGCGGTTGATGTAGTCGAACGTCTTCGCGATCCAACCGATCAAGTACCGAACGTACGACACCTCTGAGTTCAGCACACGTTTAGCTCGATGACGTCCCTCGAACTCTTGATCCAGCAGAGGGTGGAGGGAGAGCTTCGTCGGCACGACGGCATGGTGACGGTGATGGTGATGTAATCCGCGCAGGGCTTCGCCTAAGCACTATGTGAATATGACTGGAGGAGTAAACCATGGAGAGAGACGCCGCGCACGGCTTGGAACAATTGGTGTGTCTCCAAGGGGTGCCCTGCCCGCGTATATAAAGGAGGGAGAGGAGGAGGTCGGCCACCAGGGGCGCGCTAAGGAGAGGGGAGTCCTGCTTGGACTCCAGTCCTAGTAGGATCCCCTTTTTCCTTCTCGTGGAGGGGAAAAGAGGGAAGGGAGAGGGAAGAGGAGAAGGAAAGGGGGGGCGCGCCCCCTCCCCTAGTCCAATTCGGACTCCCTATGGGAGGGGGGCGCGGCCGGCCCTTGTGGGCTGCCTCCCCTCTCCCTTATGGCCCATGTAGGCCCATTACTTTCCCCGGGGGGTTCCAGTAACCCCTCGGTACTCTGGTAAATATCCAAAATGTCCCGAAACCATTCCGGAGTCCAAATACTATCGTCCAATATATCAATCTTTACCTCTTGACCATTTCAAGACACCTCGTCATGTCCCTGATCTCATCCGGGACTCCGAACAATCTTCGGTCACCAAAATACATAATCACCATACAAATCGTCATCGAACATTAACCGTGCGGATCCTACGGGTTTGAGAACTATGCAGACATGACCGAGACACATCTCCAATCAATAACCAACAGCGGAACCTGGATGCTCATATTGGTTCCTACATATTCTACGAAGATCTTTATCGGTCAAACCGCAATAACAACATACGTCATTCCCTTTGTCATCGATATGCTACTTGCCCGAGATTCGATCGTCGGTACCCTCATACCTAGTTCAATCTCGTTACCGGGAAGTCTCTTTACTTGTTCCGTAATTCATCATCCCATAACTAACTGATTATTCACATTGCTTGCAAGGCTAATAGTGATGTGCATTACCGAGAGGGCCTAAAGATACCTCTCTGATACATGGAGTGACAAATCCTGATATTGATCTATGCCAACCCAACAAACACCTTCGGAGACACCTGTAGAGCATATTTATAATCACTCAGTTACGTTGTGACGTTCGACAGCGCACAAGGTGTTCCTCCGGTATTCGGGAGTTGCATAATCTCGTAGTCAGAGGAATATGTATAAGTCATGAAGAAAGCAATAGCAATAGAACTTAACGATCATTATGCTAAGCTAACGGATGGGTCGTGTCCATCACATCATTCTCCTAATTATGTGATCCTGTTCATGAAATGACAACACATGTCTATGGTCAGGAAACTTAACCATCTTTGAGTAACGAGCTAGTCTAGTAGAGGCATACTAGGGACACTTTGTTCTGTCTATGTATTCACAGATGTATCAAGTTTCCAGTTAATACAATTCTAGCATGAATAATAAACATTTATCATGATATAAAGAAATATAAATGACAACTTTATTATTGCCTCTAGGGCATATTTCCTTCAACTTGGGGGCTTGACACCGCACTGATCGATGACTTGCGTTGCTGTGAGGTGTAGCGTTGAAGCCTTGGCGGGGTAGTCGCCCTTGTTGTGCCTGGCAGGCCTACCAGGGCGGTCTGGAGGCTTGTCTTCGGGATAACCTTGACCCCGCCAGGCTCGCCTGCCTGGCAGGGGAGATTTTCCCCTTAGTGATATCTTGCTTCCTTTGACTTGACTTGGCCTTCTTGATCTGCACTTCGATTACTCAAAGAACTGACCTCTCTTGCTTGGTCTGGTCTTGGATATTGTAATCTTGATCTTGGGCCTATGCACAGTACGGGCAACAGACCCAGGGTTTGTTGCACCGACATAATGAAATCCCACTTAAATAAACATCCCTTAAGTCATCTAAATGATACGTGATCCAAATCAACTAACCCATGTCCGATCATCACGTGAGATGGGGTAGTCATCAATGGTGAACATCTCTATGTTGATCCTATATGACTCACATTCGACCTTTTGGTCTCCAGTGTTCCGAGACCATGTCTGTACATGTTAGGCTCGTCAAGTTTAACCCAAGTATTAAAGAAAAAAGAAAGATCTTTGATGTCTACTACACAACCTTCTTCTTGTAGACGTTGTTGGGCCTCCAAGTGCAGAGGTTTGTAGGACAGTAGCAAATTTCCCTCAAGTGGATGACCTAAGGTTTATCAATCCGTGGGAGGTGTAGGATGAAGATGGTCTCTCTCAAGCAACCCTGCAACCAAATAACAAAGAGTCTCTTGTGTCCCCAACACACCCAATACAATGGTAAATTCTATAGGTGCACTAGTTCGGCAAAGAGATGGTGATACAAGTGCAATATGGATGGTAGATATATGTTTTTGTAATCTGAAAATATAAAAACAGCAAGGTAGCAAATGGTAAAAGTGAGCATAAACGGTATTGCAATGCTAGGAAACAAGGCCTAGGGTTCATACTTTCGCTAGTGCAAGTTCTCTCAACAATAATAACATAATTGGATCATATAACTATCCCTCAACATGCAACAAAGAGTCACTCCAAAGTCACTAATAGCGGAGAACAAACGAAGAGATTATTGTAGGGTACGAAACCACCTCAAAGTTATCCTTTCTGATCAATCTATTCAAGAATCTGTAGTAAAATAACACGAAGTTATTCTTTCCGTTCGATCTATCATAGAGTTCGTACTAGAATAACACCTTAAGACACAAATAAACCAAAACCCTAATGTCACCTAGATACTCCAATGTCACCTCAAGTATCTGTGGGCATGATTATACGATATGCATCACACAATCTCAGATTCATCTATTCAACCAACACAAAGTACTTCAAAGAGTGCCCCAAAGTTTCTATCGGAGAGTCAAGACGAAAACGTGTGCCAACCCCTATGCATAGGTTCATGGGCGGAACCCGCAAGTTGATCACCAAAACATACATCAAGTGAATCAATAGAATACCCCATTGTCACCATGGGTATCCCACACAAGACATACATCAAGTGTTCTCAAATCCTTAAAGACTCAATCCGATAAGATAACTCCAAAGGGAAAACTCAATCCATTACAAGAGAGTAGAGGGGGAGAAACATCATAAGATCCAACTATAATAGCAAAGCTCGCGATACATCAAGATCGTATCACCTCAAGACCACGAGAGAGAGAGAGATCAAACACATAGCTACTGGTACATACCCTCAGCCCCGAGGGTGAACTACTCCCTCCTCGTCATGGAGAGCGCCGGGATGATGAAGATGGCCACCGGTGAGGGATCCCCCCTCCGGCAGGGTGTCGGAACAGGGTCCCGATTGGTTTTTGGTGGCTACAGAGGCTTGCGGCGGTGGAACTCCTGATCTATTCTGTTCCCCAATGTTTTTAGGGTATATGGATATATATAAGCGAAAGAAGTCGGTAGGGGAGCCACGAGGGGCCCACGAGGGTGGAGGGCGCGCACAGGGGGGTGGGCGCGCCCCCTGCCTCGTGCCTTCCTGATGAGGACATGACTACCTTGGATACGACCAAAAATATTGCATACATGCATATTTGTCAGGTGATTTCTAGTGCAAACTATTCAATAATCTATTTATGTTATCCAGAACAAAAATACTTCACACACTTTTGTGTTTTGTCTGATTGCAGGTGTATGGGACATTTGTACAATCCACATATGAAGATAAGGCAAAAGGAGAAGTTTAGGTTCTGTTCAAAAAGTCCTCTCACGTCACTTTTGGGCCAAGAGAAGATAGAGTCCAAGTCTCTCACGTTCTGGATTCAGATTCGGACTGCACAGACATACCTGACTCAAAACGCCAACAACTTTTTCATACAGACTCCGAATTGGGTGATTCTTTTTTTGTTAGAAACTAGATTTCGTGATCTTTCCAACCCAATTGGATTCACCTTTAAATTCGTCCGGAGCATTGAGTTATGGTCGAAACAATCTGACGTTGCACCAGAATCTGAGTCAAACTACAAGTCCAAAGGTGTTGCATCACCTCCACTTGGGCCCATGAGCCTTGTACGACCTAGGGTTGGTTTTAGGCTGCCTTGGGACGTCCTCCCACCTCCTTGGCCGCCACCACTTGCTCCTATATAAGTAGATCCATCTAGTAGCTTTTTCCTTGGGAATTTGTTTAGTTAAAAGTTAGCCATTGCAACTTCGTGTACTTCGTTTGTGTCCAACGACCAGACCAAGACTGCTTACGGATTCCCACCACTATCAATACTTCATATATATTCGCAATATTCAGATTGCATTATCATATTCTTGCTCGTTCTTCGATTGCTTGCAGGAATAGACCTTCGTGGTCAGGCTGATCGTGCTTCCGGCATCGTCAGTAACCTCAGGAGATTGGTTTAGCGATTGATAAGGCGCAACGTCGTGCACGTTTGTAGTCGGATCGTCAAAGTCGTCTCCACCAAATCGATAGTTATCATCTCATCGAAAGATCGGGACACCCTCGCCTCTATCAAGTGGTATCAGTTTTCAGGTTGCTCGGTGAGAATTTCCAGTTTCCCCTAGATTAGATTTATTTTCTTACCTATTGTCCAAGAAAAAGCCACAAAAAAGTTAGATCTATTCATCCTTTTGTCCAAGCCAGTCTGAGCCTTTGCAATTTTCTATTCATTGTTTGCATTATTGAATTATCGGTTGCATCGTCGTGTCGAGTTGCTGGTCTTAGTGTCTAGTTCCTTTAGAGTTTCGAGTTCTGTTCACATTAGTCACGTCGCCGCTGCATCGTTATCCCTTCTGCTGTCCACCACACCATCCATCAAATTCCACCATGTGCTACCCATAGTTCATTGTCACAATCATAGTTGAGGTCGTTCACATCTTCGCTTGATCCAATCTGCATCTTATCTAGTTTGTCTTGGAAAGAGGGAGAGAAAAAAAAGATAGAGAAAAAAAGAGAGAAAAAAAAGAAAAAGAAGTCAGAAAAAAAGAGAAAGAAAAAAAGTGTGAGGAAAAAAAAAAGAGAGAAGAAAAAAAACAAAATTCGGATCTATCTAGACTCAATCTCGTAGTTGAATTCGGATTGGAATCTGTTTTGTGCACTGTTTAGTAAAACAGGCATACCTTCCTCATACGAAGTCCGTTTTGACTCCGCGAGTACTCAAATGAAAGCTAGCGACGAGCCGCATCTAAATAGTTGCAGAGACTAGTTCAATATTTGACACCTCAAAATCGTCTTCTAAATAGGTCTTTTTGCCCTCCGAAGTTCGCGGACACAGCTTATTCCAGTTTTTCAAGCCAGTTTCAGAATTCTTTCACTCCTCACATCAACTCGGAATTGAGTGATTCTTTTTGCATTGGAAAGCTTGAGTTAGTAGCATTCTTTGAAAAAAATTATCAGAAAATTGGCACAAACTTTTCAAGAGGAAAGTTGGAGAGAGTTGTTGTATATCCTGCTTGGCAGTTGTTTTTCATCATTATCTTTACTGCCGTTGTGATCTTCACTTATATCTTGCTGTCCAGAGCTACTTAGTATCCTTCATTGATGCTAGTTGTGCTACGCCGTGACCTCATTAGTGTTCTAGGCTCGCGTCTCTAGTCCGGTCTAGCCTAGGACCAGCACAGTACCGTCGTTGAGCGTTTATTCAACATTGCATCTCTGAATTGATTATTGCTAATATTTTGCTACCATATATAGCCAACCCAGCTCCACATATTTCTACACCGTGTATACGTACGTTCCCCTGGCAATCGCTTTACTCAATCTTTGGAGTTATTTGACACCGCTGGTTGCCTGTCACCACCTGCTGCTTGGTAAGAACTTGTAAGATATTGATATTTGCTTTACTGTGAGCGCTTTACCACCACATCCTAGTAGTTCATAGGAACATTATTCTTGAATTTTGTTTCTTGTTTCTACTAATCATGACAGGATCTAGAGTCAATTCATGGGGTTTGTCGATCGTGGGAGATGTGCCATCACCTATGCAAATACCACAACCGTCACGAGAGGTGCACAAACATCCAAATGCACATGATCAGGTTAATGTTTCTATACCACCATTTAATGGCCGTTTTAGACCTGCTTTATATATTGAATGGGAGTTTGACCTAAATAATATATTTGCTTCCAATAATTTTGATGTACGTAAAAAAGTTAAGGTTGCGGTTGGTTCTTTCACTGGTTATGCTGTAGTTTGGTGGAGTGAATATTGTCGGTTACACCCTAATGATATACCTACTACTTGGGATGATTTGAAACTTGCCATGCGACATACATTCGTTCCCGCTTATTATACTCGTGACATGATTACAAAGTTGCAACATTTAAAACAAGGTAGTGACACCGTAACGAAATATTATGATACTTTACAAACTACCTTGCTGCATTCCTCTTTAGAAGAAAGTGAAGAAGATTTTATGGATAGATTTTGGGGAGGATTAAATCGTGACATTCAGGAGATACTAATACATGAAGAGTGTTATCCTATGGACCATTTGTTTCATCTTGCTTGCAAAGCGGAACAGGAAATAAAACGACGTGCTGCGCACAAGGAGAACAAGCGCGAGATGCACATTCCAAGAGTTGATACGGTTGTCCCTTCAACTACTAAGCATACTATGACAACCACATCCGTTGTTGTGAGGACTACATCACCTCCACCATGTGACACATCATCACCGAGAGTGCCTACCTCATCTGAGTTGATCATAAGAGGTAATGACAAAGGTACTAATCTTCCACTTCCACATGAGTATGATGAATGTCTTGTCAATTTAAGTGCACCATGCGGTGAGCTACCCACTACTTTGATCACACCAGCTACCTTAGAGGACTATGTTGATGATTTGACTTTGCCATGTGATCAAACAATTTTGAGTGAGCCCATTGAATTAACTATCGATGCAAAAGAATCAAGTGAATCAGGGAATAAATCAGATTTGGATCAAATATGTTTGAAAATAATTGTGCCAATGTTTAATCATTTTGATATGACCTCTAATCTTGGTGATGGTTCATCAATGTTGGGATGGTTTAATGATGAATATTGTCAATCTTTTCATATGAATAAGAGCTTCACTTATATGTGCAAACTGAGTTGCAATACTTTCATGCCTTCTACTTCTTGTGATAATATTTTGGCTTTATATTTTATTAACTATGAAAGTTACTCATGTATACATGTGTCATATGTGCAAAATCCACGGGAAGTAAAAATGGATGACATATACATATACAACATGTACACCTTGTCTCTTTTGTTAGCCACATTTCAGATTAAGCAACGCCGAGGACGGCTTTGTTTTCAAGAAGGGGAGGATGATGAGGACATGACTACCTTGGATACGACCAAAAATATTGCATACATGCATATTTGTCAGGTGATTTCTAGTGCAAACTATTCAATAATCTATTTATGTTATCCAGAACAAAAATACTTCACACACTTTTGTGTTTTGTCTGATTGCAGGTGTATGGGACATTTGTACAATCCACATATGAAGATAAGGCAAAAGGAGAAGTTTAGGTTCTGTTCAAAAAGTCCTCTCACGTCACTTTTGGGCCAAGAGAAGATAGAGTCCAAGTCTCTCACGTTCTGGATTCAGATTCGGACTGCACAGACATACCTGACTCAAAACGCCAACAACTTTTTCATATGGACTCCGAATTGGGTGATTCTTTTTTTGTTGGAAACTAGATTTCGTGCTCTTTCCAACCCAATTGGATTCACCTTTAAATTCGTCCGGAGCATTGAGTTATGGTCGAAACAATCTGACGTTGCACCAGAATCTGAGTCAAACTACAAGTCCAAAGGTGTTGCATCACCTCCACTTGGGCCCATGAGCCTTGTACGACCTAGGGTTGGTTTTAGGCTGCCTTGGGACGTCCTCCCACCTCCTTGGCCGCCACCACTTGCTCCTATATAAGTAGATCCATCTAGTAGCTTTTTCCTTGGGAATTTGTTTAGTTAAAAGTTAGCCATTGCAACTTCGTGTACTTCGTTTGTGTCCAACGACCAGACCAAGACTGCTTACGGATTCCCACCACTATCAATACTTCATATATATTCGCAATATTCAGATTGCATTATCATATTCTTGCTCGTTCTTCGATTGCTTGCAGGAATAGACCTTCGTGGTCAGGCTGATCGTGCTTCCGGCATCGTCAGTAACCTCAGGAGATTGGTTTAGCGATTGATAAGGCGCAACGTCGTGCACGTTTGTAGTCGGATCGTCAAAGTCGTCTCCACCAAATCGATAGTTATCATCTCATCGAAAGATCGGGACACCCTCGCCTCTATCACTTCCTCGTTGCTTCCCTTACGTACACTCCAAGTCTTCTGGATTGCTACCGTTCCAAAAATAACTCTCCCGAAGGTTTCATTCCGTTTGGACTCCGTTTGATATTCCTTTTCTTCGAAACACTGGAACAAGGGAAAAAACAGAAACTGGCACTGGGCTCTGGGTTAATAGGTTAGTCCCAAAAATCATATAAAAGTGCTTAGTAAAGCCGATAAACATCCAAAACAGATAATATAATAGCATGGAACGATAAAAAATTATAGATACGTTGGAGACGTATCACTCTTCCTTGAATTTACTTTATTTTTAGTCGTTTTTCGAACTCCAACCAAAGTAGATTCGAAGACGAGTCACTTCAATTATCCTTTTAAGTTCTATTCTATCTTCTGTCTTTCCCTATTTCATCTCATAAAGTTCCGCGCTCGCAGATTCGTCAAGAAAGTTAGACCTACAACGATTTTGGATGGGCTCCTAACGAGCTTATTTTCACTATTTTATTTGTAGTTTTCCAGTAATTCTAGATACATGTTTGAAATTTTGGGTCTTTTTTTTGATTAAACCGTCTATATCCTTCGCTTGTAGTCATTTATCATTCGGTTAGTGAAGCATAAATTCATTTGATCTCCCGATATTAATATTAATCAAATTACCAAGCATCTTTTTTTAGAAAGAAAGCCCTTTTCCATTTTAGCAAAATTCTTTCTATTTATACCTACTTTAAGGTATTCATCTTTGCAGTACAACAGTTGCAGTAGAATGACAACAAATTCGTGTATAGGGAACTAGATTAGCTTAGCTACCTATCTAATTTATTGTAGAAATTCTAGGATCTGCGATTGGACATGGAAAATAGAAATACTTTTTCTTGGGTAAAGGAACAGATAACTCCTGCATGTGCAAAACTGTCTTACACCCGTTCTATGTGAACGTAGAGTCTATCACACCCGATCATCATGTGGTGCTTCGAAATGATGAACTTTGGCATCGGTGCATACTCGGGGAGAACACTTTTATCTTGAAATTTAATGAAGGGGTCATCTTATAATGTTAACACCGATGTAAGCAAAATAAGATGCATAAAGGATAAACATCACATGCAATCAAAAATACGTGACATGATATGGCCATCATCAACTTGTGCTTTTGATTTCCATCTCCAAAGCATCGTTATGATCTCCATCGTCACCGGCTTGACACCTTGATCCCCATAGTAGCATCGTTGTGTCGAGGTCGTCACGCCAACTATTGCTTCTACAACTATCGCTAACGCATAGTGATAAAGTAAAGCAATTACATGGCGCTTGCACTTCATATAATAAAGAGACAACCCTAAGGCTCCTCCAGGTTGTCAATATTACAAAATATGATCATCTCATACATCAACATATATCCCGTCATGTCGGCGCTCTGGGAACGGGGGTCCCTAGACTTGCCTGCCTGCGGCCCATGGCGTGGCTCTGCCAGCAGCCCGGTACGACCCATCTTCATCAACAACCACTCAAGACCCTCGCGAGGGGCCAAGCCTCGCGAGGCGGACGACGCCAAGACCTTCTCAGGGGCAGCCTCACTAGGTAGCTCCAGAGGAGCGGAGATATCTATGCAAGGGGCACCTCGCGAGGTGCGCGTGACGTGAGCCGTGACGATCAAGGCCAGGCGGGCACCAGCGGGCGCAGAGTACCAGTTGCCTCTTTGGTGGTAAAGGGGCAAGCGCAGGCAATGAGTCCCGAGGCATCAGGTAAAGGTTTCCATATCGGTGCAACGAGACCAAGACCAGCAGGACGGCAGGATGGAGGTCACCACGGAGCCCACGACGGCGACACCACCAAAGCCTTTGGCAGGTGAAGACCACCTTTTGTCAGGATAACTTGTACTAGTTGTGTCCCTTCAAATTGGCCGTTGTGGGATCCCTTCCCACCTAATATTTGGGAAGAGGACTGGGGCCTCTATAAATAGGACTAGCCACCACCCTAGCAAGAGGATGGATCATTCAGACCATCCTCACACACCAGCTCACCGAGCTCAAGAACACCTCTCCTCAGGAGGCTGTTCATCCCTTGTACTTGTTCATCCTCAGCCTACAAGGCAATCCACCACACCACACTGGAGTAGGGTATTACACCACAACGGTGGCCAGAACCAGTATAAACCCTCGCGTCTCTTGTCCTTTGGGTTTGTCGAGTTAGGCCTTGAGCTCGTTGCGAGGGCGAGCTTGGGAGAGAGAGAGATCTTCATGTGCACCCCAGTGTTCGGACCTCAAGGGTTTGCCGGAACCCAGAATCTGACATTTGGCGCGCCAGGTAAGGGTGCACCGAAGCCTTTCTCCCGTCAGTCGACCCGTCGACACCCCGGGGTTCCAATGTCCGGCGACCCGAGGACCAACGCCGACCATTGGGCTACTTGGCCCGTCAGGCAGCACTGTCAGCCCAGGAAGACCTCAACCCCATACTCCAGGTGGCCCGCGCACTGCCGAACGCTGCAGGACGCGGGCGGCGCGGATCGGCGCCTTCCACCCTCACACCGCGACGCGTGCGGGACACCGCAAGATCCTCAAGCTATGTAGCGGCGAAGGCGCCACACACCCGACGGGAACAAGTAAACATGCGAGCCGCGCTCGTAGTGGCGCGGGAGCTGCTGCGGTGCCGGGTGATGGAGAGCGGCCGTGACACGTTGCTGGAACGGGTCGCTGAGCTGTTGGACGCTGCATCCAGGGGTACGCCGCCTTTCTTCTCCCTACTTACATCTCAAGTTGTGGCCAGATCGCACGGCGGGCCACGTCGAACCCGCGTGCTCCGAGGCGCACCAGGAGGGCTCATCGGCGCCAGCACGACCAACGGTGCCGAACATCTGGCCACGCCTGTGCTCCCCCCGGGTGGCGTAGGTACGGGCGTTGCTCCTCGCGATCCCAATGGGGCGCCACCCTACAGCCACAAGGGGGCGCGCTGCGCCCGGCGGCGTGGGGCGCAGGGTGTCTCGGCGGGGGTTCTGGAGCGGCGGCTCCGGAAGCCTATGTGCCCCGCATGGTGGATCAAGAGTACACACCGGAGGATGACCCCTGCTTGTTCCTCGAGCCAGACTTGGAAGAAGAGATGCTGGAAGTTGAGGCCTTCCATGAGCCGCCCAAGAGCCTCGCCGACCCCGCCAACGACAACAACCGCAGGGTACCACTGATATCTCAGGAGCAGGCCTACGCTTACCATGGGTCACAGGTCGACCAGGCCGCAGCAGCGGACGGTGACCCCAGCGCAGCAGCCCCGCTCCAACCGGGGGTAGCGCACTAGGGGGCGCGCGGGAGGGGTCTGAAGCAAGGTCCTCCCCCGTGTCACACGGAGCAAGGCACTGCCCGGAGGTAGGTCCTCTTCTCGGGAGGCGCCAGCGAGCCCTCCCCCGGCAGAGGGCTCGTGGTCGCCGAGGGCGCCGCCAGCGTCCCCTTTGCCCCTTGGCACCGTCCTGGTTTCCGGACGCCCAACGGTGGTCAAGGGCGGCGCAGGGCGGAGCCCTCGTCTGGCGATATGAAGCAAGGCTCACGCCTGTGAAGGTCTCCGCCCGTGACACTCTCAAGTAAAAATGAGTGGGGTTGTACATGCCCCAGAGTCTCCAGAGAGCCGCCCTTGGGCCTCGGGGGCTCCCGCCCACGTCCTAGTGGAAGCACCATGCTCCGCGCTGGCCGTCGACACTGTCCCCCAATGACTATGCTCACAGCCAGTGAAAGCACTTAACTCCGCGCTGGTGAGAAGACAAGAAGACTAGCTAGGTGCCGGACGCGGCCATTTGCTTTCAACCCCCTTTTCTGTAGCTCGATTTGTCGCTTTTTGGATTCGAACATGAAGTCATAATTTCGTTGGCAAGCATGGGGGGTGTTCTTTCTCGTTCGTGTTGATTTTCTGAGTTTTCCGGATTTCGTGCCTTGATTTGAGGCCCGCGCCTGCTACCCCTCCCCTTGCGAGCACCTCGCGAGCGGGGGCTGGGCGTGGTATGTGCACGCTGCACGCACATCTTGCCATGATCTGACACTCGCTTCTCGCGAGGCCCACTCGGGCGGACTAGCAGGCTCCTCTGAAGCCCAAAACCTCGCGAGCCCGCCAAGGGCTCCCCTCGGGAGAAATGCACATCGACAACTACAAGACCAGTATGAGGCCTGCCTGGACCGATGTAAGTTACATCAGCAAGCCCGCGGAAGAGCTTGTGGGCTCGCAAAGGCACGTTTCAAGTCTGGCTTAAGGAATAAAACAGCAGTATGATTACATGAGGGGCTTTCCCTCCCCCAAAATGCTCTTACACCTTGAGGGGCCATGCCCAAGCTTTTGTGCGCAGGTCCAAAGCAAATAAGTGCAGGCTCAATCGGACATGTCGCTCCCAGCATCTTCCGAATCGCTCCCGGACACGCTGCTGGCGCTGTCACTGGCATCGTCTTCACCGTCATCAACCGCGCCGCCTTCATCCGCCACGACCACCACCGCGTCGTCCTCGGAAGCAAAAGCCCTGACCAGAGCATCCACATTATCGTCCACCCAGCATGCCAGGTTGTCGCGAATGGCTCCGGGCACTGGGGCGATGGCGGCTTCGAAGTCGAAGTGAGGATTTATGTTCTGGAGATGACTGAAAACGTGAGAAAACGCGCGCCCGAGGAGGCCATGGCTCTTTTCTTCAACAAGCTCGTGAGCCCTCTCAGCCCGGTCCTCCAGGCACGTCACGATGTCGGTGAAGAAGCGGAGATGGCCAGCATAGTCTTCTGCATGAGGATGAGGAGCGTGTTCGTCACAGATGACGCCCAGTGCCTGGTTGGCCCTCGTCCTGAGGTCCCAGAGCATGGGAATGTGCTCGCGCAGTAACGTCTGCCGGCAGAGTGCCTCCTCCCTGCTCTGCTGCGCGAGGGACTCGGCATCGGTAACTCGCCGCTGAAGCGGGAGCACCTCAGCACGGGCGGAGGCCAACTCGACCTGGACAGAGATCAGGGCCGGCGCGGCGGCCTTCTCACGCTACTCCGCTTCATTCAGCCTTGACCTGATGGCGGCGGTTCTACCCTCAGCTTCGGCTTCCAAGAGCTTCAACTTCAGGTCGTATCTGTTGACAAGATCTTCACAGCCCTCCGCCACCCTGCGGTCAACCTCCTCCTGGATCCTGGCCTCGCGCGCACTTGTGGCGTCCTCCGCCTGGGCGACCTGGCGCTCCCTCGTCTCCAACCGTTCAAGCTCCAGGCTACAATCCGTGGCCTCCAGCACCAGCGCCTCCTCGTGCCTCAAGATCTCCTCCTCTTCAGAAGGTTCCCCCTTCATCGACGCCAAGGCATCCATGCGCGCCTCAACTTGCTGCTCCAGGGAGGCGTTCAGGGCCTGGAGCTCCTGCCTGCGCTTCTCTGCGACCTCGCGGCGGTGGTCAGCCTCCCTGGCCTGCTCCAAGGCTCGGGCCCTAGCCTCGCACGAGGTTGCAAGGGATGCCTCGGCCTTCACATTGGCGTGCTCATGCTGGAGGCGCCCGAGGTTGATGGACACCTTCAGCTGATGCCATTCATCCACCAGCCGAAGGCCCTCGGTTTCAAGGCGGGCGTCAACATCCATGAGCTCTTCCCCAAGCTGGCTCACTGCACCCATCGCCTCCCGGAAGAGCTCGTGACGGGCAGCACCCCGGTTGCGCGCAAGCTCGAACGCACGACCGGGTCCGTCCTCCACGCTAGAGGTCGTTGAAGAGGTTAGAAGTGGCTCGCCTC
The DNA here is from genome assembly GCF_018294505.1 of Triticum aestivum. Classification (NCBI taxonomy): domain Eukaryota; kingdom Viridiplantae; phylum Streptophyta; class Magnoliopsida; order Poales; family Poaceae; genus Triticum; species Triticum aestivum. The sequence goes on from NC_057814.1 coordinate 344,117,932, forward strand.
CTCCCATCAGGGGACTAGAGGCCGGCGCCTTTCCAGTCGCCCTTCGGGCCTCGGCGAGGGCTCGGAGGGGCGGAGGCTCGTTGCTCGAAGAAGAGGCCAGGGCCGAGGTCACCCAGCCACGGCCAATAACCAGAGGAGGAGCCCTTGGCACACCTTCCGCATCCCAGGCAGGACTGCGAAGGAGGGACGGCAAGAACGCGGGGTCAAGATGCCAGGCCGGCACGTCCATCTTTTCGGCCGACCTCGCGCCAAGCGCGGCAGGCTGGCATGAGGTGTTCAGGGTCAACGGAGGACTCGAGGCAGGAGAAGGTTGCTTCTCGGGAGATTTCATCGCCTTAGCAGAAGGGGCCCTGAGGAACCACGGTCAGGAGGGGAAGCAGCACTCAAGAAATTACAAAGATAAGGTACTCACTCGTCTATGGCAATGTACTTCCTCTGCTTCAATGGCCGGAAGGCATCGCCGCTGCAGCTTGGAGATCCCTTCCTCTTGCGGAGCGCGTCAAAGTTCGGTCGGAGCCGGCCGAAGCCCTAGGTGCGGTCACCAGCGCCGGGCCCGGCTGGTGTGGCTCCTGAGGAGGCGACCTCAGGAACGCTAGGCTGCGGGGAGTCCTCGGCTTCCGCTTCGTGGCGACCCGCCAGGGCCTCGAGGGCTTCAGCCTCAGGAGCAACGGACTGCGTCGTCCCCCAGGCCGCTTCCTCAAGACGGCTCTCCCGAGCCCCAGGAGACGGCGCTTCAGGAGCCCCGAGCGATGCCGGTTCCCCACCAGCAGCGCCGTCATCGTTTGACAGCGACCGCCCCCTTGCGCCCACTTCTGGGATGGGCACCACGCTGGCGGTGGGGAAGGGAGTCACGAAGACAGGGCTCTCGCGAGGCCCTTCAAGGCCAACCGGGCGTAATCCCCATTCGGCGAAGAGGGGCATCTGCCTCGTGAATTCCACCTTGTTTGAGCAGAAGTACAAGAGGCAGCCCTCCTCCAGCATGTTGGCTGGCGATGGGTTGCCCGTCAGGAGCTCAAGCATAGTTTGTTGCGCCTCAGGAGGAAGCCCAGGCTCGTGAAGCCTTATGCGGTCCTTGCTGCCGGACAAGGTCCACATTGGTCAAGAATGGCGCTGGATCGGAGCAATGCGGCGCCGGACGAACTCCTTCACCACCATGGGCGCCATCACGCCAGGATCCTTCAGCCTAGTCAGCCGGCGCCGGACATGGGCAAGACGCGGGTCAGCAAGCTTCTGGTGACCCCGGCCGGAGCTCGGAGCAGCTGGCACCGTCGGAAGCGAGAGCAGGGGGCTGAGCACGCCAGCGTCTATGAACACCCACCGCCTCCGGAACCCGCTCACAGATGGCGAGAGCTCGAAGTCAATCCCCGAGCCAGCCGTCGCAGCCACGGCCTGGAAGCTCAAGCATCCTGAGCGCTGCCGGGGGTCGGTCAGATGCAACGAGAAGAAATGGCGAAGTAAGGCCACGGAAGGAGCAATGCCCACCATGGCCTCGCAGACAAAGGCGAAGACAGCAAGAAGGATGATGGACTAGGTATCCAGGTGCAGCATATGGATCTGGTAGTGAGAAAGTACGCATTGAAGAAGGCGGAAAAGGGGGGAATCAGGCCAGCCCATAGGGTGTGAAGATGGATATGGACCTCGGTGGCTGTCCTGTCAACCGCAGCGCGGGATGTGGGCCAGGCCACTGTCTTCCCCCACTCATTGAAGTCGGCGGGAGCGCTGGGCGGACCTTGTCCATCGCCTCCTGGTTGAGCACCACCGACCGCTCGACGGCGGGCTCGAAGGCCGGCGGTGTTTCGGCTGGAGCTTGGGGCTTCTTCTTTCCCTTCTTCGTCCGGCTCGGCGCCATGGCGATGGAGAGGATGGGGTCCTGGTCAGATTGGAGGAGGAAACCGCTGTTTTTGGGAAGGTCGAGTTGGAGAGTGCGCCGCGAACAATGAAGGTGGAGCAGTGTAGGCCGCGGGGGCCGCCTAGCCAGGCAGATATCAAGGCTGCATGGGGAAGCGGAGGCGCCCACGTCCTGTCAATTGCCACGCGTCAACCAAGGCCGCAGGCGGTTGGGGCCCGCGGCGCTCTGCACTTGCCCTTTGGCTTTGCCTCGAAGCCAAGCCCAAGCGCGCCTTGGGCCCGGGGGCTACTGTCGGCGTTCTGGGAACGGGGGTCCCCAGACTTGCCTGCCTGCGGCCCACAGCATGGCTCTGCCAGCGGCCCGGTACGGCCCATCTTCATCAACAACCACTCAAGACCCTCGCGTGGGGTAATACGTCTCCAACGTATCTATAATTTCTGATTGTTCCATGCTATATTTTATTCTGTTTTGGATGTTTAATGGGCTTTATTATACACTTCTATATCATTTTTAGGACTAACCTATTAACCGGAGGCTCAGCCCAAATTGTTGTTTTATGCCTATTTCAATGTTTCGCAGAAAAAGAATATCAAACGGAGTCCAAACGGAGTGTAACCTTCGGGAACGTGATTTTTGGAACGAACGTGATCCAGAGGACTTGAACCCTACGTTAAGAAAGCAATCAGGAGAGCACGAGGTAGGGGGGCGCGCCTACCCCGCTGGGCGTGCCCTCCACCCTCATGGGTCCCATGTTGCTCCACCGACGTACTTCTTCCTCCTATATATACCTACGTATCCCCAAACCAACAGAAGCATCCACGAAAACCTAATTCCACCGCCGCAACCTTCTGTACCCGTGAGATCCCATCTTGGGGCCTATTCTGGCGTCCTACCGGAGGGGGCATTGATCACGGAGGGCTTCTACATCAACACCATAGCCTCTCCGATGATGTGTGAGTAGTTTACCTCAGACCTTCGGGTCCATAGTTATTAGCTAGATGGCTTCTTCTCTCTCTTTGGATCTCAATACCATGTTCTCCTCGATTCTCGTGGAGATCTATTCGATGTAATCTTCTTTTGCGGTGTGTTTGTTGAGACCAATGAATTGTGGGTTTATGATCAAGTTTATCTATGAACAATATTTGAATCTTCTCTGAACTCTTTTATGTATGATTGGTTATCTTTGCAAGTCTCTTCGAATTATCAGTTTGGTTTGGCCTACTAGATTGATTTTCTTGCAATGGGAGAAGTGCTTAGCTTTGGGTTCAATCTTGCGGTGTCCTTTCCCAATGACAGCAGGGGTAGCAAGGCACGTATTGTATTGTTGCCATCGAGGATAACAAGATGGGGTTTATATCATAGTGCATGAGTTTATCCCTCTACATCATGTCATCTTACTTAAAGCATTACTCCGTTCTTATGAACTTAATACTCTAGATGCATGCTGGATAGTGGTCGATGTGTGGAGTAATAGTAGTAGATGCAGGCAGGATTCGGTCTACTTGTCTCGGACGTGATGCCTATATACATGATCATACCTAGATATTCTCATAACTATGCTCAATTCTATCAATTGCTCAACAGTAATTTGTTCACCCACCGTAATACTTATGCTCTTGAGAGAAGCCACTAGTGAAACCTATGGTCCCCCGGGTCTATTTTCCATCATATTAATCTTCCAACACTTAGCTATTTCTGGCGCCGTTTATTTTGCTTTATTTTACTTTGCATCTTTATCATAAAATACCAAAAATATTATCTTATCATATCTATCAGATCTCACTCTCGTAAGTGACCGTTGAGGGATTGACAACCCCTTTATCGCGTTGGTTGCGAGGTTCTTGTTTGTTTGCGTAGGTGTGAGGGACTCGTGCGTGGTCTCCTACTGGATTGATATCTTGGTTCTCAAAACCTGCGGGAAATACTTACGCTACTTTACTACATCACCCTTTCCTCTTCAAGGGAAAACCAACGCAGTGCTCAAGAGGTAGCATGGGGCCAAGCCTCGCGAGGCGGACGATGCCAAGACCTCCTCAGGGGCAGCCTCACTAGGCTGGCTCCCGAGGAGCGGAGATATCTATGCAAGGGGGCACCTCGCGAGGTGCGCGTGACATGAGCCATGACGATCAAGGCCAGGCGGGTGCCAGCGGGCGCAGAGTACCAGTTGCCTCTTTGGTGCTAAAGGGGCAAGCACAGGCGAGGAGTCCCGAGGCATCAGGCAAATGTTTCCATATCAGTGCAACGAGACTAAGACCAGCAGGACGGCAGGACGGAGATCACCACGGAGCCCACGACGGCGTCACCACTAGAGCCTTTGGCAGGCGAAGACCACCTTTTGTCAGGATAACTTGTACTAGTTGTCTCCCTTCAAATTGGCCGTTGTGGGATCCCTTCCCGCCTAATTTTGGGAAGAGGACCGGGGCCTCTATAAATAGGACTAGCCACCACCCTAGCAAGAGGACGGATCATTCAGACCATCCTCACACACCAGCTCATCGAGCTCAAGAACACCTCTCCTCAGGAGGCTGTTCATCCCTTGTACTAGTTCATCCTCGGCCTACAAGGCAATCCACCACACCACACTGGAGTAGGGTATTACACCACAATGGTGGCCCGAACCAGTATAAACCCTCGCGTCTCTTGTCCTTTGGGTTCGTCGAGTTAGGCCTTGAGATCATTGCGAGGGCGAGCTTGGGAGAGAGAGATCTCCATGCACACCCCAGTGTTCGAACCTCAAGGGTTTGCCGGAACCCAGAATCTGACACATCATATCTTGACCATATCACATCACAACATGCCCTGCAAAAACAAGTTAGACGTCCTCTACTTTGTTGTTGCAAGCTTTACGTGGCTTCTACAGGCTTCTAGCAAGAACCATTCTTAACTACGCAAAAACCACAACGGTGATCCATCAAGTTTATTGCTTTAACCTTCTTCAAGGACCGGCCGCAGTCAAATTCGATTCAACTAAAGTAGGAGAAACAGACACCAGCCAGCCATCTTTTATGCAAAACTAGTTGCATGTCAGTCGGTGGAACCGGTCTCATGTGCGTGGACATGTAAGGTTGGTCCGAGCCGCTTCATCCCACAATACCACCGAATCAAAATAATACGTTGGCGGTAAGAAGTATGACTATCACCGCCCACAACTCTTTGTGTTCTACTCGTGCATATCATCTACGCATAGACCTGGCTCGGATGCCACTTTTGGGAAACGTTGCATGGAAAACAAAAAAAATCTACGCACACGCAAGATCTATCAAGGAGATGCATAGCAATGAGAGGCGAGAGTGTGTCTATGTACCCTCGTATACTGTAAGAAAAAGCGTTTGACAACACGGTTGATGTAGTCGAACTTCTTCGTGTTCCAACCGATCAAGCACCGAACGTACGGCACCTCCGCGTTCAACACACGTTCTGCTCGATGACATCCTCTGCCTTCTTGATCCAGCAAGACGGCAAGGTAGTGGATGAGTTCCAGAAGCACGATGGCGTGGTGACGGTGATGGTGAAGCTATCTCCGCAGGGCTTCGCCTAAGCACTACGAAAATATGACCGGGGGTGTAAACGGTGGAGGAGGGCGCCACACATGGCTAATAAATTGTTCTGGGTGTGCTCGGCACCCCCCTCCCACATATATATAGGTAGGGGGAGGAGGGAGCAGCCAGGAGGGCACCCCAAGTAGGCCGAATCCTACTTGGGGTCCCTTCCCAAGTGCCCCCGCCCCTTCCTTATTCGTCGGAGGGGGAAAGGAAAGAGGGAAGGAAGGAGGATGTCGAAACACCCCTTTCTTTTCCCCCACTTGGGCGGCTGCCATGGGGGGTGCACCAGCCCCATGTTGGCTGGTGTGCTCCCCTCTTGTGCCCAATAGGCCCACTATTCTCCCGGGGGTGTTCGGTACTCCCTCCGGTACTCCCATGACTATCTGCTACACTCTGAAACACTTCCGGTGTCTGAATACCATCGTCCTATATATCAATCTTTACCTCTCGACCAATTTGAGACTCCTCGTCATGTATGTGATCTCACCCGGGACTCCAAACAACATTAGGTCACCAAATCATATAACTCATATAACACTATATCGTCAACGAACGTTAAGCGTGCGGACCCTACGGGTTCGAGAACTATGTAGACATGACCGAGACACCTCTCTGGTCAATAACCAACAACAGAACCTAGATGCCCATATTGGCTCCTACATATTCTACGAAGATCTTTATCAATCGAACTGTTATAACAACATACGTAATTCCCTTTGTCCATCGATATGTTACTTGCCCGATATTTGATCGTCGTTATCTTCATACCTAGTTCAATCTCATTACCGGAAAGTCTCTTTACTCGTTTTGTAATACATTATCTTGTAACTAACTCATTAGTCACTGTGCTTGCAAGGCTTCTTATGATGTGTATTATCGAGAGGGCCGAGAGATACCTCTCCGATACTCGGAGTGACAAATCCTAATCTCGATCTATGCCAACTCAACAAACACCTTTGGAGATACCTGTAGAAAATCTTTATGATCACCCAGTTATGTTGTGACATTTGATAGCACACAAGGAATTCCTCCGGTATTCGGGAGTTGCATAATCTCATAGTCGAACGAATGTGTATTTGACATTGAGAAAGCAATAGCAATAAACTGAACCATCAATATGCTAAGCTAATGGATGGTTCTTGTCCATCACATCATTCTCCTAATGATGTGATCCCGTTATCAAATGACAACACATATCTATGGTTAGGAAACCTTAACCATCTTTGATCAACGAGCTAGTCTAGTAGAGGCTTACTAGGGACACGGTATTTGTTTATGCATTCACGCATGTATTTAAGTTTCCGATCAATACAATTCTAGCATGAATTATAAACCTTAATCATGAAAAAGGAAAAATAAAATAACAACTTTATTATTGCCTCTAGGGCATATTTCCTTCACTTGGAGTGTCTCGAAGGTCTCGATGTAGATCACATTGAGGCCAACGCCCCCGTCGATGGGAGTCTTGGTGACAACGGCATTGCTGATGGTGGGGGTGCACAACATGGGAAGCGCACCGGCAGCGGCCGTGCACCTGAGGTGATCCTTGGAGTCGAAGGTGATGGCGTACTGCGACCACTTGAGGGGCTACGTGGCCTCATGCTTCGGGAGGGCAGCATTCACCTCACGGGGGAACTGCTTGAAGAGGCGATTGGACGCGGGGGCCTGGGCTCCTCCAAGGATGCAGGCCACCGCTCAAGGCTCCTGGTATCCCCCAGGCACCTTGTCCTACTGATTGACGTCGTTCCTCCTGGGCGGCGGCAGTAGCGGAGGAAGGGCAGCGTTGGCCTGAGGGTGCGCCTCGCGAGGCTGATCACGCCAGCCCTGGCGGGGGTTGCCGTTGTCGTTGTGGTTGTCTCATCGGTCGTCGCCGTCATGGCCGCTGTGGTCCAGGCAACGTCCCAAGCGCTGGCCACGAAGTGACTTGAGCTCCTGGCAGTCCTCAGTGTTGTCGGTGCGCATGTTGTGGTAGACACAGAATGGGTAGTTGTCCTTTTCGGGCCCGTCGCGGTCGCGGCCGCGCTTCTGCTCGGGCTTCGCCGCCAGCATGGCGGAGCCTTTGCGCTTGACCTCCTTGCCCTTGGTCTTGTTGTCGTCGGGGTCGTTGTGGATGAAGAGGCGGCCTTCCTCGGCCTTGGCACACTTGTCGATGAGGTTGAGCAGCTCCAGCGCTGAGCTCAAATCGTCATTAATGGCAAGCTTCTCACGCATCTTGATGTCCGTGATGCCGTTGGAGCACACCAAGATGATGGCCTCATCAGAAGAGCGCGGGATCTTGTGGCGCACCTGGCTGAAACACTAGATGTATTTGTGGAGGGTCTCGCCAGGGCGCTACCGTAGATTGTTGACCATGAGGGGGACGTCATGTGTGCCCTTGAAGTTAGCGATGAACTGCTCACAGAGCTTGCTCCATGAAGAAATGGACTCCTCGGGCAGGTTCATGAGCCAGGAGCGCGTGCCGTCATTGAGGGTCATGGGGAACCAGTTCGCCATGACCTTGTCGTCACCATTCGCCGCCTCGATGCTCAGCACATGGAGCTGAAGGAACTCTGTGGGGTCAGGAGTGCCGTCGTAACGCGGGGGTAGCTCTGGCTTGAACTTGACGGGCCAGACCAACCGGCGCATGTCACGGATGAAGGCCCGACAGCCCACACTATTCAAGGGAATGCCGCGCGCGAGGGCGACACGACTTTGGCGCCCTGCCGCCGCGACCTCTTGGATGATTCGGTCTTGGCGTTTACGTTGTTACTCGAGGAGCACGCACGCGTCAGGCTGCGCGCGATGGACAATCTGGCAGCTGGCCTCATCCCAGGCCGGCGGGGGTGCTCCACGAGGTGGGTCGCATGGGCGCGTGTCACGCCGGGGTTCGGCGAGGTCGCTGTGCAGGGGAGGAGGCGGAGGTGCGCCGTGTGCCACGTCCCCAGCGCGGGATTGCGGAGGGCGGACCGAGTGAGAGGGCGTCGGGGCATCTCCGGCGCTGTTGATGAGCTTGATGATGCGGCCAAGCCAGGCGTCGGCCAGGCGATAGCGAAGCAGCTCACGCGCCATGAGCAGTGCGGCATGCGCGTTCGGCGGCCCATGACGAGCAAGGGAGGAAGAGGCCTTAGCGGTGCAGCTGTCCTGCTGCATGGAGGAGTCCTGCTACTCGTGGGCGGCAGGGTCAGTGGCAGTGCCAGCCGCGGCTCTGGCAGAGTGGTGGCAACCGTCACGGCCCGTAGGCGTTGTCTGGGCGACGCGAGCCGCTCGACGCTCAGCATGCACATGGCGAGTATCAGCCATGGAGTTGGTGAAGTGGAAGTCAGAGCTGAGCGGAAGAACGGCACTGCGCCCCTACCCGGCGCGCCAAATGTCGGAATCGGGGTGTTGGGGACCCAAGAGATTCGAACTCTCGGGTGCGCTTGTTCTTGATGCCCTACACCTTTCTACTACAACCACGATGAGGCTACGGTGAGCGCAAGCGAGCGGGAGCAGCTAGGGACACAGCAGTTACCCAGGTTCGGGCCACCTTGCGGAGTAAAACCCTACTTCATCTCGGTTTGTGGATTGCTCTCGAGGAGAAGATAAGGGTTCAAGTGCATGAGGGCTCGAATGGTCGACCTCCTCTACAGCTGCTCCCTACCCCTATCTTATACTCACATTAGTCCTCTTTCCCCGAAAACCTTGGCGGGAAGGGTTGCCACACAATGGTAGCCTGAAGGGGGACAGGAGCACAGTCTATCCTAACAAAAGGTGGTCTTTGTCTGCAAAGCTTGTGTCCATGATGCACCGGTGGGCTCAGGGATGACCTCCGTCCTGGCGCGCCCGTCATCTTGGTCTTCTAGCAATGATTAGGCAACTTTTGGGGATTGCTTTGCAAACTAGTTGTTGGCCTTGCTCCCTTAGCATAAAAGAGTAAAGCCTCTTCATCCGCTCCTGCTGGCGAGCCTCTGGCGTTGTTCGTCGTCGCACGCATCACCCACGCGAAGACTCAGGGCCGCGCGACCTGGAGGCAGTTCTTGACTTGCTCGCCTCCGCGAGGGGCCTCATGAGGCTCCTGGTGACACCTCCGATCCACCTGGGGCGCCTGCTGACATATGCCCTCGTGAGGCAAGGGCCTCGTGGTGCTTCTTGCTCGCAAAGCTGGGCCCAAGATATGCATCGCGCCTTTGGCCACAGGCAGACGGGCCTGGGTACCCCAGTCCCATGGGCTCGATAGTTTCCATTACGCGTCAAGGTATATGCTCCCTGGATTAATAAAGTCATTGATCATGCCATATGAACACTATATCTTGCAAAGGCCAGTCACAAAAGCTTCATTCTACTAGTGCGTGACACAGTAAAAGCCATGGAAGAATTTTCATCGAGAAAACCATCATCGTCCCTTAATGATTATCACCAAACTTTCGATGGTTCTCAGCTTCCTCAGTGTGTTCGAATGCCCACCTCTCAGCCGCCATCTCATTTGGAAGTCAGCATGCAAACACAACAGTGGATTATGACACATTGCTGATGATCGGCGTGAAAAGAGCATCTAGCAAATGAGATAAATCTCATTAACAATGGCACCAGGCTGGTTCATCTGATAACCGATGATAATAAGACAAGGCTCCGGAAGTTAGTTCGCTAGTTCTTCACTGAAAAGCAACTCCTGAATGTGAACCTCCAAGAGCTCTATGACTATATCGACAAAGGCTTCAGTGTGAATGATTTCTAGGAGCGAAGCACTCCGCCTCTACTAGCTCAAGAGCTTCCCACCGATACTCTTCACTTGCAGATTCGCAAATTGCTCGAAGAATCTAAAGCCACCTCACCCATAGTCAAACCTACCAAAGGCAATTTGTTGTCAAATGTTCCTCCGTTGGCTGATCCCAATGCACCAAGTTCATCTGTCCAGCAACATGTCCCTTTGCCTGACGAAAATCCCGTTGCTTCTAAAGCTGAAGAAATCAAGTCACCTCTGAAGATGATGTCACTTTGAATAGTTTGTCTGGAAATGCCTTGGAGTGATCTTTGCCTTGTTTCTTGACTCATGGTATTCGTCACCTTTTTGCCACTTGTTAACAAAAAGGGTTAGAATTACATCGAGTTCGATAGATTTGCTTTTTGGTGTTTATTTGAATTGGTTTTCTCTCGAGTTTACAATTGTTATTTCATGTTTATCTGTACCATGTTGTAAAACTCTTAGTAACTTCTATGATGTAATGTTAAGAACCCCCCCTGCGACATCTATTCTCTCGAAGTATCTATTTGGCAGGTGGTTTCTTTATCAGAAATTACGAAAGGTTGCACTTTGCTATCAATGGATTTTATCTCATCGGTGAAAATTATTATATCGAATTAATGAAATTTCCTCCATATACTCTAGTTATTGCAGGAGTATCTTATCATAAAATTAAATTTCTTGCATACGCTCAAGGGGAGTATATTCCATCTTCGAGAACAGTAACACTTTATCACTCTCACTATGTTTCTTATTGCATATCTTTCTCTCTTTGATGATTATCTGTTTTATCAACAATTGTTCAAAAGGGCAAAGATTGTTGGTGCAAAGATTTGCCTCCTTATGTTTTGAAGATTGTTGACATAAATAGTAAGGGACTAATGTGTCTGCTACTGCACATAGAGTAGTAGGTCCCTAACGTCTTAAGGACTTTGATATAAATTCCAAAGGCAATACCTGCATGGCAGTGACTATTATCTACGAAGGTTATGCTATGGAGAGTGACCCCTAAAAATAGTTGATGAAAAGCAATTGGTTCGATGGCATCTGAAGGAAGTGACTGCAGCCGAAAGAAGTCAAAGACGAAGTGAAGACGTATTATTCTTTTCGTTGTTCCTCTTTTGTTTCATTCAGTCATAGGACCACCATACTATTGAGAGGGGTATAGTGTTCGAAGCTTTGATTCTCTGATGCTAAACTCAATCCTATGAAAATTGTGACAGAAATACCTTTGTGTTCCGAGCAAATACTTTACAGCAAGAGACTGTGAACTTCTTCGCTGCGAGAGATTTGTCTGTGACCGAAGACTTATAATTACTTGTTCCTCAAGTAATGTTACTGTTGCTTTCAAATCCGACCGTTGTAAATGTGTCGGTTGGCCATTAGCTGGACCGCGTGTCCAAAATAGTCATTTCCCATGTGGGAAGGCTACGGCTATAAATAGCTGCCCCACGCCAGCTTTGTCCAGTGGCTACTCCGTTTGATTCTAAGAAGATTGTTGAGAAACCCCCTCTCTAGAGTGATTTGAGTTTAAAATCCACTGAGAGAAAAACCCCAGAGCCAAAAAATTCGATAGTGGTTTAGCATCACTCGATAAGTCTAGTACGCGTCACCTGAGAGTTGCAAACTCTCTACACGGTTAGGTATCAATTTCTTCAGAGACCAAGAGTAATTATGGTTCTCCAAGAAGAAATCTGTAAAGGTTCGGAGATCACCTCAAGTATCTAACATGAGTAACTGGCATTGGTTGACGAACCAATTGTCGAGGAGAATAGGGCGAAGAGAGTTTATCTTCTGTGTTCAATCACAACCCCTCCAACCAGACGTAGTCCTTATGCAGAAAGATGAACTGGTCTACCAAATTCTCTATCGCTATCGAGCATCACTAGTTACTCCTTAGCACCTTATCATTCGAATTGCTTTGCATGAATGAATTCAACCATGTGATTATCATGGATGGCTGCACTTAGTTCTAGTTTGTTAGTTCACTTTCACTCATTGCAATTTGTTATCGTTTGTTCTGCTGCTGGATTCCAAGAGTTTTGAAGTGCTTAAGATGGTGCGTAAACATACTTGGGAGAAGGTCATGCTTGTTGGTCTTCCATGCGTCCACAAGGACGAGATTACCGCAATGTGGTCGTGGTTGTACGTTGACTTTGCTTGAGTTGCCGATATTAAAAGGCAGTCAGATTTTGTCCGATGAGCAGGCCAGTCATGGAGTTTGATCATGTAGTATATTCTAAATATACTTAGTTATTTCATCTCGTAATTTCTCCGCTGCCTACTGCTGAACCGATTTGGGTTTGTGCCAATGGATAATAGCTTGCATACCTATGGCAGGATACCACCATCATTTTGCACAACATGCACAGCAGTGCGGCAGTTCCCGTAGACCCATTGTCCAGCATTGGGATCGGCCTTACGGACTGGCAGGGCATGAATACATATGATGATGCCATCATGAGACTGAAGAAGATATAAATTGCGGATCTACCTAGAAAGTCCACAATTACGATGATTACTATCTCATCGCGGTGTTCAACATAAGGATTGCCATCAATAGAATGGCCCTAGCGGCAGAGGCAGGCACATGTTGGCCATGACAGATTTGTTCCTGTGCGAGTTTGAAGATGTCGTGTGCCATGAAGGCCGCATCTTCACAGTGACAAACCAGGGGACTTGTTTCATCTGGGTGCCATCCTACGGTAAGGGACATGACAAACGGAATGCACTAATCATCATTTGCATCCCTAACAGTAATCCGTTATTTTGCAGGGACCAGACATTCCCCGATCAAAATCAGATCGCCGATCCTAGATGTGTATGTGCATCCGCCATTCGGTCTAACCTGGAACCTTGTAGCTGACTTTAGCAATTTGGGATCAACTATCATAGCAGTCATTACCCATGGTACCCTTGATGGGCAACAAGGTGCCACGATGTACCATGATCGGACCCTCACCATGTACCTAGGTATTTCATTCCCTCATTGTTGTGTGCTAGAGTATTAGTAGTACTTGTTACTAATTATTTTCTTGACTGGGACTGGAACCAAGAGGACTTGTTTATTACTAGTACAATTTAATAGTATTAGATTTTTTAACCCTCTCGCCTTCTCTTTCATTGTACTAGTAGTACTACTACTTTGGATCCATAGTAGTGTGTCGCAGGGATCGGCAGGAGTAGTACTTTTGACCTAGGAGGACGTGTATAGCTTGGCTCTTGAACCCACTCCCACCATTTATGTTTTTCCATGTCTTATCTCCACCATGTAGGCAGAAGTGGCTGTATATAATAAGTCGGTTATTGTACTTCCTCTATAGTATTATAGTAGACTACTTGATGCACAATATTACTCGCGCCATATCTGAGCACAACATTATCCTGCATGAACCTTGACCATTTAAGTCACCATGTGTCCAGATCTGAGATGCCATGTGTACCAGATGAACGGCTCTGAGTTCGACCATAGTGATGATATGTGGGAGCCGAGGAACACTCTTTGAGAGTGCTCGCTTTTCACTGGGGATAGCTACACCATTGTGAAACAGAAGCCACCTTTCGTGCATAACACCGAAGGCCTTCCGTTCATGAAGCATGGTTGTGTCTTCAGTGCGCACCGCCGGATGAACAACATGTTGGCACACTTTGTGCCTGATTTATGTCGATTTAGCTTGGATGAGTCTCCATCGTGTGGAACCAGACTAGAAAGCTACGACAATGATTCCCATTGCCCACTACTATGGATCATGCCATCTATGAAGAACACGTGGGACTGGAACCACGAGGTTGACATGGATCCCATCTATAACTTGTAAGTGGAGTGTGTTAAATTGTGAATGGTAGTGCTATAAATCTATGTAGAGTACTCATGCATGAATTTATCACATGAAGTGGAGATGAACTTGTGTGGCATGTTGGCATTTGTCCTTTAGAACTTACTAGTAAAAGTGTTATGTGTACGTGCAACTTGTGTGGTTGTTGCATGGGCTCCAACATGTTGTGTGAGAAACAAGGTGGCACAGCTTTGGCTATAGGTGACGTGGAAGCTTCATACAGTAGCGGTCGTTCGCTATAGTACTACTAGTACGACTACTCATACTCCTATAAACCTTGCGCTTGGCTCTTCGCCTCTTCGAGAGGTCCAACAATCATGGTACTATAGTATATGCTTCTGGTGATTTGACCCCGAATGAACTATTGCACATCCATCATGTGGGCGAGGGCGAGGGAGAGCGCGCTGTAGTCAAAAGCTTCTCATCGTCCTGCGAGCCACGACATGCGCAGGCGAGAGAGAGGGTGTAGGCATAGTAAACAATCTTCTCCTCGGCCTGCCAACCACCGCACGCGTGGGCGAGGGAGCGGGCATAGTAAGCAAGCTTCTCCTCGTTCTACGAATTGATGGGACACAGTAGTACTAGTACTCCATATTGCCTCCTTTACGGTTAATATGGCTTAATTTGAAATGAGATAAATACACCGGAGGTCACTGTATTTGTAACAAAACGGCCACTGGACTTCATAATACACTCATTGCGGCCACTATATACGTTTTTCGGTGATTATACGGTCACTAGCTTACCGTAGAGCATCATATTGCACTCTGTTGACTGGTTCAATTGGCACGTGGTTTGTGGGTCCCACCTGTCAGTTCGCAGAGAAAAGAAATAAGTTAAACAAAACTTTACACACACACACACACACGATAGGAGCCCAACCCTTGTGCGTGAACCTCCCTAGTTGTGTATGTGTGTGCATGCATGTGTAGGTTGAGCACTTGAGCGTGAGCGTGTGTGTTGCGTCGTGTGTTGTGTGGCGCATGGATGCATGAGTGTTGTGTGTGTGCATGTGTACGTATGAGTGTTGCATGCATGCATGCATGAGTGTTCTAGTACCTCCCATTCGCATGTTCATATTTCAAGCTTCGTTAAATTTTGCATGCAAGAATTAAGAGAAAACTCATCGATGAATGTAAAGTTATGGTCATTTGTTGTTCATGCATGCATGCATGCATTGGCCGAAATTAATACGTTGGTAAACACAGTTTCATGAGGAAGCTGAGCCCATTAAGTGAGTACTTTTGCAAAGTAGTACAACAAAAATTTCATCATCTATACTACTCTGGAATTTTTGAATTGAGATGTATAAAACGGAAGGAGGGAGTAGGTACTATGTAATTGGCGCTGGGAGCCTTGCCCAATTGTTCTTGTTGTTGGACAGGATGAGAGTAGAGTCATAAATAGATAGAAATCTTGGTGTTGCATTATTCCCCATTGGCCAAAGAAAAGAATTCAACTAGTCTTCACAACGAAGTGATAATACACGCTGCAGCAGATGGGATACTTAATTAATAAGTTGAGCCAGCGTGTTGGTGTTACTAAATCAGTCTTACCCTGTGGTGCCATCATGTTTGTCAGTGGAGCATGCTTCCAGAATTATGCATACGCACCTCTCTCTTCCATTAACTGACATATGGGCCTGCTTGACGTAGACCCACATGTCATCGTCTTAACTATTTACACTCCGAAGGACGGTATATGCTAGTAGTACTACTAGTAGAATTGAGATTTAATGCACCTTCTTCCCCGTCTCTCCCTCTTCTTCCTCCTCTTTTTCCCATTCGTCCACATACCATTTTCCCCTGCTCACTGCTCACCCAGCCGCGCCATCTTTCTTGGTCGCTCGCGTGCACCATCTCCCCCTACTCACTGCTCTCCTACACACGCCATCTTCTTCACTCGCCCTCCCGCATCCGCTTCCCCGCTCGCCCGCACGCACCGAAAACCCCAATCACTCAGCGCCCTAAAATACCGGATGGTAGAACTGGCTGACACGCAAAGCCATGATTGGAATTCCCTCCTCGATGTTCTCTCTTGGAGCAGATCAGTAATCATATGGACCTGCTCAACACCGTGCGTCTGGACGCATGCTTGGTGTCTATCCACCGTCTACTCCTCGGCAGCCGATCGGCCCATTTCAAGACACCCTGCTTGCTGATGCCCAATCCTTGCAACTGGCCTAGACACCAACATGATGATCCTATGGAGGTTGTCGTCGTGCCCCTCAACATGCTACCATTCCCCGCCCACATGTCCTTCATGCGTTGCCACTACTTGGCAGGCATGAAGGCCAACTAGGTCGTCCCCATCCGTGAATCGGGTAGTCTATGGCATCTCGTCGATATCTACACCCAGCGAGAGATCACCCTCCCATCGTTGAATACTACCGACATCCAACCACGCGCCACCGCCCACTCCTACATACTACGCACGAGAGGCGTTGGTCACTTGGTTGGACCTCCGTTTGCTGAAGGTTGCAATCTGCAAAGTGCCCATAGCATCAAAAGACTACATAGATTACAAACTCATTGCATTGTTTGATGGGGGATTGGCCTATATGGAACCCGGTAGCCATACATGGTTATGGCTTATCATCAATCTTGTTTACCCTCCACTTCTGTCGGATGCTATAGTGCATAATGCATCATTTACTCGGTTGACACTGAGATTGGCTGCATGTTACTGGTGGAATCTATCGTCGTGTAATTGTTCTATCTCATCTCATTTTTACCATATGAATACCACTGCTTGTTGATTGTTAGAAATTTAGAATAGATAGTATGAGCATAACCACATCATTGCTATATTGTTCCTCTCATTTCCTAGATTTTTTTACCACACATGTTATTGTTAGAGTTGATATGAGAACAATTGGAATATAATGATTGTTAGAATATATATTATGAGTATAACCACATGATTGTTGTATGTTACTCTCATTTCCAAGATTTTTATAACCACACATGTTATTGAGAGAGTTGATATGAGAACAATTGGCAGCTAACTGTTATGGTAGAATATGAGTAGGCCCTGGCATAGTTGTTTTTCTTTCATTTTTACATGATCTTTGAGCCATGACATATTGCTAGAATATGAAAGCCATTGGATTTTTTTAATTAGGGTATGATTATGACCATGGCATTGCAATTCTCCAGCTATGATCTGTGTCACTGTTATAATAATCTTAATTCCACACATACTCTGAACATGATTGTATATTTTTGTCCTTTTGGTCTTTCTAATTCCATGAACTAGAACTATAGCTGCCAATGGGTGTTGGTTTATCACTCGTTCAACTGACGATGGGAATTTGGTGCTCATTCGCATGTACCAAAGTGACCAAATCATTTCATCAAACCACATACAGTAAAATGTGTGGGGTGTTCGTGACTGGGTTGGTTATGGCTACTTCGTGTTCGAGAAAGATCCCATCTCCATTGGGACAGGCGTATTCATGGGTTTACGGCCTCAGCAACCACTCCATGTTCCTTGGCCTCAATTATCCGCTCATCCTATGCAAGTTTGATTCACTAGGGGGAACTGTTTTTACACATCGTACGATGGGTTTCATGAAGCACCATATCCAGATATTCGTCGACACAGCTTGTTGCCAGATGAACTTCAGTGTGTTAAAGGCATCAAGCTTCCAAGCGATGGATGGATTTTGCAAACCCGACATGCGGCGATGTGGTTCATGCCTATAGCAAATATGCACAACTTTATTCATGGTGATATCTAGATTGAGCCATGTATCCTGTTGGTGTCGCATGATCCAGTTTTGTTGGTTATCTTGTACTGTAGTTAGTTTGAAGGATAAATACCTTTCTGGGATCAAGTGCATCCTACATCACCTGCGTAGCATGTATTTTGATAATGAAGGAAATGATGTGCAGAAGCCATATATAGCAATTAGGCTTCAAGTGCGTACTTGTTGGTGAAAGTGTTGTCCAATGGGAATTATATTTTCTATTACTCATGTAGCCTACAAAGTATGTCACACCACCTTGTAAATTTGTAGGCACCTATTTGTAAGCTCCTCCTAAATACTCTTGCTCAATTCCCTTAAAACTAAGCCTTTAGCAACGCCCCTCCAATATTATTTAAAGCAATATGGAAGCAAGTTGGAGATTGGATGTACTCCATTTCTAAATTTGTAGTCCTAGTAGTCCTCTATACTGTATTGCGCTAGCTCGTACTAGTAAGTAGTACTTGTACGACTAGTAGTACAGGTATACGTCAGTCAAATTATTCGTCATGTCCTCACATTGAATTGACGTGACAACATGTTGCGCGTGTGGTGACGCAAGAGTCCCAGCGGCATGCTTGGTTCACCAAAGTGAGCCTCACCCCTTTGATAGTCCAACAACACTCTCGCATTCTCTCCCATTCTCCCCCAACTCTCCCGGTCTGCCCGCCTCCTAGCCGTCGCCTTGTTCCGATCCCGTACGATGGGCGATGAGCTAGTGGAGTTGCTATATTTCGTTGCAAGTAGTCAAAAGGAAGAGGCTGAGAAATTTGATCTTAACAAGGAAGGTCTTCAAGCTAGCCACATGAAGGAAGAAACCAGCGAGCCCGCTCCTGTGAGTATTCGTCTTGTCGCCCTATATGATGATTTCGATCTTTATGGGGGCTTTCAAGTCTTTGGACTATGCATGTAGTAATGAAGCTAAGACCCCAGTTTTTTGGGTGTCATGGATTTTAGATTTGGAGTAGCACTTATCTGTCAAAATCTTTCATCATTTACTTAAATAGTTGATTGATCATACATTGAGTACCATTTAACTAGAATTAACCGCTGCAAGTCCAAGGAGGATTGGCCGGTGCTGCTGGCTGGCGTCAAGTTCGGTCCCACGGATCAGGAACCGATCCAGCATGTTGAGGCCAAAGTGAGTGCTGACAACCTAAGATCTCACCCTCTCATCAATTTGTTCATACCGACCATCGATAGCGAGCACGACATATGCTACACCCATCCTGAGAAACTTCCAAGTGAGACACTAATCGACCGTCTACTTGCACAAAAATATATTCCTTTAATTTTGCAAATTTCTGAGGTACGTTGCCCGACCTGGGATTGTATTTCGCCAATACTGCAGGGATCACATTGACTGGCCTAATCAAGAATTTCTTCTAGTGCAACTCCAAGGCGTCCAAAAGGGGTACGCAGAGGCGTCGCAAGATACAATCGAAGTGTGGCATGCACGCAATGTGGCCCAAGACTAACAATACCATGCCGGCGATGGTCAACAGCTGGCAGATAGTGCTGCACACCAACAAGAACATCGACCAGCAGAGGACCAACTGGGTGATGCACCAGTACCACCTCGGGGACCTTGAGCAAGAGAAGGAGTGGGAGCTGGTCGTCTGCAAGATCTTCTACCAAACGAACACGAGGCCGGGACTAAAAATATTATAAGTTAGTACGGTACTAGTTCTACCTGGTCGTCTGCAAGTTGGTGTTGTTGTTAAGGAACTTTGGTATGAATTTGTCATTTGCTTCCAACCATCATGCCGAGGGTCGACGTGGATATAACGTTGAATCAATTGTTATGAAACGAATTTTCAGGCACCTGATTTTTTTAGGGTTAGCAAAAGCACTTGTCGTCCTAATTCCCAGTTCTCCAAAATTTTAACATCTTCCGGTACGCAGGGATTCATTAGGTTTCACTGGCTGATAGTTGGACGCAGCACGTCAAGACTGGGCTATGGCATGCCAAGCCCAGCTGCATTGTTTTTTGAGTGCTTACCAAGCCCGGCTGCAAATAGTTAAAGAGAGGGTGATGGATTTGGGCCTTCAAGAACAGTTAAGTGTAAGGAACCCAATCGCGTGAAGCGCCTCCCATGTCATCCCTCTAAACCACATATCACTAAAAAAACACACATACCACCTGTTCTCTCGTTCGAGTTCTCAGTGAACCAAAAACTTTAACAAGAGTGCAAAACGGGAGCCGCCGCTCCGACGAACATTTTTGGACTCAAAAAAGGCCTAGTCGGCTATTGTTTAGTTGAAATATGTAACATGTTCCACAAAAAAGAAATATGTAAAATGTAATGAATTTGTTCTGGTTTCAATGAAAATCAACAGATTTGCTTGAAATTCGTCCATGGAACTAGAACAGGCTTGTCCATACAGAGGCTAACATCACGGACACAGCAGGTCCATGGCTGTACACAAGCCAGTGCATGGACTTATTTATCATGATGGAAATAATGCTGACGTCTGAGACCCATGACATTTTCAACATAGTCAATAAATGAGAGAATTCTACAAGGAGAGACTCACAACGGGATCTAGCAGGTATATTGTTTTCTGAGGTCAAGCAAGTATCAACTGGGATGTAGAGTGGCCAGGCTAGATTTTGTTTTTTAACAGATGCGGCCCATGACAACATGCGGGCACAAGGATCCAATAGGTATCAACTGTCCTTTGGGCCGCCCAACCTTTGGTATTATTTTTCTTAGAACATCTGCGGCCCAGTTTTTTACTGAAGAAAATGCATAGCCCAGATCTATTTTTCTCTAAAAATGCCATGTAAAACTTTCGTTTTACTTATAATATATATATTTTTGCTAAGTTTTATTAGTATATATATTATTATATTATAAATATGTAAAGTTCTCGTTTCACCTTTTTCCTTATATAATTTTGTTGTTTTCCCTCCCATCTGTGCTTTTGTGCCACTAGTATTCCCTAAAACCAACTCAATTGTCCCACGTCTTACTAAATTACGAAAATAAAACAATATTTTATTCAGTATATCAATAAGTTCTTACAAAATAATTATTTATCATTATAAGTTGGTAGGTAAATCATGGTGATTGCGTACAAAACTCATTATAAAATGTGTTAAGATTTTACGGATCAATGGAATAATAGTCGTGCAATCACGTCTCAATCTACTAGAATGTTTATGCTCTCGTCGCAATGCACGCACAAATTATCTACCTTCATAATAAACAGCCCAGACTAGGGTTATTTTAACATTACTTAGTCCAGTCGTGCTGGCCTGCAAATCTTTTTTTAATTGCTGAGCCGCAAATTCTTTAAGACAAGGAGGGATGCATTCAGCTTGCCTAGAAAATGGGTTGAAATAAGTAATAAAGAAATGGGTTGTAAATATAAAAAACACAGCAAACTGGCAATCAGTTTGAAATTTCTGTTTTTTCTTCGAATTTTGAGATTTTATCTATCATTACATTTTAACCTAATTTAAATATATATTTTCAAAATAGTTGGTTCATGACTCCAAATTTCGGGATTAAAATAGTTCGGACTCCACTGAAATATGCAAAATTACGTTGAATTTCTGAATCATGGTCCTGGGTAGAAAATGGGTTGTAATAAATTTCTTAAGAATTAGCAAATGGGCTGTAAATTATTAAATTATTTGGAGGCTGACTTGTGGGCCTACTAAGTCATGCGTACGCAAGGCTTTGTAAACAAAGTCAACAATCGACTCCACTAGCGTGAGACCGTTAGATGTCAATCCAATGGTCGTCGTGCTTCTTCAAACTCTGATCTTCCTGCTTCGGCCTCACAAACCAGCGTCGGCGGGACCACCTGCTCCCACCTCCCGTGGCTAGCTGTGCTGCCGCGCCAGCCTCACCCCCCATCCTACTCCCAATGCTGGCCTGGCCATCCCTCTACTTACCCCCAGCTCCTGTTATTCTCCGGTGACGGCGACCTCACACCACAGCCGAACCAGCAAACCCTCGTACTCCCCTCCGCGTGGGAAACCACTTCGGAGTCTTCCCCAGCTCCGGGTCGTTCCCTTCCTAGGCCTCGTCATTGTCCATCGCCTTGGTGCTCTCGGCACGGCGACGTCAACGTGATCAATGAACGATAGCCATTAGAAGAGGGATGTACGTGGAGAGGCTCACAGTAGGGAGCCACATGGTCCATCACTGCACGGAAGCAAGTGCCTCATTATTATGCAAAAAAATGATCCCTTTCCCTGATAGCTGGTACACACCAGCTACATCTTCTCGCGCGAGGAAGTGCCACCTTATTACGCGGAAAAAAGTCCCTCCCCCTGACAGCTGGGACCCACCAACTACATCTTCGCACGCTAGGAAGTGCCTCCTTATTACGTGCAAGAAACGATTCCTCCCCTCACAGCTGGGACCCACAATCTATCACAAGCAACGAAGTGCCTCCTTATTACATGAAAAATATTGATTCCTCCCCATGACAGCTAGGACCTACCAGCTATATCTTCGCACGGAAGAAAGTGATTCCTTCTTACGCAGAAAAATAAATGATTCCTCCCCCTGATAGTTGAGACCCACCAGCTACATCTTTGCACGCCAGAAGTGCCTCTTTATTATGCAAAAAAATATTGAATCCTCTCATGACATCTGGGACCCACCAGCTATATCTTCGCATGGAAGGAAGTGCCTCCTTATTCCTCCCCATAACAGCTGGGACACACCAACTACATCTTCGCATGCAAGGAAGTGACTCCTTATTATGCCAAAAATAATCGAATCCTTCCCATGACAGTTGGGACCCACCAACATATCTTTGCACGGAAGTGTCTCCTTATTCCCCCTGACAGTTGGGACCCACAAGGTTGAAGCTTACGTAGCGTTATGTGTCTGGTCACAAACGTGTAGGTACGTACTTGTCGATCGGTCTCTCTGACATAATGAACTATGGCCGAGTAAGGAGCAGTAGCAGTTCTAGCAATTTTGTTTAAACCGTGTATGTACAACCACACTACAAAAAATACGGCCACGTACATTGATGTGTGATATTTTTACACTCATTCACCTTTGTTTATACCGAGATATTTCATTTAAAAAGAGGTATTCACTTCAATATTGCTACTAATGAGTAATGAATGCAAAGGATTCAAAAAGTCTTCTTTTTGATGTGTTTCCAGATGAAATGGGCTAAAATGGGAAGAAATCACATGTGGGAATCTCTACTTGGTTCCCAGTCACACCTTGCCACACTTTGCCACACCTCACCTTAAGCAAGTTTGACCAAATTAGGTAGGTGTTTGGTTCTAGCCACTCCTAAGGCAAGAATATTTTTATGAGAAGTGAACCCCAAATGTCATAGGCACAAAAAAGTGTGGCAAGATTCCCCTTAGGCAAGCCAAAGTGTGGCTAACAATTTGCAACTCAAGTAAGGCAAGTGTGGAAAAACTCATGTGGCAATATATGGCAAATATAGTCACAATCCAAACATCCCCTCAGTGTTCCGTTTCCCGTCTTGTCTCTCTTTCGTCGGCCTCGCCCCGCGATGTCGTTCCCCGTGGCCGTGGGGCCCTTTGGCGTGTCTCCCCCTCCCCAATCCCCGTACAGTTGACCGTGTATTTGCCGCCCCCTCCTTCCCTCGTCCATGGTGACAGTGCCCCCCTCCTATATATGTTGGTCCTTGATGGGGTGGGAGGTGCCATTGTGGTTTGGGGAGGCGCGACCATGATCCGGTTGGGATCTCGGTGTGGACTCATTCGGTTGCAATGGAGAGCGGCGTTGCCTCCCTGGCAAATGGGATCAAAGGGAGGGGCTACTACGTCGTGAAGGTCGGCGAGGCAGCAGCCGAAGGGACCCCGACGGTGAACACGGGAGTTTGTCCCGTGGAGGAGGTGGCCGCACGGGGCCGATCTGAGGCACCCCAATCGCTGGTGGAGGAGGCTTCCCGTCCATGTGTTCCTTCCCTCTCCCAATTCCTTACCTCCCATTACAACCCTAGATGGGAGCTGCTGGGCTACAATAGTGAGCAGCCGCTGGCCTACCTAAAACGTCAGCGGTTTTCGTCCCTGCATTTCTTGTATTTTTAATTGATCATTTTAGATTGTACAAGATGCTCACGATCTATTTTCTGAAATTGCTGTGATAGTGATAAGGAATAGGCAACCACCGTATTCCATCTCATGTTTTTCGTCAATCCTTGTACTTCTAGGCATCTGCCACATGTTCGGTAATCACATAATGTTGATGCATGGTGCAGGCTGGCATTTTTAATCACGTTAACAAATCGGGTGAGGAGGATTTGATCGTAAAAATAGAATGTCACCAGGTTCTTGTAGAATGTCAACACATTAGTTTCGAGCATGGTCTCTTCTATTTGTCCATACGGGCAATGAACATCCCATATCATGCATACCAACAGCACTAATACATGTACTGATTCTATGAAGAAGTCACTCTTCACACTTATGCTTGCTGAATTTAGTAGGTGAGAGGAGACATCAGACCAGGTTGCGATGTCGTCGGCATGGTTGACCGTACAATCTTGAAACATGTTTATGAAAAATGTGAGTACTACATGACATTTTCATACATGCTCTTTCACATTTACTTCTTTCTCTCCCCTTTTTATTGGAATCTCCAGTCACTGTTCATGTTGTATTACTGCACGAATGCAGGAAAGATCATCCAGAAAATGGACCGCTTCAACTACTTATTTTTTCTGATTTACTCCTTTTGTAAGATCACTACTTTGTGATCTAAAACGTCTCAAATTTCTTTACTGAGGGAGTACTATCTACTGGAATTTCTTTTCTGATAATGGCATTGAATAGTTCACAGTTTTGATGGCCTCTTGATTCATGCCATTAATAGTTATTTCCACAGACCAATGATGGTTTTCAGTATAAAATTTTCAAAAATCCAAAATCCCTTCCATGTACTGGTCAATTTCTGAAAATTGACGAAATAAAATCCCAGTGCGTTTCTCTGGTTTAACTCTTTCTTATACTCTTTTTAGAAGCTGTGATGAAAAAGGACTAACCATTCTAAATCCTATTATGGTCTTCTATGTAAAAGCATCATACGGTTACTCGGTACTATTATTTAGTTCTGGATTTTCCAGGATGTAACTTCCTTCACTGCATGTATATACATTGTTTGAGTTTTTAATATTTTGTAAGGGGGATTTCAGGCATAAGAATTCATTATTAATTTTTTTGTGATTTTGAACATGAAAGATTTTCTTGGTGATACCTCAAATCTTCATGCAAGTGCAGAACCATTTTAGGTTGCATTCACTCTTTTCTTTTAATGCTTAGTTGTTTCCTCTTGTAATGCAACATTACCATATTGTTGGTAGCTCTTATTTTTTATATGTGTCTTCATATTTCAGTGCCTATTCATTTAACTGGGAATGGAGTATGGATGACCAAAATGCTACCAGGGAACAAAGGCGCTACCTAAAACTAGTCCACCTTGTGCTGGGTGTGTGTAGCTCCACTTGTATTCAAGTACGAGTCCCTCTTTATGACATCTCCAGTATTTATCGTTGGTCCAAGTTTAGTTGCCCCTGATGCTAAGTTTTATTTTCAAGCATTGTTTATAATTTTCTTTTCTGAATGTTGGACGATATTTTGTTTCTGGTCCTCACTCGGTTTATTATACCTTCGTACCTCATGGAATAAATTTGAGTTCTTAATTGTCGGATGTGGGGTTCCGGCAAACCCTTAAGGTTCGAATACTGGGGTGTGCGCGAAGTCTTTCCCTCCTACCGATCTACGCCCTATCTCGCTAAGATCTCGCGGACGAACTCGACGAACTCGCAACACAGAAAGACACGAGGTTTATACTGGTTCGGGCCACCGTTGTGGTGTAATACCCTACTCCAGTGTGGTGGTGGTGGATTGCCTCTAGGGCTGATGATGAACAGTACAAGGGAAGAACAGCCTCCTGAGGTTGAGGTGTTCTTGTGGGTAGGCTCTCGATCGGGTTGGATCAAGCTAAGATGAGATGCCTCTACTATGGTGGCTAGCTCTGCTTATATAGGCCCTGGTCCTCTTCCCAAATATCGAGCGGGAAGGGAGCCAACAACGACGGGAAAATTTGAAGGGGAATAGCTAGTACAAGCTATCCTGACAAAAGCGGTCTTCGCCTGCGAAAATCTCTGGTGGTGACGCCATCTGGGCTCCACGATGACCTCCGTCTTGCCGTCCTTCTGGTCTTGGTCTCGTTGCACCAATATAGCAACCTTTGCCTGATGCCTCGGTACTCCTCGCCTGCGCTGGCCTCCTTAGCACCAAAGAGGAAATAAGGACGCTGCGCGCGCTGGCGCCTTCCTAGCGCCCGCCTGGTGTCGTTCGTCATGGCTCACGTCACGAAAGCCTCGTGAGGTTTGCCCCGCCTTGATATCTCCGCTCCTCGTGAGCCTGCCATGCTCGGCCACCCCCGAGGAGGTCTTGCGTCGTCCGCCTCGCGAGGGTCTTGGATGCCTTGATGAAGGTGGGCCGTACGGCCTGCTGGCTTAGCCACGCTGTGGGCTGCAGGCAGGCAAGTCTGGGGATCCCCGTTCCCAGAACGCCGACAGTAGCCCCCGGGCCCAAGGTGCGCTCGGGCTTAGCTTCGCGGCGAAGCCAAGGGTCAAGTTCGAAGCACTGCGGGCCTCAAAAGCCTGCGACCTCAGTTGACGCGTGGCGGTTGATTGGACGTGGGCGTCTCCGCTTCCCCACGCTGCCTCAGCAACTGCTCGACTTGACAAGTCCCTGCGACATGCAAGGAAAACCATCATTACCTGCGATCATGGGAGACGCCGGTTGGCCTTCTCTTGCTATAAATGGGGAGGGGGTGGAGCCCCCGTCGCCCATCCCTTTCTCGCTTGCTTGCTCCTTCCTCCTTGCTCCACTGCTGACAACAATGGCGCCTATCAGAAGGTTTTCTGCCGAAGAGAAAGGAAAGGCTCCCCGTGATGATCCGGGGCCACTTCCACCGAAGAAAAGGTCGATCCATCGCCATGATGAAGCGGCGATGCAGGTGGTGACGAGGCCTTGGTGCGAGCGGCCTCCTCCGGGGTACCCGCTACCCTTGTATGCCCGAGCTGAGGGCTCGGGAGGACGGAGTGAAGAGCAACGCCGCCTGCGCCGCGTCCGGGGTCGCCGCGCCGCGGCAACGCGTGCCACTGCCCCTGGGATCCACGCCGCGGACTCCTCGCACGAGTTGGTATTGTGGGCGCCGATGCCTCCAAGCTCCTGGATCCGCTTCCCGCGGTTCTTCTCCGACGTGATGCCGCCGAGGGGGCCTCTCGAGCTCTGGTTGCAGCACGCCGACTGCAGCGCTCCGGCGACCGGAGCGGAGATCGAAGCGCTTCCCACTGGCAAGATCTTCATGACCCGCGGCTGGGGGGAGATCGCACGGGTCTGTCGTGCGAGGGGCGCCCTCGTGATCCACTTCGAGTACGACGGCACTTCCACGCTCTTCTTCAAGGTCTTCGACGCCGAGGGCTGCCGCCTGGAGTGCTGCCCCGGAGAGGAGCGCCAAACCGACGCGCGCTCCACTCGCGGCTACTCCAGCAGCAGTAGCCCTTGGGAGTCCAGCAGCTCTCTTGAGCTTTACGAGACTCCGAAGACGAGCGACGACAGCTACGTGCCCCCGAGCTCTCGCCGCGTTCGGAGCAGAGCCGCGGCGTCCGGCCGTCGCCGCCGCTGATCTGGATAGGGTTGGCGCCGGCCCTCCGTGGCCCACTGTTGATGATGGCGTCCACCACGGAAGGGCGTAGATAGGATTCCCTTTAGTATCGGCTTTTGTTTCCTGCGAAGAATCATGAATCACCCTGTGGGGGCATGTAAGGATCTGTAATGTCTTTTGTACCTATTTTCCTTGTTATGAAAACTTAGTGAACGCGTGTCCCGTTAAGGCTCGGTCCCCCCTTTCTTTCCCCGCGACGGCTTGTTGCTCTACGCTGACAGGTCCCGGTCCCTAGGCGGCTACAGCAGTCGCTGGTATGCCAGGTCACGTGCCGTGGTCAAGGCCAGGAGGTGTGCGGCCCGAGGTCCAGTAAGAGCCCCTGAGACGCGATGCTCAGGAGGTCCCCCTTAGCGCTCAAGCGGCCATGGTAAGGCAAGAGAGGGAGTTGACATGGCCGCAACGGGGTCGCGGCAAGGCGAGGGTGATCATCAGGCCCCAATATTTGGCCGATCCGAGAGCGGGACTTATCTTGTCGACTTCGCGGTGACTCCTGATGCTGCGCTGGAGCTGCGCGCCTACTCGTGCGGCATAGCTAGGCCGGCCCGTACGAGTTTCCCTCCCATCATGCCCTCCTTAGTGCTCTACGTCCTCAGGTCCCGGCCCTTGAGCGAGCTCAGCCGCCGCTGGTATGCTAGGTCGCGATGCCGTGGTCAAGGCCAAGGGGTGAGGGCTGGAGAGCCAGTAAGAGCTCCTGAGTCGCGATGCTCAGGAGCCCCCCTTTTAACGCGCAAGCGAATTGCACGAGAGAGAAGGAGACTTGCGGTACCGCCTGCTATCCTTCTCACGGGATCCCTGTGAATGGGCACAAGAAGAAACATGGTTTGTCGTTACAGCTGTCAGCCTACCGCTGGTTGCTCTGGATGAGGTGAAGGCACTGAGGGCCTGGTGAGGTGACGTGCGCGGGGCGCGCCGCGAACCAGAGCTCGACCGCTTAGATTTGTTGGCGTGGCAGGGACGGACCCATGCACCAGCGCCGTGCCTGTGTGGAGGCCCCGGGGGAGGTGATGATCGAGCAGGTGATAGCAGTTGGCAGGTTAAGCATGGAGAGCAGATCAACTTGGATAAATGCAGGAAGATACATGCCACCGGGTCCGGCCCGAGCGGCTTGGGGATGATGCAGCCCGAGGGGCGCCCCCAGCAAGGTAAGCTAAAGATATAAGTAAAAGGGATACACGCCACAGGGACGGACCCACGTGGCCTGGGAATAATGCAGCCCGAGGGGCGCTCCCAGCTAAACAAGCTTGGAAGATGTCACCTGGTTCTGTAGACGAAGTAGAGTTGGTGCAGCTGAAGGCGTGCGTTGAAGAAACGACTCCTCATGAGCCACCGGGACCCTGAGCCTCGGGAGGCTCTGGGGGCTCGGGAGGTTCCCTGAAGACCATCTCCATCTCCTCCAGGACGGCGTGGTACCTGACCTCCTGAGCCGCCAGGACACGCCGCAGGTCGCGTTGGTAGGCCGACGCCACGCTCGGCAAGCCAAAGGGCATGCGAACGTAGCTGTGGTGGGCCCTCGCAGCGGCCCACACGCGATGGCCAGAAGCGCTCCTGGGATGCGGCCCTGCTGAGCCCTGGATGGGGAGCCGCACCTCGTGAGCGGCTGTCGCCGCGCATGGCCCTTGCATCTTGCAGTTCCTGAGTGGTCTTGGTGATGAACTCCTGAGTGGTGGGCATTCCTTGCCCTGTCCTCTCCTGAGGAACATGTGCCGCGAAGCACGCTTCCAAGTGGTGCCCAAGCGCCTCCCTCGTGAGGTTGGCAAGGTCAGAAGCCCTCCAGAAGAGAGCCCCCGAGCCCTGCCCGAGGAGGGCGCCGGGCGCGCTTTCCTATGCGATGGAGGGAGGCGCCCCTGGGAAGGGCGCGGATCCTGATGAGGCTCCTGCCGCGTCGCCGTCCTCCTGAGGTCTTGCGCGGTGCAGCTTCTTCTTCTTGGGGATGGCCTCCGGAGGGCCTTCACTTCTGCTGTCGGGGTCGTCGATTGCTGCGGCTTGAAAGGCGCGCTCGAGGGAGCACACCGCATCCTTCTCCTCACACGTGACCGTGATGATTCCTCCACTTCCCGGCATCTTGAGAACGTTGTAGCCGTGATGAGTAACTGCCATGAACTTGGCCAGGGCTGGATACCCGAGGATAGCATTGTACGGCAGGCGGATGTGCGCGACGTCGAAGTCGATGAGCTCGGTGCGTGATGACCTAAGGTTTATCAATCCGTGGGAGGCGTAGGATGAAGATGGTCTCTCTCAAGCAACCCTGCAACCAAATAACAAAGAGTCTCTTGTGTCCCCAACACACCCAATACAATGGTAAATTGTATAGGTGCACTAGCTCGGCGAAGAGATGGTGATACAAGTGCAATATGGATGGTAAATATAGGTTTTTGTAATCTGAAAATATAAAAACAGCAAGGTAGCAAGCGATAAAAGTGAGCGTAAACGGTATTGCAATGCTAGGAAACAAGGCCTAGGGTTCATAATTTCACTAGTGCAAGTTCTCTCAACAATAATAACATAATTGGATCATATAACTATCCCTCAACATGCAACAAAGAGTCACTCCAAAGTCACTAATAGTGGAGAACAAGACGAAGAGATTATGGTAGGGTACGGAACCACCTCAAAGTTATTCTTTCCAATCAATCCGTTGGGCTATTCCTATAAGTGTCACAAACAGCCCTAGAGTTCGTACTAGAATAACACCTTAAGACACAAATCAACCAAAACCCTAATGTCACCTAGATACTCCAATGTCACCTCAAGTATCCGTGGGTATGATTATACGATATGCATCACACAATCTCAGATTCATCTATTCAACCAACACATAGAACCTCAAAGAGTGCCCCAAAGTTTCTACCGAAGAATCAAGACGAAAACGTGTGCCAACCCCTATGCATAAGTTCATGGGCGGAACCTGCAAGTTGATCACCAAAACATACATCAAGTGAATCACGTGATATCCCATTGTCACCACAGATACGCACAGCAAGACATACATCAAGTGTTCTCAAATCATTAAAGACTCAATCCGATAAGATTACTTCAAAGGGAAAACTCAATCCATTACAAGAGAGTAGAGGGGGGAAGCAACATAAGATCCAACTATAATAGCAAAGCTCGCGATACATCAAGATCGTGCCAAATCAAGAACACGAGAGAGAGAGAGAGAGAGAGAGAGAGATCAAACACATAGCTACTGGTACATACCCTCAGCCCCGAGGGTGAACTACTCCCTCCTCGTCATGGAGAGCGCCGGGATGATGAAGATGGCCACCGGTGAGGCCCCTCTGGCAGGGTGCCGGAACAGGGTCCCGAGAGGTTTTTGGTGGCTACAGAGGCTTGCGGCGGCGGAACTCCCGATCTATTCTGTTCCCCGATCGTTTTAGGGTATATGGATATATATAGGCGGAAGAAATACGTCAGGGGAGGCACGAGGGGCCCACGAGGGTGGAGGGCGTGCCTAGGGGGTGGGCGCGCCCCCCTGCCTCGTGCCTTCCTCGTTGCTTTCTTGACGTGGACTCCAAGTCCCCCGGGTTGCTTCCTTCCAAAACTAACTTCTCCAGAAGGTTTCATTCCGTTTCGACTCCGTTTGATATTCCTTTTCTTCGAAACACTGAAACAAGGGAAAAAACTGGAAATGGCAGTGGGCTCTGGGTCAATAGGCCAGTCCCAAAAATAATATAAAAGTGCATAATAAAGCCCATAAACATCCAAAACAGATAATATAATAGCATGGAACAATCAAAAATTATAGATACGTTGGAGACGTATCAGCATCCCCAAGCTTAATTCCTGCTCGTCCTCGAGTAGGTAAATGATAAAAACAGAATTTTTGATGTGGAATGCTACCTAACATATTTATCAATGTAATTCTCTTTATTGTGGCAAGAATATTCAGATCCATAAGATTCAAAACAAAAGTTTAATATTGACATGAAAAAAATAATACTTCAAGCATACTAACAAAGCAATCATGTCTTCTCAAAATAACATGGCCAAAGAAAGTTATCCCTACAAAATCATATAGTCTGGCTATGCTCTATCTTCATCACACAAAATATTTAAATCATGCACAACCCCGATGACAAGCCAAGCAATTTTTTCATACTTTTGATGTTCTCAAACTTTTTCAATCTTCACGCAATACATGAGCGTGAGCCATGGACATAGCACTATATGTGGAATAGAATGGTGGTTGTGGAGAAGCCAAAAAGTAGAAGATAGTCTCACATCAACTAGGCGTATCAACGGGCTATGGAGATGCCCATCAATAGATATCAATGTGAGTGAGTAAGGATTGCCATGCAACGGATGCACTAGAGCTATAAGTGTATGAAAGCAAAACAAAAGAAACTAAGTGGGTGTGCATCCAACTCGCTTGCTCACGAAGACCTAGGGCATTTTGAGGAAGCCCATCATTGGAATATACAAGCCAAGTTCTATAATGTAAAATTCCCACTAGTATATGAAAGTGACAACATAGGAGACTCTCTATCATGAAGATCATGGTGCTACTTTGAAGCACAAGTGTGGTAAAAGGATAGTAGCACTGTCCCTTCTCTCTTTTTCTCTCATTTTTTATTATTATTTTTTATTTTTTTTGTTTTGGGCATTCTCTCCTTTTTTGGCCTCTTTTGTCTCTTTTTTTTATTTTTCGTCCGAAGTCTCATCCCGACTTGTGGGGGAATCATAGTCTCCATCATCCTTTCCTCACTGGGGGAATGCTCTAATAATGATGATCATCACACTTTTATTTACTTACAACTCAACAATTACAACTCAATACTTAGAACAACAATATGGCTCTATATGAATGCCTCCCGCGGTGTACCGGGATGTGCAATGACTCATGAGTGACATGTATGAAAGAATTATGAACGGTGGCTCTGCCACAAATACGATGTCAACTACATGATCATGCAAAGCAATATGACAATGATGGAGCGTGTCATAATAAACGGAACGGTGGAAAGTTGCATGGCAATATATCTCGGAATGGCTATGGAAATGCCATGATAGGTAGGTATGGTGGCTGTTTTGAGGAAGGTATATGGTGGATGTATGATACCGGTGAAAGGTGCGCGGTATTAGAGAGGCTAGCAATGGTGGAAGGGTGAGAGTGCGTATAATCCATGGACTCAACATTAGTCATAAAGAACTCACATACTTATTGCAAAAATCTACAAGTTATCGAAACAAAGTACTACGCGCATGCTCCTAGGGGGATAGATTGGTAGGAAAAGACCATCGCTCGTCCCCGACCGCCACTCATAAGGAGGACAATCAATAAATAAATCATGCTCCGACTTCATCACATAACGGTTCACCATATATGCATGCTACGGGAATCACAAACTTTAACACAAGTATCTCTTGAATTCACAACTACTCGCTAGCATTACTCTAATATCACCATCTTCATATCTCAAAACAATCATAAAGAATCAAACTTCTCATAGTATTCAATGCACTTTATATGAAAGTTTTTATTATACCTATCTTGGATGCCCATCATATTAGGACTAGTTTCATAACCAAAGCAAACTACCATGATGTTCTAAAGACTCTCAAAATAATATAAGTGAAGCACGAGAGCAAATGACAAACTACTCCGAAAGATATAAGTGAAGATCAATGAGTAGTCGAATAATTATACAACTATGTGAAGATTCTCTAACATTTAAGAATTTCAGATCTTGATACTTTATTCAAACAGCAAGAAAAGCTAAAGAAAATAAAATGATGCTCCAAGCAAAACACATATCATGTGGTGAATAAAAATATAGCTCCAAGTAAAGTTACCGATGAACGAAGACGAAAGAGGGGATGCCTTCCGGGGCATCCCCAAGCTTAGGCTCTTGGTTATCCTTGAATATTACCTTGGGGTGCCTTGGGCATCCCCAAGCTTAGGCTCTTGCCACTCCTTATTACATAGTCCATCGAATCTTTACCCAAAACTTGACAACTTCACAACACAAAACTTAACAGAAAATCTCGTAAGCTCCGTTAGCGAAACAAAACAAAACACCACTTCAAGGTACTGTAATGAACTCATTCTTTATTTGTATTGGTGTTAAATCTAGTGTATTTCAACTTCTCTATGGTTTATAAACTATTTTACTGGCCATAGATTCATCAAAATAAGCAAACAACACAAAGAAAACAGAATCTGTCAAAAACAGAACAGTCTGTAGTAATCTGTAACTAACGCAAACTTCTGGAACTCCAAAAATTCTAAAATAAATTGGTGGACCTGAGGAATTTGTCTAGTAATCATCTTCAAAAATAATCAACTAAATATCACTCTCCAGTAAAAAGTTTTAGCTAATCTCGTGAGCGCTAAAGTTTCTGTTTTTTACAACATGATCATAAAGACTTCACCCAAGTCTTCCCAAAGGTTCTACTTGGCACAAACACTAATTAAAACAAAAAAACACATCTAAACAGAAGCTAGATGGATTATTTATTACTAAACAGAACCAAAAAGCAAGAAACCAAAATAAAATTGGGTTGCCTCCCAACAAGCGCTAACGTTTAATGCCCCTAGCTAGGCATGATGATTTCAATGATGCTCACATAAAAGATAAGAATTGAAACATAAAGAGAGCATCATGAAGAATATGACTAGCACATTTAAGTCTAACCCACTTCCTATGCATAGGTATTTTGTGACCAAAAAACTTATGGGAACAATAATCAACTAGCATAGGAAGGCAAAACAAGCATAACTTCAAAACTTTAAGCACATAGAGAGGAAACTTGATATTATTGCAATTCCTACAAGCATATATTCCTCCCTCATAATAATTTTCAGTAGCATCATGAATGAATTCAACAATATAACCAGAACCTAAAGCATTATTTTCATGATCTACTAGCATAGAAATTTTATTACTCTCCACATAAGCAAAATTCTTCTCATTCGGAATAGTGGGAGTATCATAAGAGACTTGAATACTATAAATTGTTTCCACATTAAAAGAGTAATGTTCAGAAAAAGGGTAATCATAATCATGACAAGTTTTATAAATATAATCATCACTACTTTTTATAGCATAAGTTTCATCACAATAGTCATCATAAGTAGCAACTTTGTTCTCATCATAATCGATTGAAACCTCTTCCGAGATAGTGGATACATCACTGAATAAAGTCATGACCTCTCCAAATCCACTTTCATAAATATTATAAGATTCAACATCCTCCAAAATAGTGGGATCATTACTTCCTAAAGTTGACACTCTTCCAAACCCACTTTCATCAATATAATCATCATAGGTAGAAGGCATGCTATCATCATAACAACTTTGCATATCAAAACTTGGGAGGCTAACAATATCATCTTCATTAAACGTAGCATCCCCAAGCTTGGGACAAACATTAATTGCAGCAAATATATTCTCAAAAACATCATCTTCTTCAAACATAGCATCCCCAAGCTTGGGCCTTTTCATATCATAAGCATAATCACTCTCATCATTAATAGTATGGATGGCACCAATAGTATAGCAATTATCATATTCTTCCAAGCAAGTGCCAAAAAGATTTTCAAGATCATAAGAAGTATCATAATCTTCCCAATCATAATCATCACAACAAGCAATAGGCATAATGAGATCATCATCAAGTGCATCATCTTCCACAATTATTTTTGATTCATTTTCATGAGGCACAACAATAACAGGAGCAACATTATTTGGGAGAGATATCTTTTTACCTCTCTTCCTTTTTATTTTCTTCTTCTTCACCTCATGTGTGGGGTCAATCCTCTTTTTGGAGCTCCTTATTAATGAGATTGGTTGAATAGAAGGCTCCTCCTCATTACCTGATTCATCATAAGAAATAATAGGAGGATATTGGGAAGTCTCTTCCCTTTCGTTAGCATTCTCTACATCTTCTGTTTGTTTTATTTTCTTTATGTAATTGGCAATATAAGTATTTTCAATGCAATTCACCGCACAATACATATAAATCTTCTCTAGATCAAAATCAAGAAATCTATCAAGATTAAACTTTGGAATACCCTCAGTTATACGTTTCATTTCCTCATACCCAAAAAGAAGACTAAGCTCTTTATGATGCTCAAGGGTAATCAAATTATCACAATTTTTGGATACGATTCGGTCATGAAACAATTTGCATTGGAGATTTAAATGACCATGTTCATTGCAAAGTTCACAAGGGGCACAAAAAATATTGAATTTTTCAGCACAACCATCAAGACTTTCTTGCAACAATTTAGTTTCTAAATACTTATGCCTCTTGCAATATCTATCTTCCCTATTTGGTGTATACTTGCAAACCCAATGCACTCCACAAAAATTGACATGTTTATAGGAGACATTTTCATCATAACTAGTGCAATCATCATTAGTACTATGGATATTCAAGGAGTTCATACTAACAACATTGCAATCATGCTCATCATTCAAAGATTTAGTGCCAAACATTTTAATGCATTCTTCTTCTAACACTTTGGCACAATTTTCCTTTCCATCATACTCACGAAAGATATTAAAAAGATGAAGCGTATGAGACAAACTCAATTCCATTTTTTTGTAGTTTTATTTTATAAACTAAACTAGTGCTAAAACAAGAAACAAAAAGATTCGATTGCAAGATCTAAAAATATACCTTCAAGCACTCACCTCCCCGGCAACGGCGCCAGAAAAGAGCTTGATGTCTACTACGCAACCTTCTTCTTGTAGACGTTATTGGGCCTCCAAGTGCAGAGGTTTGTAGGACAGTAGCAAATTTCCCTCAAGTGGATGACCTAAGGTTTATCAATCCGTGGGAGGCGTAGGATGAAGATGGTCTCTCTCAAGCAACCCTGCAACCAAATAACAAAGAGTCTCTTGTGTCCCCAACACACCCAATACAATGGTAAATTGTATAGGTGCACTAGTTCGGCGAAGAGATGGTGATACAAGTGCAATATGGATGGTAGATATAGGTTTTTGTAATCTGAAAATATAAAAACAGCAAGGTAGCAAGCGATAAAAGTGAGCGTAAACGGTATTGCAATGCTAGGAAACAAGGCCTAGGGTTCATAATTTCACTAGTGCAAGTTCTCTCAACAATAATAACATAATTGGATCATATAACTATCCCTCAACATGCAACAAAGAGTCACTCCAAAGTCACTAATAGTGGAGAACAAGACGAAGAGATTATGGTAGGGTACGAAACCACCTCAAAGTTATTCTTTCCAATCAATCCGTTGGGCTATTCCTATAAGTGTCACAAACAGCCCTAGAGTTCGTACTAGAATAACACCTTAAGACACAAATCAACCAAAACCCTAATGTCACCTAGATACTCCAATGTCACCTCAAGTATCCGTGGGTATGATTATACGATATGCATCACACAATCTCAGATTCATCTATTCAACCAACACATAGAACCTCAAAGAGTGCCCCAAAGTTTCTACCGGAGTATCAAGAGGAAAACGTGTGCCAATCCCTATGCATTGGTTCATGGGCGGAACCTGCAAGTTGATCACCAAAACATACATCAAGTGAATCACGTGATATCCCATTGTCACCACAGATACGCACGGCAAGACATACATCAAGTGTTCTCAAATCATTAAAGACTCAATCCGATAAGATTACTTCAAAGGGAAAACTCAATCCATTACAAGAGAGTAGAGGGGGAGAAGCAACATAAGATCCAACTATAATAGCAAAGCTCGCGATACATCAAGATCGTGCCAAATCAAGAACACGAGAGAGAGAGATCAAACACATAGCTACTGGTACATACCCTCAGCCCCGAGGGTGAACTACTCCCTCCTCATCATGGAGAGCGCCGGGATGATGAAGATGGCACCGGTGAGGGTTCCCCTGTCACGCCCAAGATGCGAGCCTATCCTAAAGGAACACGAAGGTCCCACCAAGGATAGAAGCGCATCTTGAAGACGCTTTTGCAAGGTGGATATCATTACATCAACATTACAAAATATATGGGGATACATACAAGGCATACAAATGCCGCAAGAATACATCAATACATCAATACATAAGAACAACATCCGACTACGGATGAAACAAGAACAGAAACTCAAACGACATCCACCCTGCTAGCCCAGGCTGCCGACCTAGAACCTATCCCCTGATCGAAGAAGAAGCAGAAGAACTCCAAACAAGCGAACATCGCTCTCGCGTCATGATCATCGCATAACCTGAACCTGCAACTGGTGGTGTAGTAATCTGTGAGCCACGAGGACTCAGCAATCCCATTACCATGGGTATCAAGACTAGTAAAGCTTAAAGGGAAAGGAAGGGGCAAAGTGGTGAGGTTGCAGCAGCGACTAAGCATGTATGGTGGCTAACTTACGCAATCAAGAGCGAGAAGAGAAGCAAAGGAACGGTCGTGAACTAGCAATGATCAAGAAGTGATCCTGAACTCCTACTTACGTCAAACATACCCCAGAAACCGTGTTCACTTCCCGGACTCCGCCGAGAAGAGACCATCACGGCTACACACGCGGTTGATGCGTTTTAAATAAGGTCAAGTGTCAAGTTATCTACAACCGGATATTAACAAATTCCCATCTGCCACATAACCGCGGGCACGGCTTTCGAAAGATAAAACCCTGCAGGGGTGTCCCAACTTAGCCCATGATAAGCTCTCACGGTCAACGAAGGATATTCCTTCTCCTGGGAAGACCCGATCAGTCTCGGAATCCCGGGTACAAGACATTTCGACAATGGTAAAACAAAACCAGCAAAGCCGCCCGAATGTGCCGACAAATCCTGATAGGAGCTGCACATATCTCGTTCTCAGGGCACACCGGATTGTCCAAGCTTCCGATAGGCCAGCCCAGAGTTGCCCCTGGTGGCCACCGGCGACTGACAGGTTGGACCAACACTCGGAGGAGCACTGGCCCGGGGGGTAAATAAAGATGACCCTCGAGAGTGCGACTCCCAAGGGAAAAGAAATAGGCTGAGCAAATGGTAAAACCAAGGTTGGGCCTTGCTGGAAGAGTTTTATTCAAAGCGAACTGTCAAGGGGGTCCCATAAATCACCCAACCGTGTAAGGAACGCAAAATCCGGGAACATAACACCGGTATATCAGTAACTAGGGCGGCGAGAGTGGAACAAAACACCAGGCATAAGGCCGAGCCTTCCACCCTTTGCCAAATATATAGATGCATTAATAATATAAGAGATATTGTGATATCACAACATAAACATAATCCAACATGGAGCAATCTTCATCTTCACCTGCAGCTAGCAACGCTATAAGAGGGGCTGAGCAAGGCGGTAACATAGCCAAACAACGGTTTGCTAGGAAGGGTGTCAAAGGTTAGAGGTTCATGGCAATTTGGGAGGCTCGAGGAACAAGTGAATAGGTGGCGCAGCAAAGCGATAGAACGAAGCAACTAGCATAGCAATGATAGTAATGAGATCCAAGGTGACGGTCATCTTGCCTGAAATCCCGCTAGGAAGAAGAACGAATCCATGAAGAAGATGAAGCCACGAAGACGAACGAATCCTCACGATCGCAACGACACGGGAACTATCGAGAAGAGGCACACAACAAGGTAAACACACCACACAAGAACAAGGCATGATGCTCAACCAAGAATGATGCATGATAAGGCTAAACGAAGCTACTCATGACAAGAGATGATGCATACAAGAGCAACACATCAAGGCAAGTTTAAATGAGGCCGGAAACAACATATAACAATTCCGGAAAGTCCTCATATGCAAATTTCGAAATAGGTCCAGAACTGAACAAGCATTACGTTGAAGTTGTTAAACAGCAAGTTAAATAGCACCATGATGATCTACACGAAATTCTAGTCAAGTTACATATAAAGTTCATTAGATTCGGAGCTACGGCCTAGAAGATATGAGCAAAACAAGATAAGCATGGCATAGATGCAAAATGCATACAAACATCAAGCAAACACCTCAAAACAAGGATGCAACATGATAATATGAGACTACATGCAAAACTAAGCAAGTTTCATATAGAGCATGCTCAAAACGGAGCAACGGTGCAACACATACACTCCAAACAAGACATAGCAACAATCTGTCCAAAACAGCAACTAGGCATAAAGCAAGCATCAAAACAATATGCTACAGCAACTCAACATGAAAACAAAAGGCATGGACATGATGTACAGGTAAAGCAAAACAAAACATGAACACTGAGCTATCCCCAGAAATCACTAGAACATGCTCAAAAGGACAAGGAAAGATTGCAAATAATAACAGATTCACAGACTTAGAGAAATTACTGGACATGGCAGAAATAACATCAGGTAGCAATGTTCAGAGCATGATATCGACATGCTAAATGAACTTAACATGGCAAAACAAGGCATGGCAGGAATCTACTCAAAGCATATAACAAATGTCCCTTACTGACCATAAGTCAAAAAGGACCAGAAGATATGATGGCAAGCATGTAAACATAGCAAGTTTCGTTATCAGGTTTCAGACTTGGCAGAAAATAGAGCATGGCAGAAATATTAATATGTAGGCATGTAGGTGAGCTCGAAGCACTCACTACAGAGCAATGCATGACAAACCAAGCACACCTACAGCAATATGGCATATTTATGAAGCTAACCATGGCAAGAGCAAGTACATAGCATGTATGGATCAACTACAATAAGCTTGGTAAAATTGAATATCATGTTAAGAATCTGCCAGGAATATTTTATAGCAAAAGTAGAGCAAGATTGAGACATGCTATGGCACTCCATAATTGCAAACAAGGACAGGAATGGATCAATTACAAATATAGCTACAAAACATCCTTAATGAACATCTCCAAAATATGCATGGATATCTCTGTAACATCAAGTTTACATGGCAACAAAATTACAGCAGACAAGGACTTAGAGAAATCACCAAGTCCCTGAAATCAGAAACATTACGGGGCCTACTTTGCATGCTTGTGCTAGTCAGCACAGAGATCACAAAAATACATGGACTACACCACTGGAAAGATGGCATGGCATACTTTAAAACACATGTAGAGCTCATGCTCAAAAGATGCACAGATTAAATGATACAAAAATGACAAATCTCCAAGTTCTGATACGAACCAGAGAATAACAGCAACTAGCCCTCTTCCAACAGAGATTTGGGCATCAATATGACCTCTAATGAACATGGTGCAATTGAACAAAATGTAGAGCATCACGAGGCGAACAATTTTACATATTACACACGCGAATCAGAGCTACATGCAAGAAGTTACACACAGTTGAACATGCACACATATTAACAAAATTGAGGGACTTTGGAATATTCGACCTCGAGGGGGGGGCGAAGTCAACGCAAACTGGATCGGGGCTCGGCGCTGGG
Source organism: Triticum aestivum (assembly GCF_018294505.1). Classification (NCBI taxonomy): domain Eukaryota; kingdom Viridiplantae; phylum Streptophyta; class Magnoliopsida; order Poales; family Poaceae; genus Triticum; species Triticum aestivum. Next base: position 344,158,630 of record NC_057814.1, read on the forward strand.
ATCGAGGCGGGGCCGCGGGGAGACGGCGACGGAGGAGGCAAGGCGGCGGGCGCGGGCGGCGCTCCGGCGAGGGAAGGTGCCGGCGACGGAGGTCGGAGGGAGGAGCTGCGGCGGCGGGGCCCACGGCGGAGCACGGGGCGGCGGCCATGGCGGCGGAGACGCGGGCCGTCGCGGGCGGCGGCGGAGGTGGCCCCGGCGGGCGCTGCGGCGGCGGAGGGCGCACGGCGGCGCAGGCGAAGTCCGGCGGCGGCGGGGACCGAGCTCGGGCGGCGGGGCGAGCAGGAGCCGAGGGGCGGCGGCGGTGACTCGGGCCCGCGCGGGCCCCGGATGGGCTCCGCGGGCCGCGGCGGAGGTGGGACGGCGGCGTGTGATTCGCGGAGGGATGGCGGTTGGACATGTCCGACGGCGGCGCGGACATGTCCGGCGGCGCGAGGGGAGCGGAGCTAGGGTTAGGGTGGAATTCATTCGCGAATTTCGGGGGAGGGGTGTTTATATAGGTAGAGGGAGCTAGGAGAGTCCAAACGAGGAGCCGTTTTCGCCCACGCGATCGTGATCGAACGACCGAGAGCATGGCGGAGACTTAGAGGCGTTTTGGGGCTGTTTGAAAGGGGGTTTTGCTGCAATGCCAAAACGGACTTCGCGGTTACCCGGTTAACCGATGGAGTACCAAACGACCTCCAAATGGAACGAAACTTGACCGGTGGTCTAACGGTGGTATACCAAGGCCACTTGACAAGACTCGGTCCATTCTGAGAAAGTTTGACACACGCACACGAAAGAAAACAAGAGGGGTGCACCGGAGGAGATAGGAGCGCCGGATTGCAAAACGGACAACGGGGAAAATGCTCGGATGCAAGAGACGAACACGTATGCAACTGCAATGCACATGATGACATGATATGAAATGCAGATGATGACATGGCAAAAAGCAACACGCAAGCAGGTGACATGGCAACGACAGCGAATAACTGGCAGACACCTGGCGCATCGGATCCGGGGCATTACATCCCCCCTCCGGCAGGGTGCCGAAACAGGGTCCCGAGAGGTTTTTGGTGGCTACAGAGGCTTGCGGCGGCGAAACTCCTGATCTATTCTGTTCCCCGATCGTTTTAGGGTATATGGATATATATAGGCGGAAGAAATACGTCAGGGGAGCCACGAGGGGCCCACGAGGGTGGAGGGCCCGCCCAGGGGGGTGGGCGCGCCCCCTGCCTCGTGCCTCCCTCGTTGCTTTCTTGACGTGGACCCCAAGTCCCCCGGGTTGCTTTCCTTTCAAAAATAACTTCTCCAGAAGGTTTCATTCCGTTTCGACTCCGTTTGATATTCCTTTTCTTCGAAACAAGGGAAAAACAGGAACTGGCACTGAGCTCTGGGTCAATAGGTTAGTCCCAAAAATAATATAAAAGTGCATAATAAAGCCCATAAACATCCAAAACAGATAATATAATAGCATGGAACAATCAAAAATTATAGATACGTTGGAGACGTATCAGTGCGGTAGTTCTTGCGCTCCCCGAAGGTGACAGGCAGGCGGACCTGCCCTATCGGTGTGGTGGAACCGTCGGTCACTCCTGAGAAAGGCTTGGTGGGCTGGAGCTATTCATATGGCACTTGGAGGTTGTCGAACGTGTCGACGGACAAGACGTTGAGCCCTGGGCCGCCGTCGATGAGGGTCTTGGTGACCTGCACATTGCTGATGACCGGGGAACACAGCATAGGGAGGGTGCTAGCGGTGGCTGCGCACTTGAGCTGATCCGCCGAGTTGAAAGTGATGGCGTATTGGGACCACTTGAGCCGGCGCGTGGCCTCGAGCCTGGGGAGCACGGCGTTCACCTCGCGAGCGAGCTGTTTGAAGATGCGCTGAGAGGCTGGGGCCTGGGCGCCACCCAAAATGCAGGCAATTGCACGCGGCTCCTGGAAGCCCCCAGCCCCCTTGTCCTGGTCGTGATCGTTGTTCCTTCTTGGTGGCGGCAGCGGGGGAAGACCGGTGTTGCCCTGGGGCGATCCTCACGAGGCGGGTCCCTCCAGGCGCCCTCGCAAGGTTGGTCCTACCAGCGGTCCTCACGAGGCCGGTCGCGCCACTCCTGGCGCGGGCCACGGTCGTCCCAGCGTCTGCCTCCACGTCCTCCTCCGCGGCCGTAGCCCCGGTCGTTGCGCTCGGGGCGTCGACCGTAGCGTCCTTCCCGTATGGCTCTGAGCTCTTGACAGTCGCTGGTGTTGTGGGTGTTCAGGTTGTGGAAGGCGCAGAACGGTCGGCCGTTCTTGGATGACTCGGGCTGATCTCTGCCCCGCTTGGTGTCGGGCTCCGCTGCGAGCACAACTGCCTCCTTGCGCTTCACGTCCTTGGCCTTGGCCTTCTTCTCCTCCGCGCCCACGGCTGGCAGCTCAAGGAGAGAGAGGCGCCCCTCCTCAGCTCTTGCGCACTTGGTCGCCAGGTTGAACAACTCCTAAGAGGTGTAGAGCTCCTCGTGGATGGCGAGCTCTTCCTTCATCTTGACGTCACGGACGTCGTCGGAAAACCTGGAGATGATGGCCTCGTCCGTGACCTTGGGGATCTTGAGGCGGGTGTTGTTGAAGCGCTGGATGTACTTCTGGAGGGTGTCTCCTGGTTGTTGCTTGATGCGGCGTAGATCACCCGCGGCCGGTGGGCGGTCGCGAGTGCCCTCGAAGTTGGCGACGAAGCGGTCGCGCATCTCGTCCAAGGAGATCGAGCCGTGCTGCAGGGCCTGAACCTGGGTAAACATCATGTCCCCTGCCTCCTGTTACCTTCAATCCTCAGACGCACGGTTCGGGACACCCTACCCGAGATCTGCCGGTTTTGACACCAACATTGGTACTTTCATTGAGAGTTCCTCAGTGCTGTCGATAGAAGGTTCGATGGCTCGTTCGATCATCTACAATAATGTTGTTTCAGGGGAGACTTTCCTCCGCAGACAAATCTTCGTATTTCGTGGCTTCGCACTGCGTGCCAACTCGATTGGCCACTTGGAGCAGATCGACAGCTACGCCCCTGGTCATCAGATCGGTTTTGGAAATCTGAACTATGTCGCTGATATCCGTGGAGACTTGATCTTCGAAAGGTTCGCGGCCCCAACCGCCGCTCCGGCCTTAGATCCAGAGCACACTACCAAGTCCAAAGACGGGAGTTTAGAGCCCGCCGGACTGTCTGCAGTTATGGAACCTGCTACCGAAGATCCGGAGGGGACTACGTCATCGGCAAACCCGAAGACGAACCGGGCTCCCCTTGTCGGTAAAGTGCCGGACTCTCCCTCAGACTTCAAATCCGGACTCTCGAGGTCCACGTCAAATGGGCGTGGCCAGGAGGCTCTTGACCCGGTTAGCCCTGTGGACTCTCGTTTCCCTGTCCAAACCTCGCTTCTAAACGAGGCTCTGGACTTAATGCGATCCCTCATCATTACATAGGAACCGCTTCCGAATTATGCCCAGCCCGGACTAGGGGCTGGGAGCGGGGAATTTTATGTCCCACCCACCACCCACTTCATAGCCACTATCGAAGATTTAACCGACATGTTGTACTACGCCTCTGAAGATATCAACGGTATGGACGGCGATGCTTGAGACGAACAAGGCCAAGACCCTCCGTTCACCGGACGTTGTACGACCACCTCCACATATGACGTGTACATGGTTGACACACCCAAAGAGAGTGCCGACGACGGCAATAAGGATCTGATTGAGGACAAGCCTGCTGAAGCACCCCCGAAGCGCCGACGTTAGTGGCGTCGCTCAAAATCGCGTCACGGAACAAACAGCGATACCGGCACCGGAGACAATAATACTCCAGAGAATGCCGAAGACCCCGAAGCCCCTCTCGAGCCAACATCCGAACAGGATGATTGGGGGGAAGGGCAAGTTAACCCCGACGATCCGGTCAGGATCGAGGACTCGGAGGATAGTAATTACCTACCGATCTCTGAAGAGGATGTGAGCCTCGGCGACAAAGACTTCATCGTGCGTGAAGAACCCCTTGAGCAAGAGCGCTTTAAGCGCCGGCTAATCGCTACTGCAAGAAGCTTGAAAAATAAGCAGCAGCTGCTGCTTCAAGCTGAACGGGATTTACTCAATGATAGATGGACAAATGTCCTGGCAGCCAAGGAATACGGCCTCGAACGCCCAACTAAGAGTTACCCGAAGTGCAAGCTACTACCACAATTCGACGACGAGGCCCTTGAGCCAATACTGACAAAGAATAAAACAGCTGACGAACCCGACCGCCCAACACATGGACGGGACAGACCGGCTACTTACGCCGAACACCAGCCCGCGCCACCCCGCCACCGAGGTAAGGAGACAACGATCCCGGGCTATACCTACAACCTACGCAAGGACCTAGACAATAGAGCCGATCAGACAAGATCAATCTACGGATCGAGGGGATGTGCTCCAATGTGAGAGGATGGCCATCAGGCCCGGCGTGACAGGCACAACCTCACCAGGGCCGAAAATCGCATACGGACTTCATCCGAACTGCGCCGCGATATCGCCCGATACAGAGGCGCTGCACACCCCTTATGCTTCACCGATGAGGCGATGGAGCACCAGTTCCCAGAAGGGTTTAAACCCGTGAACATTGAATCATATGATGGTACGACGGACCCTGCAGTATGGATCGAAGATTTTCTTCTCCATAGCCACATGGCCCGCGGTGATGATCTCCATGACATCAAATACCTCCCGCTCAAATTAAAGGGACCAGCACGGCACTGGTTAAACAGCCTCCCAGAAAATTTTATTGGCAGCTGGGAAGACTTGGGGGATGCCTTTAAAGACAACTTCCAAGGTACCTATGTTCGGCCTCCAGACGCCAATGACCTTAGTCACATAGTCCAGCAACCTGGAGAATCAGCTCGGAAACTCTGGACCAGGTTTCTTGATTAAAAAGAAGCAAATTTTGGATTGTCCGGACGCCGAAGCCCTCGCGGCCTTCAAACACAGCATCCGCGACGAGTGGCTCGCCTGACACCTCGACCAAGAAAAGCCGAAGTCCATGGCAGCCCTTACCGCACTTATGACCCGCTTTTGCGCCGGAGAAGATAGCTGGCTATCTCGTAGAAGCAATAGCACTAGCGACCCTGGCACTTCCGAAGCCAGGGATGGCAATGGCAAGCCACGACGCAACAAGCACAAGCGTCAAAGTAATAATGCAGATACCGAAGACACGGCGGTCAACGCTGGATTCAGTGGCTCTAAACCCGGCCAACGGAAGAAGCCATTCAAAGGAAACACAGATGGTCCATCTAGTCTGGACAGAATACTCAATAGGCCTTGCCAGATTCATGGCACCCCTGACAAGCCTGCCAATCATACCAACAGAAATTGTTGGGTCTTTAAATAGGCCGGCAAGCTCAACGCCAAACACAAGGGGAAAGGGCCGCCCAGCGAGGACGACGATGAAGAACCTCGCCCACCAAACATAGGGGGCCAGAAGAAATTTCCCCGCGAGGTTAAAATGGTGAACATGATCTACGTTACTCATATCCCTAAGCGGGAGCGCAAGCGCGCGTTAAGGGACGTCTACGCCATCGAGCCAGTCACCCCAAAATTTAACCTGTGGTCAGCCTGTCCGATCACTTTTGATCGCAGAGACCATCCGACCAGTATCCGTCATGAAGGTTCGGCTGCATTGGTCCTTGATCCAATTATTAACGGATTCCACCTCACGCGAGTCCTTATGGACGGCGGCAGCAGTCTCAATCTACTTTATCAGGACACCGTCCATAAAATGGGCATTGATCCATCAAGAATCAAGCCCACTAAAAGCACCTTTAAAGGGGTAATACCCGGCGTAGAGGCATGTTGCCCATAATACTAGAAGTCGTCTTCGGCTCACCGGATAACTTCCGGAGCGAAGACCTAATCTTCGACATCGTCCTGTTCCGCAGCGGCTATCATGCACTACTCGGACGAACCGCTTTCACCCGTTTCAATGCAGTCTCGCACTACGCTTATCTAAAGCTCAAGATACCTAGACCACGTGGCGTTATAACAGTCAATGGAAACATGGAGCGCTCCCTCCGTACAGAGGAGCATACCGTGGCCCTTGCAGCCGAGGTGCAGGGGGCCTCGCTAAGCCGAATACTACACTCGTAGTCAAGCCCCCAGACACTATTAAACGAGTCCGATCTACTCTGCAGAATGACAGTCCAGCTCGTCCAGAGCTAGATTAGCAATTCGGCCTCCAACAAAGCCCCAACTTCATAGCGGCATACGTACCGTGCGTACATAACTACGCACTAAAAATACCATGGGCAAGGTCGGAGGCAGGCTAAACATAAGGTCCACGGTACGGCTCGACCCTATCCGGACCTCCATATTGTTCCACCTTTTTCTTCTTGTTTTTATTTTTCAGGTTCTCTATAACCCACATCAATTTCTGGTGGTAACAAGGGCCCCCTTCTAGGCCCCTTATACATACTCGATTGTCAATCCTCTCAAAGGATCCTACACCAAGGTGAAAAGCGACACAGACGTGCGGCAGAGTGTACAAAGGATCTTCTAGATCATCTTTTCAAATTTAGGACCTGTATACAGCTTTCCCTTGTTCTCGGCATGTAAAATAGCCATGATGCTTATTGCAACTTCTGTAAATATACGTTTTGATGTACCAATCAGACTATAATGGAAACAGTTTTTCCCAGCCTTGTTTGGTATCAGCTTATTTCTTAAATCTGTTTTCCCTCCTTTTCTTTTTTACGTCAGATTGGCATATACACCTTGGTACGACTTAAATCGCCAGGGGCTCTATTCAAGCCATATATATATCTTCAACAATAGAAAGTCCGAACACTCTCAGAGTACACTTCGGCGTCCCGAATACTGCATTATATGCATCGGCTCTGAATCACGTCTTTGGTCAATAGTTGGGTTGCCCGGCTCCTGTGCTTGCTACCTTACGTTCTATTTTCGGCTAAGGTATTAAAGGGAGAACTACTGCGATTGTGTTTTCGGCTAGCCCTGTCAAGCACCTCAGTAGAGAAAGCCGAAAACTGACTGTCGTGATGCGGCGAGAGCTGGTCAGCAATTCGGTGACTTATTAAATCTCTAGCGATTTCTCCCGTATTACATGAAGGGCTGGCTTTTCTTTTTTTAGGCTCACGTCTAAGGCATCTAAGTTCGATCGTCGCATATGCACCTGGGGCTATTTTACAACCCCATTGTCAAACTCCTATGGCTAAGTGAGAGTGGTCAAGCCACATAGTCCGATTGCCTCCTGAAGGGCCTCAACCGCAACCGTGTTGCCTTAATCATACACATAGCAGCGCATGAGCTTTGACACAACATCTGCAGGCATGAACAAAGTGTTCTAAAATATACCTTGCGCCTCATCCAATCTCTTGTTGATGCGGACTAGATCCTCATCGTCTAGCCCCAGCTTACATTTAAGTTCGGATACTTCGGCGGCCTGAGCGGTTGCCGCTAACAGCGAAGCCTACATTTCAACATATAAAAGTATATTATCTCCTGCTAAAATTATTGATCCTCTGTCCCCCCCTTTTTTTAGCAAAAGGGACGATCAGAGTCTCAGGGGCTACTACCTATACACAGGCATCTTTTCATATGAAAAGTGGTCAGGAATATTACATTGCATACCTCGAAGCCTGTTAGCAGGCTAGTGAAGGCCTCGTTCAGTCCGTTCTTGGCGGACTGAACCTTTTCAACAACCATACCCATTGGGGTGTGGTGCTCCTCTGACATGGAAGCACGTTGTAGTGCCTCCATCAGGGTGTTCGGCACCTCTGAACTAGTGGAGGTTGTCGCAGGAGTCAACGCCCCCTCGCTTGAAGGGGGTCACTGATTCGGTTCCGGAACCGTTTGGGTTTCCGGAACGGGGTTCGACTGGGGGTCGAACTGATCAAGGCCCCCGCCGTCGGTCTTCATGAGGATTGCGCCCCCCATGTTCTCGGGAGCCAAGGCATTACCCTCTGGCGATGTTTTGCCGGTCTCTCGTACCGCTCCGTGGCCCGGAGAGGCCCTGTGGGACAACACTTCGGTGTCGTACGTGGCGATTGGCGGGGAGGCTCGTGGAGGCGACTCACTCTCCATCATCCCCGGATCTAAAGAATGCCCCTTCGATGATTGTTGGGGGAGATCGCGGGCCGAACTGCACCATACAAAGTGTTAGGACCGTAATCATAAAGACCGAACTTATGTAAGGCATCCTTGGAAGCTTACGATTCGGCGTGGGGCTTCGGCCTGGGGCGCCACTCGGGGATGGCTTCGGTGTCCGAATCCGAGTTGTCTGGGAGGGATAATTTTCCCCTTTTGGACGCCCCTGACTTAGGGTCTTCAGAGGTCGCCCTCTTCTTCTTCTTCTTCCCCTTCGGGGAAGGATTGCTGTCGGTGTCAAAACCGGCAGATCTCGGGTAGGGTGTCCCGAGCTGTGCGTCTAAGGTCGATGGTAACAGGAGACAGGGGACACGATGTTTACCCAGGTTCGGGCCCTCTCTATGGAGGTAATACCCTACTTCCAGCTTGATTTATCTTGATGAATATGAGTATACAAGAGTTGATCTACCACGAGATCGTAATGGCTAAAACCCTAGAAGTCTAGCCTGTATGATTATGATTGTCCCTATGGACTAAACCCTCCGGTTTATATAGACACCGGAGGGGACTAGGGTTGTACAAAGTCGGTTACAAAGAAAGGAATCTTCATATCTGGACGCCAAGCTTGCCTTCCATGCGAAGGAGAGTCCCATCCGGACACGGGTGAGAGTCTTCGGTCTTATATCTTCACAGCCCATCAGTCCGGCCCATGTCCAATCAGGCCGGACGCCCGAGGACCCCTTAGTCCAGGACTCCCTCAGTAGCCCCTTGATGAGGACATCAATACAATTATTACACCCACAGTCCCTGCTGCTATACATACTGGACCAATTACTAGAGCTCGCGCACGCCAATTAAATTACCAGGTACTTTCGTTTCTTGCTAATGATTCTAATGTTCATGAGAATATGATGCTGCCTAAATTGGATACATTTGTTTTGCTTACAAATGAAGGGCCTAGCTTTGAGAAGGATGAACATTGGAGCAAGAACAAGCATGGAGATGATGGCATGCGCATGGGGAACAAGAACGGAGTTACAAGTGATGATTTCAGGACGTTGAAGCCACCATAATGCGTGCATGAAGCCTTGGACGAAATATACAAGATGCTACTTCATAACTTTCGTCCAGAGGCTATTCTAGGTGCTGCGTCACCTTATTATTGGGCCAGGCCCATGTAATTTCGAAATACATAAGTATAGGCTGTTTTTAGAGTCCGTATGTGTGGGGAAACAAGAGATAGGGTTGGTTTCGGACCCCTTCCTCAAGGGCCACGAAATTCCCCCCCTCTTCCTCCATATATACAGCCCTTAGGGCGTCGTTTAGACTTTGGGATTTGTTTAGTTAAAAGTTAGCCATTGCAACTTCGTGTACTTCGTTTGTGTCCAACGACCAGACCAAGACCGCTTACGGATCCCCACCATTATCAATACTTCATATATATTCGCAATATTCAGATTGCTTTATCATATTCTTGCTCGTTCTTCGATTGCTTGCAGGAATAGACCTTCGTGGTCAGGCTGATCGTGCTTCCGGTATCGTCAGTAACCTCAGGAGATTGGTTTAGCGATTGCTAAGGCGCAACGTCGTGCACGTTTGTAGTCGGATCGTCAAAGTCGACTCCACCAAATCGATAGTTATCATCTCATCGAAAGATCGGGACACCCTCGCCTCTATCAAGTGGTATCAGATTTCCAGGTTGCTCGGTGAGATTTTACAGTTTTTCGTAGTTTAGATCGAGTCTGTTCTTCATACCTACAGTCCACGAAAAAGCCACACAAAAAATTAGGGTTAGTTCATCATATCCGAACCAATCTGAGCCTTTGCATAATCTTTTTAGGGTTTTTGCTTTGTTGAATTTGCGGTTGCATCGTCGTGTCAAGTTGCTGGTCTTAGAGTCTAGTCTTTTAGAGTTTCGAGTTCTGGTCATAAGTTGTCACGCCGCCGCCGCACCATCATCATCGCCTTGCCATCTACCACCATTGCTTATCCGCCACCGCTTTGAATCCGTATCCATATACCACCACCGCGGCCATATACCACCACCGCTGCCATATACTACCGCCATATATCCACCACCAATCCGAGTTCTTTTCATAGTCGGTTTGTTTTAGAGATCCATATATTTTCCGTTTCGTGTTTCCTTGCCTGAGTAGGTCTCGGAAAAAAAAAAAGTCTGGAGACCCCCGGGCAGTTTTTAGGCCAAAATTTCGGCAACCAAAAATATTTTTTCCCTATCCTATTTTTAGGCCCCGGGTAGTGTTTTGAGACACTCGCCATCATAGTGATTTTTTGTCGCACTTTTTCGTCGTCGCTGCCCTGATTTCCGAAAAAAAAAATAGTCAAAAAATTTTTGTGCCCATCCTGTCAGTTTGACCTGGGAAGAGTTTTGAGACACTCGCCATTATAGTGATTTTTTCGCAAAAAAAAAAAAAAAAGGAGCGCAAAAAAAAAAGAGCGCAAAAAAAAAAGAGCGAAAAAAAAATTTCCTGAGTGTGCTTTTCCCTTGTTTACGTGCAGCGCCGTGATTTTGTTAGTGTTCTAGGCTCGCGTCTCTAGCACGGTCTAGCCTAGGACCAGCACAGTACCATCGTTGAGCGTTTATTCAACTTTGCATCTCTGAATTGATTATTGCTTACCATTTTGCTACCATATTATAAGCCTTCCCAGCTCCACATAAGTCTACATCGTGCGTTTGACTCTCCCTGGTAATCGCTATATCCAAGCTTTGAGAGTTTTTGACTACAACGGTTGCCGATCACCACCTGCTGCTGGGTAAGAACTGGTAAGAATTTGAGATTCGCTTGAAGGTTTTGTGACACACCACCATCCCACCACTTCTAGTAGTCTGCAGGATCATATTCTTTTGTGTTTCTATTGCTGCTAACCATGGCAGGTTCACAAGCCGATGAGACTGATTGGGCGAACATGACGAACAAGGAGTTGCATGATAAATTTCAGCAAATGATGAGTGGCCAGGTGGGAGATGTGCTAAACAGATTTGAAGAGGCTATGGAGAAGATAGATGCCGTGGAGAAGTCGTTTGAGACAAAGCTGGATAACAAGTTTACTGAATTACTAAAGCGTCTTCCCCAACCACCACCGGCTGCACATGTCGCACCTCTACAACAACAACAACCACATCTCCAACGCCGCCTTCCAAATCAAGTGGGACGGGCACAGCGCGTTCCAATTGAGATTGGTCAAAATTCGGGTGCTGCTGTCCCTACTGTTGATGCTTCTTTGGCTCCTGCTCCTGCGGCGGCTGAGGAGGATGACGATTATGCAGGCGATTATGAGGATGAGGTTGATCAAAATCAGAACTACGTGCAGCCACCAGCACCACCACCAGCAGGTCGACCTCAGGTATATATTCGCAACGGTAGGCCGGCACCACCACCTCAGGTACGAGATCATGACCATCTCCCTAAACTGAAATTGAATATTCCACCATTTGAGGGTAGATATGTTCCTGATATATATCTTACTTGGGAGTTAGAAACTGAACAACGATTTACATGTTTACAATATCCTGAGGAGAGACGTGTTCCTGCTGCTGTTTGTGCTTTCACTAGCTTTGCATGTGTTTGGTGGTTTGAACATTGTAGATTATATCCTGTTCCAGCTACTTGGGCTGCTTTGAAAACTGCTATGCGTACTCGTTGGGTTCCACCATATTATCAACGTGAATTACTTCAAAAATTGCAGCGTTTAAGACAAGGAAAAAATTCTGTAGAAGAATATTATCAGGAATTACAAACTGGCATGATTAGATGTGGTATTGTTGAGGAGAATGAAGCTATGCTTGCACGTTTTATGGGTGGATTAAATAAAGAGATTCAGACCATTCTAGAGTATAAGGATTATAATAATATCACTCGTTTATTCCATCTTGCTTGTAAAGCTGAACGTGAAGTGCAGGATCGACAGCCATTGGCGCGAACTAACTTTTCTGCAGGTCGACCTTCATCATGGACACCGCGTGCATCTTCTACTTCCACTTCACCATCACCTCCATCAGGTGCCACCTCCAGCCGTGATACAAGAAAGCAGGCACAACCACCACTCTCTGCCAAGAGCACACCTGCCGGGCCTGTGCAGAGCTCTTCTTCTTCCATGGCATCGACAGGGCACACAAGTGATATTATTTGTCGTCGTTGTAAGGGAAGAGGACATTTTGCGAGAGAATGCAAATCTCAGCGTGTCATGATTGCTACTGAGGATGGTGGGTATGAGTCCGCTAGTGACTATGATGAGGAGACTTTGGCTCTTATTACACGTGAAGAACATGGTGGAGATGATTCTGAAAATGAGACGCAATACATGGCTCCTGAAGACGCTGACAGGTATGAATGTTTAGTTGCTCAACGTGTTTTGAGTGTGCAGGTCACACAAGCAGAGCAAAATCAGAGGCATAATTTGTTCCATACAAAGGGAGTTGTGAAGGAACGTTCTGTTCGCGTCATCATAGATGGAGGTAGCTGTAACAACTTGGCTAGCATGGAGATGGTGGAGAAGCTATCTCTCACCACAAGACCACATCCACATCCTTACTACATCCAATGGTTCAACAACAGCGGCAAGGTTAAGGTAACACGTACTGTTCGTGTGCATTTTAGTATCTCTACATATGCTGATTATGTTGATTGTGATGTGGTACCCATGCAAGCATGTTCCTTATTACTAGGTAGACCATGGCAATTTGATAAAAATTCTGTACACCATGGTAGAAACAATCAGTATACTCTTGTTCATAAGGATAAAAATATTACTTTGCTTCCTATGACTCCTGATTCCATTTTGAAAGATGACATTAATAGAGCTAATAAAGCAAAACAGGAGAAAAATAAGAGTGAAAATCAGATTGTGGCAAAGGAATTTGAGCAACAAATGAAACCTAATAATAAACCATCTAGTGTTGTTTCTGAAATTAAATTGAAAAGTGCATGTTTACTTGCCACAAAATCTGATATTGATGAACTAGATTTCAGCAAATCTGTTTGCTATGCTTTTGTGTGCAAAGAGGCATTATTTTCATTCGAGGACGTGCCTTCCTCTTTGCCCCCTGCTGTCACTCACATTTTGCAGGAGTTCGCTGACGTCTTCCCACAAGACGTGCCACCGGGATTACCACCTATTCGAGGGATTGAGCATCAAATTGACTTAATTCCCGGTGCATCGCTACCCAACCGTGCACCATACCGTACCAATCCAGAGGAGACGAAGGAGATTATGCGTCAAGTACAGGAGCTGCTCGACAAAGGTTATATACGCGAATCTCTTAGTCCTTGTGCTGTTCCTATTATACTCGTGCCTAAAAAGGATGGTACGTCGCGTATGTGTGTTGATTGTAGAGGCATTAATAATATTACTATTCGTTATCGTCATCCTATTCCTAGGCTCGATGATATGCTTGATGAATTGAGTGGCTCTACAATATTCTCCAAAGTTGATTTGCGTAGTGGATACCATCAAATTCGTATGAAATTGGGAGATGAATGGAAAACTGCATTTAAAACTAAGTTTGGTTTATATGAGTGGTTAGTCATGCCTTTTGGGTTAACTAATGCACCTAGTACTTTCATGAGACTAATGAACGAAGTTTTACGTGCTTTCATTGGACGATTTGTGGTGGTCTATTTTGATGATATACTGATTTATAGCAAATCTTTGGAAGAACATTTGGAACATTTACGTGCTGTTTTTATTGCTCTACGTGATGCACGTTTGTTTGGTAACCTTGGGAATTGCACCTTTTGCACCGACCGAGTATCTTTTCTTGGCTATGTTGTTACTCCATAGGGAATTGAAGTTGATAAAGCCAAGATTGAAGCTATTGTGAGTTGGCCGCAGCCCAAAACGGTCACACAAGTGCGGAGTTTTCTTGGACTCGCTGGTTTCTATAGGCGTTTTGTGAGAGATTTTAGCACCATTGCTGCACCTCTCAACGAGCTTACAAAGAAGGATGTGCCTTTTGTTTGGGGTACCGCACAGGAAGAAGCCTTCACGGTATTGAAAGATAAGTTGACACATGCTCCTTTACTCCAACTTCCTGATTTTAATAAGACTTTTGAGCTTGAATGTGATGCTAGTGGCATTGGATTAGGAGGTGTGTTATTACAAGATGGCAAACCTGTTGCATACTTTTCTGAAAAATTGAGTGGGCCTAGTCTGAATTATTCTACTTATGATAAAGAACTATATGCTCTTGTTCGGACTTTAGAAACATGGCAACATTATTTATGGCCCAAAGAATTTGTTATACATTCTGATCATGAATCTTTGAAACATATTAAAAGTCAAGCTAAACTGAATCGTAGACATGTTAAATGGGTTGAATTCATTGAAACTTTCCCTTATGTCATTAAACACAAGAAGGGTAAAGAAAATGTTATTGCTGATGCATTGTCTCGTCGCTATACTATGCTTTCACAACTTGACTTCAAAATATTTGGTTTGGAGACCATCAAAGATCAATATGTGCATGATGCTGATTTTAAAGATGTATTGCAGAATTGTAAAGAAGGAAGAACCTGGAACAAGTTTGTCGTTAATGATGGATTTGTGTTCCGTGCTAACAAGCTATGCATTCCAGCTAGCTCTCTTCGTCTTTTGTTGTTGCAGGAGGCGCATGGAGGAGGATTAATGTGACACTTTGGCGTGAAGAAGACGGAGGACGTACTTGCTACACATTTCTTTTGGCCAAAGATGAGACGGGATGTTGAGCGTTTTGTTGCTCGCTGCACTACATGTCAAAAAGCTAAGTCACGACTCAATCCTCATGGTTTATATATGCCTTTGCCTGTACCTAGTGTTCCTTGGGAGGATATATCTATGGACTTTGTTTTAGGTTTACCTCGAACAAAGAAGGGGAGGGATAGCATATTTGTTGTCGTGGATAGATTCTCGAAAATGGCGCACTTTATACCATGTCATAAAAGCGATGATGCTGTTAATGTTGCTGATTTGTTCTTTCGTGAAATTATTCGCTTGCATGGTGTGCCAAATACTATTGTTTCAGATCGTGATACTAAATTTCTTAGCCACTTTTGGAGATGTTTATGGGCTAAGTTGGGGACTAAACTGCTTTTTAGTACTACTTGTCACCCCCAAACTGATGGACAAACTGAAGTAGTCAATAGAACATTGTCTACTATGCTTAGGGCTGTTTTGAAGAATAATAAGAAAATGTGGGAAGACTGCTTGCCTCATATTGAGTTTGCTTATAATCGTTCATTGCATTCTACTACTAAGATGTGCCCTTTTGAAATTGTGTATGGTTTCCTACCTCGTGCACCTATTGATTTGTTGCCTCTTCCATCTTCGGAGAAGGTTAATTTTGATGCTAAACAACGTGCTGAATTGATCTTAAAAATGCATGAGTTAACTAAGGAAAACATTGAGCGTATGAATGCTAAATATAAACTTGCTGGAGATAAGGGTAGAAAACATGTTGTGTTTGCACCTGGAGATCTTGTTTGGTTACATTTGCGTAAGGATAGATTTCCTGATTTGCGCAAATCAAAGCTAATGCCACGTGCTGATGGTCCTTTTAAGGTGTTAGAGAAAATAAATGATAATGCATATAAACTTGAGCTGCCTGCAGATTTTGGGGTTAGTCCCACTTTTAATATTGCAGATTTGAAGCCTTATTTGGGTGAGGAAGATGAGCTTCCGTCGAGGACGACTTCATTTCAAGAAGGGGAGGATGATGAGGACATCAATACAATTATTACACCCACAGTCCCTGCTGCTATACATACTGGACCAATTACTAGAGCTCGCGCACGCCAATTAAATTACCAGGTACTTTCGTTTCTTGCTAATGATTCTAATGTTCATGAGAATATGATGCTGCCTAAATTGGATACATTTGTTTTGCTTACAAATGAAGGGCCTAGCTTTGAGAAGGATGAACATTGGAGCAAGAACAAGCATGGAGATGATGGCATGCGCATGGGGAACAAGAACGGAGTTACAAGTGATGATTTCAGGACGTTGAAGCCACCATAATGCGTGCATGAAGCCTTGGACGAAATATACAAGATGCTACTTCATAACTTTCGTCCAGAGGCTATTCTAGGTGCTGCGTCACCTTATTATTGGGCCAGGCCCATGTAATTTCGAAATACATAAGTATAGGCTGTTTTTAGAGTCCGTATGTGTGGGGAAACAAGAGATAGGGTTGGTTTCGGACCCCTTCCTCAAGGGCCACGAAATTCCCCCCCTCTTCCTCCATATATACAGCCCTTAGGGCGTCGTTTAGACTTTGGGATTTGTTTAGTTAAAAGTTAGCCATTGCAACTTCGTGTACTTCGTTTGTGTCCAACGACCAGACCAAGACCGCTTACGGATCCCCACCATTATCAATACTTCATATATATTCGCAATATTCAGATTGCTTTATCATATTCTTGCTCGTTCTTCGATTGCTTGCAGGAATAGACCTTCGTGGTCAGGCTGATCGTGCTTCCGGTATCGTCAGTAACCTCAGGAGATTGGTTTAGCGATTGCTAAGGCGCAACGTCGTGCACGTTTGTAGTCGGATCGTCAAAGTCGACTCCACCAAATCGATAGTTATCATCTCATCGAAAGATCGGGACACCCTCGCCTCTATCACCCCTGAACCAGGCTTCAATGTCGAGGTGTCCGGCGCGCAGATTATCTTCGGCATTGCAAGACGGGTTCCTCATCCGAATACTCCAAAACAGCCTTTGAACACAAAGAACGTGTACGGCTCTGCAAAACAAGTACCACACACAACCACAGAGAGTATAATATTTCACGCGTCCAATCTACTGACAACTTTTTGTAGCACGATGCCACGTCACCACCCGGTCATTATTTCAAACCATTTTTCGGCCTGCCGCTCCACATTTTGAGATGCGGTTCCATTGGCACGTCTTGTCAAAGCAGAGATCGTGTCCCCTTATTACGGGATTCTCATCAATACGGGCATGGTAATCCAACCATCCCGTCGGCGTGATTCCTTGGGAATAGGCAAGTTCTAAGGCCCATGAGGAGGCGTTTGATATTCACCGCCTTTATAAAGGGGTACAGACCTGTCTTTCTCCTCTACGCCTGCCTCTTCCTCAACCTTTCCAACCTCGAGTTCCAGCGCCCAGGTTCTAATTGCTATGAGCCCCTCAGTCATGTCCGGATCCAGCCTTCAAGGCCGGTGGGTGGCCTCTTCTGTCATAGAGGAGGATATTGCGAAGCTCCGAGCGGCAAGATACCTGACCACGAAAATCCTCCACAGGCTCCCTGCTAAAGGGCAGGTTATCCCTACCCCCAGATCCGGCGAGAGGGTCGTATTCATCTCCCACTTCCTCCGAGGGCTAGGGTCCGCTCTCCATCCCTTTATCCGCGGGCTCATGTTCTATTACGGGCTAGATTTTCATGATCTAGCCCCGGACTCTTTTCTTCTCATCTCGGTGTTCATTGTCATGTGTGAGACCTTTCTCCGTATTCCCCCACACTTCGGCTTATGGCTCAAGACCTTTAATGTGAAGCCGAAGGTGATCGAGGGGAAGCAAGCGGAGTGTGGTGGTGCCACGGTGAGCAAGCTCACCAACGCTCTTTTGCTAAAAGGATCCTTCACAGAATCCTCCAACTTATGGCAGCGGGAGTGGTGTTGCATCACTGAACCCCGTGGTACCAAGTGGGCAGCTACACCTGCGTTCCGATCTGGCCCTCCAATTCAGCTCGCATCATGGATCAATAAGGGGTTGGATTGGGGATCAATTGACGAAGTGCAGACTCTACAGAGCCGCATCCGGAGTCTTCTTGAGAAGGACACCGATCTTATCGACGTGATTCAAGTAATGCTAGTCCGTCAAGTCCTGCCGTCCAGCGACGGCCCCTCCGCCTGTGGGAGTTTAATCCGGAAGGACCACGAACCCTTCAGCACTTCTTTGGCACGACGCACAGAGGAATGTGGAAGTTATTTTTCGGGACACGAAAACAGTGGTCGGACACCACCGAGGACATCGGCCTCGACTGCAACCATCCGGATACCTCGGTAAGCACTCGACTCCCGAACACAGCTTTGTTAAATACCCCGTAATAAGATACTGAGAAAACCATCTTTTTCCAGGGCTGGATGAAGAAGGCGGAGCGAATTAGGTGTTCGGCCCCTCTTCCCGAAGACTCAGCTAGTCCCGTGCTAACAAGGATGCTGGTCCCGGCACCATACCAGGTGCCGGTGAAAGAGGGCAAGGAGGAGAGCAGGAAGGCCAAAGGCGGCATCCATTCTAAAGGTACACCAGGTACTGTGCCCGGGGAGATTAGGGCTCCCCCTTCTGAAGACAAAAGAGAAGGAGAAGCTGACATCTTTTCTCCCCATGATAAGAAAAGGGCCGCCTCCGAAGGTTGGGAGGTAAAGGCTCCTAAGCGAGGGAAAATGCCCCTGTCAGGCGGTTCGGGCTCGGAAGACGATGTTGTAGCACAGTTCCTCCGTAAGGGCAAGCCTTTGGCCGAATCGTAAGTGAACAAGGATATCCTAAACATATCCCATTCCTCTCATGATACAAGGGTAACATCTAATATACATTTGCAGTCCGGCGTGCAGTCTTCCTCAACAGCCCTCCTCCTCGGGGGATCTGCTTCCGGAGATGATGGAAAGCAAGATGCCTCCACAGGGCTCCTCGCCCGATAGAGCGGACGACTTTGAAGTGTCGTCCCGGAGGATCTCTCCCGATCAGCAAGTAGTGTGGGGGACAATGAAGGCAACGCCCGAAGGTGAAACTTCGGTCGCCCAAGGTTCGGGGTATGCGACCCCAACGGGGACCAACAGTAAAGGCCCCGGACTAGCCGGTTTACAGCCGGAGACGACCCTAGGGTCGAGTAAGCATATCCCTTCAAAGGGAGTCTGTACTCCTGCAGCCGCTTTCAGGAATCCAGGAGCGCCGGATACATTGATGGACATGCTGCAACATGCGTCCGTCTCGGAGGAACATCGTACCTTAATGGGTACGGTAGTTGAGAGGATTTTGTCTGTGAAAAGCGGATTGAATGAAGCCTTCATGGGCCTGCTAAGAGGCTTCGAGGTACGTAGTGTAATATTTTCAACTGTGCTCTGTATGCGCAAAATGCATCTGTGTATAGATAGTAGCCCCTAAGACTCTGGTTGGCGTCCAAGGGGAGGCAATCAGAGGATCGAAAAAGACATGCCCAGGAGACAATCTAATTAATTAGAACACAGGCTGTTACATCCATGGCGACTGCCCATACTACGGATGTTGCAGGTCTGAAGCAGAAACTTGACGTGGCAGATGACAACATCACCCTTATTAACAAGCGCCTCGACGAGGCGCAAGGTATGTTTTGGGGCGGTCAGTATACGTATGTATAATAACATGAGCACGAAGCTGAGAATTACATACTGAGACATGCATAACTGTAGATAGTGCTACCGCGGTTGAGACCCTTCGGGCTGAGCTTGCACGAGCCAAGGAGCAAGCCAGGATGAGTAATGTGGCTTCCAGGAAGGCAGCTGAGGAGTTAAAGGCCGAACAGGCTACTCAGCGCCAGTGCAAGGAGAGAATATCTTCCATAGAGCGAGATCTAAAGGATGCCGCTGGCAAATGCCAAGCACTCGAAGAGGAGAACAAGGCCAAAGTAGCCGGACTCGAGAAGGCCTTACAAGGGGCGAGAGAAGCACGATCCGAGTCTAGAGCGGCTCGGGAGGAGATCTGGCAAGCCGGGGAGATAGCGGCCGGTAAGCCCTTTCTGTTACAGAGTAAATTCGGCGATCCGAAATATGCCCCACTTAATCAAATGTGGAGCTCTCCAGACGCATTCTTGGACTTACCGAAGAGTGTCTCCGATGCGGCACAGTTTTTCCAAGCGCAAGAAGGGCAAGCAACGGAGGAGCTTTTCTGGTCACAATTCTGCGTCGAAGCATCCGCTGTTGTTGAACGAACAGATGGCCCAGTGGGCTGAGCTTCACAAGATGTCCGGATCTTCCATGAAGGACGTCGTGGTCTGGCTGTGGCCGACTGAGCCAGTTCCAAATAGTTATTTCGGTTTGGTGCAGGGACTTGTTGATGTGGTGCCGCGTATCGACGCCGTGAAGCGATCACCATGCATTGAAGGTGCACGGATGGCCTTCGCCCGTGTCAAGATGTATTGGGTGAAGATGAAAGCCACCGATATTGCAGTGAAGAGTCCACCCAGGGGCAAGGGCAAACACACGCTGGAGCATTATTTTGAAGATGTCCTAGAGGGCCCCCGCTTGATAGAGGGTTAGTGCTCCAAGGATATGATCTTCGAGTGTACCAAGATTGTAAAAACAATATTATGATATATTAAGGCTATGTTTTTTATAATTTTGCCTAAAAGTTTTGGTTCCTCCTGTGCGGCCGTTTTTGTATAATCTGGAAGTTTTCCAGTCGTCGGCTTCAGGCCCCTCGCATAAAATGCGGGGGTGTTCGGAAAAGCACTTGATCACTCTTGACCCAACGTCTTGGTCCGTGAAGGAGGTGTCAATGCGGCGAACTAGGCAATCGGACTATAGGGCTAGGGGGTCCCGAACTGTGCGTCTAAGGTCGATGTCAAAACCGGCCCACTGGGCCGTCGGTGCAAACACTTTCACTTAGCCATAGGAGTTTGATGGTGGGTCTATGATATAGCCCCTGGTATGTACGTGGTTATTCCAATACGGTGTGTTACATAGGTGACCTTAAGAACAGTACTTCGTGTAATACAGAAGCAATCGCGAAAGATTCTGATAAGTCATTGAGTGGTTGACCAGCTCTTGCCGCATCATGACAGTCAGTTTTCGGCTTTCTCTACTGAGGTGCTTGACCAGATAAACCGGAAACAGAATCGCAAGTAGTTCTCCCTTTACTACCATAGCCGATAGAGCGGAACGTAAGGTAGTAAGCACAGGAGCCGGCACCCCAACTATTGACCAAAGACATGATTCGCAGCTGATGCATATAAGGCCAAACTCATGACACCAAAGTGCGCCACAAAGCTGTTCGGACTTGTCAGCAACTCCTTTGTTCCCATATCGAGCCCCTGGCAATTTGTGCCGAGGTGCGTGTGTGAAACAACCGAAGAAGCAAAATTCAGTTCTTTAGAGAAAAGCGAATGCTGAATACGGATTATGTTCACTCGAACCTGATTGATATGTGAATCGCCATCTTACAGATAATAACGCCACAACCCAGGCTATTTGACATGCTGGGGGTCGAAGGCTGAGGGAAAAGGCACTTTACAGGCTCGAAATAGAGAGTGCGGTCTAAAATTATTTGGACCTCCTGTCGCACGTCTGCGCCACCTTGCCTCGGTGAAAGGACTCCATAACAGGAATAGCCTTTGGGTAAGTGTATGAAGCCGAACTCCGAAAGAGTCTGTGAGATGACCAGCCTTTGAGCCACCTGTGATAAAAGATAAAAAATAGTTAGAAAAGAAAAGGAGGCTATGGGAGTGCTTGTAGGCCTGTCCGTATTGTGCCTCCGCCGATGACCAGGGTATTTTAAGTGCATAATTATGTATGCACGGTACAAACTTCACAGGTATATGAGGTGAACGACGGAGGCCGAACTGCTAATCCAGCTCTGAAATTGATCGGTCCTATTTAATAGAGACCAGCGGCTTAATGGCCGGTGAGATACGCAGCTTGATGAGGCCACTTTGTACTTCGGCTATAGTAGCCGTAGTATGATCCTCTGTACGGAGGGAGCGTTCCGTATTTCCATTTATCGTTATGACGCCGCGTGGACCGGGCATCTTAAGTTTTGCATGGGCATAGTGTGGGACCGCATTAAAACGAGCAAAAGCGGTACGCCCCAGAAGTGCATGGTAGCTACCGCGGAACGGGACAATATCGAAGGTCCAGCCTTCGCTTCGGAAGTTGTTCGGCGAACCGAAAACGACTTCCAATGTCATGGAGACTGTGCAGTAAGCTTCTACGCCGGGTACTGCTCCCTTGAGGGTAGTTGTGGTGGGCTTGATTCTTGAAGGATTGATGCCCATTTTGCGGACAGTGTCTTGGTAGAGTAGATTAAGGCTGCTGCCGCCGTCCATAAGGACTTTCGTGAGATGGAAACCATCGATAATTGGGTCAAGGACCAGAGCTGCTGAACCTGCGTGACAGATACTGACTGGGTGGTCCTTGTGATCAAAAGTGATCGGGGAGGCCGCACATTGATTAAATTTTGGGGGGACCGGCTCTATGGCGTAGGCGTCCCGTAATGCGCTCTTGCGCTCCCCTGCGGGGGTGTGCGTCACGTATACCATGTTTACTGTTTTTACTTCGGCGGGAAATTGCTTCTGACCCCCGGTGTTTGGTTGGCGAGTCTCTTCGTCGTTGCTTTCACTGGGCGGCCCCTTCCCCTTATGTTCGGCATTAAGCTTGCCGACTTGCATGAAGACCCAACAGCTTCTGTTGGTATGATTGGCTGGTTTATCAGGGGTGCCATGAATCTGGCAGGGCCGATCCAGTATCTTGTCTAGATTGGATGGTCCGTCTCTGTTTGCCTTGAATGGCTTTTTCCGTTGACCGGGTTTAGAGCCGCTGAATCCGGCGTTGACCGTCGTGTCTTGCGTTCTTTCATTATTATTGCGACGCTTGTGTTTATTGCGTCGTGGCTTGCCGTTGCCATCTCGGACTTTGGAAGTGCCCGGATTGCTGGCGCTGTTGCTTCTACGAGCGAGCCAGCTGTCTTCTCCCGCGCAAAAGCGGGTCATCAGAGCGGTAAGGGCTGCCATGGATTTTTGTTTTTCTTGACTGAGGTGGCGACGAGCCACTCATCCCAGACGCTGTGTTTGAAGGCTGCGAGGGCTTCGGCGTCCGGACAATCGACAATTTGGTTCTTTTTAATTAAGAACCTAGTCCAAGGCTTCCTGGCTGACTCTCCGGGCTACTGGACGATGTGACTTAAGTCATCGGCATCGGGTGGTCGAACATATGTACCTTGGAAGTTATCACGGAAGGCGTCTTCCAGGTCCTCCCAGCTGCCAACGGAGTTCTCTGGAAGGCTGTTTAGCCAGTGCCGCCCGGGTCCCTTTAGTTTTAGAGGGAGGTATTTGATGGCATGGACATTATCACCGCGGGCCATGTGGGTATAGAGAAGAAAATCCTCAATCCATACCGCAGGATCTGTTGTTCCATCGTATGATTCGATATTCATGTGCTTAAACCCTTCTGGGAATTCATTCTCCATTACCTTGTTAGTGAAGCAAAGGGGGTGTGTGGCGCCTCTATATCGGGCCACGTTGTGACGTAGCTCGGATGGAGTCCATCTGCGGTTCTCGGCCCGGGTGTGATTATGATTGTTGCGTCCGGCTAGGTAGCCATTGTCGCGTGTCGGGGCACGCCCCCGTGATCCATAGATCGATCTATTCTGACCTGCTCTACTGTCCAAGTCCTGCCGCAGGTCATATGTATGTCCCCGAGCTTTTTTATCTTTACCTTTACGGTGAGGTAGTACGGGCTGGTGTCCGGCTTGAGTTGCCGCTTTGTCCTGGCCACGTGGTGGTTGGTCAGCCGCATTGTGCGATGATGGTACGGGCTCCAGCGCCTTGTCATCAAACTGAGGTAGCAATTTGCGCTTCGGATAACTTTTGGTTGGGCGCTCGAGGCCGTATTCCTCGGCTGCTAGGACCTGAGTCCATCTGTCGTTGCTGCTTCCTTTTCAGGCTCCTCGCAGTTGCGATGAGCTGTTGCTTAAAGTGTTCTTGCTCGAGGGGTTCTTCTGGCACGATGAAGTCTGCGTTGCTGAGACTTATTTTGTCTTTGGAGTGTGGCATATAGCTGCTGTCTTCCGAGTCATCGTTCCCAACTGGCTCGTCGGGGTTACTCTGCCCTTCCTCCCTACCTTCCTATTCGGAAGCTGGTTCGATGAGGGCGTGTGGGTCTTCGGCATTCTTCGGAGTATTATTTTCTCCGGTGCCGGTATTGCTTTCTTTGTCACGGCGTGATTCTGAATGATGTCGCTGATGCCGCCGCTTCGGTGGTTTATCAGCGTTATTGTCCTTAAACGGATCCCTACTGCCGTCCTCGCCATCGTCTTTATATGTATCCACCATATATATATCGTACGTGTAGCTAGCCGCCCAACGTCTGGTATGTGGTGGGCCTTGGGCCTGCTCCTCTCCGGCGTCGTCGTCCATATTGTCGATGTCTTCGGAGTCGTAATTGAGCATGTCGACTAAATCCTCGACAGTGGCTATAAGGTGGGTGGTGGGTGGGAAGAAAAATTCCCTGCTCTCAGCCCCTAGTCCGGGCTGGGCATAGTTCGGACGTTGCTTCTCTGTAATGACAAGGGATCGCATTAAGTCTAGAGCCTCGCTTAAAGGCGGGGTTTGTTTGGAGGGAGGAAAATCCGCGGAGTACGGCGGGGGGGGGGGTACTCGCCGGCCGGACTCACACGGTTCTGACTCCGAGGGTTCGGAGCCAGTGTCTGGAGAACGGCCTGGCTTCGTGATGGTTGCCAGCGACGCCACTTCAACCGGCTCTCCCGTACTGGGTTTGGTGGCCGCAAACTGTCCGGTGGGCTCGTGAAGTCCGTCGTCGGACATGGCGACGCATTCCGGATCTAAGGCCAGAGCGGGAGTTGGAGTTGCGAATCCTTGGAAGATCAAGTCTCCCCGAACGTCACCGACATAGTCCAGGTATCCAAGACTAATTCGGTGACCTGGGGTGTAGCTTTCGACCTTCTCTAGATGGCCAAGCGAGTTGGCCCGCAGTGCGAAGCCGCCGAACACGAAGATCTGTCCGGGAAGAAAAACTTACCCCTGGACAGCGTTGTTGTAGATGATTGACGGAGCCATCGAACCTCTTGAAGACGAGGTAGCAGAACTCTCAATGAAAACACTAATGACGGTGTCAAAACCGGCGGATCTCGGGTAGGGGGTCCCGAACTGTGCATCTAAGGTCGATGGTAATAGGAGACAGCGGACACGATGTTTACCAAGTTAATTGCATGTTAGTACCACACTTCAGCACCTACTCACGAATTGGTACCATTAGTCATATTTTTTGCATGTCAGTACCATCTCAGCGCCTAATTGTTGCAAAACAGTCTAAATCGTGTATAACAGTGTATTGACGCTGTATCTGACCGGCGGGACCCCCTGACAGGTGCTGATGTGGCATATTCTTTTGCGAAAAAGACCCTAAGTTTTTATTTAATCGCGTATACACGCCTTGTTTGCTAGAAAAAGGTCCGGCTGGAAAAAAAAATATTTGCGCGCGCGCACTGGCCGGGATTCGAACGAACGACCAGACGTACGCGGCGCCCGCTCAATACCGCTGTGCTACATCACACATCGCGCTAAATATACTACGCGTATACTTATACCATTGTCATTCTGTTTTCTATAAAATAATAATTCTTTTTTAATTCGACCGCGCGAGCCAGCTGGGATTCTAACCCACGCCGATACGTTCGCACCGCGAGCTTGCTGCCGCTGCGCCACTGCATCCTGCACGTCTTTTTAGTCCGAGCCGTTCCATTTTTGTGTGTATACGTTTGTTTTCCACATTTCGTTTATCTCTTTTCAGATCGTGTTTATTCTTCGAGCACTACGCTGTGTGTGTGTTGTATATTGAAAAAATTATACATATATATACAACGTATATTAAAAACTTTTTAATATATATAGGATGAACGTTTTTATAAGATAATTGTATATTGAAAAATGTTCAATATATATAGTAAACAATGTGATGGACATTTATTTCATACGATACGCTTTTATACGATTAACTTTTTAATATATTGCAATGAATATCTTTTTAATTACAATGCGATAAACATTTTTTAATATCATATAAATATTTTTAGTGTCATATAACATTTAGTACAAAATATTTAATATACACATTTTTAGTGTCGCATAAAAAATGGAATGGCCCAAAGTATAAAAAGTTGCACGTGTGCTATATGAAGCAAATGTTGCAGTAGTGCAGCGGCAGGGAGTGCGCGGATTCGGAAACGGGTAGTATAAAAAAATTTAGTGTCATACGAAAAACGGAATAGTCGAAAGTATACAAAGTCGTACGCGTGCGAGTTAACGCAAGTGATGCAGTGGTCCAGCGGTAGCGAGCGCATGTTGCGAGCAGATTGGCGAGTGTTCGATTTGCGGCGGGCGAGCGCGCGATTAAATTTTAATTTTGAAGTTTGTAAAATACAAAAAACGGCCGATTGTATAAGAGGACATACGCGTGCAATACGACACAATTGGTGATGTAGCGCAGCGGTACCGAGCGCTCTGTGCAAAAGCCTGGTCGCGGGTTCGAATCCTGGCTGCGCGCGCTCGTTAATTATTTTTTCGGCAGGACCCTTTTCTCGCTAACCAGGGATATATAAGTGATTAAATAAAAACTCAGGGTCTTTTTGCAAAGAAAATGCCACGTCATCACCTGATAGGGGGTCCCGTCGGTCAGATACAACGTCAATACACTGTTATACGTGACTTAGACTGTTTTGCAGCAATTAGGCGCTGAGATGGTACTGACATGTACAAAATATGATTAATGGTACCAATCCGTGAGTACGTGCTGAAGTCTGGTACTAACATGCAATTAACTCTGTTTACCCAGATTCGGGCCCTCTCTATGGAGGTAATACCCTACTTCCTGCTTGATTGATCTTGATGAATATGAGTATTACAAGAGTTGATCTACTACGAGATCGTAATGGCTAAAACCCTAGAAGTCTAGCCTGTATGATTATGATTGTCCCTATGGACTAAACCCTCCGGTTTATGTAGACATCGGAGGGGACTAGGGTTGTACAAAGTCGGTTACAGAGAAAGGAATCTTCATATCTGGACGCCAAGCTTGCCTTCCACGCCAAAGAGAGTCCCATCCGGACACGGGTGAGAGTCTTCGGTCTTGTATCTTCACAACCCATCCCGAGGACCCCTTAGTCCAGGACTCCCTCAATTGCTTTCTGCCTCCTCCTCCTCTTCGTCTTCATCTTCCTTGGAGGAGTAAGTATTGGTCACTCCTTACACCGCGTCTGAAGTACCTTTGCGGCGGGGGCCATCTTTGGCTCCCTTGTTCTTCTTCTGGACCTTTTTTCCGGCGCTTGATAGGGCGCCGGGACCAGCATCCTCATTAGAAGAGGATATGCTAGGTTTTCGGGCAATAAAGCCGAACATCTGATCCGTTCTACCTTCTTCATCCAGCTCTGTTTTACAGGACAGAATTATCAGTACACCCCCTCTTTTGATTAATGAACTATGTTATGTTCGGAAAGGTAGCACTTACCGGGGAGGGTGGATGGTTGCAGTCAAGGCCGATGTCCTAGGATGTCCCTGGCCACGAATTTTGAGTCTTGAAAAGTAGCTTCCAACGTGCATCGTGCCGAAGAATCGCTTCAAGGTTCGTGGCCCTTCCGGATTGAACTCCCACATGTGGAGAGGCCGGCGTTGGCAGGGAAGGGACCGGCGGATGAGCATCACCTGTATCACATCTATGAGGCTGGTGTTCTTCTCTATGATATTTTTGATGCGCTTCTGCAGCATCAGCACCTCGTCGGATGATCCCCATTCTAGACCCTTGTTGGTCCATGATGCAAGCCGCAGCGGGGGTCCGGATCTAAATACAGGGGCGGCCGCCCACTTCGTGCCGCGGGGCTTAGTGATGTAAAACCACTCCTGCTGACATATTTTGCCAGTGTCCACAAAGGCCCCTTTGGGCCAGATAGCTTTGGGAAGCTTGCTCACCATGGCACCACCACAATCTGCGTGTTGCCCGTCGACCACCTTCGGCTTCACATTAAAAGTCTTGAGCCACAGGCCGAAGTGTGGAGGGATGCGGAGGAATGCTTCACGCATGACAATAAACGCGAGATGTGGAGGAAGGAGTTCGGGGCCAGATCGTGAAAATCTAGCCCATAATAGAACATGAGACCTCGGACAAAGGGGTGCAGGCTAAACCCTAGTCCGCGGAGGAAGTGAGGGAGGAATACAACCCTCTCATCGGGCTCTGGAGTGGGGATATCCTGCTCTTTGGCAGGGAGTCTGTGTTTGATTTCCACTGTCAAATACCTCGCCTCCCGAAGCTCCTTAATGTCCTCTCCGTCACGGAGGAGCCATCCACTTGCCTTGCGGGCCGGATCCGGACATGGCTGGAGTGGTTGGTGGCGAGGGGAAAAGTTTGGAACTTGGCCGCAGGAGCTCAGGGACGGAAGGGCTGAGGAAGGAGAAGGGCATGGGGTGAAAAGGATCCTTATCTTCTTATAAAGGCAGGGAATATCGAGCGTCCCCCCACGAGCCTTAAAACTCGCCTATTCCCAAGGGGTCATGCAAACGGCACGGTTGGATTACCCAAACCCGTATTGATGAGGATCCCACAATAGGGGGACACAATCTCTGCTTTGACAAGACGTGTCGATGAAAACCTCGCCTCGAAATGTGAAGCGGGAGACTAAAAAACGGTTTGAAATAATAATAAGGCCGGGACATAGCGCCTCGCCAGAAAGGCTGTCAGAAGACATAACCTATTTTTGTTTAAGTATTTTGCCCTTGTGGTTCAGGGTTGTAACTATTATACAGAGCCGGATATAGTTCTTTTGTTCAACTACTTTGAAGTATTCGGAAGAGAAACCCGCCTTGCAATGCCGAAGACAATCTGCACGCCGAACACATCGTCATTGAAGCCTAGTTCAGGGGCTACCGAGGGAGTCCTGGACTAGAGGGTCCTCGGGCATCCGGGCTATGTGATATGGGCCGGACTGGTGGGCCGTGAAGATACAAGATAGAAGGCTTTCCCCCGTGTCCGGATGGGACTCTCCTTTGCGTGGATGGCAAGCTTGGCCTTCGGATATGAAAATTCCTTTCTCTATAAACCGACTCTATACAACCCTAGGCCCCTCCAGTGTCTATATAGACCGGAGGGTTTAGTCCGTAGAAAGGATCACGATCATACAGGCTAGACATCTAGGGTTTAGCCATTATGATCTCGAGGTAGATCAACTCTTCTAGCCCCTATACTCATCAAAGTCAATCAAGCAGGAAGTAGGGTATTACCTCCATTAAGAGGGCCCGAACCTGGGTAAACATCGTGTCCCCTGCCTCCTGTTACCTTCGATCCTCAGACGCACAGTTCGGGACACCCGACCCGAGATCGGCCGGTTTTGACACCGACATGAACCACCTGGAGTTTTAGTTATCTCGACCGCAGGTATGATCAAGGTATTCGATGCATGCCCCATCTTCGATGGCACATACTATCCTTACTGGAAGAACAAGATGCGCATGCATCTTGAGGCAATTGACAACAATCTCTGGTTCATCATTGATAACAGCGTCCCCACTGTTGCTCCTAGCATCAATGCTGCAGACGTGAAGAGATTAAAGCAACTTGAC
The DNA here is from genome assembly GCF_018294505.1 of Triticum aestivum. Classification (NCBI taxonomy): domain Eukaryota; kingdom Viridiplantae; phylum Streptophyta; class Magnoliopsida; order Poales; family Poaceae; genus Triticum; species Triticum aestivum. Next base: position 344,188,027 of record NC_057814.1, read on the forward strand.
TCTCAAGTGAAGAATATCGTATGTGGTCATCTCAATAAAGGACAGTACGGCAGAGTGAGTGCATTGGAAACATCAAAGCTTGTCAGGGATAGGCTTTCCAAGGTCAATGAAGCGATTCCACTCAACGTGATGTTGGGAAACGTTGCATGGAAGACAAAAAAATTCTACGCACACGCAAAGATCTATCCATGGAGATGCATAGAAACGAGGGGAAGAGTGTGTCTAAGTACCCTCGTAGATCGTAAGAGGAAGCATTTCTCAACGCAGTTGATGTAGTCGAACTTCTTCGTGCTTCAACCGATCAAGTACCGAACGCACGGCACCTCTGCGTTCTGCGCACGTTCAGCTCGGTGACGCCCCTCGCCTTCTTGATCCAGCAAGACGTCGAGGAAGTAGATGAGTTCCGTCAGCACGACGGCATGGTGATGGTGATGGTGAAGTGATCCTCGCAGGGCTTCGCCTAAGCACTATGAAGATATGACTGGGGGTGTAAACGGTGGAGGGGGCGCCGCACACGGCTAAACAATTGTCTGGGATGTACTAGGCGCCCGCCCTCCTCATATATATAGGTCGGAGGGAGAGGGGAGAGGCCAAGGGGCGCCCCAAGTAGGTCTGAATCCTACTTGGGCTCCTACCCTTGGCCGCGCCCCCCTGCCATGTTTGTCGGAGGGGGAAGGAAAGAGGGGGAAGGGGGAATCCTATTCCCTTTCGTTCCTTTCCTCCTTCCCATTTCCTTCTCCACCTTGGCCGGCCCATATGGGCGGGCGCACCAGCCCCTTATGGCTGGTGCGTTTCCCCTCTTGGCCCATAAGGCCCATATCTTTTGCCGGGGGTGCCCGGAACCCATTCCAGTGATCCGATATGTACCCGATACCGTCTGGAACACTTTCGGTGTCCGAATACCATCGTACTTTATATTAATCTTTACCTCTCAACCATTTCAAGACTCCTTGTCATGTCTGTGATCTCATCTGGGGCTCTGAACAACATTCCGTCACAAAATCACATAACTCATATAATACTATATCGTCATCGAACGTTAGGCATGCGGACCATACGGGTTCAAGAACTATGTAGGCATGACCGAGACACCTCTCCGGTCAATAACCAATAGAGGAACCTGGCCATATTGGCTCCTACATATTCTACGAAGATCTTTATCAGTCGAACCATTATGACGTAATTCCCTTTGTCCATCGGTATGTTACTTGCCCGAGATTCGATCGTCAGTATCTTCATACCTAGTTCAATCTCGTAACCGGCAAGTCTCTTTACTCGTTCCGTAATACATCACTTCGTGACTAACTCCTTAGTCATTTGCTTGCAAGCTTATGATGTCTATTACCGAGAGGGCCCAGAGATACCTCTCTGATACTCAGAGTGACAAATTGGAAGTGCTAGTTATCGACTAGAGGGGGGTGAATAGGCGATTTTAATGGAAGTCTTCAAAGCATGAGCTCTTTGAAGACAAACTGTTGGAATGAACCTATATGATACACTAGAAAAGCCATAGTCAAGTAAGCAATATAGTGAAAGCACGAAGAATAACAGCAGCTAGGTAGTATGGATCAGAATGGAAGACAGTATGAAGCCAAACAAGTAATAGTCTTCGCATAGTGAAGTCAAACAGATCAGGCAAGCAAGCAATGACTTCACGAAGACAAACTGAAATGTAAAGGAAGTAGGGGATAGAACCAGTTGCTTGGTGAAAACAAGTATTTGGTAGACCAGTTCCAGTTGCTGTGACAACTGTACATCTGGTTAGGGAGGCTGACATTGAACTCAGAAGACCGTGACTTCACCTTATTCCCGTTGAGCTAAGGACACCCAGCCCAATCACTCTGGTAAGTCTTCAAGGTAGACTTCCAAACCTTCACAGACTTCGTTCACCGGCGATCCACAATGACTCTTGGACGCTCAGAACGCGACACCTAACCGGCTGGAGGATGCACAGTCCTCAAGTGTAATAAGTCCTCAGGTCACGCGGACAGAAAGACTTCAGTGATGCCTAACACTCTTTGGCTCTGGGTGTTTTGTGCTTTGTCCTCGCAAGGATCTCTCTCTCAAAGGCTTCGGAGGTGGCTTGCTCTCAAACGACAAACTCCGTGCAGTAACTCTGAGCAGCCACCAACTTATGGTGTAGGGGGTGGGCTATTTATAGCCTGGAGGCAACCCGACATGATATCTCCGAAATGACTCTAGGTCACTAAGGAAGCGACACGTGTCCAACGGTCGGATTTCAAACACACGCGGCAGTTTGGCTTGGGCTAAAAGCAAAGCTGACTTGTCCAACTCTCGATAAGATTTGCTCTCATTGTCTTCACTCGAAGACATAGGGTTTTGGTTGAGCATCACTTCAGTCATCTGACTTTGTTCACTTGGACCCCACTTAACAGTACGGTGGTTCCTATGACTCAAAGAATAAAAGGAAACTACGAAACAACTATGTCTTCGCACTCCACAGTCTTCAAGTGAATGTCTTCACAAGTCATTATCTTCATCGTGAATGTCTTCACGAACCACCATTGTCTTCAATGTCTACATACATTTTTAGGGATCATCTCTGGTAGGTAAACGGAATCAGTGAGAGACTACTACTTGTGTTATCCTGCAATTCTCACAAACACGTTAGTCCCTCGCCCACGTTTGTCGTCAATACTTCAAAACCAACTATGGGTGGCACTAGATGCACTTACAATCTCCCCCTTTTTAGTGATGGATGACAAACTGGTTGAAGTTTTCAACGGGCATAGAAGTATGTGAAAGCTAAAGATAAAAAAGGCTCCCCCCGAAGATGTGCATATAAGTAGTTTGCTTTTTAATGCAAATGCACATGGCAGGTTTTACTTAGTGGAGATCCTCTTCAACACATGAAGACAATTCATCATGCATATATAAGAATAATGAAGATAATGAAATGCATAATGAGAAATGGGCATCTGAAGAAAGACTTCATGCGGAATTTATCATCGCATCACAAAGTAGCAGCAGAAATAGCAGACAACCATCAAGTTTAAGTGTTACAACTCAAAAGCCAAAAGTTTCAAAACGAGAGTTGTAAGAACTTAGCCAAAAATAAGCAACCACCCCATATGGACCTACTTGAAGACTATCAACTCATATGCTTCTCCCCCTTTTTTCAGTAAGGACCAAAAAGGTTTGAAGACATGGAGTGTCTAACCGCTCTCAGGTGATGAAGATTTTGGAGCAACAGGGTCGACGTTGGTGTTGGGCGGTGCAGACGGGCCTGGTGCAGAACCGTGGTGAAGTGAAGCCATCGATGGAGAAGTGGCGTCGTCTTCTTCATCAATGACTCTCGCAACAACAGTTGCAGCCGAAGATGAGTACTCTGAATCTTAAATGGAAGGAGTTGGACGCCATCTAGCAAATTTTGGAGGCCTAGAGTCAAACATGAATTGTTCGGTGAAGCCATCTTCGCAAAGATCATCTTAAGAATAGACCAGTGTGAGGCTCTTCCAGGACCGCCGAATGAATTCTTGGTGGCCAGATTGCGAATGCGATTGACATCAACAAGAAGACTCTGCATCTGATGCTTCAGCCAGTCGTGATACCTGCTTCTGATGAAGTGATACAAGAAGCTCTCGGTCGTTGAGGACACGAGGATGCTTCTGAGGCCTTTGAGCAATAGTACTGGCGGTGGCATCGGTGTTGGCAAGATGCGGCAGACGTAAATGACCAGCAAGAGGACCATCAAGAGTAGGAGGATTTGGCACATGAATACCTACAATGGGCCGAGTAAAGCTTTGATGTTTAGCATGTACTCATGGAGTGGCTTCTTGGCAGGCTCAGAGTAGATGGCTTCATATGACATATCAACATCAGGCAAGAATACAACATGATTGTGTGCTGAAGGTTGATAGTTGATAGTTGAGTGAAGCTTTATCAAGCGCATGACCCATGGTGCATAGAATTTGAGTCCAAACAGATCAATTCCAGAAGCTGCAAGTTGACAAATGAAGAAATCTTGAGTGTTGAACCTGATGCCGCTGATGATATAGAAGACCAATGTCTTCATGGTGCCTTCAAGCTTGGCATCAGTAGAGTTGCCTTTAATAGGCCATAGAGTATGCCTCAGAATGTGATAGACTGTACGAGGCAGGTACTCGAGGTCCTTGACAAAGAACTCCTCGGGATATTCAGCGTCATGGGGCAAATGCTTCATCATACTGAGCACCTGACTCATATTTGGCTCAGGCTTCTGAAAGATACTCTGCAGTTCATTCTGATGTAGCTGACAACCTGGTTCAAACAACTCACCAGGAGTGGGCAGGGAAGTTAGCTCGATGATGTTGAGCTTTGGCTTCGTGATGGACATCGCCTGTCATCCACTCAAGGATCCATGTCTTCGGATCCCTGTTGTAGCCTCTGATGTGAAGTGTAGCATAGAACTAGAACAAAAGCTCTTCATTCCAATGCTCCTTATCAGTCACAAACTGGAGCAGCCCAACATCTCTGAAGCAGTCAAGAGCCTCTTCAAGGCATGGCAGCCCAGCAATGGCATCGCAATCAAGACGCTTATGAGGAAAAATCTTTTCTTGATTGTACAGTATGCAAGAATAATAGCTTCGTCGCTGATGGCTCCAGAACCTGTCTGAGGTGATCTTTGGCTTCTTCTAGGGGTTTTTGTCGCTGTCAAAGAAAGTATTGTGCTCTCTGAAGCTTAGCACATTGAAGGAGCCTTGGGTAGTTGCAGCACTAGGAAGCCTTGGCAATCTGGGCTTCGGCTTCTGTGTTTGAGGCCTTTGCTCCACATGATAGTCATATTGTGGACCTGGAGCAGTGGATGGAACCAGAATGGGCCATCTTTCAGTAACTAGCTCACCACCACGACTGTAAGCATGTTCCATAGTGTGAGGCACTGGTGGAGGAACGGCAACATCACAAGTGGTTGCCTGCTGATACACCTCCAACGTATCTATAATTTTTTACTATTCCATGTTGTTATATTATCAATCTTGGATGTTTTATAATCATTTTATAGTCATTTTATATCATTTTTTGGTACTAACCTATTGACATAGTGCCAAGTGCCAGTTGCTATTTTCTGCATGTTTTTTACATCGCAGGAAATCAATACCAAACAGAGTCCAAATGCAACGAAACTTTACGGAGATTTTTTATGGACCAGAAGACACCCAATGGGCCAAAGCTGCTCCTGGGGGGTGCTCTGAGGGGAGCACAACCCACCAGGGCGCGCTAGGAGGCCCAGGCGCGCACTGGTGGGTTGTGCCCACCTCGGGTGCCCCCCGGACCGCCTCTTAGCTCTATAAATACCCCAATATTCCAGAAACCCTAGGGGAGTCGACGAAAATCAATTCCAGCCGCCGTAGAGTCCAGAACCACCAGATCTAATCTAGACACCATCACGGAGGGGTTCACCACCTCCATTGGTGCCTCTCCGATGATGCGTGAGTAGTTCTTTGTAGACCTTCGGGTCTGTAGTTAGTAGCTAGATGGCTTCCACTCTTTCGCTGAATTCTCAATACAATGGTCTCTTGGAGATCCATATGATGTAACTCTTTTTGCGGTGTGTTTGTTGGGATCGGATGAACTTTGAGTTTATGACCAGATATATCTTTTTATATCCATGAAAGTTATTTGTGTTTCTTTGATCTCTTATATGCATGATTTCTTATAGCCTCGTATTTCTTCTCTGATATTTAGGTTTTGTTTGGCCAACTTGATCTATTTATCTTGCAATGGGAAGAGGTGCTTTGTAGTGGGTTCGATCTTACGATGCTTGATCCCAGTGACAGAAGGGGAACTGACACGTATGTATCGTTGCTACTAAGGATAAAACGATGGGGTTTATCTCTACATAGATAGATCTTGTCTACATGTCATCATTCTTATTGCATTACTCCGTTTCTCCATGAACTTAATACACTAGATGCATGCTAGATAGCGGTCGATGTGTGGAGTAATAGTAATAGATGCAGGCAGGAGTCGGTCTACTAATCTTGGACGTGATGCCTATGTAATGATCATTGCCTGGATATCATCATGATTATTTGAAGTTCTATCAATTGCCCAACAGTAGTTTGTTTACCCACCGTTTGCTATTTTTCTCAAGAGAAGCCACTAGTGAAACCTACGGCCCCCGGGTCTCTTTCTCATATTATTTGCCTTTGCGATCTATTTTCCTTTGCTTTTATTTTCATATCTACTAAACCAAAAATACAAAAATACCTTGCTGTGTTTTATTCTTATTTATTTTATTTGGCGTTCGATCTATCAATATTTACAACTTTCTCCCATCCGTTAGCCTATCTTGAGGCGCCGCTACCCGAATGGGATTGACAACCCCTTTTACACATCGGGTTGCGAGGATTTGTTATCTGTGTGCAGGGGTTGTTACGTTGTGTTGCTTGGTTCTCCTACTGGTTCGATAACCTTGGTCTCATAACTGAGGGAAATACCTACCGCTGTTGTGCTGCATCATCCCGTCCTCTTTGGGGAAATACCATCGTAGCTTCAAGTCGCATCAAAAGGAATTTCTGGCGCCGTTACCGAGGAGGATCTTCCACATATACCAGGTTCCTAGTCACAAATCTCATCTCCTCGCAATTTACATTATTTGCCTCTTGTTTTCCTCTCCCCCACTCCATAAAAATTTGCCATTTTATTCGCCCTCTTTTTTCGTTCGCCGTTTTCGTGCCGGATCTGTTTTTGAGTGCAATATTGTTGCGTAGTTGTCGGTGTCAAGACCGGCGGATCTTGGGTAGGGGGTCCCGAACTGTCCGTCTAAGGTCGATGGTAACAGGAGACAGGGGACACAATGTTTACCCAGGTTCGGGCCCTCTCTATGGAGGTAATACCCTACTTCCTGCTTGATTGATCTTGATGAATATGAGTATTACAAGAGTTGCTCTACCACGAGATCGTAATGGCTAAACCCTAAAAGTCTAGCCTGTATGAATATGGCCATGAATATCTCCCTCCGGACTAAGTCCTCCGGTTTATATAGACACCGGGAGGATCTAGGGTTACACAACATCGGTTACAAAGAAAGGAATCTACACATTTGATCGCCAAGCTTGCCTTCCATGCCAAGGAGAGTCCCATCCGGACACGGGTAGAGTCTTCAGTCTTTGTATCTTCACAGCCCATCAGTCCGGCCCATGGCTAACAGGCCGGACGCCCGAGGACCCCTTAGTCCAGGACTCCCTCAGTAGCCCCTGAACCTGGCTTCAATGACGAGGAGTCTGGCGCGCAGTTTTGTCTTTGGCATTGCAAGGCGGGTTCCCCTCTTTGAATACTCCACGATGGTCTTCGGACGAACGTGTCCCGCTCTGTAACATGAGTTTTGTATATTTCCACAGAGGACACAATAATTCATAAATCCAATCCCCCAACAACTGTTCATGGCGTGACGCCACGTCACAACTGGGTCATTATTTTAAACCGTTTGTTAGCCTACCGCCCCGGGTTTTGAGGCACGGTTTCATTGGCACGTCTTATCCAAGCCGAGATCGTGTCTCCTTATTAAGGGATTCTTATCAACATGGACGTGGGTAACCCAACCGTCTCTGGGGTACAACTCCTTGGGAACAGGCAAGTTTTAAGGCCCAAGAGTAGGCGTTAGATGCTCACAGCCTTTATAAAGGGGCATAGACCTGTCTCTCTCTCTCTCTCTTCCACGCTTGCTTCTTCCTCAGACCTTGCTATCTCGAGTTCCAACACCCGAGTTTCAACCCCCACAAGCCTCAGTCATGTCCGGATCTAGCCTTTCCAGCCGGTGGGTGGCTTCTTCTATTACAGAGGAGGATATTGCGAAGCTTAGGGCGGCAAAATATCTGACCGCAGAAATTCTCCATCGGCTCCCTACTGAAGGGCAGGTTATCCCTACCCCCAGATCCGGTGAGAGGGTCGTGTTTGTCTCCCACTTCCTCCGAGGGTTAGGCTTCGCCCTTAATCCCTTTGTTCGTGGGCTCATGTTCTATTACGGGCTGGATTTTCACGATCTGGCCCCGAACTCTGTCCTTCTCATCTCGGCGTTTATCGTCACATGCGAGGCCTTCCTCCGGATCCCTCCACACTTCGGCTTGTGGCTCAAGACCTTCAATGTGAAGCCGCAGATGATAGAGGGGAAGCAGGCGGAGTGTGGTGGCGCCACCGTGAGCAAGCTTAATAGCGCTCTGTGCTAAAAGGATCCTTCACCGAATCCTCTGACTTATGGCAGCGGGAGTGGTTCTATATCACCGAGCCCCGTGGTTCCAAGTGGGCGGCTGCGCCTGCGTTTTGATCCAGCCCTCCGATTCAGCTCGCATCATGGATTAATAAGGGGTTGGGCTGGGGATCAGTTGATGAGGTGCAGACTCTGCAGAGCCGCATCCGGAGCCTCCTCGAGAGGGACATTGTTCTCATCAATGTTATTCAAGTAATGCTGGTCCGTCGGACCTTGCCGTGCCGAGACGACCTCTCCGCATGTGGGAGTTTAATCCCGAAAGGCCACGGACACTTCAACACTTCTTTGGTACTACGCACAAAGGGATGTGGAAATTATCTTTCGGGAAACGAAAACAGTGGCTGGATACCACCGAAGACCTTGGCCTTGGCTACAACCATCCGGATACCGCGGTAAGCACCCGTCCGCCAAACACCTCTTAGTTAGGTATCCTCTAGTAAGACACTGAGCAAACCATCTCATTCCAGGGCTGGATAAAGAAAGCAGAACAGATTAGGTGTCCGGCCCCCCTTCCCGAAGACTCAGCGGACCCTGTGCTAACAAGGATGCTGGCACCGGCACCGTTCCAGGCGCCAGTGGAGGAGGGCAAGGTGGAGAGCGGGAAGACCAGGGGTGGCCTCCGTTCCGAAGGTAAAATAGGCGCCGAGTCCGGAGAAATCGACGTTTCTTTGCCCGAAGACAAAGGCGAAGGAGAAGCAAGCATCCCTTCTCCATATAGGAAGAAAAGGGGCTACTCCGAAGGTTGGGAGGAACAGGCTCCCAAGAGGGGCAAGATGTCATCGTCGGGCGGCTCGGGATTGGAAGGCGACGCCGTTGCACAGCTCCGCCGCGAGGACAAGCCTTCGACCAAATCGTAAGTGAATCCAGGGTGCTTTAAGCACATCCCGTTCCTTTCCTGTTACCGAAGTGACATGTAAGATATATATGTATCTTCACAGTTCGGCGCACAATTTTCCTCAGCAATCCTCTTCCTCGGGAGATCTTCTCCCAGAGATGATGGAAAGCGAGACGCCTCCCCCGGCCTCCTCGCCCAATAAGGCAGACGAGTCCGAAGTGTCATCTCGGAGGGTTTTCTTGATCAACAAGCGGCGCGAGGGATGAAGAAGGCATTACCAGAAGGTGGACCCCTGATCGCCCGGGGTTCGGGGGCCAACAATGAAGGCCCCGGACTATCTGGTTTTCAGCCGGCGTTGATTCTGGACACGGGTGAACAGATTCCTTCAAAGGAAGGCCGTGCTCCTACAGCGGCTTATGGAGACCCGGCGGCGCCGGATATGTTGAGGGATATGCTGCGAAAAGCATCTGTCTCGGAGGAACAGTGTACCTTGATGGGTATGGTGGTTGAGAGGATTCTGTCCGCGAAAAGCGGATTGAATGAAGCCTTCATGAGCCTATTAAGAGGCTTCGAGGTTTGTGATGTGATATTTTCAACTATATTTTATTTGCAAAATGCACCTGTGTATAGGTAGTAGCCCTTGAGACTCGGATTGGCATCCCATGGGAGGCGATCAGAGGATCGAGAAGAAATGCTCAAGGAATAATTTGGTTAATTGGAACACAGGCTGTTTCTCCCCTGACAACTGCCCGGACAACGGATATTGCCGAGCTGCAGCGGAAGCTTGATGTGGCAGGGGATGACATTGCGTTAATCAATAGGCGTCTTGACGAGTCGCAAGGTATGTATTCGGAGCAGTCATTACACATACGTGTTTATAATATAAGCGTGACGCTGAAAATTGCATACTAGGATATGCATGGCTGCAGATGGTGCCGCCGCCATTGAGATTCTTCGGGCAGAGCTAGCCCGAGCCAAGGAGCAGGCCCGATTTAGTGATGCGGCTGCCGAAAAGGCATCGGCCGAGTTAAAGGCCGAACAAGCTGCTCGGCACCAAGACGAGGAGAAAATATCCACGATGGCGCTCGAACTAAAAAATGCTGCTAGCCGCTGTGAATTCCTTGAGAAGGAGAATAAAACCAAAACGGCTGATCTTGATAAGGCCTTGCGAGAGGCGAAAGAAGCGCGGTCCGAATCTAGAGTGGCCCATGAGGAGATCCGGCAAGCTGGGGAGATTGCGGCTGGTAAGCCCTTTTTATTACAGACTAAGTTCGGTGATCCGAATTATGCTCAGCTTAACCAAGTGTGGAGCTCTCCAGGCGTGTTTTTGGACTTGCCGAAGAGTTCTTCCGATGTGGCGCAGTTTTACAAAGCGCAAGAGGAATATGCAACGGAGAAGCTTTTCTGGTCACAGTTTGGTGCATCAAAGCGCCCTCTGCTGCTGAATGAACAGATGTCCCAATGGGCCGAGCTTCACAGGATATCCGGCGCTGCCATGAAGAACGTCATAATCCTGCTGTGGCCGACTGAGCCTATTCCGAATAGCTACTTCGGCTTGGTGCAACGGCTTGCTGATGCGGTGCCACGTATCGACGCCGTTAAGCGGTCGACGTGCATTGAAGGTGCACGGATGGCCTTTGCCCGTGTCAAGACATACTGGGGGAAGATGAAGGCCATCGATGTTGCAGCGAAGGGTCCACCCAAGGGCAAGGGCCATCACGCACCAGAGCATTATTTTGAGGACGTCTTAGAGGCTGCCCGCTTGATAGAGGGTCAATGTTCGAAAGGCATAATATTCGAGTGAAGTGTATGCGAACTGTAAAGACAATTTTTATAATCAGTCTATATTTTAGTTTTGCCTAAAGGCTTTTGTTCCTCCTGTGCGTCCGTTTGTATATGATCTGAAAGTTTTCCAGTCGTCGGCTTCAGCCCCCTCGTAGGAAATACGGGGGTGTTCGTAAAAGCATCTGACCACTCTTGACCCAACGTCTTGGTCCGTGAAGGAGGTGTCAATGCGGCGAACCAGGCAACCGGACTATAGGGTGTTAAGACTTTCACTTAGCCATAGGAGTTTTATGGTGGGTCTACGATATAGCCCCTGGTATGTATGTGGCTTATTCTAATACGATGCGTTTACATATTTGACCTGAAAGAGGTCCTTCGTGTGACACGGAGGGAATCGCAAAAGATTCCAATAAGTCATCGAGTGGTTGACCAGCTCTCGCCGCATCATGACAGTCAGTTTTCGGCTTTCTCTACTGAGGTGCTTAACCAGGTTAACCGGAAGCACAATCGCAGTAGTTCTCCCTTTACTACCCTAGCCGATAAAGCGGAACGTAGGGTAGCAAGCACAGGAGCCGGGCAACCCAACTATTGACCCAATACATGATTCGGAGCTGATGCATATAAGGCCAAACTCGCGACGCCGAAGTACGCTATAGAGCTGTTCGGACTTGTCGGCAACTCATTTGTTCCCATACCGAGCCCCTGGCAAGTTATGCCGAAGTATGTGTGTGAAACAACCATAGGAGCCAAATTCTTTTTTTTTGAAAAAAAGCAAATGCTGAATGCGGATTATGTTTACTGGGACCTGAGAGATATGCCGATGGTTATTATATAGATAAAAAGGGCCGCAACCCCGGCTATTTGACATGCCCGGGGTCGAAGGCGGAGGAAAAAGGCATATTACAGGCTTGAAATAAAGAGTGCGGTCTACAAAAATTTATTTTGGACCTCCTGTCGCACGTATGCGCCGCTTGTCCTCGGCGAGGGGATTCCTTGACGGAAATAGCCCCCTAGGTGAGTGTACAGATCCGAACTCCGTTAGAGTCCGTTAGATGTTTAGCCTTTGCATCACCTGTAGGAAAGGATAATGAAGAAAGAAAGAGTAATTAGAGAAAAAGGTTACGGGAGTGCTTGCAGGCTCGTCCGTATTGTGCTTCCGCCGATGCCCAGGGTATCTTAAGTGCATAGTTATGTATGCGCGGTACAGATTTCGCAGATATATGAGGTGGGCGGCGGAAGCCGAACTACTATTTCCGCTACGGAATTGGTCGATCCTGTTGAATGGAGACCGGTGGCTTAATGGCCGACAAGGTATGCGGTTTAATAAGACCGCTTTGTACTGAAGTTGCCGCAGTATGATCTTCAGTCCGGAGGGAGTGCTTCTCCTGCTCCCTTGTAGAGTTGTGTATCGTGTATACCATGTTCACTATTTTTACTTCGGGGGGAAATTGCTTCTGACTCCCGGTATTTGGTTGGTGAGTCTCTTCATCGTCGCTATCACCGGGCGGCTTTCTCCCCTTGTGTTCGGCGCTGAGCTTGCCGGCCTGCTTGAAGACCCAACAGCTTCTATTGGTATGATTAGCTGGTTTGTCGGGTGGCCGTGAATCTGGCAGGGTCGATCCAATATCCTGTCTAAATTGGATGGTCCGTCTCTGTTCGCCTTGAATGGCTTTTTCCGTTGACCAGGTTTGGGACCGCTGAATTCGGTGTTGACCGTTGTGTCGCGCGTTCTTTCATTATCATTGCGACGTTTGTGCTCACTGCGTCGTGGCTTGCCATTGCCGTCTCGGATTTCGGAAGTGCCCGGGTAGCTGGCGCTGTTGCTTCTACGAGCGAGCCAGCTATCTTCTCCCATGCAAAAGCGGGTCATTAGAGCGGTAAGGGCTGTCATGGATTTTGGTTTTTCTTGACCGAGGTGGCGGGCGAGCCATTCATCCCGGACGCTGTGTTTGAAGGCCGCAAGGGCTTCCGCGTCTGGACAGTCGACGATTTGGTTCTTTTTAACTAAGAACCTAGTCCAGAGCTTCCTGGCTAACTCTTCGGGCTGCTGGACAATGTGACTTAAGTCATCGGCATCCGGTGGCCGGACATATGTTCCTTGGAAGTTGTCGCGGAAGGCGTCTTCCAAGTCTTCCCAGCTGCCAATAGAGTTTTCCGGCAGCTGTTTAACCAGTACCAAGCTGGTCCTTTGAGTTTTAGTGGTAGGTATTTGATGGCATGAAGGTCATCTTCGCGGGCCATGTGGATATGGAGGAGGAAGCCCTCGATCCATATCGCGGGATCCGTTGTTCCGTCGTATGATTCGATATTCATGGGTTTAAACCCGTCTGGGAATTCATGCTCCATTACTTCATCTGTGAAGCAAAGAGGGTGTGCGGCGCCTCTATATTGGGCCACACTGCGACGTACCTCCAATGGAGTCCGTTTGTGGTTTTCGGCCCGGGCGTGGCTAGGTTTGTCACGTCCGAATAGGTAGCCGTCGTCGCGTGTCGAGGCACGTCCTCGCGATCCGTAGATTGATCTTGTATGTCCTGCTCTACTGTCCAGGTCCTGCCGAAGGTCGTATGTATAACCCCGAGCTGTTTTATTCCTGCCTTTACGGCGAGGTGGGGCGGTCTGGTGTTCGGCTTGAGTTGCCACTTTATACCGACCGCGTGGCGGTCGGTCGGCCGTGTTGCGCGATGATGGTATGGGCTCCAGTGCCTCGTCATCGAACTGAGGTAGCAATTTGTGCTTGGGGTAATTTTTGGATGGGCCACTAAGGCCGTATTCCTCGGCGGCCAGGACTTCGGTCCATCTATCATTGAGCAGATATTGGTCAGCTTGAAGCTGCAGCTGCTTATTTTTCAGGCTCCTTGCAGTGGCTATTAGCCGGCATTTAAAGCGCTCCTGCTCGAGAGGTTCCTCAGGCACGATGAAATCCTCGTTGCCGAGGCTCTCCTCTTCCTCGGACAGCGCAAGATAATTACTGTCCTCCGAGTCTTCGTGTATGGCATGTTCATCAGGGCTAACATGCCCGTCTCCCCATTCATCCTGTTCGGAGATTGCCCCAACAGGGTCTTCATTGTCTTCGGCATCGTCCGGAGTATTGTTTTCTCTGGTACCGGTGTTACGACATGAATTAGAGCAGAGCCGTTTATGCCGGCGTCTGGGCTGTGCCTGAGGGAGTCCTGGACTAAGGGGTCCTCGGGCGTCCGGCCTGTTAGCCATGGGCCGGACTGATGGGATGTGAAGATACAAAGACCGAAGACTGCACCCGTGTCCGGATGGGACTCTCCTTGGCGTGGAAGGCAAGCTTGGCGACCAAATATGTAGATTCATTTCCTTTGTAACCGACCTTGTGTAACCCTAGACCCTCCCGGTGTCTATATAAACCGGAGGGCTTAGTCCGGAGGGGGAGATATACTCATTACCATAGTCATAAAGGCTAGACTTCTAGGGTTTAGTCATTACGATCTCGTGGTAGATCAACTCTTGTAATTCTCATATTCAGCAAGATCAATCAAGCAGGAAGTAGGGTATTACCTTCATATAGAGGACCCGAACCTGGGTAAACATCGTGTCCCCTGTCTCCTGTTACCATCGACCTTAGACGCACAGTTCGGGACCCCCTACCCGAGATCCGCCGGTTTTGACACCGACAGTGGTGCTTTCGTTGAGAGTTCCACTGTGACTTCGACGACAGGATCGATGACTCGCCTCGTCCTTAAAGAAAATATCACCGCCGGAGGAGGACTGGCCCTAGGCCAAACCCTCCGGCTGGGCGGCTTTACCATGACCGCCCATTCGGCCGTTAAGCCGACGATGACCTCTCAGGCCATCAAAAATCCCCTCCGTATCGACTCCAAACACTCCAAGCAGATGGATCCGGCGGAGTTCTCGTCTTTAAATGAGCTCCTGGATCGCATTGCCGCCCTGGGAATCGCCACAGATTACGATCGGATCGGGCTCAAACCCGACCAAAGAGAAATTAAATCTCCACCGGCCACCCACCAGATAGCGGTAGTCGAGGAGCAAGACGGCGACTCTTCCCCTATACTGAAGACGGACTATGTTCGGGTCGCCGACCCTGCAGAGCCGGATACCCACCAGCAAAAGGATGTGACCAGCCTTCTGAACATAGAATCAGACGATGGGCATAAGCAATTAGAAGATACTCCGGAGTCCGGACTGTTAAGTCTGGAAAATCTTCAGCCTCTGGATCATCGATCGTGTCAGGGTCCGGATTCAATTCCGCCCACCCACCCAGACATAAGCGCTCTTATGAGCATAAAATAGCAGTCCCAGGAAACGGTCCACCACTTCTGGGCCAGATTCCTCCTTGTCAAGGATAATGTTAAAGATTGCCGCGACGAGGACGCGATATCAGCGTTCTGCACCAATTGCACGGACGAAGGAATACTCAACGCCATCAACCACTGTCGCTTATTACACTTTGCTGACTTGGCAACTATCATGCAGAAGTACAGCGCAATGGAAAGCGCCTGGAAAACCCAGGCAACCCGTTGGGAACCATCGGCCCCTACTCAACCCCTCATTCAGGCGAAAAGGGCACACCCTCGTAACACGCCCGGTCCAATAGTAAAGAAATATAAGTCCATTACGGGGTGCGGAACCGTTCTGGAAGGATGGCTCGATGGGCCATGCAAAATACACGCAACACCGGACAATATACCAACACATAGCCTTAAAGCATGTTGGATACTCCGGCAAGTGGCCAAGAGCGGCGAGAATATCCTCACCAAGAATATCCCAGAACAACACCCCCGAGAAGACGACGACCCTAGAGTATTGACGGTCTTAGAGACATTCGCTTCAAACAACAAGCGCAAAAGGGCACTCCGCGACCTCGCCGAAGTCTGTCAAATCGCCGCGATAAACCCTTGGAACGACACGGCTATAACCATTAATGCCGGTGACGAGCCGAAATACAAGACAGTCCGAGCGCCAGCCGCGTTAGTCCTTAGTCCCATCATGGACAGCTTTAGACTCACGAAGGTCCTCATGGATGGCGGCAGCGGACTAAACCTCATTTACGAGGATACACTCCACAAAATGGAAATAGACAGGAGTCGCATCGAGCAAAACAGCACGACCTTCCGAGGAATCATTCCCAGTCGAGAGGTGCGGTGTGCGGGAAAAATCACACTCAACGTGGTATTCGGCATGCCGGATAATTATCGGTCCGAGGAAATAACCTTCCAAGTGGCTCCTTTCAGCAGTGGATATCACGCCCTGTTAGGGCGAGATGCTTTTACACGCTTCCAAGCTATACCTCATTACGGGTACATGAAGCTCAAAATGCCCGGGCCCAACGGCATAATCACTCTTGTCAGTGATCCGGACATAGCACTCCGCGCCGAAAACAAGACCGCATCCCTGGCCCTTGAGGCATTATCCGAAGCCCTCGCGGCTGAAGAATTAACCGCACTGCGCTCCACGGTGGATAGGGACGATGTGATCTTAGACAAATGACCCAAATCCACCTCCTTCAAACCGGCAGAAGAAATAGTCAAATTCCAGGTGCACCCAATGGATCCCAAGAAGACAACATCTATTGGAGCACAACTAGACCCAACGGTCGACGCCGCGCTACGGGATTTCCTTTGCGAAAACTGGGATATATTCGCCTGGCACCCTTCTGACATGCCAGGAATCCCGCGCAAGCTGGCCGAACACAGCCTCAACATATTAAAGGGATATAAACCGGTCAAACAAACACTGCGGCGCTTTTCCGAGCCTAAACGCCAAGCTATGGGTGAGGAGCTAGCCAAGCTAATCGAGGCCAGATTCATCAGAGAAATAAAACATCCAGACTGGCTGGCAAACCTGGTGATGGTACCAAAGAAGGACAAATCCAGGCGCCTGTGCGTCGATTTTAAAGACCTCAATAAGGCTTGCCCTAAGAATCCCCCCCCCCCCCCCCCGCATTGATCAAATCATTGATGCTACCGCAGGACACGACTCACTGTGTTTCCTTGATGCATATTCCGGATACCATCAAAACAAAATGAAGGAGTCCGATCAAGCTGCAACAGCATTCATCACCCCATACGGGCCATTCTACTTCAACACCATGCCCTTCGGGCTCAAGAACGCCGGCGCCACATACCAACGCATGATTCAAACATGCCTGGAGAAACAGATCGGCAAGACAGTTGAAGCTTATGTGGACGACGTCGTCATCAAAACTAGGCACGTTGAAACACTAACAGACGATTTACATCTCACATTTGACAACCTCCGCGCGTATGACATTAAGCTCAATCCGGAAAAGTGTGTTTTCGGCGTCCCCGCTGGAAAACTGCCGGGCTTCATCGTTTCCAATAGAGGAATTGAAGCAAATCTAGCCAAAATCCGAGCTTTGTCACAATTGGCTACGCCAACAGACCTTAAACAAGTCCAAAAACTCGCGGGGTGCGTGGCAGCTCTAAGCCGCTTTATCTCCAGATTGGGAGAAAAGGCACTACCACTCTATCGCCTTCTACGACGAACCGATGCCTTCGAGTGGACGGACGCGGCAACAGCCGGACTGGAAGAAATAAAAACCCTTCTAGCAAGCAACCCAATCCTGGCCGCGCCAAACGTCGGCGAACCCATGTTACTATACATATCGGCAACACATCAGGTGGTGAGCGCCGTGCTCGTCGTTGAACGAGAACAGGACAGACACAAATTCCCGCTTCAGAAGCCAGTATACTACGTATCCACTGTCCTTATGCAAATCCCGGTACCCCCATTATCAAAAGATAGCATACGCGGTCTTCATGGCATCCCGAAAGCTACGACACTACTTCCAGTAATGTTTGATTATGGTGGCTTCCGAAGTACCACTCAACGACATAATAAACAACCGCGATGCCACGGGCCGGATCGCCAAATGGACCATTGTGCTCCTTCCATTCGGTATTACATACAAACCACGTCGAGCTATTAAATCCCAAGTACTGGCTGACTTCGTCGCCGAATGGACAGAGGCCGAACTCCCTAAAGAGTATGGCACATATTCCAATTGGGTTATGTATTTCGATGGCTCCAAAATGCTGGCAGGGCTAGGAGCGGGCATCGTTTTAACGCCCCCCCACGGGAGACGTCGTTCAGTACGTACTCCAAATACTATACACATACTGCAATAACGCAGCCGAATACGAGGCCTTATTGCACGGTCTCTGGATGGCTGTCTCCATGGGCATACAGCGCCTGGAAGTGCGAGGGGACTCAAACCTCGCAATATGTCAAATAATGGAGACTTCGATGCCAAAGATCCAAAGATGGCAGCTTATCGTAATGCCATCCTAAAAATGTCGGCTCGGTTCGAGGGGCTCGAGTTCCATCACGTGGCCCGAGAAAGTAATCAAGCGGCGGACGTTCTTGCCTGTATCGGCGCCAAGCGCGACCCCGTCCCACCTAATATCTTTCTGGAAAGGCTTTTTAAGCCATCCGTGGTGTGGCAGGGGGAAAGCGGCAACACTAGTCCGGATCCGAACACAACCTCAGACTCCGAACACACCGATATCATCGGAGGCTCAGCCACCGAAATAACACCATCCGCACATCTCATTATGGCAGTCATTGCCCCATGGACCGAACCCTTCTTGGCCTAACTTAATAGGAAGGAACTTCCTGAGGATCAGAATGAGGCCCGCCGCATTATCCGGCGTTCGAAGGCCTATAAGGTTCACAACGGAGAACTCTATAAGAAAAGCTCTACCGGAGTCCTTCAAAGATGTATCTCAGAAGAGGAGGGGCGGCAGCTCCTGGCCGAGATTCACGCCGGTCTTGGCGGGCACCACGCCGCAGCTTTGGCCCTTGTTAGCAAGGCCTTCCGTACAGGGTTTTATTGGCCGACGGCCCAAGCAGATGCATAGGACCTTGTCCAACGTTGCGTCGAATGCCAACTCTTCGCCAACCAAAGCCATATGCCCCCCACTGCCCTACAAACAATCCCCATCACTTGGCCTTTTGCGGTCTGGGGACTGGATATGGTCGGACCCCTTAAAGGAGGAAGCCATAAGAAAAAATATCTGCTGGTCATGGTGGATAAATTCACTAAGTGGATAGAGCCAAACTAGTTGAAACGGCCGAATCCGGGCTGGTGATAGAATTCATATCCGGCGTTGTACACCGTTATGGTGTTCACACAGTATCATCACCGATAACGGCTCCAACTTCACAGCCGACGAAGTGAAAACCTGGTGCGCCAATCTGGGCATCAAGCTCGATTACGCCTCTGTCTATCACCCACAGACAAACGGTCAAGTCAAAAGAGCCAATGGTCTTATTATGAGCGGCATTAAGCCTAGACTAGTGCGGTCTTTGAAGGAATCAAACAAGCACTGGGTTGAGGAGCTCGACTCCGTACTCTGGGGGCTGCGGACCACACCCAATCGCACTACCGGATACACACCTTTCTTCATGGTGTACGACGCAGAGGCAGTACTACCCTGCAACATTATTCATGACTCACCTCGAGTGCGCATGTACGAAGAGAGAGAGGCCGAGCTCGATCGGCAGTATAGCTTAGATGCCCTGGAGGAGGAGCGCGATGTCGCAAAAGTCCGTTCCGCATTTTATCAACAGCAGGCTCGCAGGTATCAAAGCAGAGAGGTGCGGGCCAAAACTTACAACATCGGCGAACTCGTTCTACGCCTGCCGGAGAAGAAAAAGGACAAACTCAAGCCCAAGTGGGAGGGTCCCTTCATCATCGACGAAGTTCTCACCGGAGGGGCGTACCGCCTGCGTGATGCGTCAGACAATCGACTAGAGCCGAACCCCTGGAACGCGGCCAGACTCCGAAGATTCTATGCCTAGCACCAAAATCTTTGTTCGTCTCCTTCCCCCTATTGTTTCCGTCATTTTTTCTCTCTCTTTTCGTTTTTTCTCTTTAGCTTTAAAAGCTTTTGTGCGGTTAGACCATGCACCCCCGACGCATACATCTTGAAGTATGTACGTCTATTATACCTGGGGGCTTCCCGGACAGAAGCTTGCCATTATTATTATTTGCCGGGCATTAAGCTCCTCACATATGCGTTTTCTCCCATTTGTACCCTTTCTTCGCCATTATATGCATCGATATGACTTATGTTTTGGCCAAGCTGGGTTGCCTGGCTCCTGTGCTTATGCCCTACATTCCGTTACTTCGGCTAGGGCATAAAGGGAGCACCTCTGCAATTGTTACTGCCGGGTCATCCGGATGTGTACCTCAGACTGGGTGAAGCCGAAAGCTAGCGTTCTTAAGGGAACATTCGGTCGGTGAACTAAAGATGTTTTTGCATTCGTCCCATCGTGAACCCCTAGAAGCTATACATATTGTGATTTCTTCATCACAATTCGGACATGCACATCGATGCATGCACACCCAGGGAAAGGAACCCTTAACGGAACTATTCTATCTGGAAGATGTTTCTTACAATCTTAAAGTAATATAACATAACTAGCTGGATAATTGTCTGTTCAAGCAACTATGACCCATACGCCTGGTTTCCATGCATACTTGGTCTACTCGGCCGCTCTGGTATTCAGAAATACTCCGCACCTTCGGGTCCAGAGGTTGAAGCGAAAAGGTCTGCCATGACAATCATTTTATAATCCAGCTAGAGTTGCGTATGCAAAGGAAAGTACATAGTCACCTAGGACTCAAAAATTTCCTCCTCTATGTCGTCCAGCAGGCTATCTAACTTACAATCCTGCTGGGAATACTTGGCGGCTACTTTCACTTGGTTATATACCAAACTCACGGGAACTTCTTTCCCATCTGACCCTACAGGTCCGACCCGAGCCATGTGATTTGGATCCAGCTTGGTATACCGCGTTTTCACCATGGCCCAGGCCTCTCGCGCACCCTCCCGGCAGGCCGATATCTTCCATAGTCGGATACGCCGACACGCTCCCTTGAACAGCTCTACTAGCTCCTCCATACTCCCTGGAGGGGAGGCGGATGGCCATAAGGCCTGGGCTACACTCCGCATTGCCTGCCGAGCTTGCTCGTGCAATTGCGACAGCCCTTGCAGAAGATCACTTGATGATCCGGACACCTCCTCTTCGGGACGGGTCGTCAACATACCTGCAATCATAGCTATATCAGCTACTTTTACATTCAAACTGCTATAAGATAAATTCGGCTACATACTGAATATGCCGCCTCGCAGCCTTTTGTTCTCCTTTACGGAGTTGGCCAACTGGGCCCGCACATCTTTCAGCTCTTCGCCCAGCTGGGTGTTTGCATCTTGGAGTTTGTTTTTCTCCTGTCTGACTCGGGCCAACACCCGCTCGCCTGCGGCATGCAGTCTTTTCGACTCTTTTTCCTCCAGTTGATCCGATGATCCTGTTATGAGATAAAGCCGCAATGTTAGCACAGTCGCTATACAATAATTGTTTCTCGATGGAGGGAAATATTACCGGAGGACGCCTCCTTGGATTTTTCCAGTTCGGTGGTCACTACTTTTAACTGCGTCCGGCACTTTTCTAGCTCTTGGGACAGCAAGTCATTCTTCTCCGAAAGAACCTGATTATGCAGCGATCCTCAAATCAGTTGTCCCAACTACTTTAAGTCTCAGGGGCTACTGGCATACGGTTATCACACTGAGTCACAGTAAACTTACCTGCACATCTTTTAAATGCTGCTTTGTGGCTCTGCTAAGCCCATCTCGAGCAGCTCAGATGTATGCATCAGCCGAGCTGAAGGCATTAAAAGCCTCTTTCGAATAGCGGGGGTCTCGTAAAATGGCCCTCCAGTGCCGATGATTCATGGCGCTCTCCACTTCCGAGTTGGTGACGGACATATTTTCCGACCCTCGGCCGAAGGACAGTCCGGCGTCACTCCCATATCGCCCCCCGTCCCCTCGTCTGGGGCTGGATCCTGGCTATTGGGAGTATTACTGCCCGGACCCCCGGACACAGTTCGGCAGACTCTTTTCCTGATACGGCACGAACATGAAAGTCACAGTTGGATGCGACTATTAAAAAACATATTTGCAAACCCATACCTTTTTGACGAGGGCCCGACCGTGTCTTCGTTTGCCTTCCTCTTCGAAGGCTTGCCCGGTGCGGGAGCCGCTCTCTTCGGAGTCGCTCCTGGAGTAGCACGGTATGTCGAACGCCTCCCCTTTGAAGCACGAGACAGTGCGGTGGGTGAGGCGAAACGAGGGAACCCTTTCGGGGAAGATGTCTCCTGGCTACTTACGTGTGAAGCGGGAAGAAGACCAGGGTAATTAGCGATGATGGCCACTTCGGTGCCGTCGTAGCTCGCCTGGTAAAACACGCCATTCTCGAGCACCACGAATATATCCGGATCCTCTTCGAATCCAGGGTCAAGGTCTTGATTGTGGCCCTCGGGCTGCGGGGCGGGGCTGTAAAGCCCTTCGGAAATCTTTCGCTAGTGCTGTTATCAATGGGTGGGTTAGTATTCGTTAAACAGGGAGTGAAATGAGTAGAGCAGAAGAGCTGGGGGCTTACCCAGCTAGGAGGATTGTACATGGAATATCCTTCTCTGTGCATGATGCGCAGGAACTCCTCTTCCTCACCCTTGAACAGTTCAGCCAATATTTTGGCTAGGGCGGCAGGGGTGTCCGGACCTTTCCTGCCGCGGCGGGAGGCATCATCTTCCCCATTGTAGTTCCACATGGGAAGTCCTCTATATTGGAGTGGCTGGACCCCCTGCACTATGGAGGTCGCCATTACTTCGACTATCGTATATCCGGACTGGGCGAGCGTCCTGATCTTGCTCAGGAGTTGGCGAACTTCCGCACTATCTTCCTCCTCGAGGCTCCGAGGACGCCAGCTGTGGCGTTTCTTCAGAGGGACACTTGTAAACTCGGGGAGACCCCTCCGGACTGGATCTGGAACTATGACGTCCTCGATATATAACCACTCAGAGGTCCACTCTTCAGACGCCTTCTTCGGCGTGCCGGATAGGTATCCGGTCTCGGCAATGCACCATATTTCGGCTCCGCCCACTTCAACTATTGATCCTTCGTGGTTACGCGGGGTAAGGCAGAACAACTTTCTCCACAGTTCAAAATGGGCCTCAATACCCAGAAATAGTTCGCATAAGGCAACATAACCCGCGATATGCAGAATAGAGGCGGGAGTAAAATTGTGCAGTTGGAGGCCATAATATTCCAGTAGCCCTCGGAGGAACGGATGAATTGGAAATCCGACGCCTCTTAGCAGATAAGGGACAAAACACACTCGTTCCCCCCGGATGGATTGGGGAAATCCTCTGCTTGGGTCTTACCGTCAAAGGAGGTCAACCCTGCTCGAACAGGGACCAGATCCGCAGGGGGGATAAACCCCTGCGTTTGCAGCTTCACTAGCTGACCGTAGGATACGGAGCACTTTTCCCACTCACCTCTCTCTGGGCCGCAGGGACGGGAGGAGAGGCCTGGAGCGCTAGACATGTTGGAGTGTTCTTTCCTAGCAACCTTTGAGGATTTGCACTGCAAGATGATTGAATGGATCTGGGATCCCATCTCGTTAAATAGACGTTGTGCCTCGCGTGGCCGGGGTGTTATGTGCAAAAATGCCCTGACCTCTCGCATCCGCTCGACGCGTCGAAGCTGAAGTTGTTGATACACAGAAGCCGAGGAGTACAACATTAAATGAAAGGCTGAACATACTACTTGGCATTCATCGGTGGAGGAACCCGCCTTGCAATGCCGAAGACAATCCATAGGCCGAACACCTTGTCATTGAAGACTGGTTCGGGGGCTACTGAGGGAGTCCTGGACTAAGGGGTCCTCGGGCGTCCGGCCTGTTAGCCATGGGCCGGCTGATGGGCTGTGAAGATACGAAGACCGAAGACTGCACCCGTGTCCGGATGGGATTCTCCTTGGCGTGGAAGGCAAGCTTGGCGACCAAATATGTAGATTCTTTTCCTTTGTAACCGACCTTGTGTAACCCTAGACCCTCCCGATGTCTATATAAACCGGAGGGCTTAGTCCGGAGGGGGAGATATACTCATTACCATAGTCATACAGGCTAGACTTCTAGGGTTTAGCCATTACGATCTCGTGGTAGATCAACTCTTGTAATTCTCATATTCATCAAGATCAATCAAGCAGGAAGTAGGGTATTACCTCCATAGAGAGGGCCCGAACCTGGGTAAACATCGTGTCCCCTGTCTCCTGTTACCATCGACCTTAGACGCACAGTTCGGGACCCCCTACCCGAGATCCGCCGGTTTTGACACTCCTATTGCTCCTCCCGCCACTAGTACGGAGTCTTGCGATATTAATACTGCTTTGTTGAATCTTGTTATGAAAGATCAATTTTCCGGTACCCCTAATGAGGATGCCGCATCCCATCATAATACCTTCGTGGAATTATTGGATATGCAAAAGAAAAAATATGTGGACAATGATGTTGTGAAGATGAAATTATTTCCGTCTTCTTTGCGTGATTCTGCAAAAATTTGGTTCTCTTCTTTGCCTCGCAATAGTATCGATTATTGGAATAAGTGCAAAGATGCTTTTATCACTAAGTATTTTCCGCCCGCAAAAATTATTTCCCTTAGAACCCAGATCATGAATTTCAAGCAACTTGAACATGAGCATGTTGCACAATCATGGGTTAAATCTTTGGATGATCACAGAAAAAATTTATGCGGGATTGAATTTTGTTTCTCGTAATCTTTTAGATTCCGCCGCGGGTGGTACTTTTATGGAAATTACTTTGGGTGAAGCCACCAAATTTCTTGATAATATTATGGCAAATTATTCACAATGGCATACCAAAAGAGCTCCTACTAGTAAAAAAGTTATTTCGGTTGAAGAAATTTCTTCTTTGAGTGAAAAAGTTGATGCTCTTATGGAATTGGTTGCTAGTAAAAGTGCTCCTATTGATTTCAATTATATGCCTTTGTCTACTTTGATTCAGCAAAATAGTGATGCCGTAGATGTGAATTTTATCTCGCGAAATAATTTCAATAACAATGCTTATAGAGGTAATTTTAATCCTAGGCTTTTTCCTAGTAATTCCTCTAATAATTATGGTAATTCCTATGGCAATCAACCTTATAATAATAATAGGAACACCTATAATCTTGAGAATAATATTGAAGAATTTATCAACACGCAAAAAGTTTTCAACACTACCATAGAAGAAAAATTGAATTAAATTGATGATTTGTCTAGAAGTCTTGATAGAATTTCTCGTGATGTGGAAAATCTCAAGATGAAAATTTTTGTGCCTAAAGTTGAGGAATCAATTAAAGCTCTTCATGTTTCCATGGATGAAAGTAAGAAAAGAACCGCTATGCTTAGAGCTAGAAGAGAATTTTTAGAAAAAGCGTTTTCTAGCGATTGCTTTCATAAAAGTGGTGAAGATCTTAAAATGATTGGTGTTTTTTCTGTTGATTCCTTGTTTAGTATAGTTAAGATTGATGTTAAAGGGACTAGAGAAGAGTCAACTTTAGCTAGAAGGCGTCCTGATAATTCGGAGGGTGAAAATCTTGTTGAGAAAATTGATAAAAGTGGGTTTGAAGAGGTCAAAACTTTAACTAGTGATGTGCCCACTCTTTTGGATTACAGATACTTTAATTATGATAGTTGCTCTTTGATTGATTGTATTTCTTTGTTGCAATCCATGATAAATTCACCCCATGCTTATGAACAAAATAAAGCTTTTACTAAACATATTGTTGATGCTATGATGAAAGCTTTGGAAGAAAAGTTGGAATTAGAAGTTTCAATTCCTAGAAAATTGCATGATGAATGGGAACCTACTATCAAAGTCAAGATTAAAAATTATGAGTGTTTTGCTTTGTGTGGCTTGGGTGCTAGTGTTTCTACAATTCTGAAATCTTTATGTGATGTGCTTCGTCTTGCCAATCTTGAAGAATGCTCTTTAAATTTGCACTTGGCGGATTCTACTATTAAAAAGCTTATGGGAAGAATTAATGATGTTCTTATTCTTGCAAATAGGAATTATGTGCTCATAGATTTTATTGTTCTTTATATTGATTGCAATCCGTCTTGTCCAATTATTCTTGGTAGACCGTTTTTACGCACTATCGGTGTCGTGATTCATATGAAAGAAGACAATATTTAGTTCCAATTTCCGTTGAGGGAGGATATGGAACACTTCCCTAGAACAAGAATCAGGCCACCATATGCATCAATCATGAGGGCATCTTATGGATCTCGAAACAAAGATGACAAAACTTAGATCCTTGCTTTATGCCTAGCTAAGGGCGTAAAACAATAGCGCTTGTTGGGAGGCAACCCAATAAATAAAATTTATTTTTGCTTTTTGCTTTCTGTTCTTGAGTGTTTTCACAATTATGCTACTGTTATGATTGTGTTTTTTGTGTTTTAGTTAGTGTTTGTGCCAAGTAGAACCTTAGGATCTTCTTGGGTGATAGTTGTTTAATCTTGCTGGAAAAAACAAAAACTTTTGCATCCAGAGTTACAATTTTTAAAATTCACAAAAGTGCCAAAAAGCTCTGAATTTTTTACAGCAGATTAATATACAAATTGCTCAGTTCGTCCTAATTTTTCAGAATTTTTGGAGTTTCAGAAGTATTCGAACAATTCACATTGCTACAGACTGTTCTGTTTTTGACAGATTCTGTTTTCTTTGCGTTGTGTGCTTGTTTTGATGGCTCTATGGTTTTATTTGATGAATTTTTGCCATAGAAAAGTTGGAATACAGTAGATATAATGCAAGAACAAAATATGAATAGGTTGCAACAGTACTTATAGTAGTGATTTATTTTCTTATACTAACAGATTTCACGAAGGTTTTGTTGAGTTTTGTGTGATTGAAGTGCAAGTTTTGGGTTATCTTACGATGGATGAAGGAATAAGGAGTAAGAAGATCCTAAGCTTGGGGATGCCCCGACATCCCAAGGTATTATCCAAAAGAGATCAAGCAACTAAGCTTGGGGACGCCCCGAGTGGCATCCCCTCTTTCTTCTAACGACCATCGGTATTTTACTCGAAGCTATTTGTCACATATTATGTGTTTTGCTTGGAACGTCTTGTATGATATGAGTCTTCGCTTGTTTTATTTTGTGTTTTAAGTCTTGATTCCTTGCCGGACACACGTATTTTAGAGAGCCAAAATTATGTCATGACTTGTTATAATTGCTCTCTATGCTCCACTTAATTTTTTATGAGCTATGGACTTGCTCTAGTGCTTCACTTATATCTTTTTGAGCATGGTGTGCTTTAGTATTTTTGAATAAATGCCCTCTTGCTTCACTTAGATTTATTTGAGAGTTAGTAAAATTTTCAAGAAATTCTCTCTTGCTTCACTTAAATTAATTTGAGAGAAAGAAATATTATGCTCATGATCTTCACTTATATTTGTTTGAGCTTATCAAAAGCAACATATGAAAATTAGTTCCAAAGTGATAGATATCCAAGAAGGATATAATAAAAACTTTCATGAGGATCATTGGACAAAATAAACTTGATTCTTAGTAATAGTTTTGAGATATGATGATGTGATATGTGAGTCATGTTGATGAGTAATTATGCTTTAGTAAGAATATTGGTGTTAAGGTTTGTGATTCCCTATGCAAGCAATTATGCAATGAAATTATATCCTACTTGTGGTGCACTATTCGGTGTTAACTATGCTTAATTCTCGCTTATGAGATTATTCGTTTCTTGGTTGGTCACTTCTCAATCTTTTGCTAGCCTTCATTTTGCACTAAGTATGATCACTACTTGTGCATCCAAAAACCTTTAAACCAGTTTTGCGACATGAGTCCACTATATCTACCTATATGCGGTATTCTTTTGCCGTTCTAAGCAAATTTGTATGTGCCATCTCTAATTTTCAAAATAAAATTATCTTTTGTGTGTTCGTACCGCCCGCGGAGCGGTGAAGGGTGGCTAATATTTTCCATGCTAGATGTGTTATTCTCACGATGAGTGTTTATTCACTTGTCATTGCACGAGAGTAAGGCAAAGGTATTAGGGATGCCCAGTCCCAAAATGAAAAAATGAGTTTACTTTATGTTGTCAAATAATAAATTCCTTGGAAAGTGTTGGTATGGAGGGCACCCGTGGATACGGTTAGCCATGGAAAGTGAAAGTATGGTGGAAAAAGGAATAAACTTTATTTTCTGTTTGGGAACCACCTATGATATATCTAGCATGGAAAGTGTTGGGAACTCTAAGTCGTTTTCGTTGGTGGGAAAGGCACACCTCCCAAAATGTTTTTATCTCTCAATTTTCGCTTTGAGCTCTGGCACCTCTACAAATCCCTACTTCCCTCTGCGAAGGCCCTTTCTTTTACTTTATGCAATTTTTCATTTTGAATTTGAGTCTCCACCTTCTCTTATAAAGCACCAACTAGGAGGCACTATGATCGTACTTGAGCATTGGGTGTAGTTAATATTCGAGTGTGTTTCGTGAATGGATCAATGATTGAGCATGGTGAGCTAGGGATAGCTTATTTTAGCATTGATATTTTGAAAGACATGGTTGCTTGTTGATATGCTTGAGTATTTAAGTTGTCATGTCAAAACTAGACTATTGCTTTGAACAATATAAAAGTCCAAATGTCCATGCTATAAAGAAAAGAATATGATATGACATGTTAGGCAGCATTCCACATCAAAAATTCTGTTTTTATCACTTACCTACTCGAGGACGAGTAGGAGTTAAGCTTGGCGATGCTGATACGTCTCCAACGTATCTATAATTTCTGATTATTCCATGTTGTTATATTATCAATCTTGGATGTTTTATAATCATTTTATATCATTTTTTGGTACTAACCTATTGACATAGTGCCAAGTGCCAGTTGTTTTCTGCATGTTTTTTACATCGCAGGAAATCCATACCAAACGGAGTCCAAATGCAACGAAACTTTACGAAGATTTTTTATGGACCAGAAGACACCCAATGGGCCAAGGCTGCGCCTGGGGGTGCTCCGAGGGGAGCACAACCCACCAGGGCGCGCCAGTTGTGCCCACCTCGGGTGCCTTCCGGACCGCCTCTTTGCTCTATAAATACCCCAATATTCCAGAAACCCTAGGGGAGTCGACGAAAATATATTCCAGCCGCTGCAGAGTCTAGAACCACCAGATCCAATCTAGACACCATCACGGAGGGGTTCACCACCTCCATTGGTGCCTCTCCGATGATGTGTGAGTAGTTCTTTGTAGACCTTCGGGTCCGTAGTTAGTAGCTAGATGGCTTCCTCTCTCTCGATGAATTCTCAATACAATGGTCTCTTGGAGATCCATATGATGTAACTCTTTTTGCGGTGTGTTTGTTGGGATCGGATGAACTTTGAGTTTATGATCAGGTATATCTTTTTATATCCATGAAAGTTATTTGAGTTTCTTTGATCTCTTATATGCATGATTTCTTATAGCCTCGTATTTCTTCTCCGCTATTTGGGTTTTGTTTGGCCAACTTGATCTATTTATATTGCAATGGGAAAAGGTGCTTTGTAGTGGGTTCGATCTTACGATGCTTGATCCTAGTGACAGAAGGGGAACCAACACATATGTATCATTGCTACTAAGGATAAAACAATGGGGTCTATCTGTACATAGATAGATCTTGTCTGCATTATGTCATCGTTCTTATTGCATTACTCAGTTTCTCCATGAACTTAATACACTAGATGCATGCTGGATAGCGGTCGATGTGAGGAGTAATAGTAGTAGATGCAGGGAGGAGTCGGTCTACTAATCTTGGACGTGATGCCCATGTAATGATCATTGCCTGGATATCATCAAGATTATTTGAAGTTCTATCAATTGCCCAACTGTAATTTGTTTACCCACCGTTTGCTATTTTTCTCGAGAGAAGCCACTAGTGAAACCTACGGCCCCGGGGTTGAAGGAAATATGCCCTAGAGGCAATAATAAAGTTATTATTTACATTTCCTTATATCATGATAAATATTTATTATTCATGCTAGAATTGTATTAACCGGAAACTTAGTACATGTGTGAATACATAGAAAAACAGAGTGTCCCTAGTATGCCTCTACTAGACTAGCTCGTTAATCAAAGATGGTTAAGTTTCCTGACCATATACATGTATTGTCATTTGATCAATGGGATCACATCATTAGAGAATGATGTGATGGACAAGACCCATCCATTAGCTTAGCATTATGATCGTTAAGTTTATTGCTATTGCTTTCTTCATGACTTATACATATTCCTCTAACTATGAGATTATGCAACTCCCAAATACCGGAGGAACACTTTGTATGCTATCAAACGTCACAACGTAACTGGGTGATTATAAAGATGCTCTACAGGTGTCTCCGATGGTGTTTGTTGGGTTGGCATAGATCGATATTAGAATTTGTCACTCCATGTATCGGAGAGGTATCTCTGGGCCCTCTCGGTAATGCACATCACTATAAGCCTTGCAAGCAATGTGACTAATGAGTTAGTTGCGGGATGATGCATTATGAAACTAGTAAAGAGACTTGCCGATAATAGGATTGAACTAGGTATGATGATACCGACGATCGAATCTCGGGCAAGTAACATACCGACGACAAAGGGAATAACGTATGTTGTTATGTGGTTTGACCGATAAAGATCTTCGTGGAATATGTAGGACCCAATATGAGCATTTAGGTTCCGCTATTGGTTATTGACCAGAGATGTGTCTCGGTCATGTCTACATAGTCCTCGAACCTGTAGGGTCCGCACGCTTAACGTTCGATGACGATTTGTCTTATGAGTTATGTGATTTGATGACCGAAGTTTGTTCGGAGTCCCGGATGAGATCATGGACATGACTAGGAGTCTCGAAATGGTCGAGAGGTAAAGATTCATATATTGGAAGGCTATATTCGGACATCGGAATGGTTCCGAGTGATTCGGATATTTTTCGGAGTACCGGAGAGTTACGAGAATTCGCCGGGGGAAGTTAATGGGCTTTATTGGGCTTTAGTGGAGAGAGGGAAGAAGGGCCACAAGGTGGAGCGCGCCTCTCCCCTGCCCAAACCGAATTGGACAAGGGGTGGGGGTGCCCCCCTTTCCTTCTCCCTCTCCCTCCTTTCCTTCTTTCCCACTCCGAAAAGGAAAGGGAATCCTACTAGGACTTGGGAGTCCTAGTAGGACTCCCTACACTTGGCGCGCCCCTAGGTGGGCCGGCCTCTCTCCCTCCCTCCTTTATATAAGTGGGAAGGGGGCACCCCAAAGGAACTCCAAGATTTTTCTTAGCCGTGTGCGGTGCCCCCCTCCAGAGTTACACATCGGTCATATCGTCGTAGTGCTTAGGCGAAGCCCTGCGCCGGTAACTTCATCATCCCCGTCGCCACGCCATCGTGCTGACGGAACTCTCCCTCATCCTCAACTGGATCAAGAGCTCGAGGGACGTCATCGAGCTGAATGTGTGCTGAACACAGAGGTGCCATACGTTCGCTACTTGGATCGGTTGGATCGTGAAGACGTTCGACTACATCAACCGCGTTACTAAACGCTTCCGCTTTCGGTCTACTAGGGTACGTGGACACATTCTCCCATCTCGTTGCTGTGCATCTCCTAGATAGATCTTGCGTGATCGTAGGAAATTTTTTGAAATACTGCATTCCCCAACAGTGGCATTAGAGCCAGGTCTATGCGTAGATGTTATATGCACGAGTAGAACACAAAGAGTTGTGGGCGATAATAGTCATACTTACCACCAACGTCTTACTTTGATTCGGCGGTATTGTTGGATGAAGCGGCCCGGACCGACATTATATAACCGCGTTCATGAGACTGGTTCTACCGACGTGCTTCGCACACAAGTGGCTGGCGGGTGTCTGTTTCTCCAACTTTAATTGAATCGAGTTTGACTACGGCCAGTCCTTGTTGAAGGTTAAAACAGCACACTTGACGAAAAATCGTTGTGGTTTTGATGCGTAGGTAAGAACGGTTCTGGCTAGAAGCCCGTAGCAGCCACGTAAAACTTGCAACAACAAAGTAGAAGACGTCTAACTTGTTTTTGCAGGGCATGTTGTGATGTGATATGGTCAAGACGTGATGAGATATAAATTGTTGTATGAGATGATCATGTTTTGTAAAAGTTATTGGCAACTGGCAGGAGCCTTATGGTTGTCGCTTTATTGTATGAAATGCAATCGCCATGTAATTGCTTTACTTTATCACTAAGCGGTAGCGATAGTCGTAGAAGCAATAGTTGGCGAGACGACAATGATGCTACAATGGAGATCAAGGTGTCAAGCCGGTGACGATGGAGATCATGATGGTGCTTTGGAGATGGAGATCAAAGGCACAAGATGATGATGGCCATATCATGTCACATATTTTGATTGCATGTGATGTTTATCTTTTATGCATATTATTTTGCTTAGTATGACGGTAGCATTCTAAGATGATCCCTCACTAAATTTCAAGGTATAAGTGTTCTCCCTGAGTATGCACCGTTGCTACAGTTCATCGTGCCGAGACACCACGTGATGATCGGGTGTGATAAGCTCTACGTTCACATACAACGGGTTCAAGCCAGTTTTGCACGTGCAGAATACTCGGGTTAAACTTGATGAGCCTAGCATATGCAGATATGGCCTCGAAACACTAAGACCGAAAGGTCGAACGTGAATCATATAGTAGATATGATCAACATAGTGATGTTCACCACTGAAAACTACTCCATCTCACGTGATGATCGGACATGGTTTAGTTGATTTGGATCACGTGATCATTTAGATGACTACAGGGATGTCTATCTAAGTGGGAGTTCTTAAGTAATATGATTAATTGAACTTTAATTTATCATGAACTTAGTCCTGATAGTATTTGCATATATATGTTGTAGATCAATAGCTTGCGATGTAGCTCCCCCTTTATTTTTTGATATGTTCCTAGAGAAAAATAAGTTGAAAGATGTTAGTAGCAATGATGCGGACTAGCTCCGTGATCTGAGGACTATCCTCATTGCTGCACAGAAGAATTATGTCCTTGATGCACCGCTAGGTGATGGACCTATTGCAGGATCAGATGCAGACGTTATGAACGTTTGGCAAGCTCGGTATGATGACTACTTGATACTTTAGTGCACCACACTTTACGGCTTAGAACCGGGACTTCAAAAATGGTTTGAACGCCACGGAGCATATAAGATGTTCCAAGAGCTGAAATTGGTATTTCAGACTCATGCCCGAGTCGAGAGGTATGAGACCTCTGACACGTATTTTGCCTACAAGATGGAGGAGAATAGCTCAACTAGTGAGCATGTGCTCAGAATGTCTAAGTACTACTATCGCTTGAATCAAGTGGGAGTTAATCTTCCAGATAAGATAGTGATTGACAGAGTTCTCTAGTCACTATCACCAAGTTACTGGAACTTTGTGATGAACTATAATATGCAAGGGATGACGAAAACTATTCCCGAGCTCTTCGTGATGCTAAAATCGGCAAAGGTAGAAATCAAGAAAAACATCAAATGTTCATGGTTAACAAGACCACTAGTTTCAAGTAAAAGGGCCAAGGGAAAGAAAGGGAACTTCAAGAAGGGAACCGCGGTATCAAAGGAATTAAGTAGACACAAAAGCTTAAGCTTGGGGATGCCCAAGGCACCCCAAGTTAATATTTCAAGAAGTCTCGAGCATCTAAGCTTGGGGATGCCCCGGTTGGCATCCCACCTTTCTACTTCAACAACTATCGGTTAGTTTTGGTTGAGCCTAAGTTTTTGCTTCTTCACATGATATGTATTATCCTTGCAGTGCCATTTTATTTTGTTTAGCTTGCTATTTGAATAATATCCCTATATCTGAAATTCTTAAATGTTAGAGAGTCTTCACATAGTTACATAATGATTCGACTACTCATTGATCTTCACTTATATCTTTTGGAGTAGTTTGTCATTTGCTCTAGTGCTTCACTTATATCTTTTTGGGAAAATTGCATTTTTACCCCTAGTTGGTTCCTAGCCACGGGTTTTGCCCTTACTTTTCGAGCTTGCTTAGTTTTGCCCTTACTTTTTCCGTCGTGGCCCTCGAATGCCCTTTGACCGTTTGACCAAAACTTTGAAAATTCATAACTAATTCATATGAACTCAGAAAAATGAAAATAAGATATCAAAATGTTCAGATAAACATTACCTTTATGTGCATATCATTTGCATTCAGGACAAAAAGCACCGTTTAAACTACCTGAGGTAATTAATGTTATTAACTTATTAAAAATAAAAAGGTATAAATAATATATTTTTCATGAATAAAAATTACATGCAAATGTAGGTGATGTTTTCTGAACATCCAGATATCATATTTGCATTTTTCTGAGTTCGTATCATCTTGTTAAGAATGTTCTAACGACTTTGACCGTTATTTGGAAACTTCATAACAAGTTGATATGAACTCAGAAAAATGCAAATAATATATCTGGATGTTCAGAAAACATCACCTACATTTGCATGTAATTTTTATTCATGAAAAATATATTTTTACCTTTTTATTTTTAATAATGTTAATAACATTAATTACCCCAGGTAGTTTAAAGGGTGTTTTTGTCCTGAATGCAAATGATATGCACATAAAGGTAATGTTTATCTGAACATTTTGATATCTTATTTGCATTTTTCTGAGTTCATATGAATTAGTTATGAATTTTCAAAGTTTTAGTCAAACAGTCAAAGGGCATTCGAGGGACCTCGACGGAAAAAGTAAGGGCAAAACTGAGCAAGCTCAAAAAGTAAGGGCAAAACCCGTGGGTAGGAACCAACTAGGGGTAAAAGTGCAATTGTCCCTATCTTTTTAGAGCGCGGCGGTGGTTTTATTTTGAAGAAATTGATGAACTCTCGTGCTTCACTTATATTATTTTGAGAGTATTTAAACATCATGGTAATTTGCTTAGGTTATGAATTTAGTCCTAATATGATGGGCATCCAAGAGGGATATAATAAAAACTTTCATATAAAGTGCATTTAATACTATGAGAAGTTTGATTCCTTATGATTGTTTTGAGATATAAAGATGGTGATATCAGAGTCCTGCTAGTGAGTAATTGTCGATTGGTAGAAATACTTGTGTTAAAGTTTGTGATTCCCGTGGCATGCACGTATGGTGAACAGTTATGTGACGAAGTCGGAGCATCATTTATTTATTGATTGTCTTCCTTGTGAGTGGCGGTCGAGGACGAGCGATGGTCTTTTCCTACAAATCTATTCCCCTAGGAGCATGCATGTAGTACTTTGTTTTGATAGCTAATAGACTTTTGCAATAAGTATGTGAGTTCTTTATGATTAATGTTGAGTTCATGGATTATACACACTCTCACCCTTCCACCATTGCTAGCCTCTATAGTACCGCGCAACTTTCGCCGGTACATTACACCCACCATATACCTTCCTCAAAACAACCACCATACCTACCTATTATAGCATTTCCATAGCCATTCCGAGATATATTGCCATGCAACTTCCACCGTTCAGTTTATTATGACATGCTTCATGATGAGGACATCAATACCATTGTTACACCCACATCCCCTGCTACTATACATAATGGACCAATTACTAGAGCTCGCGCACGCCAATTAAATTACCAGGTACTTTCGTTTTTTGGTAATGATTCTAATGTTCATGAGAATATGATGCTACCTAAATTGGATACATTTGTTTTGCTTACAAATGAAGGGCCTAGCTTGGAGAAGGATGAACATTGGAGCAAGAACAAGCATGGAGATGATGGCATGAGCAAGGGAAACAAGAACGGAGTTTCAAGTGATGATTTCAGGACTTTGAAGCCACCGTAATGAGTGCATGAAGGCTTGGACGAAATATACAAGATGCCACTTCACAAATTTCATCCAGAGGCTATTATAGGTGTTGCGTGACCTTATTATTGGGGCAGGCCCATGTAATTTCGAACTACATAAGTATAGGCTATTTTTAGAGTCCGTATGTGTGGGGAAACAAAGTTAGGGTTGGTTTCGGACCCCTCCTACAAGGGGTCATGAAATTCCCCCTACCCCTCCATATATACAGCCCTCAGGTGTCGTTTAGACTTTGGGTTTTGTTTAGATTAAAAGTTCACCATAGCTGCAACTTCGCGTACTTCATTTGTGTTCAACGACCAGACCAAGACGTCACAGAACCCCACCTTCATTAATAAAGCTTTACTCTTATATTCGCAATATCCATATTGAAATTTCAGTTTCTTGCTTGTTCTTCATTTTCTTGCAGAAAATAGACCTTCGTGGTCAGGTTGATCGTGCTCCGGCGTGGTCAATAACCTCTCGGAGTTGGTTTAGCGATTGCTAAGGCGCGACGTCTTCGCACGTTCGTAGTCGGATCGTCAAAGTCTACTACACCAAAAACGATAGCCACCATCTCATCGAAAGATGGAACACCCTCGCCTCTATCAAGTGGTATCAGATTTCCAGGTAGCTCGGTGAGATTTTGCAGTTTTTCGCAGTTTAGATCGAGTCTGTTCTTCATACCTACACTCCACGAAAAGCCAAACAAAAAATTAGGGTTAGTTCATCATATCTGAACCAATCTGAGCCTTTGCATAATCTATTTAGGGTTTTGCATTGTTGAATTTGCGGTTGCATCGTCGTATCTAGTTGCTGGTCTTAGTGTCTAGTCCTTTAGAGTTTCGAGTTTTGTTCACAAGTTGTCACGCCGCCACCGCACCATCGTCATCACCGCTGCTATATACCACCATCGCCATATACCACCATCGTCGTCACCGACGCCATATACCACCATCGTCGTCACCACTGCCATATACCATCATCGTCATCACCGCTGCAATATACCACCATCGTCATCACCGCTGCTATATACCACCATCGTCATCACCGCTGCTATATACCACATATTCACCGCCATCACGATAATCCGAGTCCACCTCCATCACAGATTCGCCACCAGTCCGTGTTCCACCGCCCTACATATATCTGTCACCAGTCCGAGTTTCCACCCGATTCATCTCCGCCACCAGTCCGAGTCCAGTATTTGTTCCTTTGTTTTTGATTTCCAGATCACGCCATACTCCGAGTCATGACCAAGTCGGACTCCCCAACTTTAGTGCTACCCGCAGTAGAATTCTTTTTGTTGTGGAGCAAAAAAAAGAGGAAAAAAAGTGCAAAAAAAGTGAAAAAAAGAAGAAAAAAATTCAGAGTGTGCTCCCCCCTTGTTTACGTGTAGCTTTGTGATTTTGTTAGTGTTCTAGGCTCGCGTCTTTAGCACGGTCTAGCCTAGGACCAGCACAGTACCGTCGTTGAGCGTGTATTCAACTTTGCATCTCTGAATTGATTATTGCTGGCCCTTTTTGCTACCATATTATAAGCCTTCCCAGCTCCACACACATCTACGCCGTGCATTTGACTCTCCCTGGTAATCGCTCTATCCAAGCTTTGAGAGTTCTTGACTACAACGGTTGCCGATCACCACCTGCTGTTGGGTAAGAACTGGTAAGAATTTGATATTTGCTTGATGGATTTGTGACACACTGCCACTTTCTAGTAGTCTGTAGGATCATATTCTTGTGTGTTTCTATTGCTGCTAACCATGGCAGGACCACAAGCCGATGAGATTGACTGGGAGAACATGACGAAGAAGGAGCTTCGTGATAAATTTCAGCAAATGTTGAGTCAACAGGTGGAAGACGTCATGGCCAGCTTTCGAAAGGCACTGGAGAGGATTGATGGCGTTGAGAAGACAATTGACACCAAGTTGGACGCCAAGTTCGATGAAGTACTCGCGTGTCTTCCACGTCGCGAAACAGCCCTCCGCCGAGCGGGCCGTGTTCCTCTTGAGCCAGGACAAAATTCTGGTGCCGCTGCTACTGTTGTTGATGCTTCTGTAGCTCCTGCTGCTACTGCAGAGGTGGTGGACTATTACAAGGATGAGGTTGATCAAAATCAGAACTACGTGCAACCACCAGCACCACTACCACCAGGTCGACCTCATGCATATAATCACAACGGTAGGGCTCCAGCACCACCTCAGGCACGAGATTATGACCATATTCCTAAACTAAAATTGAATATCCCACCATTTGAGGGTAGATACATTCCTGATGTATATCTTACTTGGGATTTAGAAACTGAACAACTTTTCACATGCTTACAGTATCCTGAGGATAGACGTGTTGCTGCTGCTATTTGTGAATTCACTAGTTTTGCTTCTGTTTGGTGGTCTGAACATTGTAATCCCTCTGTAAACTAATATAATAGTGTTTAGAATACTAAAGTAGTGTTCTAAATGCTCTTATATTAGTTTACAGAGGGAGTAGATTATATCATGATAATATCCCTACTATTTGGGCTGCTTTGAAAACTGCAATGCGTACTCGTTGGGTTCCACCATATTATCAACGTGAATTACTTCAAAAACCGCAGCGTTTGAGACAAGGGAAAAATTCTGTAGAGGAGTATTATCAGAAATTACAAACTGGCATGATCAGATGTGGTATTGTTGAGGATAATGAAGCTATGCTTGCACGTTTTATGGGTGGATTAAATAAAGAGATTTAGACCATTCTAGAGTATAAGGAGTATAACAATATCACTCGTTTATTCCATCTTGCTTGTAAAGCTGAACGTGAAGTGCAGGATCGACAGGCGTTGGCGCGAACTAATTTTCTGCAGGTCGATCTTCATCATGGAGACCACATACATCCTCTACTACCACACGTCCTACTGCAGCACCACTGACTTCAGCCGCCAATTCCAACCGAGATACAAGAAAACATGCACCACCACCACCATTTGCCAGGAGTACACCTTCCGGTTCCGCACAAAGCTCTTCTTCATCCATGGCATCAATAGGGCAAACACATGATATTATTTTTCGTCATTGCAAGGCTGGAGGTCATTATGCGAGAGAATGCCCATCTAAGCATGTGATGATTTCTACTAAGGATGGTGGGTATGAGTCCGCTAGTGACTATGATGAGGAGACTTTGGCTCTTATTACAAGTGAAGAACACGGTGGAGATGATTCTGATCATGAGACGCAATACATGGCTGCTGAAGATGCTGACAGGTATGAGAGTTTAGTTGCTCAACGTGTTTTGAGTGTGCAGGTCACACAAGCTGAGCAAAATCAGAGGCATGATTTGTTCCATACAAAGGGAGTTGTGAAGGAACGTTCTGTCCGCGTCATCATAGATGGAGGGAGCTGCAACAACTTGGCTAGCATGGAGATGGTGGAGAATCTCTCTCTCACCACAAGACCACATGCGCATCCTTACTACATCCAATGGTTCAACAACAACGACAAGGTTAAGGTAACACACACTGTTCATGTGCATTTTAGTATCGCTACATATGCTTAATTAGTTGATTGTGATGTGGTACCCATGCAAGCATGTTCCTTATTACTTGGTAGAACATGGCAATTCGATAAAAATTATGTACACCATGGTAGAAACAATCACTATAATCTTGTTCATAAGGATAAACATATTACTTTGCTTCCTGTGACTCCTCATTCCATTTTGAAAGATGATATTAATCGAGCTAGTAAAGCAAAATAGGAGCAAAATAAGAGTGAAAATAGATAGAGGCAAAATAATTTGAGCAAAAAATGAAACCTACTAATAAACCATCTAGTGTTGCTTCTGAAATTAAATTGAAAAGTGGATGTTTACTTGCCACCAAATCTGATATTGATGATCTAGATTGCAGCAAATCTGTTTGCTATGTTTTTGTGTGCAAAGAGGCATTATTTTCATTCGAGGATGTGCCTTCCTCTTTGCCTCCTGTTGTCACTAACATTTTGCAGGAGTTTGCTGACGTCTTTCCACAAGACGTGCCACCGGGATTACCACCTATTCGAGGGATTGAGCATCAGATTGACTTAATTCCCGGTGCATCACTACCCAACCGTGCACCATACCGTACCAATCCAGAGGAGACGAAGGAGATTATGCGTCAAGTACAGGAGCTGCTCGACAAAGGTTATATACGGGAATCTCTTAGTCCTTGTGCCGTTCCTATTATACTAGTGCCATGCGTAGATTGACTGAACGCAGAAAGCCTTCCACTGGCAGGCGATCGTGTTTTTCACAGGATTTCTCGTTACCCATGTCAGCATTCTCACTTCTGATATCTCCATGTCTTGTCACCAAAAACCTTCCCCTATTGACAGAACGTCCCGCTACTGACACTTGAAAAAGCTGCTTTCAAGGTCTGGTACGTCGCGTATGTGTGTTGATTGTAGAGGCATTAATAATATTACTAAGAAGGATGTGCCTTTTGTTTGGGGTACCGCAAAGGAAGAAGCCTTCACGGTATTGAAAGATAAGTTGACACATGCTCCTTTACTCCAACTTCCTGATTTTAATAAGACTTTTGAGCTTGAATGTGATGCTAGTGGAATTGGATTAGGAGGTGTGTTATTACAAGATGGCAAACCTGTTGCATACTTTTCTGAAGAATTGAGTGGGCCTAGTCTGAACTATTCTACTTATGATAAAGAATTATATGCTCTTGTTCGGACTTTAGAAACATGCCAACATTATTTATGGCCTAAGGAATTTGTTATACATTCTGATCATGAATCTTTGAAACATATTAAAAGTCAAGCCAAACTAAATGGTAGACATGCTAAATGGTTTGAATTCATAAAGACTTTTCCTTATGTCATTAAACACAAGAAGGGTAAAGAAAATGTTATTGCTGATGCATTGTCTCGTCGTTATACTATGCTTTCACAACTTAACTTTAAAATATTTTCTTTGGAGACCATCAAAGATCAATATGTGCATGGTGCTGAATTTAAAGATGTATTGCATATTTGTAAAGAAGGGAGAACATGGAACAAGTTCGTCGTTAACGATGGATTTGTGTTTCGTGCTAACAAGCTATGCATTCCAGCCAGCTCCATTCGTCTTTTGTTGTTGCAGGAGGCGCATGGAGGAGGATTAGTAGGACACTTTGGCATGAAGAAGATGGAGGATATACTTGCTACACATTTCTTTTGGCCAAAGATGAGACGGGATGTTGAGCGTTTTGTTGCTCGCTGCACTACATGTCAAAAAGCTAAGTCACGACTCAATCCTCATGGTTTATATATGCCTTTGCCTGTACGTAGTGTTCCTTGGGAGGATATATCTATGGACTTTGTTTTAGGTTTACCTCGAACAAAGAAGGGGAGGGATAGCATATTTGTTGTCGTGGATAGGTTCTCGAAAATGGCACACTTTATACCATGTCATAAAAGCGATGATGTTATTAATGTTGCTGATTTGTTCTTTCGTGAAATTATTCGCTTGCATGGTGTGCCAAATACTATTGTTTCAGATCGTGATACTAAATTTCTTAGCCACTTTTGGAGATGTTTATGGGCTAAGTTGGGGACTAAACTGCTTTTTAGTACTACTTGTCACCCCCAAACTGATGGACAAACTGAAGTAGTCAATAAAACATTGTCTACTATGCTTAGGGTTGTTTTGAAGAATAATAAGAAAATGTGGGAAGAATGCTTGCCTCATATTGAATTTTCTTATAGTCGTTCATTGCATTCTACTACTAAGATGTGCCCTTTTGAAATTGTGTATGGTTTCCTACCTCATGCACCTATTGATTTGTTGCCTCTTCGATCATCGGAGAATGTTAATTTTGATGCTAAACAACATGCTGAATTGATCTTAAAAATGCATGAGTTAACTAAGGAAAACATTGAGCGTATGAATGCTAAATATAAACTTGCTGGAGATAAGGGTAGAAAACATATTGTGTTTGCACTTGGAGATCTTGTTTGGTTACATTTACGTAAGTATAGATTTCCTGATTTGAGCAAATCAAAGCTAATGCCACGTGCTAATGGTCCTTTTAAGGTGTTAGACAAAATAAATGATAATGCATATAAACTTGAGCTGCCTGCAGATTTTGGGGTTAGTCCCACTTTTAACACTGCAGATTTGAAGCCTTGTTTGGGTGAGGAAGATGAGCGTCCGTCGAGGACGACTTCATTTCAAGAAGGGGAGGATGATGAGGACATCAATACCATTGTTACACCCACAACCCCTGCTACTATACATAATGGACCAATTAATAGAGCTCGCGCATGCCAATTAAATTACCAGGTACTTTCATTTCTTGGTAATGATTCTAATGTTCATGAGAATATGATGCTGACTAAATTGGATACGTTTGTTTTGCTTACAAATGAAGGGCCTAGCTTGGAGAAGGATGAACATTGGAGCAAGAACAAGCATGGAGATGATGGCATGCGCAAGGGAAATAAGAACGGAGTTTCAAGTGATGATTTCAGGACTTTGAAGCCACCGTAATGAGTGCATGAAGGCTTGGACAAAATATATAAGATGCCACTTCACAAATTCCGTCTAGAGGCTATTATAGGTGCTGCGTCACCTTATTATTGGGCCAAGCCCATGTAATTTCGAACTACATAAGTATATGATGTTTTAAGAGTCCGTATGTGTGGGGAAACAAAGTTAGGATTGGTTTCGGACCCCTCCTACAAGGGGCCACGAAATTGCCCCTACTCCTCCATATATATAGCCCTTAGGGCGTCGTTTAGACTTTGGGTTTTGTTTAGATTAAAAGTTCGCCATAGCTGCAACTTCGCATACTTCGTTTGTGTTCATCGACCAGACCAAGACGTCACAGAACCCCACCTTCATTAATAAAGCTTTCCACTTATATTCGCAATATCCAGATTGCAATTTCAGTTTCTTGCTTGTTCTTCGTTTGCTTGCAGGAAATATACCTTCATGGCCAGGTTGATCGTGCTCCGGCGTGGTCAATAACCTCTCGGAGTTGGTTTAGCGATTGCTAATGCGCGACGTCTTCGCACATTCGTACTCGGATCGTCAAAGTCTACTCCACCAAAAATGACAGCCACCATCTCATCGAAAGACGGGACACCCTCGCCTCTATCACTTCATTATTGTCATATTGCTTTGCATGATCATGTAGTTGACATCGTATTTGTGGCAAAGCCACCATTCATATTTTTATACATGTCACTCTTGAGTCATTGCACATCCCGGTACACTGCCAGAGGCATTCATATAGAGTCATATATTTGTTCTAGTATCGAGTTATAATTCTTGAGTTGTAAAGTAAATAAAAGTGTGATGGTCATCATTATTAGAGCATTGTCCCATGTGAGGAAAGGATGATGGAGACTATGATTCCCCCACAAGTCGGGATGAGACTCCAGACAAAAATAAAAAAAGGAAAAAAAAGGGGGAGTGAAAAGAAAGAGAAAAACGAGGCAAAGAGCCCAAAATAAAAAATGAGAGAAAAGAGAGAAGGGGCAATGCTACTATCCTTTTTCCACACTTGTGCTTCAAAGTAGCACCATGATCTTCATGATAGAGAGTCTCCTATTTTATCACTTTCATATACTAGTGGGAACTTTTCATTGTAGAACTTGGCTTGTATATTCCAATGATCGGCTTCCTCAAATTGCCCTAGGTCTTCGTGAGCAAGCGAGTTGGATGCACACCTACTTAGTTTGTTTTTGAGATTTCATATCTAGTGCACCCGTTGCATGGCAATCCCTACTCACTCACATTGATATCTATTGATGGGCATCTCCATAGCCCGTCGATACGCCTAGTTGATGTGAGACTATCTCCTTCTTTTTGTCTTCTCCACAACCACCATATTCTATTCCACCTATAGTGTTATATCCATGGCTCACGCTCATGTATTGCGTGAAAGTTAAAAAAGTTTGAGAACATCAAAAGTATGAAACAATTGCTTGGCTTGTCATCGGGGTTGTGCATGATTTAATACTTTGTGTGATGAAGATGGAGCATAGCCAGACTATATGATTTTGTAGGGATAACTTTCTTTGGCCATGTTATTTTGAGAAGACATGATTGCCTTATTAGTATGCTTGAAGTATTATTTTTATGTCAATATTAAACTTTTGTTTTGAATCTTATGGATCTGAATATTCTTGCCACCATAAAGAAGATTGCATTGATAAATATGTTAGGTAGCATTCCACATCGAAAATTTTGTTTTTATCATTTACCTACTCGAAGACGAGCAGGAATTAAGCTTGGGGATGCTTGATACGTCTCCGACGCATCTATAATTTTTTATTGTTCCATGCTATTATATTATCTGTTTTGGATGTTTTATATGCATTAATATGCTATTTTATATTATTTTTTGGACTAACTTACTAACCCACAACCTAGTGCCAGTTTCTATTTTTTCCTTGTTTTTGAGTTTTACAGAAAAGGAATATCAAACGGAATCCAAATGAGCTGAAAAATTACGGTGATTTTTTATGGACCAGAAGAAGCCCACGGAGCATCGGAGTTGGGCCAGAGGAGCCCTGAGGCAACTACAAGGGTGGAGGACGCGCCCCTTGGCTTGTCGCTGCCTCGTGGACCCCCCTGACGTGAAACCGACGCCAAAAATTCCTATAAATCCCGAAACCTCCAGAAAGAAACCTAGATCGGGAGTTCCACCGCCGCAAACCTCTATAGCCACGAAAAACCAATCGGGTGCCCGTTCCGGCACTCTGCCGGAGAGGGAAACCATCACCGGTGACCATCTTCATCATCCCGACGGTCTCCATGATGAGGAGGGAGTAGTTCACCCTTGGGACAGAGGGTATGTACTAGTAGCTATGTGTTTGACATCTCTCTCTCTCGTGTTCATGATTTGGCACGATCTTGATGTACCATGAGCTTTGTTACTATAGTTGAATCATATGGTGTTTCTCCCCCTCTCCCTTCTTGAATTGAGTTTTACCTTTGAAGTTTCACTATTATCGGATTGAATACTATTATGGATTTGAAAACACTTGATGTATGTCTTGCGTGGGATACCCGTGGTGACAATGGGGTGTTCTATTGATTCACTTGTTGTATGTTTTGGCACTCAACTCGCAGATTCCTGAGGTGACATTGGAGTAATCTATG
Source organism: Triticum aestivum (assembly GCF_018294505.1). Taxonomy (NCBI): domain Eukaryota; kingdom Viridiplantae; phylum Streptophyta; class Magnoliopsida; order Poales; family Poaceae; genus Triticum; species Triticum aestivum. Next base: position 344,232,666 of record NC_057814.1, read on the forward strand.
CATAGGGGTTGATGCACGTTTTTGTCCTTGTTTCTCCGGTAGGAATCTTGGGGCACTCTTTGAGGTTCTTTATGTTGGATTGAATATTATGAATCTGAAGTTGTTTGATGCATATCGTATAATTGACCCACGGATACTTGTGGTGACATTGGAATATCTAGGTGACATTATGGTTGATTGATGTGTGTCATATGGTGTTATTTTACTACAAACTCTAGGGCTGTTCGTGACACTTATAGGAATAGCTCAATAGATTGATCGGAAAGAATAACTTTGAGGTGGTTTCGTACCCTACAAGCAATTTCATCTTATGTTCTTCGCGATAGGAACTTTGGGGTGACTTTTGTCGCACGTTGAGGGATTGCCATATGATCTAATTATGTTATCATTGTTGAGAGAACTTGCACTAAAGAAAGTATGAACCCTATGCCTTGTTTCAAGCATTGCAATATCGTTTTTGCTCACTTTTGTTACTAGTTACCTTGCTGTTTTTATATTTTCTGATTACAAAAACCTATATCTACCATCCATATTACACTTGTATCACCATCTCTTCGCCGAACTAGTGCACCTATACAATTATCATTGTATTGGGTGTGTTGGGGATACAAGAGACCCTTTGTTATTTGGTTGCGGGGTTGTTTGAGAGAGACCATCTTCATCCTACGCCTCCCACGGATTGATAAACCTTAGGTCATCCACTTGAGGGAAATTTGCTACTATCTTACAAAACTCTGCGTTTGGAGGCCCAACACGAGTCTACCAGAAGAAGATTGCATAGTAGACATCAGGAGCGGCTGGGGGATGGACGTCTGCAACATGGGCTCAGGGGGTGAGCACGTGGCGCCGGCGGCTCACGCCCCTGGCCATCCACCGGTGAGGAACTCCGCCGCGCCTTGCAGTCCCGGGCGATGTGCCCCCAACCATTGCATCGAACACATAGAGTCTCGTTGGTGCAGTCCCTTGAGATGTGGCGGTCGTCTCTGCAGTTGTAGCATCAGCTGTGGAGGGTGGTTGGGATGGGGGTCCACGGCGGGCGTGTGGTGGGGAGGGTTGGTGACAGCTACCGCCGAACAACATGTGGTGGTGGGGCTTCGGGGGCGCCGGTTGGTCTTGGTCTGCCATGCTCGCCCATCTGGCCGCGGGGGAGGGGGGGAGAGAGCTCACGCCAGCCTCACCCTAAACGATGGGGCCAAACGCCGTCCCAAGCACCTCGGGGACGACGATGACAGAGCGGAGGGTGGACGCCGGCGCCGGAGTGGTGGCCGACGGGGCCGGGGTGGCGGCCGACGCTCAGGGGGAGAGGGGGGAAGCGCTCAGGAGGAGAGGCAGCATCTCAAATGTTGGTCCGGACTGTGTTTGGTTGTCCTGAAAATATGTCTGCTGGCCTGGATCGATTGCTGTGGATCTTGCTTAGCCTGAGTTGTAAATCCTGGCACCTTACTGCCTCGGCCAGGCGTCCGAGTTGGGTAGCCTAGCGCATAAGCGCAGCGGCCTGGCACCCATTCCAAGAACAATCTACTGTTGCATAGGAGATTTGTTGACTTTTGGTCCATTTAACAATATGCTAGGCCAGGCTATGATCAAAATGTTGGAAAGTGCCCACGTCTCGCTCGTCAGGTGGCTAGCCATGCAGCCCGCGTCGTCCGCGTCTCCAACAGACGCATACACTTCGTGCTTATCTTCTCCTGCATGGTAGCGCTAACCGGCTAATGCCGTTGTACTCTCCCACGATCTCACTGCTCTCTCTCATGTAACATGTATAAATTTACCCCTGATGGATGAATAGAAGCAGTGTGTGAGATTGCATAACCTAGCTTGGTATTAGACGCCGAGCCTCTCCGACCCTCGATCCTCCCTCGCTTCCGCCATGAACCGCCTTCTCTGTTGCACCCGCTCGGCTGACCTCGACAAGCCGGCGTCCAACCCCTTCGCCCCGATTCCCGCTGTCTTCCCGACGACGCCCGCCGCCGCGCCTGCGCCACACCGCGCGGCCCTCGCCGATCGTGACAAGGCCAACGTCCCCGCGATGCCCGCTCCCGCTGCAGCGCCCGACGGCGCCTCTTCTTCCTCTGCACCACGAGCGGTGTGCCTCGCTTCCCCGCCTGCGGCCGGTGTCCTCCGCACGGCTGGCAGCACCCCTGTCCCTGCGCCGGGCAGGCCAGGCCGCGCCATCGTCCCTCACCTTGCGCTCGGCGGCCTTTGCGGCTCCGACGCCGGCCCATCTTCCGCGGCCGCGGGTCTCCTGCCCTCCATCGCCCACTTCTTCTCTGCCAAACTCCAGCTTGAGTCGGGGAACTATTCCCGTTGGCGCCAGCTCTTCTACACCATCTGCTGCAAGTACGAGGTCCAGCACCACCTCGACCTCGCCGCCGAGCCGCTCGGCCAGAGCGCCGTTTGGCGCAACGACGACCTGACCGTCGTGCTCTGGATGCACGGCGTGGTCGATGAAGAGCTCCTCGACATCGTCTCCACTCCGGCCAGCACCGCCTACGACATCTGGTCGCAGCTCCACCTCCTCTTCATGGACAACCAGCCGGGCCGCGCCGTCATCCTCGGCGTCGAGTTCCGCAACCTCGTCCAGGGCGATCTCTCCATCGCCGAATACAACAGGCGACTCAAGTCCCTCGCTGACGCCCTCGAGGACGTGGGCGAACGCGTCACCGACCGGTCCCTCACTCTCCAGCTCATCCGCGGCCTCAACCGTAAGTACCACATCATGGCCACCCTCTTGCCGATGCAGTCGTCGTTTCCTTCATTTGTGCAGGCCCGCTCAAGGCTACTCATGGAGGAGATCTCGGCCAACGAGCGGGATCGCCTGGACGGGCGCCTCGAAGCAACGGCCACGGCGCTCCACATCGGCCAGGGCTCGGGTGGCGGTTCCGGTGGCTCCGGCGGTTCCTCCGGGGCTCCTTTGTCGACTGCGGTGGCTCCAGCGGCTCCCACAACGACCGCGGCAAGGGCCCGGCCGCGTCCCCTGGTGACCGCGGTGGGCGCGGGCGCGGGCGCGGCGCCCAGTCCCCTGGTGGCGCCCCGACTGGACGCGGCGCTGCTCCGCCTGCACCTGGTGCGCTAGCGCCTCTCTCCACCGGCTACTTCGCTCCCTACGGGGCCCTTCTTCCTGGCCTGCCCCAGCCTCGCGCGCCCTGGGCCACCCCCAACACCGCGGGTGTCCTCAGCCCGTGCCCGCCACCGCCGCACCAGGCCTACCCAGTTGCTGCCGCTCCCTCCTCCGGCGGGCCGACTTGGGAGCAGTATAACCAGCTCTATGCGGCCCTCCATAGCCTCTCCGTGCAGCAGCATCAGGCCGGCGGCGCGCCGGACTGGTTCCTCAACACGGGCGCTACGTCGCACGTCGCAGGTACGACAGACATACTCACTTCGTACGGTTCCCCCTCTTTGCGTCATTCCTTTGGCATCCTAGTTGGTGACGGGTCTCGTCTTCCTGTTACAGCCGTAGGCTCTACCTCCATCTCTAATTTTTCCTTGCATGATGTCCTTATTTCTCCTACAATCATCAAGAACTTAATTTCCGTACGCCGCTTCACTCAAGATAATTTTTGCTCGATACACTTTGACCCGTTCGGTTTTTCTGTGGAGGACCTAGCAATGGGGAAACTCATCATGAGGTCCAATAGCCACGGGGACCTCTACCCCTTCTTCACCAACTCCGGCGTGTAGCAAGCTCTCTCCGTCGTCACCACCGACCTATGGCATCTTCGACTAGGCCACGCTAGCAATAAAACTGTTTCCCTTCTAGCTCGTAATTTCCTTCCAAGTTGTAATAACGACATGCCTAGCAACACTGTATGCCCTTCATGTAAACTAGGCAAGCAGCCAAGACTGCCTTTTCCTCATTCAGTTTCCAAAACCAGTGCACCATTTCAATTAATACATTGTGACCTGTGGACGTCACCCGTCTATAGTTTTTCTGGTTTTCAATATTATCTTGTGATACTGAATGATTTCTCACACTACTCGTGGACTTTTCCGTTGCGCAACAAGTCTGACACCGCCGCTACCGTCTCACGTTTCTTTATGTACGTTCTCACACAATTCCACGTCCCTATACAGTGCATGCAATGTGACAACGGCGGCGAGTTCCTCACTTCCTCCTTGCGCGACCTCTTCTCTCGCCATGGCTCCTCCTTCCGCCTATCATGTCCTCACACATCACCACAAAATGGCAAAGCCGAGCGACTAATCCGTACCACCAACGACATTCTTCGCGTTCTCCTAATCCATGCGAACTTACCACCCCCATTTTGGGTAGAAGCTCTCCATACTGCCACCTACATCCTAAACCGGCGTCCCTCCTCGGCCATCAACTTTGTGACGCCCTACTTCCTTCTCCTCGGCCATCAACTTTGTGACGCCCTACTTCCTTCTCCTCGGCCATCACCCCACGTACGACCATATGCGCGCGTTTGGTTGTCTTTGTTTCCCTAACACCATCGCCACAAGTCCACACAAACTCGCACCACGGTCATCTCGCTGTGTGTTCCTCGGCTATCCTCTGGAGCATAAAGGATATCGCTGCCTAGACTTGACTACTCGCAAAGTTATCATCTCACGGCACGTCACGTTCGATGAATGGACTTTTCCCTATTCTTCTGCCGAGGCCACACCATCCTCACCCGTTCCCTCCGCCGCAGAAAATCCTGGCGCCGTGATCCACCCCGGTCTCCGCGCGCCACAAATCTCGCAACCATCGCTGCCCCAATCCCCTCCGGGATCCTCGCCTGCTCCCTCCTCTCCGGACGCGCCCAACCAATCGGCACCCAGCTCCCCACCTGGCCAGGCTGACCCCACCACCACACGCACCGCGCCTCCCACTCCCTCCGCGCCACGCTCCCCTAGGTCGCCTCCCCAGCCGACCACCGCGTCAGCCCCGCCTGTCGCTGACAGCCATGCAACCCCGCCCACGCCGCCCGTCTCTCCACCGCATGCACCACTGCATGCGCCAGGGCCCGCTGACACCTCCCATGCACCCACTACATGCGCGCCACCTCTTCCCGCCCTTCCGGCGCGAGCCGTTCCCGTCGCCCCTCCCACAAATCACCACAGCATGCGCACCCGAGGCAAATCTGGTTTCGCCCAACCGAAGGTTCTTCACGCCAGCACTTCAAACATCAGCCCCATTCCCTCCTCGTATCGTGTTGCTCTTCGAGACCCAAACTAGTACACTGCGATGCTTGAGGAATATAACGCACTGATGCGGAATAATACTTGGTGTTTAGTGTCTCGTTCTGCAGGTGCCAACGTTGTCACAGGCAAGTGGATTTTCCGGCACAAATTTCATCCGGACGGCACGCTCGCCCGGTACAAGGCGCGGTGGGTGCTTCGCGGCTTCACGCAACAGGTCGGCGTCGACTACGCCGAGACGTTCAGTCCCGTGGTCAAACCGGCCACCATTCGGACTGTCCTGAGCCTCGCCGCCGGCAAGTCGTGGCCCATACATCAGCTGGACGTCAGGAACGCCTTCCTCCACGGCCACCTTGCGGAGACGGTCTACAGTCACCAACCTTCCGGCTTCGTCGACACCGCCTCGCCCTCGCATGTGTGCCGGCTGAACCGTTCTCTCTACGGTCTCAAGCAGGCGCCTCGGGCATGGTTCACCAGGTTCACGACGTACCTGCGGACCCTTGGCTTCGTCGCGTCATGAGCGGACTCGTCGCTCTTCGTCCTTCGGCGGGGTGCTCACCTCGCCTACCTGCTCCTCTACGTCGACGACATCATCCTCACCGCCAGCTCAGGCGCGGTGCTCGACTCCGTCATCCAGGCTCTTCACCGCGAGTTCTCTATGACCGACCTCGGGGCGCTCCACCACTTCCTCGCCATCAACGTCACCACCACTGCGCGTGGCTTGTTCCTTTCCCAGGAACAGTACGCCCTGGAGATCCTCGACCGTGCCGGCATGCTGAACTGCAAGCCCATCTCCACTCCGGTCGACACGCTGGCCAAGCTCTCCACCGACACTGGTCCGCTCTTCCACACCCGTCGCTCTACCGCAGCCTGGCTGGGGCGCTGCAGTACATCACGTTGACACGACCCGATCTTTCTTATGCCATTCAACAGTGTTGTATGTTTATGCATGCCCCCTGCGACTGCCACTTCCAGCTCGTGAAATGCATCCTTCGGTATCTGCGTGGCACGACTCACCTCGGTCTTCGGATCCACCGCGACGCCGGCACTGAGCTTGTGGCTTACTTCGACGCCGACTGGGCCGGCTGCCCCGACACGCGCAAGTCCACCTCGGGCTATTGTGTCTTCCTCGGCTCCAATCTCCTCACGTGGTCCTCTAAACGGCAGAGCACCGTTTCTCGTTCGAGCGCTGAGGCCGAGTACAGGGCGGTTGCCAACGCCGTCGCCGAGTCGGTGTGGCTCCGACAGCTACTTGGCGAGCTTCACCAACCGCCGTCCCGCTCCACGGTCGTCTACTGCGACAACATCAGTGCAGTGTACATGTCGAGTAACCCGGTGCAACACCAGCGCACGAAGCACATCGAGATCGACCTTCACTTCGTGCGCGAGCGTGTGGCACTGGGTGAGATCCGGGTTCTACACGTACCTACGAGCTTGCAGTTCACCGACATCTTCACCAAGGGGCTCCCGACAGGCGTCTTCCTCGACTTCCGGTCCAGCCTCAACGTCGACGAACCCCACGTGTCGACTGCGCGCGGGGGGGGGGGGGGGGGGGGGTGGTGTTGGAACGTGCCCACGTCTCGCTCGTCAGGTGGCTAGCCATGCAGCCCGCGTCGTCCGCGTCTCCAACAGACGCATACACTTCGTGCTTATCTTCTCATGCATGGTAGCGCTAACCGGCTAATGCCTTGTACTCTCCCACGATCTCACTGCTCTCTCTCATGTAACCTGTATAAATGCACCCCTGATGGATGAATAGAAGCAGTGTATGAGATTGCATAACCTAGCTCAAAACACCTCTAGTCCAGGCTAGCCTGACCAGGCATGAAGACACTCACGTATCAGACAGGCTATGAGGCATCAACTTTTTCACGCACAATGGTCAGGACACCATCCAAACTGACCCTTTATCTTCCGCGATAGGCTGGGCCTGACCTAGACGGGTGCGTGATCCACTCTCCCAGTTTCCCCTGTCCACGAGCCGAAACCCCAGCCACCATCTGGTTCTCATCTCTCTGTTCCACTGAAATTCCCGGGGAACAAACACTCACTTCCCAAGGATAAATCCTCAAGGTTGATTTACACGCTAGTGGCTGTGCCGCGACGTGCGGCGAGAGACATGTCTGTGCAGTGCACCGCAAACTCACTCCGGGCTCTTGCTGCCCTCCCGGCGCCATCCCCCTCCCGCCGCCTGGCGAGAAATGAATGCCTTATGCCATGCCGCCCGAGTCGCACCGGTGCGTTGGTCCGAGCTGCGCATTCTTCGCCTCCTGCCGCACCCGCGTCATCGTCCGGAGCAGCCGATGACAAGGCCGTCATCCCCGACGATGAGTTCACCCTCGCCAAGGTGAGTGGCTTGGTCGTTTTCTTGGTTCTTGAGAGCCAGGAGCAACAAGCAAGCGGTAGCGCTGTTTTTCTTAGAATTTGGCGTGCGTTTGGTGCTGAATACCCCTCCATCTGCAGGTGTCTTTTGGCGTGATTGGACTAGGGATAGGTGGCTCCCTCTTGTCGTAAGTTCAAATGTTGCAGATCCTATTGTGCAAATCAGAGAGATCGAGAATGCTTTTCTATCGGTGGCTCATGCGTTTTTTGCATCCCAGGTATGGATTTGGGGCGTATTTCAATCTTCTGCCTGGTTCGGAGTGGTCTGCTCTGATGCTAACCTACGGATTTCCTCTCACAATCATAGGCATGGCCTTAAAGGCAAGAACTCTCTTCGATTAATATTAGTGCTTCTGTCAGTTATTTGTCTTTTAGTACCAAAAGTTATGCGTCTTGTGGATTTATAGTTGAAAATATGTTTTGAGATGATTGGCCATGCTTAAGGTCCTTGGGAGTTTAGGTTGGATTGTTTATTGATTTATTTGTCGAGGTATGTGTTGATTCTTGAATTATATATGCAGTATGCTGAACTGAAACCAGTGCCCTGCATAACCTACTCTGATGCTTTCGCTCTAAGAGAGAAGTGTGCTACCCCTATCCTCAAGCAGGTAATAATTATTTATGAGCTCTTGGACACACAATCTCTTCTTCCACCGCTGCACTCGATCAAATGTCACCATTTATCAATGATGTGAATATGTGATCAAACTGTCTATGTCGTGTTTTCTTGTTTGGATGAAAACCAGGCCGTGTAGTTGGTAAGTTCGCTGATAGTGAGTTCTAAATAGGAGTGCAACGCGTTAAATGTTGAAAAATAGTAAGTGAAAATGTTAGCAACACACTCTCTATTCCTCACCAATGGAGATTACAGCCATGGATTCCTCAATCTCTACCAATACAGGGAAGAAGATGAACACTAGAGGAAGAGGAAGACAGCAGCAGAGGAGGCCGAAGCCGTCCTGTTCCGAGCCAAGTTGTTCGTAGCCCGTTCACTTGTACTAGATAATACCCCGCGCGTTGCGGCGGGACTTTCTACCTTCTATATGTGGCTTCAAAGTAAAGCGCATTTGGATGAATGAAAATGAAGTATGACATCTATTAAATATCCAGTGAAATATTAATATTTACATTTTAAATATTGAACAAATACACTTTTCTACAAACATACAAAGATTTAGCTCAAACATGCAGGCATTCTTTCCCTCAGTAGTCAACTTGGCTTGTATGAGCATCAAAATAATTAATACACTCAATTGACTGGTAGTGACTTCAAAATATTCCCTTATTCATCTCTATGAAAATGCTCAAATTTGTTGAGCCAAGTCTTTTTTTCCAAAAGGTGTTTCACCAATTGTTAATCACAGGAAAACAAAATATACGTGGACAGAATATAAGATGGGCATAAGAAGAAAATATGGGCATTTGAGAGATGTAATGTGCACCTGAAAGCTAGTCATCATGTTATGAAGCAGCCTTTGAGCAGCCAGCTAATATGTACTCCTATGTTCTGAACATCCTTTCTACTCCAAACAAAACAACAATTAGAAATATCAGCAAGCGATATATATACATATGTTGACAATTACATGAACTATTGGAGCTAGTTAATTTATAATTTCATGACAACATGCCGTTAATATTTCAGGCTTAGTTACAGTGTACATCTATTTGTTACTTACACGGGTTATCCTTGGCAGTGTTTAAAGACACTGAAACTTTGAAACAACTTGAAACACTTCTTAGAGAATGGACTCTTCGTATATGGTTCATAACCACTCCATGAAGATCCGTGGATCGATGAGCGGAGGCCGCAAGATCTCCTGGTCAAACTGAGGCCTAATGGTGAGGCGGCATGTGCTTAGACAATTTGAAGGGAACTTTTAAACATGAAATATATATGATATTTTCGCACAGAGCTAGGAAACACAATCTGCAGTTAATTCTGTAATGAAAATTTCCTACAGTTTCAGTCAAAATTAAAATTATGAAACTCCAACCCTCCATGTACCGTAACAATCTCTTTTCTGTTATTCTATATAGGAAATCAGATAGCAAGATTTAACAACAATTCAGAAAATGAACCAATAAACATTAATTGTCCGTACGATCTGGAAAGGATATGATTCTACTATCAAGAAATAATAGAACAATAGAGCCAACATCCCAGTGCCTAAAATGAAGTAAAGTGCAAAGAAAAGAAAAGAAAAGAGTTCGGTTTCCGCCTAAATGTAACTGAGCACCGCTGCCTCAAATGATCAAATAAACATGCATCCTTGGATGACAAATAATACAAACATTTGTCCATGGCATGGCAATAAATAATAAGAAAATCATGTGGGATTACTTCACGGCTCACCCCGCGGTAGCAAGATAGTAGAGGAAGATTAGGAATGGCCAGCCATGGAGCAATCAGGAACTACCTCCAACGTGATACAAATGCCGTGAGGGAGGAGCAGCAAGTGACGGAGATAGAGATGCATGAAGCGTTAACATATATATCCATAAAGCAAAGTTAACGGCAGGGCGAGGTTAATTTAGGAGACTAATAGGGGATTAACACAATGTGCTAGGAGTAGTTACCTTCTTGTGGGACTTGTCCATGGGACCATGACGCAGCAGCAGGCAACAGAGGTATGGTTCTTTATAGTGCAGATGCTGGAGATGATGCCACTACACCGGCCGTTCAACGAATGTCTTGGGTGGCAGTAGGCGACATGCGGTCCACGACAGGAGTGTTCAAATTCGTCCCCTTCAGCTAAGGCAACAGTATCTGCAGGCGCTTGGAACATAATGGCACAACAGCTCGGGGAAGGCAGGGAGATTGTAAGAGGAAGATGAGGGCGACGCCCTAGGCAACCGGCGATCCGTCCGGATGCCTCAGATCGGGAAGCCAACACCTCTACTTCTGCCATGTTTTTTGTTCTCCCAAGATCTGAAGTCTGTACAACCAGATATTCCAAATCCGTGAGCTGAATTGACTCATTAAAAAAAAGGCTTCATGTTCCTGTTTGTAGCATCAGAACCTGAATCTTGCTTTTCCTTCTTCGATTTGGTACCCTAGTGGTAGATGTGGATGGAAACATAGAAGGAGAGGTGGTTTGGGTGTTCCATGGCCTGGGCTAGGAGAAGATGATACTGCTGCGGATTGATGATAGAACGAAGAAGCAAAGCGATAATGGGACGCTCTGTCTCCATCTGTCGTATTTGTGGCGGAGGCTACGGAAAGGGCAGATCCATAGGTTAAAGGGGCGAAAATCTCTGTCAGTTACTCTAGCGCAGAAGATGAAGAGAGGCATGGATTTCGGTGGGGGAAGTAGTAATTGAGGAGACGATCAGACCGCATTGCTTCGACTTGGAGCGGGGCGGCCGTGCGGGAAGAAATAATTTAGCCTTTTTCCAGCGTGGCTGTAGCCTGTAGGTTAGGCCGGGGATTCAGACTGATTGGTTGGTGCTTGCAAATTGAATGCTTACGTGACATCATGCTGATGTGGATAGTGTGCATGTCGAGAGAATTGCTAGTAGTGGGGATCAACTTCTTAAGAATGTATGATTTGTAGTCGCCGCCTTCCGTTGCTTTCCAGCAGCCCAGGCCAAACAGGTGCACCCAATGGTCCAGTCCATGACGAGAGTCGGGTTGGTCGCTAACATTCCCCCTTCCTTAAAATCCGGCTTGACCTCAAGCCGATGCCATGTCGAACCTCCTGGATCCCATGGTACTTGATGCTTCCTGACTTCACTGAGGTCGTGGTGAGTGCCGTAGTTGAGGCGGAATTTGGCGAGGTTGAGGGAGCAGACGACACCGACTTGCTCAAGGAAGTAGTCGTCGCTGATGTTCACTTGGTCACAGAAAGCGTCGAGGTAGTCGGGTTGGTTGACACAGACATTGTCAGAGTAGAAAGCATGGTCAAGGCAGTGGTGGTAGTAGTAAGTTGGAGCTTGATAAAACTCGAGGCTCCGGAAGCTCCTCATGGCAATGGAAACAAAGAACTGAAATGGTACGGTATTTGCCATGCCAGCACAACATGCTGAGTGAAGTGACCATGTAAATTCCCAAGCAAAACATTCAGAATGATATTGTGTGGCAGCTTCCACAATGAGCCTTTTGCAGTTTAGGCAACTGAACTCCACCAAGAGGATATATTGTACCAGGACATCACCTGGGTTCCACGGAAAATGCAACTCAGGGTATGTTGTGGCAAGAATTTTTTGCTCTGACTGGTTGACGACATCCAAGTTTTTCAAGTTAAGCGACCATGCAATCTTCCATTGGATATGCTTGAGACCACACTGAATAACATGCCCAGTTTTCAACATCATCTTGTCCACACTTAAATATCTCCAGAAGCTCAAATCCTTGTAATGCAATGGCGGAAGCATGCCCAGTTTGAAGTGTGTCCAGAACGTGATGGTAACAATCCCACTGCATAAACAGGCTGATCCAGCACCAGATGACCCCACTGTATACGGCAGGATAGTTGTGCTGCACCCATAGAGTCACACAATGCAGTCGAGTCTGAAGACTTGATAGAGAGATTTGAGAACTGCAAGACCATTCAACTTTCCACTGAAAATTCTGACAACCATATAAGCACTCACATCTAGCAATGCAATACTGGAACCAAGACTTCCTTGACACAAGTATAATTGTCCAGGGAAATTCCCATTGCACCAACTCACAACAAATAAAGATATTATTTCCAGTATTGTGTAACTCAAATTCAGACAATAATAGTGAGTGGTTGATCAACCTTTGCATCAGCTCTGAATTTTCAGTATTACCTCGCAGAATGTGACGTGAAATCTGACATCTGCGAACAACATCAGTTAGGATCCTTGTGCGAGAATAATGCTACTGTACTTCAGCTCTCCCATTGAGGATGGCGAGGAATCCACCGGAGCTGGCATCCTTTGGCACTGTGATTTTCCATGAAAAATACATCCTTGCATAATGACAGTACATGAGCACCCATATCTCTCGAGCAGGAATATGCATACCCCAATGTGTGATAGCCAAATTATTATTTCCAAGAGTACAATGAAGATTATCTAGACAGCACCCATTCCCCACAGTATGTGCAGCTCGCCTCGCCAGTAATAAGTCAAGAGTGCTTCCACTAAGAAAGTGGAAAGAATTCCTTATTTAACACTTTTAAATTTCGTTTCCTTATTTAACACTGGAAAAATGTTTCTTCCCTATCTAACACCAATTTTAAATTTGGTTCCCAATATAACACTTTCGTCCATTTTTTGACCTAACGGTGTTAAATGAAACGTGAAAGGACAAGTTTACCCCTGGTTCTGGTTCATGTCCTGTTTGTACACGTTCAATCACCAAGTTGTAGTTGTACGTAGGTGGTTCGTGTCCTAGCTGCGGCTATATATACATATACTCCTACTTTGTAAAACCGTGGATTGAAGCAATAAAGTAAAATCACCACACACGATACGTACGTGTGGCAATCAGCCGAAGTCTCCTATGCGTGCGTGCGTTTGAGTATCCAGCCAAAGTTTGTTGTGTACATACGTGTTTATTTTTTACTTTTTGCGGGTTGTACGTATGTCGGTACGTGTTTAGGCTTGGAGATCACTAGATTAGCAAGCTGAGGCCAGCTTTGCACTGCGGTGCATTGGACTTCGTAAGGCGCGTCTCGACGTAAAGTATCTCTGTCGGGTTGAGCCGATTCGGGAAAGGAACCAAAACAACCAACTTTGCTTCGCTTAGTTGTCGTTCGTCAACGTCGTCGAAAGGTGGATGGGAGCGGACGAGTGTTGCGCGAGCCCGTGGTGGAGTGTTGGTTTTAGAATGCCAGATCAATTCACCCAAGCAGAGCACGTATCGTGCAATGCTAGCTCAAAAACACATGCAGCTTGATTAATTTTTTCCTAGAAGCTCATCTCTAGGCGCGTATGTACGGACGTACTTGTGCCTTGAGTCTTGCTTGTGCTAGTTTGGTGAATAGAACAAATATGTCAGAGAAATTTGCTGGTCATGTCGCTCTTGCATTTTTGTTATACTTCTCAATCTTTTTTCTATCGTACAACGAAATTGCTTCACGGACGACGGTTTATGCACGACCTGCGAACGACACTTCCACCCCAACAGTGAGCCTCCTTGCATGGTCGCTGTTCACGCTGCCACGTAAGAAAAGTTCAAGCATCGGCTGCATGTTCCGTCGTTTGTATAGCAACACTCATCGTACAAAGCAGTCTTGACGGTGCTTATATACACGTCTATGCACGACCAGAGACTTGATCAGAACTAGGAAACCTAAGCCTAATATAAAGAAAATGATTGAATAGATGTTCAAGGGCAGAATTGTCATTTCACATGCCATTTAACAGTGTTTGCACAAAAAATGGACGGAAGTGTTATATTGGGAATAAAGTTTAAAGGTTGTGTTGGATAGGGAAGAATTTTTTTTTTCAGTGTCAAATAGGGAATAATTTTTTTGGACAGTGTTAAATAAGGAATTCTCTCAAGAAAGTGTGTGTCAAACTGGTGTCAAAACAAAAAAGATCTGACCACTTGAATACGGTTGGCTTCAGCTGTGTTGTTTGAACTTGCATGTTGAAAATTCCAGAAGTTGTGCTCCTGTTTGAGAGAGAAGGTAGCCACGGATTCTTCGCAGCCCCGAACATCAGCTGCGTACTCTGGACAGCAAGGTCATCCACCAGAAACGACTGTGACATATCCTTGTGCCTGTTGTTGTTCCAGAATGTTACGCACCACGGTGGACCACGCCAATTAGCTTGTGCTCGGTGAATGGTTTAGCTGGGATGAGGGCTGCAATTTTAACCTTGTTGGTAATTACAGGGACCACCACATCGACAGAAGTTGGCGACGGCGAGGTGACATCGTCGCTGCCTTCGAGCAGTTCTCCCGCAGCTGGACCCATGAACGCAGCCCAGAAAGTAGCTAGTAATGCTGGTGTTGACGATGATGAAGCAGGCACCACCGTTTGGGAGGATGATGTCGATGCCGTAGACGTGTCGTCTCCCAGGCATTTCCTCGTGCAGATGGCGAGTGTCACGGAATCGAGACACGTCTCGTGCGCTGCAACCTTCGTTGGGACACTGGCCGGTGTAGTGTCCATCAGCACAACAGTGGGACCGTTTGTGGGTGTCGACGCGCGCACAAAGGCCATGGCCGAACCGGTGGTGGAAACGGCGTTGTGCGTGAGGAAGTTCGCCGCGGTTGAGCTGTCGCCCGAGATGTCCAGTGCGGAGGTCGGAGTCAAGGTCACGGCCGCTGACTTGAGGTCGAAGCAGCAGCGCTCGGGGACGACATCGACGGTGACCTTGGACGAAGTTGTTGGTGCGGCGGGAGTGGGTGCTGACACTGATATGGTGACATCGTGGCTTTGGCATTGCATTGAACAGGTGGTGGGCGTCCAGGCAGCGAGGACGCCGTCGACTGTGTTCTCAATGGCTTGGCGCGGTGCCGTGTGAGGCCCTGGCTAGTCTCACGAATCAACAGGTAGTATTTGAGAGGGGATCGGGAAGAACAGGATGAGAAAAAGGGGAAAACCAGAGGAGGAGAAGAAGAACACGGAAGAGAGGAGGTTCAATTACTATTCATTAATCAATAATCCCCTCTCTACAGTCTGTAGCTACAATATATAACCACACCACAGTACACGCTACCAGCCGAACCCATAGTCAGGCACACCACCACGCTTACACCCTTTGACTCTGCACAGTGGGACCCGGGGCCACTTGTCTGTTGTCCGTCAACACCAACACTGGTGGGGACGTGACACTTTCCCCCCCTTGAGATGCAGACTCCTCCCAGAGTGAAGCCGCCGGAAAACGAGCCCGAAAACCCATTGATGCACAGGCACTTGGTACATGTCAAAGTAGGTGAGAGCCATGTCAATCCAAAGTCGTGGATTCTCACCTGTGAACCGTGGAAAATGGTGCTTGGGTGGCTTGATGAACTGGACACGGTCTCTATCCTGTGCCAACACACGACGGTGGTTTGGAACGTGTTCACGCGCCGGCCTGGGATCGTGGCGTGGTTCCGGTGGTGGTGCCCGCCCAAGCATAGGCTCCACAGGTGATGGGGGCGCCGTGGTGAAAACCTGACCCGCCGGCTGTCCATCCGGCTCCTCGAGGAGGGGCGGCTGCAGATTCGCAAGCCGCGGAGCGGGGCGGGTGGCCGATAACGGGCCCTGCTCCGTGACTCCCGACCCTGCCGGTGTAGCCCCCGCCTCCGCCTGCCGGTGACGAATCGCGTCCACATTCTCCTGTGTTGCCTCGAGCTGTTTGCCAAAATTGGAAATCCTCATATCCATGGCTTCAATCTTGGTGAGAAGGGCGGCCAGCGACGCCTGAATACTCTCGGAATTCTCTCCCATGGCGGCGATGACCAACTTGGTCTGGGCGGACGGAAGTGGCGGCTTCGACGGCGCCGTTGCGGCCCGCTCCGAACCCAGCGAACCCCGCTCGGGATTTCGAGCGAATTTTGCGGAAGCAAATTTCGCACCCTTCGCGGAGGAATTTTACCGCCGAATCAGGAGGATTTGGGCGCAGATGAACGCGGATTCAAGGCTCTAGATACCAGTTGTGAGGCCCTGGCTAGTCTCACGGATCAACAGGTAGGATTTGAGAGGGGATCGGGAAGAACAGGATGAGAAAAAGGGGAAAACCAGAGGAGGAGAAGAAGCACGGAAGAGAGGAGGTTCAATTACTATTCATTAATCAATAATCCCCTCTCTACAGTCTGTAGCTACAATATATAACCACACCACAGTACACGCTACCAGCCGGACCCATAGTTCAGGCACACCACCACGCTTACACCCTTTGACTCTGCACAGTGGGACCCGGGGCCACTTGTCTGTTGTCCGTCGACACCAACACTGGTGGGGACGTGACATGCCGCATCTTCCTCGTGCTGCTGCTGCGCTAAGGCTGATGCTGATCTTTGAGTGGCGACCATCATGGATGCATCAAGAACAGAAGCAAGGTCGGAGGAGAGCATGAGGCACGCAGCCGGCTGCCGATCCAAGTCACGCGCGTGAACCGTGGTGGATGGCTGCACGTATGAGGAGGCGGCATCGTCTGCCACAGACGAAGTTGGGGTTGATGTGGTTGTCGGTGCAAGGTTGAGATACTCATGGTGCCCCCCGCGCGCAGCTTGTAACGATGCTGCAACGACAGCCGACACCTCCGAAGCCACCTGCGCCGCGATGGCTGTAACTCGGCGCGACGCCATGCCCTGAAACCCTGGCCTGTCTGCTCGGCGAGGCATCGGTGCGGCGGCTCCTCCACCGGTGCGAACGCTCGATCACGGCGGGCAGCCCAAGCTGATCGGCCTAAAATGGCTAGAATTTGTGTGGATTTTGCATGGAGGAACGATTGGCTCTGATTACCAAATGTTAGCTACACACTCTCTATTCCTCACCAATGGAGATTACAGCCATGGATTCCTCAATCTCTACCAATACAGGGAAGAAGATGAACACTAGAGGAAGAGGAAGACAGAAGCAGAGGAGGCCGAAGCCGTCCTGTTCCGAGCCAAGTTGTTCGTAGCTCGTTCACTTGTATTTGTAGTCGCTGCCTTCCGTTGCTTTGCAACAGCCCAGGCCCAATAGGCGCACCCAATGGTCAAGTCCATGACGAGAGTCGGGTTGGTCGCTAACAAAAAAATATTGTTAAATAATGACACAAAGGACGAATGTATCCAAACTACCGTCGGGCTGATTGGATTACCAGAACCGATGTAGATGAACTTGCCCATCCCCTAGTAGGACCTATATGGGCCACCACTGACGGAACCTAAACCGACAGATCTCGAGGTAGGGATCCTAAGCTAGGCCTCTAGGAGCGATGGTAGCAAGGACACATGATTTTACCTAGGGTCGGGCTCTCTGAGGAGATAATAACCTACATCCTATTTGTGTTTATTGCGTTGGAGTGTAGCACAGGGTACATGTATCTACCAAGAGATTGTAATGTGTAATGTTGTCTATCGACTAGCCCAGCCTCGGCTTATATAAGACACCGGAGCCGTAGGTTTACAGGAGTCCTAGTCGGCTACGTCGGTGGAGAGGAATCCTCCACGGATATGGAGTCCTTGTCTTGAACTGCAAGGCTTCTTGATTCTCCTGGTAGGTCGCCATGGGCCAAGCGAAGTGCCCCAAGACGAAACCGATCTAGGGGTCCTCAGTCCGGCTCACCAGGCCGGGAGTCGATGTGGTGAGAGGTCCCTTAGACGGGACACCGTCACTCTCTTCTGGCCATCAGCAGCGACTTAAGCTCTCCGCTTGCTGGCCGATCACCAACAGGTTTAATGCCACGCTCAATCACAGCCCCCATTCATCAGGACGTCGACCATGCGCTCGATGTACAGGATCCGGTTGTCATCCACCCACCGGCAGACAAACTCCCGTGTCGCATTCTCATTGAGGTGGCCCGAGCCGCTGCTGCAACTCCAGCAGCAGCAAGAACGAACAGAGGCAGGCCGATCGGTGTGTCCTCCGCCATGTACACCACCACACCATCGCCTCCGGGTCGTCCAACCCACCGCGGAAGCAAATCGGAACACGAGGTGTGGGAACCATCCCTTGACGCTGTTGGTGGATGTGCCAGTGATGACGCCGGACTCTACAATTGGACAGAGACCATGCACTGTAATTGATTATCGTGAGCTAACCAAACATGTTTAAAACTTTGCCCATTCCGTTTATGGTGCCGGTGTGACCTCATTACAATTGTGTCTGCATTACTATTCTTAAACCAAATATCTCTGCAGTTCTTTTCTACCTACAGACTAGACATGCCAAGCATTTAACCAATGCAAGTGCGTCGGTTCTAGTTCTGGTGTTTGTGGAAAGACTGCTTGTTTTGCAAAGTATCACAGATTAATTGCTTAATTTTCAATAATTTCTTTAAGTCAAT
Organism: Triticum aestivum; assembly: GCF_018294505.1. Classification (NCBI taxonomy): domain Eukaryota; kingdom Viridiplantae; phylum Streptophyta; class Magnoliopsida; order Poales; family Poaceae; genus Triticum; species Triticum aestivum. The sequence goes on from NC_057814.1 coordinate 344,251,095, forward strand.
GCAAACATCTACCATGCCACATGTTAATCTTGCTCCTACCTCTAGGTCAGGAGTGATGTTACACGTTATAGATATGGTGATGAGCAGCATCTCGATGAAGCGCTAAAGCGGATCTTTCAATATGGTTTGGTAATTCCTTGTTTTGGTGCTTTGCCATAATCTGACATTATCTCTCCTTTTATTCGTATTATACCTATATATATTCAAGTTCACCTCAGCTCCTGAATATTTTCTAGCTAATCTCTTTCTTTACATTGGAAGGATTCTGCTACTTTATCCTACTTATCTTCTTTCCTTCTATCGAACTGGCAGGGTGGCGGCATTCCAAGACGTAGTGCACCTATATTACAAAAGATTCAAGAAGTAAAAATTTCATTTAGTTTGTTCCTTGGAGTAGTCTTTTCTACAGATGGTTATACTTACTGCAAAGCACACGTTTAATTTCGACAATTTATATTTAGATAGTTACATCAAGTGCCATTAGATCCTATTTTTGTCTCATCAGTGGCCCCGTATTTTATCGCCTTGTCATTGGTCAGCATTACCACAGATCTCTAGGCAACATACTAGATGGTGTTGACTAAGATGGACAATGCGAGGACTATAGCTATAGCTTAAGTAGGACTAGTTTGAAAGGCAGAGTGAGATGTATTCAGGAACAGTGGTATTTCATCCGAATACATGATGTACAAATCTCAGAAAAAAATTTAGCCTTCATGACGGAGTATTGTTATGGGTTGTTACTGATTACATGATGTAGAAATTTTAGCAAGAAATTTGGCCCTTCATGAGTATTGTTATGGCTTGTTAATAAATTCACGATGTAGAAATTGCATAAAGTTTAGCCACTCTTTCAACTTCCCATATGCTTTACGGAAATTTCAGTGGCTTGTCTTTATTGATTGTTTTCATGTTTTTAGTAAAGTTGACTGGTCTTTATCTTTGGTTTATTTACACCAAAATTCTTTACTCCATCAAATCATCACATGATTTAACAAAAGGACATTTCAGTTCACTGGCGTAATTCTCGGTTCTGGGATTCATAGTATATTTTCCATGTAGGTAACTGATGATGGGAAATACTGTTTAGTACTGGAATTCGAAGCCAAATCGTTGGAGCTATCAGATTTTGAGAAGAGGCAGGTTAGCCCCCTCCTTTATTTGTTCATGGTTTCTAAATATACCCCCTCCTTTATTTGTTCTGGGTTTCTAAATATAAAAAGATCACCACTGTGGAGTTAAATAAATGTTGTCAAAAATAAATGCATGCAGAGTGAGCTAGTTACCTTAGTAGTCTCAAAAACTATTTTTATACTAATCTTATAGTATTAGTTTCAGTATGTGAAAAGGACAAGTTAAAGAAGTGAGCCTAACTCACTTGGTTGGGGAGTAGATGTACCTACACACTACGGCCTTCTTCCTGTAGGGGATTAATTCCACCCAGGGGTTGGGTCATCTCCACCCCCTCACCTAACCCCCACAATTCCCTTCACTTCTAATCCCTGTCAGTGGAACCTGTTCAGTTAGCTCCAGCGAACCACCCATACAAACTGTGAACAACTTCAATCGTTGGTACAAGCATGGACTGGTGCTGATAAGCAGTGCTGCACTAAACAGTGAACAAATCTCTGAAGGCTACACACATGACATCTCCATGCAAGCTATTGCAAATTTCAGAACTCCAGATCAGCTGATGAATTTCTTGCAATGCTTCCAGTCTACGTTATGATCCACTGATGAAAACAATTATTCAGCATGCGTACAAGGCCAATTTTTTTCTGAAAGGGAGATTAGAATCTCCGGCCTTTGCATCATTGCGATGCACACAACCATTCTATTTAATTATTAAGCCTAGTATATAACAAAGGGAACCACGGCCGAACCATTACAAGCTATGACATTAATAGTTTAATACCTATAACTAGATCAGACTTCTTCCGCAGCAACACCTTCAAGAAGGGATAAACGTCCTCATGCTATCGTCTCGCCAGGTCTGGCCAGAAACGGCCCGGACAAGGATTTTCGTCATGGTTACCGAGACCAGCCAATGGAGACCAGCACAACAACAAGTAGACAACGACTTCAACAATGTAACGACGCAAGTTTGTTGCTGCTGATACTGACCAATAAAGGCAAGGACAAGAGTTTTCACACTGGACAAGGAACAGTGCTCCTGTCAGCATCTAAATGATGGATCGTTCGATAGTCGCCTCCGCCGGTACTCCACGCAAAGGCCAAAAGGCGCTAGCTAATTGGTGCGATGTCTTCACACTGCACCGACCGTCAGGTGGACGCCCATGTCTCAGCAAGGAATTGGCTACTGCCACTCCACGCTGGCGTGAGTTACAATGCAGTATCCACCATATTGTTGGAGCCGCTGTCCTAGTGCTAGAAGCTGGCGTGTAACCGCTAGTGCGCCCCTTGCTCATGTTACCTATGAATTGAGATACGAGAGTGAGCGAGAGAGGAAGACGAAGACACACGAGTTTTCTGCTGCATAATTCTTTGCAGTTTTTCTAGCTTTCTCCTTTTATTCCGAAAGAAACAGTAAACGTGCCATGTAGCTCACCCAACGACCAGTCATGCCATCCCATGACCCGGGCTTGCACCATGCCATCCTACAATCTTGCCGAGGATCGCACAGACCATGTCCTTCTGCTCAATTATGTTAGAGTTATATTAGTGATGTCTTTTGGCCTTTTGCATTCTAGTCTCTTGGCATCCTTTTTTTTGAGCTAATCTTGGTATCCTTTTGTTGCCTTTTGACATCCTCATGTATGTGTACATACGCTGGTTTTGGTATTCCAATAATACAAGTTGCTTTGATAACATGGTAACAGAGCCCAGGTTTTTGGGTCTCCACTGCACGTTGCAACTCGTCCTGCTCGAATTGAGTTTTTTTCCCGGTCTTCCTTCGATCTCTACATCGATTTCTTGGTCGTTTCTCCTGATCGCTCGCAGCTGCCCTACTGCTGTTTTCGGTCTTCGATCGGTTTGGATCTGCTGCTGTACGCGTGTGACGCTTGCTGATCTGCTGCTCCAGATCAAGCCTCCGTCCGCCATCTGTACAGTTCGTATCCTCCAAGGTCGCCGTCTGTACGGTTCGTATTCTCCTGCTGGATCGTGCCGCACGTCTTCCTCCAAGGTTGCCGCCGAGCCCGTCGCTCTCTGGCCGCCGCTCTGCCGCTGGCTCCTCCCGTTCATTCGACGCCGCCGCCTACATCACTGCGAGCCGACATGCGGCTGCCGGCTCCGATTCCCACCTGTCGCCGGCGCCCTCCCGCGGGTCCTTTGCACACGCGTTGCTCCTTGCCCCCGCTGCATCCCAGGCCGGGACGCCCCGCCGCCTCACGTGCTCCCGTTTTGGCCGCCCTCTGGATCAAGTTGTCCAGCGCTCCACTGGATCGAGTTGTCCGCTTCTCGATTGATTTTTCGAGAAAACGCATGAGAGCGTGCGTTTCATTGCTTCTCGATTGATTGGTCCCCGATCGATTCTCTTGATCTTTTTTTTCCTCGATTGATCTGCCGCTGCTCCTGACCGCTCATGTCCAGGCTCGTCGGGTGTTCTGTTGTCTGTATTAGGCTCTTCCGGTGGTTAAAAAAAAAGAAAAAAGAGTGTAAAAAAAAGAGGCACAATGCTTTCGTCAGGTACGTCACTCCCTCGCTGCCCGGTGTTTTTCTACGGTGTTCCCTTCACTGATCCCATGTTGCACATGCGCCTTTCCTCGGTGCTTGATGCTCGCCCGCTTGAAGGTGGTGGTTGTCACTCTACTTCGACACCTTCCGACTTCCACCGGTGTTGTTGGCCGCTCTACATCAACTCCTTCAACGGCTGCACTGCCTCCCTTAGCTGCTTCTCTGCGGTGTTGGTCGTTCTTCTGCGACTCCTCTCGTGGCTTCCGTGCGCGACGATGACCGTCGCCCTATGTCGACTCCTCTCGGCTTCCGCGCGCGGCGGTGACTGCTTTACTTCGACTCCTCTCGCGGCTTCCGCGCACGGCTATGACCGTTCTATGTCGACTCCTCTAGTGGCTTCCACATGCGGCTGCACGTTGACTCGCTACTCTCGGTCGACTCTACACGCGGCTTTCACAGATGGTGGTGGTTGCTCATTGTCGGCAGGTGTTTCTACCTGGACCGCTTCCGCCGTGCGCGTGAGATTGCGCAACTGCGATGCCTGCTTGCCGCTTGGGATTCTTCACCGACAGGTTCTGCAGTTTCCGTGACCGACTCTTCTGACATTGAGAAACCACCTTTTACTCATTCAGGTACATCCCCATGGATTCTTGATACTGGAGCGTCTTTTCATATGACTTATGATTCTTCCACTTTGACCTCTGTTCGACCTGTCGAGTCTCCTGTTCATGTTCTTACGGCTGATGGCACTCTCCTCCGTCGCTCATGTTCCTCGACTTACCATGCATCTCATATCTGGGGGTCAAATTGTTGACTCTAGTTGTAGGGCATTCTCGACTTTGATTCGTGTTCTGTTCAGGGTCGCCGCACGGGTGCTCTACTTGGTGCTGGCCTTGACGCCCTGATGGTCTCTGGGAGCATGACTGGCTTCGTCTTCCCTCCGCTGCTAGCGCCTTTAGTCTCACAACCCCCATTGATGCATCTACCAGCTCCTTTTGGCAGTGGCATCATCGTCTTGGCCATTATGTGGTTCTCATCTCTCATTTTTGGTTCATCGTGGTGTTCTGGGGTCTGTCTACGGTAATGCTTTGTTGGATAGTTTGGGTTGTAGGCTTGGTAAGCAGATTCAGCTACCTTGAGTCAGTGTCCGAGCGCCATTTTGATCTCGTTCACTCTAATGTTTGGGGTCCGGCTCCCTTCACTTCGAATGGGGGCCATCGCTACTATATTATCTTTATAGATGATTTTTCCCGGTACACTTGGATCTGTTTCATGTCTCTCATAGTGAGGTCTTATCAACATACAAAAAGTATGGTTCATACCCAGTTTTCCACTCCTTTTCGTGCTTTTCGTGCAGATTTGGCTGGTGAGTATATCTCCCATGCAGTGCGAGGATTCCTATTGTTGCCTTTTGGCATCCTCATGTATGTGTATATATGGTGGCTTTGGCCTCCCAGTAATACTCATAACAAATTCTAACAAACAAGCAAAGAAATCGCTAACGGAAATGCTACCTAAGAAGCGCTGCTGTGGCAGCTAAAATGGATTGCCATGGCAGCCAAAAATGCCGCCATGGCATGCTTATTTTCCTGAGCGATGTAGTTCGACAGGCAACAGTCTCCCCCTTCAACCCTGCTGCGAGAGAGTGAAGTCGATGATGCCGATCAAGAGGCGAAGCTCTTGGAAGCGCACATGCCCAAAGTGACTCTTCTCAGGATATCAAACTTCTGCTTGATCGTGCCGATGAACTCCCCGGCCACAATACCGTTGTCAACACAATCCCTGACAAGGTGACAACACAAATCTATATGCTTGTTGTGATCATGGAGAATTGGGTTCTTGCAAGGCGAGATTGCTGACTTGATTTTCGATGTAGAGCACCGAGGGAGCCGTGTCTCGATTGAGCACCTCCCCATGTAGATGCGAGACCGTGTGATTGAGCTTTGAACTTAATTTTGCCACATGTAGTGCATCGGCAAACAATGCGTCCAACGCCTCGGAACATCCTTGGCCAAAAGAACTTGTTCGCGAGCATATCATAAGTCTTTTCGTGTCCAAAACGGCCCATGAGTCTGCTTCCATGTGATTCTTGCAAAAGTAGCAAACACAAAAAACTCGTTAGCACGCATGAGATAGCCATCATTAATGTTGTATTGTTCCCAACAAGTGACATCTTGACAATTAGCAAAGGGAGTCGCAAAGAAAGCATCATACACTTGCAATTCTTTTATATATAAAAAAACCAAAAACATTGAGTTAAAGTTTAGTGGACAACATTCATTTGTTAGAAAGAGCATCCGCAACAACATTTCTTTACCCTTTTTGAACATGATTAACAACAACAACAAAGCCTTTAGTCCCAAATAAGTTGAAGTAGGCTAGAGGTGAAACCCATAAGATCTCGCGACCAACTCCTGGCTCTCGCACATGGATATCAAGCTTCCACGCACCCCTGTCCATAGCTAATTCTTTGGTGATACTTTAATCCTTCAGGTCTCTCTTAAAGATTCCTCCCATGTCAAATTTGGTCTACCCCGACCTCTCTTGACATTCTCCACACGCTTTAGCCGTCTGCTATGCATTGGAGCTTCTGGAGGCCTGCGCTGAATATGCCCAAACCATCTCAAACGATGTTGGACAAGCTTCTCTTCAATTGGTGCTACCCCAACTGTATCTCGTATATCATCATTCCGGACTCGGTCCTTCCTCGTGTGGCCACACATCCATTAGCACGATTGGATCTCCATGCTCCTTTGCACCTCCAACACACGCATTCTCATCAATGGATCGCCTAGGCCTTCGATCTCCCATGCCTGTGGGCTTCGGCGGGTTGATCCTTTATCCCCTATGCTCTTCACTATTGCCATCGATGCTCTAAATTACCTTCTCATGCATGCTCACCGCTTCGGCATGCTGCAGCATCTCACGACACGCCATGCCGCCTCCAGCATATCTCTTTATGCCGACGACGTCGTCATCTTCTGTCACCCATCCTCGCAAGATCCGCGTGCCATCCGCGAGCTGCTTCGCGTGTTCGGTGAGGCTTCTGGTCTATGCACTAACTTTGCAAAATGCTCGGCTACACCTATTCAGTGCGCTGACCCCGAGCAGCTCACCATTGGCAATGAGCTCATGTGCAATTGTCATCTTCCCCATTACCTACCTCAGGCTCCCCCTCTTGGTCCGGAAGCCTTCTGTAGCATCGCTGCAACCCATCATCATCAAGCAGCTGTCAACTTGGCACGCCACGCTCCTCTCCCACGGAGAGCGTCTTGCCCTGGTGCGTCACGTGCTATGTGCCATACCCACCCACATCTTGGTGGTTCTGGCTCTTTGCTCGCCGATTCTTAAGCAGATCAACCGAAGTATCCGTGAGTTCCTTTGGCACGGTTGGAAAGAGACCATTCCGTCAATGGCCACGGTCCCGTGCACTGGCAACGTGTTTGTCACCCTCTCGAGCTGGGTGGCCTTAGGGATCCCGGACCTCCAACGTTCCGGCGTTGCCCTGCGCGTGCGCTGGCTATGGTCTCAGCGGATCGACCCTTGTAGACCTTGGGTTCATCTTCACCTACCAAGCGACCCGGACGCCTCATCCGTTTTCCAAGCATCCATCACCTGGACTGTTGGCAACGGACACACTTGTCATTTCTGGACGGATCCATGGATCGATGACAAGGCCATCTCTGATTTGGCACCCTCTGTTCTACCGCTTGTTGCCCGGCGTCGATGCAAGTCTTGTTCGGTGACCGATGGGCTTCAGGGCCGCAGCTGGGTGGCCGACATTCGTGCGCGCGCTCACGCCAGGTGCTATGATCCAGTATGTGCAGCTTTGGAGGCTTCTTCGGCCCGTATCCCTTTCTACCGCCGCTGATCGCCTCTCTTGGCGGTCGTCCACCGATGTCTGTTATTTTGCCAAGTCATACTACCGTGCTCTCTTCGCTGGCTCTACTGCCACCCCTTTTTGGTGTTTGACTTGGCGTTCCTGGGCTCCTCTTTGAGTCAAGTTCTTCATTTGGCCTGCCGATGTTGACCGCTGCTGAACCTTTATGAGGTTGGCCCGTCATTGCTTGCTGCACAACGACCGCTGCGCCCTTTGCGAGTTCCTTCCTTGGTGCGCGACGGACATTGCCGCTTTTCCCTCTGGCCATCGAATGGGGCTGGCCACGTTGGCAATCCTCACCGCTTGATCCATTTGGCGTCAGCGCAACCGGTGCGTATTCGACAATGAGAGCCCCTCCATCTCGCGGCTCATTGCATCCATCCAAGACGGGAACCAGATCGTCGTAAGTTAGAAGTAATGCAGAGGGACGTCGATCGTTTCCTACCGTCCCTCACGCATCCTACGGTGGCCGGTGGAATTGACCAAGACAACGCTCGACGTTCGAAGGCCTTGCAGCCCACGAGCGAAATCCTCCCATGAACAGCCCATTCACCTCAGGAAAAAACAACAGCGTAAATATACTGCCGCTGCCGCTGCCAACACGTTGACTAGGGAACTTTAGTATATATATATCAAAAGAAAAGAAAAAAGACTAGAGAACTTAGAGCAACGCCACGCGTGTTTTATTCACTTTTTGTTCATTTGGATCAGCCGAGCGGACGAGTGCGTCTGTTTTTTGATTTAGGTCGACCAGTGCGCCGAACGGGTCGCAGACCAATTTTTCCCGTGAAAAAAATATATTTAAAAAACACGCGGCTGAAATAAACATAATTAAACATTAAATGGTCGGTCAACCATGGGCCAAAGTCTACTTAAATATTAATAAAACTTGAAAAAAACTTGCGCGGCCAGCACTCTGACCTAGGCGGCGACGGCGTTCTCGCCGAGGCCGGTGAGGTCGACGACCGCCGGCGCCAGCCCAGGCCAAGGGAAAGCGCTCTTCCATGCCGCACGCGCCGCCTCCTCCGCCAACTGTCCAGCCCCCTGCCGTTGGTGCTCCTTCTTGAGGCCAAGTTCGAGCCGCCATCCACGGAGCCCAACAATGGATGGTGCCCGGGCTGGCGGAGAAGCGCGCCGACAGCGAGCAGCAGATGAAGCTGGAGCGCCGCTTGGCACGGGAGGAGGAGGAGCGCGCCCGCGCAGCAGCAGTGCAGCCGCCGGCGGGACAATTGGCGAAGCAGGCGACGCGTGCGGCGTGGAAGAGCGCTTTCCCTGGCCTGGGCCGGCGCCGGCGGTCATCGACCTCACCGGCCACGGGAAGGACACCACTGCCGCCTAGGGTGGCATGCTGACCGCGCAAGTTTTTTTTAAGTTTTATTAATATTTAAGTGAACTTTGGCTGGCGGTGGACTGACCATTTAATGTTTAATTATGTTCATTTCGGCCGCGTGTTTTTTAAATATATTTTCTTGATGCCGGAAAAATTGGTTTGCCACCCGTTTATCGCACTAGCTGATCCAAACCGAAAAATAGACGCACTCCTCTGCTTGGCTGATCCAAATGAACAAAAAGTGAACAAAAACGCACGGTTCATTTGGGTCATCACGTTAGGGTTGCTCTAAGTTTCCTAGTCTTTTTTTTTCTTTTGATCATATATACGAAAGTTTCCTAGTCAACGTGTTGGCGGCGGCAGTGGAGTATATACGCAGTTTTTTCTCCTAAGGTGAATTGGCTGTTCATGGAAGGATTTCGCTCGTGGGCTGCAAGGCCTTTGAACGTCGAGCGCTGTCTTGGTCAGTTCCACCTGCCACCGTAGGATGCGCGAGGGACGGTAGGAAACGATCGACGTCCCTCTGCAGTACTTCTGCCTTACGTCAGACGATCTGCTTCCCCAAGACGAGGCCGCGTACTGGGCTGGAGCGGGCGCCCATGGTTTAAGATTGATGCTTGAGTAGTTGCTTTGCTTTGTACACGGGCTGAGCAACCCGCCACCAAGGCTCTGGCTTATCTCTGTCTTGCCGTGTGCGCAAGACTACGAGCTGCCATCCCCTTCTTTGTGCTCTGTCCTACCTATGAATGAAATGATACGTCCCTGGTGTAAGAAAAAAATACTTTTAGATTGTACTCTCGTATGTACCTACATTTGGATGTGTGTATTTTCATGGGGCATTTACATTTGTGCCCCTAACTCGAACTCACTACTCAAATTTACCCCTAACTTTTTGATGTGCTCAAATTTGCCCCTAAAAAGCATTTTAGGTCGCTAGAATGCCATTCCATCTGGTCAAATTTGTTTGACCGAAACTTTGAAAATTCATAACAAATTGATATGAACTCAAATGAATGCAAAATAAGATATTAGAATGTTTATAAAAACATCACCTATATGCGCATGTCATTTACGTTCATGACAAAAGCACTCTTTAAAGCTTTTTAGGGTTTATAACATTATAAAACTATTTAGGATGAATGCAAATAAATGCACGTCTAGGCGATAAACATAAATGACATGCGTGTATAGATGATATTTTCATAAACATTTTGACATCTTATTTGCATTCTTCCGAGTTCATATGAATTTGCTTTAAATTTTCAAAGTTTCGATCAAACAACTTTGACTAGATAGAAGGGCATTCTGGCAACCTAAAATGCATTCTAGGGGCAAATTTGAGCACATAGAAAAGTTAGGGATAAATCTGAGTGGGCGCAAATTAGGGGCATAAATGTAAATGCCCATTTTTCTTACAAGGTAATGGCCCTCGTACGGTTAACAAAAGCACACCGAAATTTACGAGATCACGTCGTGAATCTAGGAGATTAAAGGTGAGTATCTCGATCCATAACATCAATAAGTTAAATCACCCTTTAAAACTTCAAAGACTACCTTCAGTCTCCACCGCGGATCTACAGACGACTTTTCTAAAGGGGGTGTACTAAAATACGTCGTGGCTCACGCGTTGCCCTTCTCGGACGACACAGGAGCGACCCAAACCCTAGCATCCACCACCTCTCCTTTCTCCCCCCTCCTCGCCGCCACCCAAGGAGTCTGCCGGCTACTGCGCGTCTTCCGGTGAAGGTGGCGGCAAGGACCTGCTGCCTCGCACCGGTGTGAGTGGCTTTGGAAGCCAGGGTGACGGCCTTGGGTGGAGATGGCCTTCCCTTCCGCCTGCTTGGGCGGTGAGGTCTCGTTGCAGCGGCAGGTGGCTTCTTCTTCCTCCCGGCCCCTTCCCCTCGTGGCGGTCTCCTCTCGCCGATCTGCTCGTCGGCTTGTCAGATCGGGCTGTCGAGGATGGGGTCGTGGAAGTCTTGGAATGGGGGAAACACCTGGTCGATTTCACGTCAACCTCGATGCCGGCGGCGCTCCGGTGCCGTTCTTCCTCTTGAGAGTGGGTCAAACTACCAGGTCCGCCCCTCCTCCCTTCTTCCCGACGAAAGTCGGCCTTTGGCCGGATGGCGGAGGCGTCCTGGTGTCTTGGTCCTCCTTGGAGGCGCCGTTCAAGGGATGGTCGGGGGATGTGGTCCTCGTGCGTGGTGATTGGTGGCGGTGGCGGTGCTCGGCTCTCCTGGTTACCGGCGTTGGTGGTGGCAAGTTTGTCCTTCCGCATCTTTCAGCGGCTCCTTGCCTTGTTTGCTTGTGGGTTGCCGACCGGTGGTGGGCGCCCACGTGTGTGGCACGGTCTGGATGAAGGGGAGATACGGCAGTTGCCTGAGGCGGCGGGCGGCGGAGTCGTCGTTCTTCAAGCAGTCTGGTTTTTCATGTCCACGGCAATTGCTGTTGTCTGGATACTATGGTTCTGCTGTTCTGGCTACACGAGATCTTCGGCGATGCCTTTGTAATTCAACACTATTGTATCCTAGCCGGTTGTTGGCTTCATTAATTTGAAGTCGGGCTTTCGTGCATTTTCTCTAAAAAAACACACCCAAAAAATTGACAAAAATCTTACATCAGATTTTTTTAGCAATTCTAATTGTTGCGATGATGCCAATTTCCTTTAGCAAATATGACAAATCATGGCAAAAACTGATGCCATCCTCACCACAACTATAGTTGCCATGAAAAACATTCTAAGGCCCCGTTTGATAGCTCAACTTTTTCTAAGTATTATGAAAATACTGCAGTTTTTTAAAATACCATGATTTTAATTACCGTGAGCTGTTTGGCACCGATAAAAAACTGTAGTATTCAAACTGTAGTATTGTCAAAACTGTGGTATTTTCTCTGCATTAAAAAAAAAGACCCAGACCTCTTTTTTTAAAACAGAGCACGCGAAGAAAACAAGACTCTTCGTTATGGCCTTCCTCGCTCTCAAGCTACCGCCGCCCGGAAGATCGTTGGCCATTGGACAAGCCAACAGAAGGGAATGGAAAGAAAAATGGTGTCCTTCCTGCTCTCACTTGCGCTCCTCCTCTCCTCGTATGCGCTGTGCATCAGGTTGCCCCCCGGGCAACTCATGCCGTTGTGTGCGATCATAGCCATACCGTACGTGTGCGGCTCTATCATGTCGCGTCCTTGCTCGCCGCGGCTTGCCATGCATGCGCTGCTCCCGAACGCTGCCCCATGCCTAAGTGCGCCGCGCTCGCCGCTGCCGGCCAAGCTGCAGCCGAGCCAGAGCGACACCGCGCGCTTCGTGCCGCGCCGCTGTGCTCCGACCGCCGCTGATGCATAGCATGCCGCCGGGTCTGATTAGGCTGTTCAATTTGCGGTCAGCTAAATTCGTGCATGTTTGCAACTGCCATGAACGGCTAGCTAGCCACTTTACATCGTTGTAAACATGCACCAGCCAAACACTATCGGAGTATTCCCAATACTTGGGAATACTATGAAATACTTTGATATGTCAAAACTGTGATATCTAGTACCTATAGACAAAAATACTGCAGTTTTCCAATACTATAGTTTCTGCGGTACTTCGCTATCAAACACAGCCTAAGTTGTTGCCATGGTAAAAAAATCTGACGGTTCGTTTTGTAGTTGTGTCCAAAATTAAATTAGTAACCGTGTATACATGCATGCACATACAACTTGACAGTAATATTATTTTCAAGATTGATCACAATTAATATTAATTCCAATATTTATTGTGTTTAATGCAACTAATTTTGTTTCAAATCATGATCAATGCAATTATCATGTTTTTTCAAATTATTGATGATGTGATGTATACATCATTGAAGCAATGTGATACAGTGGACATAGGTGGTTGGATGGCACATATCATTTGGATTCATCACTCGTGCTTTTATAAGTAGTAGTATATATGCAGATACTCCTATATGAGTACTGAGCCTTGCAAACTTTTTTCTTACGCAGGCAAAATTCACCTCCTTTTTCGGTCCTGGAATTAAGGCTGAAATTGGTGAGTTGTGCTCGTTATTGTCTAATACCCTATATCAATCACTATCTTACCATTGTTCTGATGACCCAGGAAAAGGTGGTGACGATCTATATGAAGTGCGTCTTATCTCGGAGACCACAGAGGAAGAGTGACAGCGTTTGCAATCCTATTATCTGCTAATATACAACAAAATGATATTTATTTCTTTTCCCCACCAATTTGCATATATAATGTTATTATTGTAATATATATATATATATATATATATATATATATATATATATATATATATATAGTGTTACTATTCATCACCCATGGTGCAGAATAAATTATTCTTCACCCGAGGTAATCTTACGATCATTTCATAATTAAATTACGTTTGGAATTCAAATAGTTAATTCTTATTGATTCACTACGTAAAATTTGGCATAAAAAAAATAAAAATATAGGGTATAAGACAAGAAAATTTGCAGTTTATGTGTATTTTACACTATGTTTTTATGTTTGTTATTTTACATAACATAAAATATTTTTTACGATGATTATATATTTTCTTACGGTCTTTTTTTACGTCAGAAATAAGATAAAACTTACGAAACGTAAAATTACGATGCATTGATGGTAGAATAGAGGGGGGGTGAAGAATAACTATTCCTCATCCAGGGTGACGAATAGTCAATCTAGGCTGGGCCTACCCCCATCCCTAGAGGAGCCGTATGAGGCGGAAGCTCCACGTTATATATATACACACACACACACACACGCACATAAACACTATTCGGATTACGGGATTAGAATATTATTCTGACCACAACATGAACTTCCTGAGTTATATGCCTGAACTTCCCTTTGTAGAAACTGGACCTTCGGGCTATCTTTGCAACCGTGTCTTCCCGCGCGAATTATTCTGGTTAGTCGTGTTCTATATGATGTAAGTATAATCTAGAAGCGGTTTTTAGTAACTAAATGTTCGTTTTAAATAGGAATCTTGCTCGTTGGCGGATTTTGCTCTCGGGTCGTGATGAACTTGCATTTTTTGCAATTTTACTGCCTGAGTTGTTCGACCTGAACTTCCCTCTGTGCTAGGTTGACCTTCCATCAACATTGCCCAAATGGGGCTTGTGATATACCGTTTGAAAGCTATGGACACGAGTGTCATGATTCAAATTAAATTTTTGACAAAATGTAAGCCGTTTAAGAGTAGTTTTGAAATCCGTTTTTTCTTCATACAAAAAAAGGTGAATCGTATTTTCGATTGCATTTCTAAACTGTTTATCAGAATGAGGCAAATAATATGGCGTTGGATAGATGCTGCAAAACCAGTCCTTCCACATGTTGATAGTTTTCTCTAATTCCCTATGGTTAAAAAGTAATTTGAAAAATCGTAAAATTTCACAAATCAAACAACCGAGTTCGTATTTTCGATGCCATTTCTAAACGGCTAATCCAATTGAGACAAATGATATGGCGTTGGAAAGCTTATGAAAATGCGCTACTTTTTCATGTTGAAAGTTTTTTTTCTAATTTTGAACGGTTTAAGAGTAATTTAGAAAATGGTACAAGTTCCGTCGAGTTCGTATTTTTGAGTTAGTTTTTAAATCGTGCGTCTGAATGCAGCAAATGATATGGCGTTGGAAAGCTTGAGGAAATGCGAAATTGTTTGGTATATTTGTTTCTCCCAATTCCTTACGGTTTTAAGTCAGTTTTGAAAATGGCTAAAAACGTTTTCTGGCTGTAATTTCTATAAACTTTATCGGAATGTGGCAAATAATATACCGTTGAAAAGCTACGGAAAATGCAAAACTTTTTCATGTAGATGGTTTTCTCTGATTCCTAGCTGTTTTCAAGTAATTTCGGAAACGACGAGATCATGTGTTTCGCCTTTATCGCGAAACAGATTCTTCGAAAATGCACCGCGTGAAGAACATGAACTTCTCGGCATGTCTACTTGAACTTCACTCTGTTTTTCACGTGTGTTTTTTTGCTTGTAGCTCCCCATCAACTCACTGGAATTGAGGAAGTGATATACCGATGGAAAGCTGCTGTAAACACGCAACTCCCGTGTTGATCATTTTTTCATACTCGCGACGATTTTAAAAGTTTTTCATCTGAAATTCATTTAGTGTAGTAGTTGAACTTCCTGCTGTTTTCACGTTGAACTTCTGTGATGTATTTTCGTTTGCAATATTCTCATCCATTCGTCGGTGTTACGCAAATGATATTCCTTTTGTACAAACCTCTCTCACAATTTTTTTTTAACTTTCTCCGATCGAGGACTTGAACTTATAACAACAACAAAATTGGACCTTGCCTTTTAATTCATTTTTCTCATATTAAACACACACACCATGTAGTACATGAACTTTTTCCATTTTTTATAATTTGAATTTTTTATTTTTCTTTTTTGAAATCAAATTGCTCCCAGATAATAACTGAACTTCTTCGTGGACTGAGAGAATTATTTTAAAACGCAAAAAAACAATTTCTTTTTTGTGTCTTCGAACATGGAAATGCGCTGTGAACCTCTCTCTCTCAAGAATATTTGAACTTCCCCGGACATAGCACTTGGACTTCTAGCAACAACTTTTTTAGACTTCATCTTTTTATTCTTTTTTTCTCATACGAAATGCACACCATGCAGTACGTGAACTTTCGGCGGTTATCAATTTGAACTTCTCTCTGTTTCGCTTTAGTTATGATTTTTTTTATTTTTTTACATATATCGAACCGCTCTAACTTTTTTATTTGAATTTCTTTTATGTATTTTTAGAAATATGAATATTGTAGTTTTGTTAGAAACATCAAACTTCTTTGTTATTTTGAATTGAACTTATTGGTTTTATTCTTTAGTAACAAAAAAATTCGAGTTTTTAATTAAATATCAAACTTCTCCATGTTTTTAAATTAAACTTCTTGGTTTTATTCTTCAGTAATGAGAAAAACCGAGTTTTTAATGTACATTGAATTACTCTGTTTTTTAAAATTGAACTTCTTGATTTTAATCTTTAGTATCGGGGAAAATGTGAGATTTTTATAAACATCAAGCAACTTCATTTTTTAATTAGGAGTTTTTGGTGTTATTCATTAGTAACGGGAAAAGTCAAGTTATACAAACAAAAAAAATCAATAATGGGAAAATCCATGGGATGTTTTTAGTACAGCGATAACATTTTCTTCGAACTCTCTATTTTATCAAATCTGAACTTCTCAAGTTAACACTTTATATCTGAAGCTTCGTTTTTCTTCATGGTATGTAACCATTGACTTCTTGGTTTTTATTATTTAGGAACTTAAGAAATCCAAGTTTCTTTACTAACACTGAACCACTTCGTTATTTTAATTTGAACTTCTAGGTTTTTAGAAACAGGAAACTTTTATATTTAAAAAACATTTTAAACTGCACTATATTTTTAGTTTCACCTTCCGAACTTTCTAATAACTTTTGAACTTCTCCATTATTTAAATTTGAACCTCTAGGTTTTTTAGAAACGAGAAAAATCCATTAATTCCATTTTTTTTAAATGTGCTATTTCTTAAATTTGAAATTCTTGGTTTATTCATTAGTAACAGGGAAACTTATAGTTTTGTAATAACATTGAATCGATCTGGTATTCAAATTTAACTTTAGGTTTTGTTAGAAACGAGGAAAAAATTTCTTATTAAATTTTTTGAACTATTCCGTTATTTCGTTTTAATCTTCTTCGGTCTTTTTAGAATTTGGAAAAATATATGTTTGTTACAACATCAAACATCTCTGTTATTTTAATTTTAATTTTGGTTTTTAAAAATACCAATAATACATGACTCACTACATTTTTTTAAATTGCACTAATTTTACGATATGTGAACTTGCCCTTATTTTATATTCGAACTTCTCACCTGATACCCATGTTCTTTTTGTACAAAGCATGTGTTGCGAGCCACATTGGCGAGACACAAATGCATAATTTTGTGTAGAAAAGCATTGAAACCCAAACCACTCTGTATATATTAAAAGAATGCGCCAGTAACCTTTTTCTCTCACAAAATGTCTATGAAGTAAATAGACAGAAAAGAAACATGAACGATTTCCTCAATGTCTCCGTCTCTCTCATGAAACACTAGCCTCGATAGAAGCACAGAAAAAGAATTTGCACTCCACAGCGGTGACGCATTTTGGAGAAGAAAACTCCTTTTTGCCAATTTTTTTGAAGGACCCATGAAATTGAACCAAAGTATCACAATACCGACTTTTTTGCACCCACATATACACTACTGAACTTCAGATAAAAATTCATTTACAAACAATACATAAGTTGACATAGTACAACCGCAGGGAAGCAAGATTTCTGCTACAGGAGCAAATTCAAAGCAGCAGTGAGCTGAACTTTTGTCTTCAAACTTAGTTGGGTTCACAACATGAACTTCAACAACTCTATACATCATAGATCACAGCACGCAAGTAGCACACCAAGCGCACACACAAATGCCAGCACGCACGCACACATTTTCCCATAGAAGCACATATGATCCTCTAGGCTGACATTCAGAAAATATAAGTTGATAGTGAGACTAGGAAGATTTTGTTATTCATACAACGTTGACTAAAAAACCATATGAAGTACAAAGAGAATTTCAAAGCAAAAACACAACGGGCCTTTGATTATCAATCCTTAAGTGGTCTATCTCATAAAGAGTTATATATGCACAAGATATGAACACCCAGGCACTCACTCAAATTGCAAACAAAAATGAATACCCTTCTGATCAGATTCAGTTAGGAGGATACATGGTACATGCTACCAAATTAAAGTGACATGAACAAATGAAGCATGCCTAACATCTCTGTACAGGTTAACTGTGGGCCTTGTCGCTCCGGTGGGGAGCTGCCATTGCGGAGAAACTACCTCACGAAGTTCAAGGTGGCCGTCGCGAGGAGAACTACATGTGCGTGCTAGTGGCTGGGCGTGACGATGGTGGTGGCGTGGAGCTTCACCAGAAGGGGGCACTGAAGGAGGGATGGCGCACCTCGCCGGAGATGGATGGGCGGGAGCGGCTGCTCCATGGATGAACCTTCCTCCGGGAAGGTCGAGGTGGCCCTCGTGAGAAGGTCAGTGTGGCTGGCTAGGACGGCGCGGGGAGAGGGGGATCCCGGCCAGCGGGGTGATGCGGTAGCCCACATCAGCTCCGATGAGGAAGAAGGGCATGCATGGAGAAGAGGCACCTGGGCAGGCGAGCTCCGAGGAAGAACGCGGGGGGTAGCCGTGGTGAATGAGAAGAGGAAGGATAAGAGGAAGGTTGAGGGCGGGAGGAGGCTCACCGGAGGGGAGAAGTGTGGGGTTGACCAGAGGGGAGGGACGGGGAGAGCAGTGGCGGCGGACGCGGGGGTTCCGGGGAGGGCGCGCGGCGGCGGGGTCTCCGGGGAGGGGCGCAGCGGCGTGGGGATCGGGGGGGAGGGGGGCGCGAAAGCAGCGAGGGGATCGGGGGAGGTGAGGGAGTCCTGTACTAAGGGGTCCTCGGGCGTCCGACCTGTTAGCTATGGGCCGGACTGATGGGTTGTGAAGATACGAAGACCGAAGACTGCACCCGTGTCCGGATGGGACTCTCCTTGGCGTGGAAGGCAACCTTGGCGATCAAATATGTAGATTCCTTTCTTTGTAACTGACCCTGTGTAACCCTAGATCCTCCCGGTGTCTATATAAACCGAGGACTTAGTCCGGAGGGGAGATATTCATTACCATAGTCATACATGCTAGACTTCTAGGGTTTAGCCATTACGATCTCGAGGTAGATCAACTCTTGTAATACTCATATTCATCAAGATCAATCAAGCAGGAAGTAGGGTATTACCTCCATAGAGAGGGCCCGAACCTGGGTAAACATTGTGTCCCCTGTCTCCTGTTACCATCGACCTTAGACGCACAGTTCGGAACCCCCTACCCGAGATCCGCCGGTTTTGACACCGACATTGGTGCTTTCATTGAGAGTTCCACTATGACGTCGACGACAGGATCGATGGCTCGCCTTGTTCTCAAGGACAATATCGCCGCCGGAGGAGCACTGGCCCCAGGCCAAACCCTACAGCTGGGCGGCTTTACCATGACTGCCCGTTCGGTCGTTGAGCCGACGATGACCTCTCGAGTCATCGAAAATCCCCTTCGTATCGACTCCGAACACTCCAAGCAGATGGATCTAGCAGAGCTTTTGTCTTTAAAAGAGCTCCTAGATCGCATCGCCGCCCTGGGGGTCGCTACAGACTATGATCGAATTGGGCTTAAACCCGGTCAGAGAGAAATCAAATCTCCACCGATCACCCACCAGATAGCGGTAGTCGAGGAGCGAGACGACAACTCTTCATCCATACTAAGGACAGACTATGTCCGGATCTCCGGCTTCGAAGAGCCGGACACCCACCTGCGAGGAGATGCATCCTGCCCTCCGAACATAGAATCAGACGACGGGCCTAAGAAATCAGTGGATATCCCGGAGCCCGATCTGTTCGGAAGACCTTCAGACTCCGGATCCAAAATTGGGTCAAGGTTCAGATTTAAAACCACCCACCCACCCAAATATAAGCGCTCTCATGAGCATACAACAGCAGTGTCAGGAAACGGTCCACCACTTCTGGGCCAGATTCCTTCTTGTCAAAGACAAGATTAAAGATTGCCGCGACGAGGAAGTGATCTCAGTGTTCCGCAACAATTGCATGGACGAAGGAATCCTCAACACCATCAACCGCCGTCGCATACTACACTCGCTGACTTAGCAACTATCGTACAGAAGTACAGCGCAATGGAAAGCACCTGGAAAACTCAGGCAGCCCGTTGGGAACCATCGATCCCCACTCAACCCCTCATTTAGGCGAAAAGGGCGCACCCTTGTAACACGCCCAGTCCAATAGTAAAGAAATATAAGTCCAGTATGAGGCGCGGAATCGTTCTAGAAGGATGGCTCGATGGGCCATGCAAAATACACGCAACACCGGTTAACATACCAACACATAGCCTTAGAGCATGTTGGATACTCCGGCAAGTGGCCAAGAGCGGCGAGGATATCCTCACCAAGAATACCCCAGAACAACACCCCCCAGAAGACAACGACCCCAAAGTACTGACGGTCTTCGAGACATTCGCCTCAAACAATAGGCGCAAAAGGGCACTCCGCAGACTCACCGAAGTCTGTCAAATAGCAGCAATAAACCCTTGGAACGACACGGCTATAACTTTTAATGCCGGCGACGAACCAAGATACAGGACAGTCCGAGCACCAGCCGCCTTGGTCCTCAATCCAATCGTGGACGGCTTTCGGCTCACCAAGGTTCTCATGGACGGCGGCAGTGGACTAAACCTCATCTATGAAGATACACTCCACAAAATGGAAATAGACAGGAGCCGCATCGAGCAAAGCAGCACGACCTTCCGAGGAATCATTCCCAGTCGGGAGGCGCGGTGTGTGTGGGAAAAATAACACTTGACGTGGTATTCGGCACGCCGGAGAATTATCGGTCTGAAGAAATAACCTTCCAAGTGGCCCCTTTCAACAGCGGATATCATGCCCTCTTGGGGCGAGAGGCATTTACACGCTTCCAAGCCGTACCTCATTACGGGTACATGAAGCTTAAGATGCCCGGGCCCAACGGCATAATCACTCTCGCCAGTGATCCGGACATAGCACTCCGCGCCGAAAATAAAACCGCATCCCTAGCCCTTGAGGCATTATCTGAAGCCCTCGCGGCCGAAGAATTAACCGCACTGCGCTCCACGGTGGACAGGGACGATGTGATCTTAGACAAACGCCCCAAATCCACCTCCTTCAAGCCAGCGGAAGAAATAGTCAAATTTCAGGTCCATCCAACGCACCCCAAGAAGACAGCATCTATTGGGGCACAACTAGACCCAACGGTCGACGCCGCGCTACGGGATTTTCTTCGCGAAAACTGGGATATATTCGCCTGGCACCCTTCTGACATGCCAGGAATCCCGCGCAAGCTGGCCGAACACAGCCTCAACATATTAAAGGGATACAAGGTCAAACAAACACTGCGGCGCTTTTCCGAACCCAAACGCCAAGCCATGGGAGAGGAGCTAGCCAAGCTAATCGAGGCCGGATTCATTAGAGAAATAAAACATCCGGACTGGCTGGCAAACCTGGTGATGGTACCAAAGAAGGATAAATCCTGGCGCCTGTGCGTCGATTTTAAAGACCTCAATAAGGCTTGCCCTAAGGATCCCTTCCCCCTCCCCCGCATTGATCAAATCATTGATGCTACCGCAGGACACGACTCACTGTGTTTCCTCGACGCGTATTCCGGATACCATCAAATCAAAATGAAGGAGTCCGATCAAGCTGCAACAGCATTCATCACCCCATATGGGCGATTCTGCTTCAACACCATGCCCTTCGGGCTCAAGAACGCCGGCGCCACCTACCAACGCATGATCCAAACATGCCTGGAGAAACAGATCGGAAAGACAGTTGAAGCCTATGTGGACGACGTCGTAATCAAGACAAGGCACGTCGAAACACTAATAGACGACCTACGTCTCACATTCGACAACCTCCGCGCATATGCCATTAAGCTCAATCCGGAAAAGTGTGTTTTTGGCGTCCCCGCAGGAAAGCTGCTGGGCTTCATTGTTTCCAATAGAGGAATTGAAGCAAATCCAGCCAAAATCCGACCTCTGTCACAATTGGCTACGCCAACAGACCTTAAACAAGTCCAAAAACTCGCGGGTTGCGTGGCAGCTCTAAGCTGCTTTATCTCAAGATTGAGAGAAAAGGCACTGCCACTCTATCGCCTTCTACGGCGAACCGATCACTTCGAGTGGACGGACGCAGCAACAGTCGGACTGGAAGAAATAACAACTCTTCTAGCGAGCAACCCAATCCTGACTGCGCCGAACGTCGGCGAACCCATGTTATTATACATATCGGCAACACATCAAGTGGTGAGCGCCGTGCTCGTCGTTGAACGAGAACAGGACGGACACAAATTCCCGCTTCAGAAGCCAGTATACTACGTATCCACTGTCCTTACACCATGCAAATGCCGGTACCCCCATTATCAAAAGATAGCATACGCGGTCTTCATGGCGTCCCGAAAGCTACGACATTACTTCCAGGAGTGTTCGATCACGGTGGCTTCCGAAGTACCACTCAACGACATAATAAACAACTGCGATGCTACGGGCCGGATTGCCAAATGGGCCATTGAGCTCCTTCCATTTGATATTTTTATATACAAGCCACGTCGAGCTATTAAATTCCAAGTACTGGCTGACTTCGTCGCCGAATGGACAGAGGCCGAACTCCCTAAAGAGTACGGCACATATTCCAATTGGGTTATGTATTTTGATGGCTCCAAAATGCTGGCAGGGCTAGGAGCGGGCGTCATTCTAACGTCCCCCACCGGAGACGTCGTTCAGTACGTACTTCAAATATTATACACAGACTCCAATAATGCAGCCGAATACGAGGCCTTATTGCATGGTCTCCGGATGGCTGTCTCCATGGTCATACAACGCCTGGAAGTGCGCGGGGACTCAAACCTTGCAATATCTCAAATAAATGGAGACTTCGATGCCAAAGATCCGAAGATGGCGGCTTATCGTAATGTCGTCCTAAAAATGTCGGCTCGGTTCGAGGGGCTCGAGTTCCATCACGTGGCCCGAGAAAGTAATCAAGTGGCGGACGTTCTTGCTCGTATCGGCGCCAAGCGCGACCCCGTCCCACCTAATATCTTTCTGGAAAGGCTTTTTAAGCCATCCGTGGCGTGGCAGGGGGAAAGCGGCAACACTAGTCCGGATCCGAACACAACCCCAGATTCCGAACACACGATATCATCGGAGGCTCAGCCACCGAAATAACACCGTCGACCCATCTCATTATGGCAGTCATTGACCCATGGACCGAACCATTCTTGGCCTACCTTAATAGGAAGGAACTTCCTGAGGATCAGATGTGGCCCGCCGCATTGTCCGGCGTTCGAAGGCCTACAAGGTTCACGACGGAGAGCTCTATAAGAAAAGCGCTACCGGAGTCCTTCAAAGATGTATCTCCGAGGAGGAGGGGCGGCAGCTCCTGGCTGAGATTCATGCCGGTCTCGGCGGGCACCACGCCGCAGCTCGGGCCCTTGTTAGCAAGGCCTTCCGTACAGGGTTTTATTGGCCGACGGCCCGAGCAGATGCACAGGACCTTGTCCAACGTTGCGTCGGATGCCAACTCTTCGCCAACCAAAGCCATATGCCCCCCACTGCCCTACAAACAATCCCCATCACTTGGCCTTTTGCGGTCTGGGGACTGGATATGGTTGGACCCCTTAAAGGAGGAAGCCATAAGAAAAAATATCTGCTGGTCATGGTGGATAAATTCACTAAGTGGATAGAGGCCAAACCAGTTAAAACGGCCGAGTCCGGGCCAGTGATAGAATTCATATCCGGCGTCGTACACCGTTATGGTGTTCCACACAGCATCATCACTGATAACGGCTCCAACTTCACAGCCGACGAAGTGAAAACCTGGTGCGCTAATCTGGGCATCAAGCTCGATTATGCCTCTGTCTATCATCCGTAGACAAACGGTCAAGTCGAACGAGCCAATGGTCTTATTATGAGCGGCATCAAGCCTAGACTAGTGCGGTCTTTGAAAGAATCAGACAAACACTGGGTTGAGGAGCTCGACTCCGTACTCTGGGGGCTGCGGACCACGCCCAGTCGCACTACCGGATACACACCTTTCTTCATGGTGTACGGCGCAGAGGCAGTGTTACCCTGCGACATTATTCATGACTCACCTCGAGTGCGCATGTACGAAGAGAGAGAGGCCGAGCTTGATCGGCAGGACAGCTTAGATGCCCTGGAGGAGGAGCGCGACGTCGCAAAAGCCCGTTCCCCATTTTATCAACAACAGGCTCGCAGGTATCAAAGCAGAGAAGTGTGGGTCAAGACTTATAACGTTGGCGAACTCGTTCTACGCCTACCGGAGAAGAAAAAGGACAAACTCAAGCCCAAGTGGGAGGGTCCCTTCATCATTGACAAAGTTCTCACCGGAGGAGCGTACCGCCTGCGCGATGCGTCAGACAATCGACTAGAGCCGAACCCCTGGAACGCGGTCAGACTCCGAAGATTCTATGCCTAGTGTCGAACTCTTTGTTCGTCTCCTTCCCCATGTCGTTTCCATCATTTTTCTTTCTTTTTCGTTTTCCTCTTTCGCATTAAAGCTTTCGTGCGGTTAGACCGTGCACCTGTGACGCATACATCTTCAAATATGTACGTCCATTCCACCTGGGGGCTTCTTGTATAGAAGCTTGCTATTATTATTTTCCGAGCATCAAGCTCATCACATATGCGTTTTTTCCCATATGTACCTTTTCTTCGCCATTATATGCATCGATATGACTTAAGTTTTGGCCAAGCTGGGCTGCCTGGCTCCTGTGCTTATGCCCTACGTTCCCGTTAGTTCGGCTAGGGCATAAAGGGAGCACCTCTGCGATTGTTACTGCCGGGTCATTCGGATGTGTACCTCAGACTGGGTGAAGCCGAAAGCTAGCGTTCTTAAGGGAATATTTGGTTGGTGAATTAGAGATGTTTTTTGCATTCTCTCCATTGCGAACCCCCAGAAGATATATATATACTGCGATTTTTTCCAGTCACAGTTCGGACATGCACTCTAACGCATGTGCACCCAAGGAAAGGAACCCTTAACGGAACTATTCTCTCTGGAAGATGTTTCTTACAACCTTAATGTAATATAACATAACTAGCCGGATACAACTTGTCTGTTCAAGCAATTATGACCCCTACGCCTGATTTCCAAGCATGCCCCGGTCTATTTTACCGCTCGGGTATTCGGAAACACTCCGCACCTTCGGGTCCAGAGGTCAAAGCGAAAAGGTTTGCCATGATAATCGTTTTACAATTCAGCTAGACGGAAATACACAGTCATTTCGACTCAAAAATTTCCTCCTCTATACCATCCAGCAGGCTATCTAACTTACAATCCTGCTGGGAATACTTGGCGGCTACTTTTACCTGGTCATATACCAAATTAACGGGAATTTCCTTCCCGTCTGACCCTAGCGGTCCGACCTGTGCCATATGATTCGGATCAAGCTTGGTGTACCGTGTCTTCACCATGGCCCAGGCTTCCCATGCCCCTTCCCGGCAGGCCGATATTTTCCATAATCGGATGCGTCGCCACGCTCCCTTGAATAGCTCTACAAGCTCCTCCATACTTCCTAGAGGGGAGGCGGATGGCCATAAGGCCTTGGCAACACTCCGCATTGCCTGCCGAGCTTGCTCGTGCATTTGCAACAACCCTTGCAGCAGATCGCCCGATAATCCGGACATCTCCTCTTCAGGACGGCCCGTCAGCACACCTGCAAACATAACTCTATCAGTTCCTTTCATCTCCGAACTATTATAAGGTAAGTTCGGCCACATACTAAATATGCCACCTCACAGCCTTTTATTCTTCTTCACGGAGTCGGCCAGTTGGGCCCGCACATCTTTCAGTTCATCGCCCAGCCGGGTGTTGGAATCATGGAGTTTGTTTTTCTCCTCTCCGACTCGGGTCAAAACGCGCTCGCCTGCAGCATGTAGTCTTTTCGCCTCTTTCTCGCCCGTTTGAGCGGCTTTCAGTTTCTCTTCCAGTTGGTCCGACGACCCTGTTATGAGACAAGCAACAATATTAGCACGGCTGGTATATAATTATTGTTTCTCGATGGAGGGAAATATTACCAGAGGACGCCTTCTTGGACTTATCCAGTTCGGCGGTAACAACAGTTAGCTGTGTCTGACACTTTTCCAGCTCTTGGGCTAGCAGGTCGTTCTTCTCCGTAAGAACCTAGTTATACAACGGTCCTTAAATCATTTGTACCAACTGCTTCAAGTCTCGGGGGCTACTGGCACATGGTTATCAAATTCGGACAGGGTAAACTTACCTGCACATCTTTTAAATGCTGCTCTGTAGCTCTGTTAAGCCCATCTCGAGCAGCCCGGATGTATGCATCAGCCGAGCTGAAGGCACCGAACGCCTCTTTTGACAAGCGAGGATTTCGTAAAACGGCCCTCCGGTGCCGATGATTCATGGCGCTGTCCACTTCCGAGTTGGTGACAGGCATATCTTCTGAGTCCTCAGTAGAAGGACAGTCCGGCACCACTCCCATATCGGGCCCCGTCTCCTCGGCTGGGACCGAATCCTGGCTATTGGGAATACGACTGGCCGGGTCCCCGGACACAGTCCGTCGAACCTTTTTCCTGATACAAGACGAACATAGGAGTCACAGTTGGACGCGACTGCTAAAGAACATAGTTGCGAACCCATACCTCTTCGATGAAGGCTCGGCCGTATCTTTGTTTGCCCTCTTCGAAGGCCTGCCCGGCATGGGGGCCGCTCTCTTTGGAGATGCCCCTGGGGTAGCACGACGCACTGAACGCCTCCCCTTTTGAGCACAGGATAGTGTGGTGGGTGAGGAAGAATGAGAAAACTCTCTTGGACAAGGTATCTCCCGATTACTTAGGTGTGAAGCGGGGAGAAGACAGGGATAATCGGCGATGATGGCTACCTTTGTGCCGTCATAGCTCGTTTGGTAAAACACCCATTCTCGAGCACCACAAATATATCCGGATCCTCTTTGAATCCAGGGTCAAGGTCCCGATTGTGGCCCTCGGGCTGCGGGGCGGGGCGGGGCTGTGAAGCCCCTCAGAAATCTTTCGCCAGTGCTGTTATAAATGGACAGGTTAATATTCATTTAATGTAGCTCAGGGAGTGGAATGAGTAGAGCAGAAGAGTTGGGGGCTTACCCAGCTAGGAGGACTGTACATAGAATATCCTTCTTTGTGCTTGATGCACAGGAACTCCTCTTCCTCCCCCTTGAACAGTTCGGCCAATATTTTGGCCAGGGCGGCAGGGGTGTCCGGACCTTTCCTGCCGCAGCGGGAGGCGTCGTCTTCCCCATTGTAGTTCCACATGGGAAGTCCTCTGTATCGGAGTGGCTGGACCCCCCGCACTATGGAGGTCACCATTACTTCGACTATATCCGGACTGGGCAAGCATCTTAATCTTGCTCAAGAGTTGGCGAACTTCCGCACTATCTTCCTCCTCGGGGCTTCGAGGGCGCCAGCTGTGGTGTTTCTTCAAAGGAACACTTGTGAACTCAGGGAGACCTCTCCGGACTGGGTCGGGAAGCATGACATCCTCGATGTAGAACCACTCGGAAGGCCACTCTTCGGACGCCTTCTTGGGTGTGCCGGATAGGTATCCGGTCTCGGCAATGCGCCATATTTCGGCTCTGCCCACTTCAAATATTGATCCCTCGTGGTTACGCGGGACAAGGCAGAATAACCTTCTCCACAGTTCAAAATGGGCCTCACAACCCAGGAATAGTTCGCCTAAAGCGACATAACCCGCAATGTGCAGGATGGAGGTTGGAGTAAAGTTGTGTAGCTGGAGGCCATAATATTCCAGAAGCCCTCGGAGGAATGGATGAATTGGAAATCCCAAGCCCCTTAGCAGATAAGGGACAAAACACACTCGTTCCCCCACGGATGGATTGGGGAAATTCTCCGCCTGGGTTTTGCCGTTGAAGGAGGCCAACCCTGCTCGAACAGGGACTAGATCCGCAGGCGGGAGAAACCCCTGCGTTTGCAGCTTCACCAGCTGATTGTGGGATACGGAGCACTTCTCCCACTCGCCTCTCTCTGGGCCGCAGGGGCGGGAGGAGGGGCTGGGGACGCTAGACATGTTGGAGTGTTCTTTCCTGGTAACCTTTGAGGATTTTCTCCGTGAGATGTTGAATGGATCTGGAATCCAATCTCGTTAAATAGACGTTATCCCTCGTGTGGCTGGGGTGTTATGCGCAAAAATACCCTGACCGCTTGCATTTGCTCAACACGTGGAAACTGAAGTTGTTAATACACATAAGCCGAGGGGTACAACATTAAATAGAGGGCCAGACACACTAATTGGAAGTCATCGGTGGAGGAACCCGCCTTGCAATGCCGAAGACAATCTATGCGCCGAACACCTCGTCATTGAAGACTGGTTCGGGGGCTACTGAGGGAGTCCTGGACTAAGGGGTCCTCGGGCGTCCGGCCTGTTAGCTATGGGCCAGACTGATGGGCTGTGAAGATACGAAGATTGCACCCATGTCCGGATGGGACTCTCCTTGGCATGGAAGGCATGCTTGGCGATCAAATATGTAGATTCCTTTGTTTGTAACCGACCCTGTGTAACCCTAGATCCTCCCGGTGTCTATATAAACCGGAGGACTTAGTCCGGAGGGGAGATATTCATTACCGTAGTCATACTTGCTATATTTCTAGGGTTTAGCCATTACGATCTCGAGGTAGATCAACTCTTGTAATTCTCATATTCATCAAGATCAATCAAGCAGGAAGTAGGGTATTACCTCCATAGAGAGAGCCCGAACCTGGGTAAACATTGTGTCCCCTGTCTCCTGTTACCATCGACCTTAGACGCACAGTTCGGAACCCCCTACCCGAGATCCGCCGGTTTTGACACCGACAGGAGGGGCTCGGCGGTTGGGAGTGCAGGGGAAGATGGTGTTTTTTTCTTCCTGTTTTATCGCGGTTCGGGAGGGAGCTGTCCGGCCCTTATAGGTCTGGTTGTGATCCAAATAACTATTCTAATACCATGATCATAATAGTGTTGTCCTATATATATATATATATATAATTTTGTTTTTGAGCTTTGTATGTAGTTCCAAATCTAGCATCATATGCTTCATGCAAAGCATACAAAAAAGGCTGTTGTAATAAAGATGTAAATTGACTTGATTGGCCAGCATTGGGCATAGTAGTAGTTGCAATATTTTATTTTGGGAACTTTTTGGAGAAGTTGAAAAATCCGTGGACGTTGTCATTTAATTTGGATTTTAGCCTTATCAGCCCAGTAATTTGACATTAGTTGGGAGAGCTACGTGCTCTCACTCAACTGCGGCTCTCATGTACCCTGCTCTGGCCTCCACCTCTCGCAACCCTTTGGCCCCTACTCCCCTGTTCTAACATCCCACACTTGCCACCGAGAGGCCAAAAACACTGTTCTGACATTTGTGACAATCTTTAGAACGATTTGGCCCTGTTTTGATTTTTCTTCTTCTGGATTTGACCTTTTTTCTACCATTGTTGTCTATGGCGGTATGGGTAACACTACCTACGGCCATGGTCAATGGCAGTAGGTGCCGTCATGGCGCTCGTTGACGTGGATAAGCGACCACCGCCAGGGATTGCGGCGGTAGCCTGTTATACCTTACTGCTAGGCTCGATGGTAGTAGGCCCCTGAGAGGTAAGTGGTCGACGGGGCGGTGTAGGGTCTACCCAGCCACCCACCCATTCTCTCGAGCAGGCTCTCCCCTGTTTCCCCCGAACAGAGAGGAGGTGACTCTCTCCTCTGCAATCCCCCCTTCGATCTCCCTCGTTTAGGCATCATTTTGGTTGATCTGTCCTCCCCAACGTAGAGCAAGGTATTCTTCATCCTTTCCTTCAATTATTTTGTATCAAATCTTTGTATTTTGGACGCATTTTATACCACTAGGTGAACCCTAGTTTCTCTTGTTTGGAAGTTTGTCATGTTAAAGTTGTTTAGTATGGATATTAGGTATAGAATGTGTGGATGAATGAATGGATAGATTATATGGATATGTTGGAGTAGTTTTTTTCTAATGTGTATGGACGCATGGATGGATAAGTTGCATGGATATATTGGAGTTGGTTTAATTTCAATGTGTATGGATAGATTGTTAGTGGATGAACGCATATGTATGGATATATATACATTGGAATGTGTATGCAATGCGTATGGATGAACATGATTGTTTGTATATGTATGAATATATAGGTATGTGATGAATGGATATTTATGCATATGTTGTGAATTGACATATAGGTTGTAAACATATTTTTCCTATGTTTGCAATGTATATGGATATAAAGATTGCAATTCATATGTACGGATTAGGTTGTCAAGTATGGATGTTGTCAAATAATTTATTAGAAATGTCAATTGTGTTAGGATGTCCAATGATGAGGACAATGGGCGATGTATCTTGAGCTTGAAGGTGCTCTCGACAAGGGGCATCATGGGCGTGCTATTGAGAGTGGACATGTAATAAGCAAAGGCATCATCCTATTCATGTTATTATTTTTCTTTGAACTAGGAAGGTAGTGATAAATTTGTGCAATTTTGACGGATGCTCCTACCATTCGTTCTCTAGTTCAAGCGTGTACCACCGGCGGTCAACCATGCAACTTGACAACCCTACTGGATCGTTGGCGGCCGGAGACACATTTTCCACCTCCCTTGTAGCGAGATGACCTTCACTCTAGAGCACTTCACAATGACCACTCGCCTTCTGATCCACGGCGAGCCTCCCACCGGACGACTAGACAAGAAACGGTAGCGTCAGAGGGTTACCGCTCTCATCGGTGGTTGGTCCCCCTCTCTTAGTGTCGATGGAAAGATGAAGAGCAGGACATCCAGTGTCCCTTTCAAGTAGCTCATTGAGAATAGGTAGGGATGCTCGGAAAATGCCGCCAAGGAGATCGTGGAGCACTACAAGAGGGTGTAATTGTGGTATCTCCTATTACATGTACATTTTTCAAACTGCTCTGGTGACATTGCACTATGGATGTATCTTGACTTCCTAAGCGACTGGGACACTAAGTAAAGTTGGGGGTCTGCTGATCTCGTGTACTTATACCGTTAGGTAAGAAGTTACTGCAATAGTCGTTTACGGATGTATGGATTTATTTATTAATTGTGCGAAGCTAATCATGAATTGGGATTTGTAGCTCGACGACGCATGTAGGCAAACCAACAAGAAACCGGGTATGGGTGGAGGTACTTGGGACCTCTCGGTGTGGATGTGGGAGTAGTTGCCGGTGGGACGCCTAAAAAATGGATAGGAATCCCTGGGTAGGATTTAACAAAGAAGAAGATGATTATCGACACCCCACCGCGGCGTACTCTTGGACAAAGTCAATACCTTTGGAGGTAAGTCAAAGGTATTGTACAAGAGCTTCACCAACGAGATCGGCAATCTCACATATCACCTAGGTATGGTCTTTTGTAGCATTATTTTATAGACACTTCCCCGATTGCGATGGAACACCTAGCCAACTCGTTTGTTGGTTAATTGGTGGCCATATCAGACTGCTAGGGATTTCCCAGTGAACCACATGTGTAGGTTTTGGGAAAAAAATTTAAGACCCTACTGCCATGGACCTTGGTGGTAGGGTTACATGCCCTACTTCCCAAACAAATGCACACACATCACAATAGGTTTTCACTAAAATTTACCACCCTACCAGAATGGACCTCGGCGGTAGGGTTACACGTTCTTCTTCCTAGAAAATACACACACATTATTGACGGTAGGGTTACACGTTCTTCTTCCTAAAAAATACACACACATTTTCACTAAAATTTGGGAGCCTACCACTAGGGACTTTAGCGGTAGAGTCTCATGGTTTACGGTCGTGGTCCCTGACGGTAGGGTTCCAAAATAGGAGAAGCAAAAAACAGAGGAAAAGCTCAAATTCATGACAATTTATCAATGGAAAATTAAATACACAATAGACAATATTTCATCACAAATTTATCATACATAGCACACAGACATGGTCCTCAAATTTATAGCACACACCACAAGTTCATTAATTAGGACTCAAGTTCACCGCACACACCACAAGTTCATGACATAGTTCTCAAATGCTAGCACAACTCAAATCTCCGTTGAGTCACACGGGGCCATTCCCCCTTCTAGTCACATGCCTGTTTGCTTGCTCTCTAGTAAGAGTGGTTGGGTAACCCCCAAGTGTAAGGGTGAACTAACATAGCAATAAGAATTTTCCTCGATTAAGAACCAAGGTTTATCGAACCAGTAGGATTTTCTGCAATAAACAAAGTCCTTGGTATCTGCACACAAAACACAAGACACTTTTGCCCCAAACGTTTCAATAAGGTTGTCAAACTTCTTATCCTCCTACTTACAAGGGTAAATTCTATGGTATGGCAGGATTTGATAGATAGATAAAATAAATAAAACGAGACAACAAAGCAAAGTTTTTAATGGTGTTTTCAGTAAAAGAAGATAGACCCATAGGCCATAGGTTCACTAGAGGCATCTCTCCAAGCAGCAAATGTGGTGAGCAAATTATAGCCGGGTAGAGATTAAATTACAATATTTATATTTGTGACTATGATCATTCATGGCATAATATTGCATAGGATTACGTTCGTGATATGTAGACTGTTATCCAACTCCATGTACAACTAATACTCCACCACAAGACTGCTATCCAGCATGCATCTCAAAGCATTACGTTTACGACAAACATCCATGAACCCAAATTCTTCTAGGGGAGGTTCATTATCAAGAAACCCTTCATAAAGTATAGTTATTTCGTCTCCTATGGGATTCCTAGCAATATGCTTGAATAAGTTATAATATGTGAAACTAGTTTCCACCCCCCCCCAACGATCCATTCAAATTTATCATTAGTGTGCTCAAATAGATTTCTAACCAAAACCGAGGATGGAACTCTTCTCCTAGCATTCTCACCAAACCCCATAATGTATGGATTTCATCCTTCTCATAGCATCTTGATCATAAAGTATCCTCTCTATAGGAGGGCTTTTTTTAAAATTTTATAATGAGCAAATATATCCCTAGCTCATTTCATTATAAATTCAAATTCATTCATTAAGATAATTATTACCAACTTCTTAGCTCTAGGATCATGTATATTAGGTAGTTCAAGAAACATTCTTTGCGAGGAGGGATGTATGTGAATGAAATTTCTTTCTAAATCTCTTAGCAGCATAACTATAGCATCCACATAGCTACTTTTTCTCTCTAGTATAGATCCCACAATTAATGGTACGACTCCCGAGCAACTAAATAATTCATGAATAACACTTTTCCAATGACATGCACTACAAAAAAAGACACTTCCGTTACACTATGGTCCGAACGAAAAACATTCTGTCATGGATGTGACACTTCTATGACGATAATTGTGACAAAAACACGTATCATCATAGATGTGGTGTGCTCCTATTTCTATGACAAAAAATTATGACAGAAAATGGGCTTTTCATCCTGGGCAGGCTGGAGATGCACATGCATGACATTCTTTGGGCCGTCCATGACTTAAAAAATTGTGGTAGAAGTGAGGGCGAGGAAAATTTCGGGGAGTACCCGGTTACGGTGGGTGGTCTGGGCCTAGCGATATAGTGTGGTTTGCGCGTTTTTGTCGTACACGCGTGTGTGCGAGGCGTTCGCTAACTGAACCCGAGCGAGGCGTTCTCTTACTAAACCCAAGCAATCGATCGATCCCTCGCACTAGCTACGTACTTAACACGAGCAGTTCCTTCGCTGCCAACTGAACCCGAGCGATTCCTTCGCTCCTAACTGAACCTGACCGATTCCTTCACTGCTTACTGAACCCGAGCGATCGACCGCTGCCACTGCTTACTAAAGCCGATCGATTGATGAGTTGCATTGAGCCCCGCATGAGACGTAGCCGGTTGTGTTGCCTCTCGATGAACAATGCATGTTGCTGCCGCGCGCACGATACACGTAGACACGAGTCGAGATGCATCAATCGAGCCAGTCGGTTGGCTGTGGATGAATAGTTCCCGTTGCTGCCGCCCACTCATACGCCCCACCTTAGCCAGTGGGGGTTGGATGAACAAGACCCTGGCCGTGTAGGTGCGCACTTGGCGCTAGATGAAAAGGACCCCGAGGAAGCCATGCCGCGGTACGCCACACCCCAGCCGGTTGGGGGTGGATGAACAAGACCCTTTGGAAGTTGGAGGAAGTTGACGATGGATGAACAGTAGCTGGTGGGGGCTGGAGGAAGTCGACAGTGCATGAACAGTAGCCTATGGAGCCCCTTTTTGCGGTACGCCACACCCTTCCCGATGAATAGGACTCCGTATTGACCGTAGGAGGTTGGAGAGAAGTCTGTTTCCTCCGTTTTGTGGTACACCAGACCCCTCCCGGTCAATAGGACCCCGTTTCAACCGTACACGGTTGGCGCGAAGTCTGTTTTGCGGTACGCTAGACACCTCCCGATCAATATCACTCTGTTTCGACCATACACAATTGGCGTGAACTCTATTGCGTCCATTTTGTGGTACGCCAGACCCGAGCGGATGGAGGGTCGATGAACATGACCCCGTTTCGGCTGTTTCGTTCAAGCTGGTTGGCTCCTGATGAACAAGACGCATTCCGACCGAGTCGGTTGACTCCTGATGAAGATGTTGTTGTTTCTCCATTCCGACCCAGCCGGTTGGCTGCCGATGAACAGGAGGCCGTTGCTACCGTCCATTGCTTCTCCATGTACACAAGCCATGGCCGTACGTATGCATGAGTACGCCTTGGAGATCCCGCCCGTATGTACGCATAATACCTCATTTTCTTGAGTTGGTATGGAACAGAAAAGTGTATCCTGCACCTATTTTCCCAGAGGTGACCCTGGGTTATCGAACCCACGAGAGGAAGATTCCTTATCAAGGTTTTGTCAAAGTGTCAAATCCAGCTTTTGACCAGATCAAGCAAGCAAATAGTGATTCAAATAATTATAATAAAAAGAGGTACGTGTATGATGCCTTAATGCTTACAACCTTGTATTTGCACTAGGGTCAAATAGGATATTAATTTTGCGCTGGAAGTCACCCATTGAGATGTGCTTGTTACAAATCAAAGTGGGGGTGTGTCTAAATAACATCTTTACCGGCATGAGTCCTACATCAAGAATGTCCTACCGCAAGCCCTATCCGTCGCGCGAGATTGCCTTGATAATTAAGATAATGAAATCAGACAAGAGCTTTGGGCATTTAGTGACTACACCTCATTTATACCCAAGGATATGATCCATGTTACCCTACTGAACCTTACTGTCACCGGTGTTTGGTATAACACTTCACAGTCTCCTTGCTCCCAGCCTCACTGGTGCTCGACTTCATGATCCTGGGTACCTGCAGGGATGAACATCGCGGAAAAGACAAGAGACGTCTTCATGGGACAATTTAATTTCACATATACGAGACGTTATGTAAACCCTTCCATTGATTCCCTCAACAAATACCTCGGGTCGCAAGGCTCATGCCTCAACCCATACCTTACCGAACTACTCACACATGGAGATTAGATCGCGAGAAGAAAACATTGAAGAACACACCTTGGGGATTGATTGCAAATATGTCTTACAATGGATTCCTTGTGCGATGCACAATTACAAGTATGAAATAGATGAGGGAGCACTATGGTGGTGGTGATGGATATGGAGATGGAAATGACGGCGGCTAGGGTTTGTGGATGAAGAAGATGATGAAGAGGTTCTGGCTGCTCCCGTGCTCGTTGTTCTCTTGACATTTCAATGGGGTCCCCTTTAGAAAAGTTGTACAGGTGGACGGCCTACCTCAAAATCCACGCCAAACGGGCACTCATACGAGCGTGTGCGCCTATATGGAACACCCTCTTTTGCTCTGATTTCCCGCAGACGTTTCCTATTGATTCCTTCTACTTCTTCTTCCATTCTCCTTCCTTTACATTCCCACACGTGATTTCTTCCCTTTTAGCCCATTTCTCGTGGAAACACATCAAAGCGAGGATTTGTGGTATCCTTTGCATTCATTAGTCATTAATAGCAATATCAGAGCAAATATCTCTTTTAAATGAAATATCTCGGTTTAAACAAAGGTGGGTGGGTGTAAAAATATCACTCATCAACTCCCCCAAGGTTAAACTTGATCATCCTCAAGCAACATAAAGAGAAATCTGAATCATAAGGAACTCAAATGTTTAAATCAAAATAACGAGAAGACATTAACCAGTCGTGGATCACAAAAGCTCATATATTGACTATACAAATTCCTACATTTACAAATAGCCGAAGTACATATTCTCTAGTCGCTTCCCACCCACTGGTCCAGCCTACTTTAAATGGCGTCGTCTTCTCGACGTGCTTATGTTAATCGACAACTGCATCTAAAAACAGAGGAAGCAAGGCTGAATATGAGAAGTCATACTCAGGAAGCAGATACTTCACTATTCAAAGAGAGGAATGGTACAATGGTATGGGTCAACAAATAAACTGAATTCAGAGGATAACAAGGTAATAATCATTGGAATCGTATTTTAATGTAAATGAACAAAAGAACAATAAAACTGGATTTAGTGGAAACAGAAGGAATTTATTGGCGTCACACATGACCGCAAGCTTCCCAACTCGGGAGTCACAGGGGTGAAATTTCACACTTCTATACTCTTAAGAGGGGCACTCCGATGTCAACAGTCTCGACTAGAACCACACATGTTGCGGAAGAGCAGAGCTCTTGTACCCACTAAGACCCGGACACCTTGACCTACTAATGTCGGTCGCTCCTACGGATCCATCACCGACACGTTCCCGAACAAGGGCCGTTCCTAGCGGAGAACTCAGACAATCCCATACCTGAACTGTGACCAGTACAATAAAGTTGTAGTCATGAGACCAATACAAATAGGATATATCATGTGGAGAATAAAGATGTTATACATATGAAGTCAAGATATCCAATCTCACGTCTCTGGGTGAGTCCAAGTAATCATGACGATTTCTCACTTATCATCACCCACTTCTCTCTGGAAGTATCATGGCTAACAACGGATGTCAGGAGGCGATGCCATTCATCTAATGGCACCGCGAGAAATGAAGAGATAGAATCAAATGAATATCTCTTCCATGATAACTAGATCAATGATGATATCAACAAGAGTGTAGTGCTAGTATAAGTACAATCACCACAACTGAAACAACAACAAGATATAGTATAGGAGTAGCAAAGCTACTACTAGGGGGATGTAGGGATTAGCAAAGAAGCTACTTGCCTCGATCGCGAGAATATAAACCACATCGGCAATACTTCGATCGACCGATCACGACTTAAACCGAACATAAGCGCATGTTATGTGTATATGCCTTGGTTATCCTCCATGGCATATGGCTCAACTTTGTCGGCATCTCGGTGCCGCGGTTTGTATTTCTTCCTACATACACGTAACTCGCCGATTCCAGAACCAGCACTCTGAAGCTTTTGCCAGTAGACACGTGGCAGGCTGAGGACCTAGTGACAAATCTACAATGTACAAATCACCTCTCCTAAAGCCTTCGAATGCTTTGGACTTGTCAGATTCCATTAGCACAATGCATCTATATTTGCCAAAGATGACAATCATATCAAGATCACAAAGCATTGAGACAGACATGAGGTTGTATCCTAGGGACTCGACAAGCATCACCTTTTCCATGTGTCGATCATTTGAGATAGATACCTTACCTAGACCCAATACCTTGCTTTTTTCCTTTGTCAGTGTAGGTGATATGCTTCAGATGAGATGGAATAAGGGTAGCATCGGTGATGAGATTCCTGCCACAAGTTGAAAGATAGTGGATGTCGCCTAGAGGGGGGGGGGGTGAATAGGCGCTTTAAAATAATTACGGTTTAGGCTTGAGAAAATGCGGAATAAACCTAGCGGTTAATTTGTCAAGCACAAAACCTACAACAACTAGGCTCACCTACGTGCACCAACAACTTACGCTAAGCAAGATAAAAAACTAAGTGATAGCAAGTTATATGACAAGAAACAATATGGCTATCACAAAGTAAAGTGCATAAGTAAAGGGCTCGGGTAAGAGATAACCGAGGCACACGGAGACAACGATGTATCCCGAAGTTCACACCCTTGCGGATGCTAATATCCGTTTGGAGCGGTGTGGAGGCACAATGCTCCCCAAGAAGTCACTAGGGCCACCGTAATCTGCTCACGCCCTCGCACAATGCAAGATGCCGTGATTCCACTAAGGGACCCTTGAGGGCGGTCAACGAACCCGTACAAATGGCAGCCCTTGGGGGCGGTCACCGAACCCGTACACTTTGGCAACCCTTGGGGGCGGTCACCGGTACCCGACAAATTGCTCGGGGCGATCTCCACAACCTAATTGGAGACCCCGACGCTTGCCCGGAGCTTTACACCACAATGATTGAGCTCCGAACACCACCAACCGTCTAGGGTGCCCAAGCACCCAAGAGGACAAGCTCAAGGGTACCAAGCACCCAAGAGTAATAAGCTTCTCAACTTGTAACTTCCACGTATCACCGTGGAGAACTCAAACCGATGCACCAAATGCAATGGCAAGGGCAAACGGAGTGCCCAAGTCCTTCTGTCCCAAATCCCTCCAAAGCAACTAATGCTAGGGAGGAGAATGAGAGAAAGAACAAGAAGGAGAACACCAAGAAGTCCAAGATCTAGATCCAAGGGGTTCCCCTCACATAGAGGAGAAAGTGATTGGTGTAAATGTGGATCTAGATCTCCTCTCTCTTTTCCCTCAAAAACTAGCAAGAATCCATGGAGGGATCGAGAGTTAGCAAGCTCAAAGAAGGTCAACAATGGGGGAAAAAACGAGCTCAAGAGATAGGGAACCATTGGGGAAGAAGACCCCCTTAAATAGGTCCCCATGAATCTGCCCGTTATGTGCAGAATAACATAGGAGCGGTACAACCGCTATGAGCACCGGTACAACCGGTAACAGGCAATAAGCGGTACAACCGGCCCACAACCGCCCAACAACCGCACCACAACAGAAACTAGTCCGGTGGTAGAGCGGTACATGGCCGGTACAACCTACAGACCAATTCTGGAGCGGTACAACCGCTCCAAACACCGGTTGTACCGGTCAACCGGTACAACCTCTCTATGGGGCGGTACAACCTCTCTGTGTAAAACAGGTAATATTAAAACAGTGACAACTTTCGCATACGAGCTCCGAATTCGACGAAATCAAGTTTGTTGGAAAGCTAAGGACAAGAGCAAACACAATCTTGATAGAAATATCAAGAAATAGCAATTGAGAAAATGCCCAAGATAAAATGGTGAGAACCCTTTCTCAATTAAGACTGGTAAAAACTCCAACACCGAAAACACAAAAGAAGATGCATATGAAATCGGTTTTCGATGAACTCGAGCTTGTCAAGAAGATGACCATGAGATCCAAATCTCACAAGGAGAAGAACCAAACAAGAACCCAGAGAGATGATGCAAGTATGCAATGGTTTGAGCTCTCGATGAACGATACGATCAAGCTAAACACTAGAGAGCCCCCTTGATAGTACGGCAATCGATCCTACAACCCGGTCTCCCAACTACCACTATGAGACCTGTAAAATAGAAAACCTATCAAGGGAAAACCTTTGCCTTGCACATAGTCCACTTGAGCTAGATGATGACGATCTTGACTTCCTCAAGTTGGACCACCTTTCTTGATTGTGTTGGCTCGATGAAGACTAGTTGATTGCTCCCCCATACTCCACTATGGGTGAGCCACTCTTCGGCACATCTTCACAATTCCATTGACACCACAATGGACGGCAAGCTTCAAGCTTGATTGCTCCCCCATACTCCATTATGGGTGAGCCACTCTTCGTGTTGCTCCACTTGAACTTACACACTGCAAACTTGATGACGATCACCACTTGATGTCATCCTCGATGAGTTGTATGCGATCTTCCTCTTGACGCAAGACCATGGAAACATACCATGGGATCACTTGATCCCTCTCGGTACTTCTTCTATGCTTTGTGAGTTGATCAACTTGATTCACTCTTGACTTAGTCTTGATCAACCTTGAATCTTTCCAACTCTCTTCATTTGGATGATGTCTTGAAGGTAAACATGAATGATCACACAATCTTCTTCTTCAAGACATGCTTGCAATAAGCTCAACTCTCACAGGACCAATCTTTGGATAATTCCTTGAAAAGCACTTTGGCCATCTCATAAACTCCTTGAAACCAACACATGGACTTCAAGACAATCCTATGGACAAATCCTTCAAATATAACTCAAGGTCACCGTTAGTCCATAGAGATTTTCATCAATTACCAAAACCACACATGGGGGCACCGCATGTCCTTTCAATCTCCCCCATTTTGGTAATTGATGACAATCACTCTCAAGAGAGTTTATATAAGAAATTATGCATCACCATGCAATGCAACAACCAATAATGCATGTGTATGAGATGCAAATGCTTAGGAACAAAACCAAAGCAAGAAGAAATAACTCTCTAAACTTATCCACAAAACTCTATGAAACTTCTCCCCCATTGGCATCGATTGCCAAAATGGGCGAAAAGTTTAGAAGGCCAATATAAAAAGTGTTCCTCCATAAATTGTGTATTTTCAACAAGAGAGTGTAATGCAATACACATATCCAACGGTAAATACTTGGACGAAGACAGACTATAGTGAGGCCCAAAGATTGCAAAAGTAAGATATGCCACAAAGACATAACAAAGAGAGAAACAAGCAATCATGCAATCAAAAGATACCAATTGAAGCAAGCAAACAAAGGATATCAATTGAACCAACTAGACCAAAGATCCTATGAGCCACAAGAAAAGAAGATATTACGATATGAGCAAAGGAGTGTTCTAAAGAAACTAAAGAAGCTCCCCATGATTTGTGCACACATAAGAATTTTTGTATTTGGATACACATTACACAAAATAGGATCATAGCTCCCCCAAAATTAGTAGAAACTCACAACAAGTGCAAGTGAGCATATAGGAAACAAAGCCTAGCACTTGCAACAAACAAATGGTTGAGCAACATGTAAAAGAGGCAACTTAAGAATAGGCTCAACCAAAATGATGTGTGTGAGTAATGACAAAGCACTTGAGAAGACTAATATAAGGATGAGCATAAAGCATCAACATAGTCTTGGATAAATGAGATACACGGTGCATGACATGTCCTCCCCACACACACCCAACAAGCAAATGGGTTCACAAGCTCACCTGAATGTGAATTAACAACAAGGCTTGCGACAACCCATGGTGAAGATAGAAGATGAAAGCCTCATCAAGACGGGGGATACCAATTAGGATGGCAAAAGCCTTGTAAATAAAAGCATGAGGAGAATAATCTTCACCACACAAGAGTGCAACAAGATGCAAAGATATAAGATCCGCACTCAAGACAAATCCTTTCACGGAGCCACTTAGGAAATACAAAGGAAAGAAAGGTGGACATGAAAGAATAAGGAAATCCACTAAAGATGTAACTTGTCTCAAGTGTATAAGATTATAGGTAGATGAAATCATGATGATATATATCTACAAAGAAGAATGTACACCCGAAATAGTTACAACACGAAGGAACAAGATATCCAAAAGGAAGTCATACATATACCAATAAGATATTTGCTTGGAAGCATAGCACATGACTAGATATGGTCTTATTGTATATAAATGAATTCCTACCACACAACCATTAATGACATCACAACTAGCAACATGAGATCATCGTTGAGAAGCTTTGAGAAAGGAAACAAGTATCACAAGAGAGAATGAATTACATGCCATGATGCAACCTACACAAGGTTGATGCAAGAAATGTGTGCATGAAGAAGAAGATGATACTTGTTAATAGGATATCAATGGAAGGATGTAGTAGATACCATTCAAAGTAGTTCATTGATCATCCTAGCTTGACTCCAAAAAGCACATGGTGACACCACCTTCCTTGTGAGTGAGCAGAGCATCCAATGCATCTCCAATTGTTCCTAGAACAACCACACAAACAAAATGGTACCCAAACTCATTGGGACCAAAGAGTTAGAGAACCAACAATACATAGGACAAACTCCAAATAAATATGTGCATATATCTATGACTTGGTGGAGTTTCCACTATATATTGAGTCAAAGAAAGAAAGCATGCCAAATAAAATACATGAAGTAAATATGCATGCTCGAAACTTTCAAGGACCGAAACAAAATGACAAAGAAATACCAAGTGAAAATAGGATACCAAAAGGAGAAATAATCACTTGGAAGATATCAAAGAAAGATACATCAAGGAATGAGATATCCATTGATACACACAAAAAGAAAGATATCAAACTCCTAAAAGAGAGAATGGTTCCAAACAAACCAAGCCCTCTACAAAGTTTCATGATGGCACAAAGTACCAAAACAAAACGACTTGCCTTCCACCAACACACACTTGATAAGGATCATAAGATGAGTGTTCTATAGAAAATAGGATAGCTCCCCCAAGAGTAGTGCATTATAGAGAATTTGCATTTGAATACAAAATGCACAAGGTGGGATCACCACTTTCACTATCTCTAGAAAACACTAGACAAGATCAAGAAATTAACAAGATCCACAAGTGGTATGGAAGACAACGGGAGTTGACCCAATCCTTGGCAAGAGATAAGGAAAAAAAGGCAAAAACCAATGTAAAGATGATCAATAATTTCTACCACACAAGTGAGTACCAATTATCAAAAGACAAGAAGTATTTGGAAATAATTCCCGGTGGTAGATAGCAAGGATATGCAACATCATCTTTACACCAAACACAAGCAAATTTGCAACTTGTAGAGCTAACATGCCACCTAGGAACAAGATAATCTATAATATCAACTCTAGGTGACAATATCTCAAATGTGCACATTTTCTAGGCTAGTAATATACACATAGCATATTACTCCCCCATAATGTGATACCAATTAAAGATAAACAAGAGGCAAATAAAATGATCCAAAAAGAGATAATAAATGGACTATTTAGAATTTGAATTTCTCATGAGAAGACATATCACATAGCGACTAGATAATCTTGAAATATCAAAACTAGATGGTATTCCTCATGTACACACATTATAAGGTTGTGAGGTGCACGAAGCACATCACTCTCCCAAAATGGGATGTTGCATTAATCTATCACAAGAGCCAAAAGGATACAAACAAGATGCAAAAGGCTCAACACAACTCTCACATGTACATGATGTGCAAACCAACATACACATACTTTTACTCAAGACAAGCAAATTGGAAGCACAACATATACAAAAACATGCAAGGTACCAAACCAAAACATGCAATAGAAGCAAGTAACTTTCAATGTAAAAAATTTAAGTACAAGTTACCGCAAGGAGGCACATTGGATATAAGATAGAAACTTGATAACCCAATTGACTTGGCTTGATACAATATGAATGATGAAGATCCCTTAATTCTTCATGATGTAGCCAAGTCTCCAATGCTCTCCAACTGTTCCTATTGATCAAGTTTGAGCTAGTTGGTCCCAACCAAGTTGGGTCCTAAGAGGTTAGTCACAATAGGCTTGGCTACCCAAATGGTTCTTTTCTTGACACCACTTTGAGTACCAACAACCTTGGCAAACACATTGCCAGCCTTATCCTTCCCAATAGAATAGAATCATCAATAATAATTGGGTTGGATAAGTTACCACTAGTGCATGAGGAAGCAAAGTGACCTTTCTCACGACATAGGTAGCAACGTATACTCTTCACTTTCTTCTCACTTGACTTCTCAACTTGAGAAGCATTAGCTTGAGTCTTCTTGGGAAGAGGCCTTTCTTCAACTTGAGGTTGAGCATGAGAATGAACTTGTGGCCGCTTCCCTTGTTGCTTGTCACTAATGGCCTTCTTCTTCAATGGGCAAGATCTAACATGGTGCCCTTCAATTTTGCACTTGAAGCAAACAATCTTGGCCGAATTCTTGACTTGTTCTTGGCCCTTCTTCTTGTTTCTGTTGGACTTCTTCTTCTTATTGGAGTTGAATCCAAGTCCACCTTTGTCATTGGGGGATTTTTGCACACTCAAGATATTGTTGAGTGTGGATTTCCCTTCATGACACTTTTCCAAGTCTTTCTTCCAAGAAGTGACTTGGGCCTTGAGCTCTTTGATTTCCTCTACATGGTTAGTCTCAACACAAGCACTAGAGGTAAGCTTCATCGTTAGAGCAACAAGGCAAGGAAAGCAATTCATCACAAGATGTGCCAATGTTATGCATAGATGAATTACGAGGACTAGCACAAGGCAATATAGCATTTTGACTAAAAGTAGTGCTAGTATCCACATGAGGCTCACTAGATGTTACCTTAGCAATCATGGACTCATGAGCTATCTTTAGCACATTATGGGATACTAGAAGATCATCATGAGAGCTTGAGAGCTTTTCATGGCTTTCTACCAATTTCCCATAATTGCTAGATAGCAACTCAAGTTGAGCCCGAAGCTCAACATTCTCCTTCAAAATGGATGCTTCACAAGTAATAGAGTTAGTAGCACAAGAATCATCAATAATAGCAAGAGGAGAAGGCAAATTGGCAAGCTCTTTTGAATATGAAGCTTTAAGTTGTGCATGAGACTCGGTGAGTTTGATGAGCTCACTCTTAATGACCCTTGAGCCATTTTCGAGGTGCCCAAAGTCCTCAAGAAGTTTAGCATGCGCAACTTCAAGCTTCTCATTTTTAGTTTCAAAATCATTGGCCACCTCAAGAGCTCTATCATGAGATTCCTTCACTCTAGATAATTCTAGAGCAAAAGTCTCCTCAAGAGATTCCTTGGTGGTTTGTTCAAGTTCAATCTTGAGAGAGGTCTGCAATCTCATTAGCGTAATCACGCTCATGACCTTCCTTTTTTCAATGGTGACCTCAAGCTCCTATAGATGAGATTCCAACTCCTCTATATATTCCTTGCCCCCAATAGCAATAGACATGATTTTCATGAAGTTGGAACGAGCAATTTTATTATTATGAAGAGCTTTAAAAATCATTTCCCCCTTAATTTTTAAGGAGGCAACATTATCATTCTCTTCATCATTATCCTCATCATTATTAGCATCAACATCATCAACAAGAGACATATTGGGGTTCAAGGTAGGAGATACCTTTGAAGCCTTGGCCATAAAGCAAACCGCAATAGATGATGATGTAGGATCCCTTGAAGCACCATTTAAAACCACATCTTATTCCATGGGGTGTTGGGTTTCCTCTACATTGCTAGCACAACAACTCGAGGAAATACAAGCATTTTTATCATGGCAACAAGATATAGCAAGCATATCATCATGAGATTTAGTCAAGCAATTTCTACAAGATATGCACGGACTATCAACACAAGCATGAGAAACATGTAGGGTGCTCGAAAGTGCAAAGAAGATGCATTGCAATAAGATAGTGATGAAGGATCATCCACAATAAGCATACTATCATCATTGCAATGACCAACTACTCACCATT
Source organism: Triticum aestivum (assembly GCF_018294505.1). Taxonomy (NCBI): domain Eukaryota; kingdom Viridiplantae; phylum Streptophyta; class Magnoliopsida; order Poales; family Poaceae; genus Triticum; species Triticum aestivum. Next base: position 344,296,051 of record NC_057814.1, read on the forward strand.
TCATTACCTTGTGGAAAACCACATGTAGGTGAAGTAGAAGAAGTTGAGAACACAATACGACCGGAGGTGGAGGGAGAACAATCATCCCCACAAATCTTGGACACGCCATATTTATCTTGAGGCTTTGTCCACAACTCATGAGCATCCCGGAATGACATGAGTTGAAATATAACTACATTGCTCAAAGCATCGAAAAGCACATTAGAAGCTTGAGCATTGAGATAAGAGTTTTTCTCATCCTCTAAAGATAATCTTTGGGGATCCTTTGGAGGAGAAAAACCCATATCTACAATTCGCTCTAAATTTGGGTCCATGACCCTAAAGAGATTAAGCATGCGAATTACCCAAACATCAAAATTTGTGCCATTGAAACTAAGAGTGTCAGAGAATCCTAATCCCCTAGTCGACATCTTTACTCTCTAGGCAGTTAAGCCTAACAAAGAGAGACGAGGCTCTGATACCAATTGAAAGATCGTGGATGTCGCCTAGAGGGGGGGGGGGGTGAATAGGCGCTTTAAAATAATTACGGTTTAGGCTTGAGCAAATGCAGAATAAACCTAGCAGTTAATTTGTCAAGCACAAAATCTACAACAACTAGGCTCACCTATGTGCACCAACAACTTATGCTAAGCAAGATAAACAACTAAGTGATAGCAAGTTATATGACAAGAAACAATATGGCTATCACAAAGTACAGTGCATAAGTAAAGGGCTCGGGTAAGAGATAACCGAGGCACGCGGAGATGACGATGTATCCCGAAGTTCACACCCTTGCGGATGCTAATCTCCGTTCGGAGCGGTGTGGAGGCACAATGCTCCCCAAGAAGCCACTAGGGCCACCGTAATCTCCTCACGCCCTCGCACAATGCAAGATGTCGTGATTCCACTAAGGGACCCTTGAGGGCGGTCAACGAACCCGTACAAATGGCAACCCTTGGGGGCGGTCACCGAACCCGTACACTTTGGCAACCCTTGGGGGCGATCACCGGTACCCGTCAAATTGCTCGGGGCGATCTCCACAACCTAATTGAAGACCCCGACGCTTGCTCGGAGCTTTACACCACAATGATTGAGCTTCGAACACCACCAACCGTCTAGGGCGCCCAAGCACCCAAGAGGACAAGCTCAAGGGTACCAAGCACCCAAGAGTAATAAGCTTCTCAACTTGTAACTTCCACGTATCACCATGGAGAACTCAAACCTATGCACCAAATGCAATGGCAAGGGCACACGGAGTGCCCAAGTTCTTCTCTCCCAAATCCCTCCAAAGCAACTAATGCTAGGGAGGAGAATGAGAGGAAGAACAAGAAGGAGAACACCAAGAAGTCCAAGATCTAGATCCAAGGGGTTCCCCTCACATAGAGGAGAAAGTGATTGGTGTAAATGTGGATCTAGATCTCCTCTCTCTTTTCCCTCAAAAACTAGCAAGAATCCATGGAGGGATCGAGAGTTAGCAAGCTCAAAGAAGGTCAACAATGGGGGAAAAACGAGCTCAAGAGATAGGGAACCATTGGGGAAGAAGACCCCCTTAAATAGGTCCCCATGAATCTGCCCGTTATGTGCAGAATAACATAGTAGCGGTACAACCGCTATGAGCACCGGTACAATCGGTAACAGGCAATAAGCGGTACAACCGGCCCACAACCGCCCAACAACCGCACCACAACAGAAACTAGTCCGGTGGTAGAGCGGTACATGGACGGTACAACCTATGGACCAATTCTGGAGCGGTACAACCGCTCCAAACACCGGTTGTACCGGTCAACCAGTACAACCTCTCTATGGGGCGGTACAACCTCTCTGTGTAAAACAGGTAATATCAAAACAACCACAACTTTGGCATACGAGCTCCGAATTTGACGAAATCAAGTTTGTTGGAAAGCTAAGGACAAGAACAAACACAATCTTGATAGAAATATCAAGAAATAGCAATTGAGAAAATACCCAAAATAAAATGGTGAGAACCCTTTCTCAATTAAGACCGGTAAATACTCCAACATGGAAAACACAAAAGAAGATGCATATGAAATCGGTTTTCGATGAACTCGAGCTTGTCAAGAAGATGACCATGAGATCCGAATCTCACAAGGAGAAGAACCAAACAAGAACCCAGAGAGATGATGCAAGTATGCAATGGTTTGAGCTCTTGCATTACATTATTCGCCATTCCCCTCTTGTTTTCCTCTCCTCCACTTCTAAAACGATTTTTGAAAAGATTTGCCCTTTCTCTCGCTGTTCTCGTATTTGCTTAAGTTCGCCTTTCTATCGCTATGGCCGACTCAAAGAGGGATAAGGGTTTTCCCCCGAGTTTTAATGCTTTGGATAGTCCCTCTGTCCTTTCTAAGCTCATAAATAATGATGCCACGGAATGACTTGCTGGGGTTGTTACGGAAAATTGTAACAAATTTCATGAAGATGATCCCGTAATTTTTCGTTATTTGCTTGATGAATCTTTGAAAGATGCTTGGGGTAGGCTGTTAAGGATTCGAGCTAGCTATGTGCCCCAATATCAGATTGAGATATACTTGAAAAGCTTTTATGTTGGTTTACCTCTTTCTTTTAAGCAAGTTTTGGATTCTATATTTGAAAACGACTTTCTTGTAGGAGATGCCATCGATACTTATGAGAAGATGAAAACCATATTTGGGCACTGATGTGGAGCATCCTACGATCATCCCCATGTACAGTCGAGCCTACGCCATTGGACCTAAGGTGAACCCGCTCCTAAATGCTTCTCCTTTCCATTCATGTGAGACATGGTTGCTACCTAATGCAAGGACACTACACATGCCTAGGTACCAAGGAGACCCTCTCGGAGATGCTCGGAATGATGGACAAGTCCCTAAGTACAAGGATGAAGGAGCACGACGAGAGGAACCGGAGAAAGGCTACAGGACCCGGACATCCGGCCAGGCCCCGGACATCCGGCCCCTCCCGCAAGCCCGGACATCCGGCACCAGCCCGGAAATCCGGCGCCCATCACAGAAGGCACCCGGAGCTGAACCACGTCAGCCCGGACATCCGGCCAGAGGCCCAGACATCCGGCTCTTCCCGAGCCGTCGGACATCCGGCCCCCCAGCCCGGACATCCGACCCCGCCTATCCAGAGACTACAGAAGTTTGCACCGCCAGCCCGGACATCCGGCCCCCAGCCCGGACATCCGGCCCCTCCTGAAGCCCCGGACATCCGGCCCGTCGCCCGGACATCCGGCTCCGTCTGTCTGTGCACAGTAAAGGGCCGAGGCCCGTGTACCCCTTTGACCCCCTAGACTATATATACTCCTTCTCCTCCATCTTTCTAGGGTTAGCAAAGGATTAGCTCATTTAGAGATAGAGCTTTGCTCATCCATATCGGATCTACTCCACGAGAGAGACTGCGGCCCCTCTACGGAGAAGATCCACCTTGGATTCAAGACCTCCTCACGGAGAAGACCCCCATCAAGACCTCACGGAGAAGAACCGGTTACCCTTTGTATCGTCCTTTGTTGGACTTGGATCTTGTATCTTACCTTTGTGTTCATCGATCTAGCGCATGTGTGATCTATTCTTGTTGGTTGAGTGATTTCTCTCGTGTTTCCCTCGTGTTTCCCCTCGTGTTCATCACGTTCTTCGTAGGGATCCGCTCCTTTCGTGAAAGATCGGCCATCTAGGGTTCCACCCCACATCATCTTGGTATCATGAGCCACATTGATCACGATTTCGGAGTCTCCCCATTATGTTTTCTAGCCTATTGTTGTTGATTTTGTCCCAAATTCGAAAATCCCCACCAAAAAAATAGCCCCAATTTTTTTTGTGATTTGTTGGTTTGATGATGTTTTGTTGAATTTCATCCGTGGATTTGCTTTGTTACTTGTGGATCTAGCTTTCCCCCAATTTTCCCCACTTTCCATCCACGAAATCTCTCCAATTTTGCCCCCGAAATCATCAATTTCCGCCCCCAAAATCGAGTTCCTCGAGTTCATCCTCAGATTTGGAGCCCGGACATCCGGCCCGTAGCCCCCGGACATCCGGCCCGTGGCCCGGACATCCGGCTCCTGCAGCGCATTTTCGCGCGCGGTTCTGGACATCAGGTCCTGGAAATCCGGCCAAAGCCCCGGATATCCGACCCTTGTACATTTCAGCTTTTCCGTTTCACCGTTTTGTGCATAACTTCCACATCCGGAGTCCGATTTTCGCGTTCTTTAGCTCGTTGAGTAGCTATTGACATCCTCTATCCCTCTAGATAGGTCCCATCCCCATTTGACTCCATCAAATTTTTAGAACTTTGGCATCTTTGCCTAGGGCTTCCACCACAACATCCGCATAACCACCACCGACTTCCGCAACCTAACCAATTTTGTTCCCCTTAGCATTTGAGGTTGTTTGAGTTGTTATTTGAGTCTCCTAAGGTGTTTCGGCTACTTAGGGATGATTGCTTCTTCATCAACCGCCACCATAACTTCCGCATAGGCTTACCCACCATACACTTCCGACAACAATCTAACCCAATTTTGTTTGTGTTGTGAGTTGTGTCTCCTAAGGTGTTTCGGCTACTTAGGGACCGTGTTTCGAACTCCGACACCGTGTATAGTCCATCCACCTTACCCTCGACTTCCGCATTGCGTCTCAAAACCCATCATTGCATTTCCGCAATCCCTTTGAGCTTCCGCAAAACCACCACCGCTTACACTACCACCGTTTGACTTTTGTCCTTGAGATTTTGAGTTGTGGTTTTTCCGTTTCCTAAGGTGTTTCGGCTACTTAGGGACGAGTCTCCATCATCTTGGTATCTACATCAAGAACACCGCCACTCATCATCGCCAAGGATGGTAACCTCGACGACACCATTGTATATTCCCTTGCACATTGCATTGATAACCCTTAGCCCATTTTGCGTCACTTGCCTATCGAGACTAGCCATTTGAGTATTGCCGGCAACGTTATTTGTGCACATTAGTGATCGACACCTCCCATTGCATACATACCATATCATATTGGTATCATATCATCTCGTGTGCCTCAAGTTTGTTCCCGCATATACACAATTGCTATCTTGGTTTGTGCATTTCGCAAAGTGGCCATACATACAAAAAACAATAAGCTTTTAAGCAAAAGAGAAAGAGCAAAGAGCTTGTAAGCAAGTGCCATAGCATCATACCACATTGCATATAAGATTGTCATATCTGATCATCTTGGATCATCTTGAGAGAAACACCGGGAACCATACATACATAGCATACTTGGGATAGAAAGTTTCTCCATTTTGCATATCATAGGTTGTGCACAAGTGTCGTATCCGCCTATTGAGAAATTGTGCTAGCGTCTCTCTTGAGTTGTGCAACACGAGCGTTTTCCGTGGACTCCACATTTTGTGCTCATTCCTTGGTTGCACGACCCCATTTATCTATCCGTGTGTGTGTTTCCGTGTGCCACATATTGCTATTGGTCTACTTGTTTCACTTGCGAATTTGTGAATCTTTTTCAACATTATTGACTCTTGCTAACATTTTGCATCAAATTTTTGTGCCACTATTCTCACCAAGCTCCACCATAAGCCTTATTTGTGTAGGTGTGAGAAACCGACAAGAATTGGTACCAATTGTGCTATTTCCTTATTACACATTGAGTGATCATTGATCCATCTTCAACATCGGTCAAGGTACATTTGGTATAAGTTCTTCTCTTTCTCCCACTCATATTTGCTCGAGTCTTGTGATGGATAGGCAAGGCATTTCATCTCCGGTCTTCGACAACAACGACGGCGCGAACAACTACATCACCAAAGCGTCCATCTTCGATCTACAACGACAAATGCAAGGAACACAATCTACCTTGCGAGAGCGCCTCGACAACCTCGCCATCGACATACACCACTCCGAAGCAAGGAAAAGGGACTACATCGACACCAAGTTGGGCAAGCTAAAGGATCAACTACGCGACATGGTGGCCGACTACAAGTCTTCTTCCCCTTCATCATCCTCAAGGCGGCGGCGAGCAAGTCGATCATCTTCGAAGCGCAAACAAGATGCAAGCGCAAGTCGTCCACGTGCACATCTCCATGGCGACCATCGCCAACATCGTCATGAAGGGCAAGTCACCTCCAAGCATCATGTGCACTGTGACGCCCGGATAATTAGGCTACAGTAATCCCACGTTAATGATGCCACGTCACCACGGTTACTGTTGTCGATCTCGCGATGGTTCAAAATCGATACAAATTTAAATTTAAAATAGAGGCAAACAATAAAAGTTTTCAAATAAAGAAAACTAAACTAAAACTGAAAACTAAAATGTTCAAAATTTAGAAAATAAATCATGGCTGATTGTGGTGGAAAAACCACATTTTGATAAAATGTTTAGATGCAAGAAATTAATTAAAACAGGGGCTAAACAATTACTTAAATGCTTTTAAAAAAGAATAAACAATTACAAACCCTTTTATTTTGAAGAACTAAATTAATAGTGACAAAGGCACAATTTGTGACACTAAGTTAGGTGCCACTTTTGTATTTTATTAAATCTAAAATAAATAGAAACTATAATAAATCGAAAAGGATAAATAAAAAGAAAACAAAGAAGAAGGAAAAGAATCCCCCTGGGCTCCGGCCCAGCAGGCCATCAACCCCACTGGGCCAACCCACCAGGCCCAGCCGGCCACACCTTATCCCCTCACCCCCCAGCCAAACACTATCCTAACCCGAACCCCACCCACTCTCCCCGATCCCCTCTCTCTCTCTCGCTCCTCCCCGATCTGGATCGGGCGTCGACGCCCTTCCCCCGCGCTTGTCGCCGTCGACCACCCCACCTTGCCGCCCTCGTCGTCGACCCCTCACCGACGGACCCCCCCTCAAGCATCATCGCCGCCCTGGCTTCGCAGGACGCCGCACCCGAGGACCACCTCGCCGGCGCCTCCTCTCCCGCGTCGCCCATCGACCCCAACGCTCATGACGCCGCGGCCACCGTCGCCTTCCTCTCCCTCGCGGGATCTCCTCCTCGCCGGCATCGCGTCCCCGTCTTCCTCCCCGAGCACCGCTTCCTAGACCACACGACCCCGTGGTGAGGCCCCGACATCTCCTCCTTCTCTCCTGCTCCGGCCACTTCGGCCATGGTCTCGCTCACCGGCGCCCGCACGCGCGCCCCCTGCCTGTGCCCGCGCCCCACCTCGTTCGGCGCGCCCGCTCGGCTCCCTCCGCGTCCGCTCCGCCGGGCAGCCTTGCTGCTGCTGCCCCGCTGCGTGCGCCGCTCGCCGCGTGTCCGCGCCGTTCCGCCACTGCATCGCCGTGCGGCCCCGCAACAGCCCGCGGTGCCACCGCCTCCTCCGCGCCGTGCCACTCCGGCAAACATTGTTCTGACGTCCATGCTGGCGTCGTGCGGCCCCGCGTTGACTGCTGGCGTCATGCTGACGTCCATGACGTCAGCAAACATTGTTCTGGATAATGTTGAATTAAAGTAATTAAATAAATCCTAAAATGGCTAAATCTTTAGAAAATCATATAAAATAATCCGTATCTCGAATGAAAATACTTTCTACATGAAAGTTGCTCAGAACGACGAGACGAATCCAGATACGCAGCCCGTTCGTCCGCCACACATCCCTAACATATCGAACTCGCAACTTCCCCCCTCCGTTTCATCTGTCCGAAAATGCGAAACATCGGGAATACTTCCAGGATGTCCCCCCCTTCGCCGGTAGCACCTATTGCCGCGTTAGGGCACACCTAGCACCGCTCATTGTCACGTCACGCATCGTCATGCTTATGTTTGCATTGTATTTACTGTTTCTTCCCCCTCTTCTCTCCGGTAGACTACGAGACCGACGCTGCTACTGCCCAGTTTGACTACGGAGTTGACGACCCCTCCTACTTGCCAGAGCAACCAGGCAAGCCCCCCTTGATCACCAGATATCGCCTATTCTTCTCTATACTGCTTGCATTAGAGTAGTGTAGCATGTTACTGTTTTCGGTTAATCCTATTCTGTTGCATAGCCTGTCATTGTTGCTACAGTTGTTACCCTTACCTGCTATCCTACTGCTTAGTATAGGATGCTAGTGTTCCATCAGTGGCCCTACACTCTTGTCCGTCTGCCATGCTATACTACTGGGCCATGATCACTTCGGGAGGTGATCACGGGTATATACTATATACTTTATATACATGACACATGTGGTGACTAAAGTCGGGTCGGCTCGTTGAGTACCCGCAAGTGATTCTGATGAGGGGGCTGAAAGGACAGGTGGCTCCATCCCGGTAGAGGTGGGCCTGGGTTCCTGACGGCCCCCGACTGATACTTTGTGGCGGAGCGACAGGGCAGGTTGAGACCACCTAGGAGAGAGGTGGGCCTGGCCCTGGTCGGCGTTCGCGGATACTTAACACGCTTAACGAGATCTTGGTATTTGATCTGAGTCTGGCCATTTGGTCTATACGCACTAACCAACTACGCGGGAACAGTTATGGGCACTCGACGTCGTGGTATCAGCCGAAGCTCTTTTTGACGTCAGCGACGGAGCGGCGCGCGCCGGATTGGACTGGAACGCCTGCTAGGCTAGGTCTGCTTCCGGCCGCCCTCGCAACGTGCAGGTGTGCAATGGGCGATGGGCCCAGACCCCTGCGCGCATAGGATTTAGACCGGCGTGCTGACCTCTCTGTTGAGCCTAGGTGGGGCTGCGACGTGTTGATCTTCCGAGGCCGGGCATGACCCAGAAAAGTGTGTCCGGCCAAATGGGATCGAGCGTGTTGGGTTATGTGGTGCACCCCTGCAGGGAAGTTTATCTATTCGAATAGCCGTGTCCCTCGGTAAAAGGACGACCCGGAGTTGTACCTTGACCTTATGACAACTAGAACTGGATACTTAATAAAACACACCCTTCCAAGTGCCAGATATAACCCGGTGATCGCTCTCTAACAGGGCGACGAGGAGGGGATCGCCGGGTAGGATTATGCTATGCGATGCTACTTGGTGAACTTACCATCTACTCTCTTCTACATGCTGCAAGATGGAGGTGGCCAAAAGCGTAGTCTTCGACAGGATTAGCTATCCCCCTCTTATTCTGGCATTCTGCAGTTCAGTCCACCGATATGGCCCTTTACACATATACCCATGCATATGTAGTGTAGCTCCTTGCTTGCGAGTACTTTGGATGAGTACTCACGGTTGCTTTTCTCCCTCTTTTCCCCTTTCTATACCTGGTTGTCGCAACCAGATGCTGGAGTCCAGGAGCTAGAGATCCCGAGGATGATTTTACATGGAGTTCGGCTTCGAGGAGTAGTTTAGGAGGATCCCAGGCAGGAGGCATGCGCCTCTTTCGATCTGTATCCCAGTTTGTGCTAGCCTTCTTAAGGCAAACTTGTTTAACTTATGTCTGTACTCAGATATTGTTGCTTCCGCTAACTCGTCTATGATCGAGCACTTGTATTCGAGCCCTCGAGGCGCCTGGCTTGTATTATGATGCTTGTATGACTTATTTATGTTTTAGAGTTGTGATATCTTCCCGTGAGTCCCTGATCTCGATCGTACACGTTTGCGTGCATGATTAGTGTACGATTGAATTGGGGGCGTCACAAGTTGGTATCAGAGCCAACTGCCTATAGGAATCCCCCTTTCCAACTCCTTGGTCGAAGTCGAGTCTAGTCATTGAAAAACTTTTACTAACATGGCTGTGTGGCTTACGGGCCCACGTTGCCATTGGGTGGTACTAGGATCTTTTACTCCTCGACCTTTACTCTGGGACTATGATCTCTCTCCTATTCGGGTTAAATGAATTTTGCTAAATCTAACATTAGGATCTCGTTATCACTTTCACTCGAAGAGCCCCTTATTACTGATGATCGTCTGCTGCACGTGAAGACCCTGAAGATACTCTCCGCTGATAACCCGAGAACTTGTGTTCGTCGCTTTGGCAATTCCCTTTCATAGATAAACTCCTATGGATAACCACGTATACTCGCCATTCATACAATGTTTCCCAGTTGATCTTGTTATTACAAGATACCTAGAAATTCTCTCTGTTGTTCCGAAAATCCTTTGAGCTTACTGCCTTGCTATTCTTTGTCACCTAAATACCCCTACGGATAATTCTCGCACTTACCGAGTATCCGCTCACCCCCAGTTGATTCAAGTATTTCACAAAAGTGTTCAAAATACCATTCGATCTTCCGAAAATCCTCAGGAGCCTTTTTGCTCTTGAAATTCTTGCTTACTTGCATTATGATTAATCTTAAGTCTCATAATCTTATTGGCATCTCTTGTCATTATCATTTTGAGTCCGTTGATTCAATTTGTTGCGAATGCTCGCAATCCTCAATCAGAGCCTAGAATTCATCCTTCCGGCTCAGACGTCATTTGAAACGTGAACTGGTTATCGACCAATCAAATTGCCGTCGATTGTACCCCTAAGTCTATTCAACTTATCCATTCTTAATCAGACCATTGGCTTCTGATCCCTTGATTTGGAAATGATAATTCCTTTGCATTTGAGCTTTGAATTACTCAGTTGTTTTTATAGTCCGATGCCCTTTCGTTCCTTCTTCCTCTGATAGAGTACCGATACTCGCATCAGCTCCGTTGTAGACCACAAGACCCCTTGTTGGGTTATTATCCGACAGTGTCCTTCATATTCAATAACCTTGTGATCATTTCCATGGATATATAATGCCTTTGGTAATTTGTATCCTCTGCTTGATAACCATACTCTACTTTTGAGCTGGTGATTTTACTCTTGAAGTTTGAGGTATATGTTTCTAAGATGCCCCGATGGATTGAACCTATACCTTCCCTAAAAACCGTATGAACCCGAAGGTTTTCACAAGTCATACCCTTCTGGTATTTTACCTGATAATTTTCTACCATACAACTTCATTGAATGCGAGAAGTGAATGAAAGGTTATGCATTGGAGAAGTGGGAGTCGACCTTGAACTTTGTGTTCATGCCCATGGACACGATATAGATCTTATCATTAAAGCTTCTCTTAAATTAATTATTCCCTAGGTATAAGTTCATCTTATATCTGGGATCTGGCCTTTTGCAATCGTGGTTCTGACCATGTTCTCCTTTAAATACCATTTCTCGTGCAAGTTTAAGCACTTGTCCTCTGCAGAGAAATACCCCCGTCCAACCTCTACTTTGGTCTGTCGTCGAGTATTACCCCCCTGGTATCTCGAGAATGCCAAGGAACTACATAACTTCTTATGAGTTCTTCAACAACTAATATTCTTGCCGATTCCATTTTTCCAACGGGTTCTGAGTTGTTAGAACCCGTCAAGGACACCGATAAGTGAATCGATTCCGCACTCTGATTCAATAACTCTAAGTAATTCTTGTTGCTTACGAGTTTAATAATCCTTCAAGTCATTCCTAGCCTTATCGGCTATATCATTATCATGCAAACTTTTTAACTGTGCTACCCGGTCCTTCCCGGAACACAACTTTCAACGATGAGCTAAGCTTATGTCGATCTCCCTTGTCTTATCGTTTCACCTCGAACGGCAAGCTTGATTCCTAGTTGGTGTTGTATCCGTAGTTCCAATAATCTTTTGCTGCATCAGTCCTTCTGCTTGAGCAGGCGCTGTTCGATTACATCTTCATGAAACCTCTCGGCAAATGTGTCATGATCATCATCAACCTTGTGAGCTCTTCCAGGATATCAATTGAGTTCATGATGAGAAATACCATCCTTGCCCTCGATGATCTGTGTTGTCATCGACCACTTTATTGCCTTCCCACCAACACAAGCTTGTTCGTGTTTGGTGTTATACCTTGATTTCCTTGCTATCTAGCTTATATTGTGTTCTACCTTGAAGTATTACCATCTGTATGTCGAGGATGTTGTGAGAATTGCTCCACCTCTTAGAAATTCCTGGTATGATGATACTTCTCACCATCACCATTCTTCCTTGGTCCTCGTGTTGTTTTTAACCAGGATACCAATATGCTAAGGATGCTGCTTGAGTTCTGTACTTCTAGCAACCCTATTGCTTTGAAGTTAACAATCGACAGTTTGTTCTTAGACTGCTGGTTATTGAATCGTCACTCTAACATTGATCTTGCCGCCTAAGGTCATATTTCGGGCACACCTTTCAACTAATGATTGATGGTGTATGTTTTCCTCGAGCATACAACATTATATCATTTGAATTGACAAGTGTCATCTTCTTGTTCACATTATTGTGGAAATCCATCTGTTTGGAATTCTCGATGAATTGTCGCTGAGCCCATCAGCCACCTCCTCATCCTCTCCTTGGGTTAATGATGAACTCTTGTTTCAGAACTCGCTTCCATAGTTCATTTCCTGAAAATCTTACAATGTCATCTCGTCAATTGTGTTGCACCTTTTCTCCTCGGGCCTCACTAAGTCCGAGTTATCCTGACACCAATCAGATCTGAATCTTGGTCAGATATGATGGTTGGAACATATTTCCAAGAGTTATAACATTGGTCTTATGTGACCCGGTAAGGTGATGTCGTGCCTAGCACACCTGGCCGGTTGGCCCTATTGTTATAGATTCCTTTTCAGCAAGGTTATCCATTCTTCCATGAGGAAATTGTAAGACTTATTCTACAAGCGGTTCCTGATGGATCCTTTGTGTTTCTAAAGTCTGATCTTCACCTGATAACCATGTCAAGGCTATCTCGATGCATGTCTATGGTACTCTGATTTTCTTAGGGACATTTGAAGTCTGATGCTAAATGTTTCCTGCTCAATTATCCAAACACCCCTGTATGGGTAATGTCATGAAAATTCTCTCCCCTACCTAAAGGGTTTTCTACATTATACCCTGCCACGGATAGCATGCTCTGCTTGTCCTTGGGAAGGATATAGCCCTGAAATAGGTGTTTAAACACATTTTCCTTTCCATTGTTTGGTTTAACGTTGCTTGTGATCTATATGATCTAAGCAGTAATATTCTTCTGCTTATGTAAACACCTTGGTGTGCAACTGTGTCAGCAAGACCCTGTTACTATTGTTGATGACATTCCGGTAACCACCGATGGACGAGAACTTTGCCTATTGGTCCGCCTCGTTTCAACAAGCAAGAAAATGGTTCTCTTCGTCCCTTGCCCTTGGTACCGATATTGTCGCCAACATAATTGACAGGCTATCCTCTGACATGCCTTGCTTACATGATCATGCAAGATGTCAGCCCCCTTTCTACTTTAACCCACATGGTGGGCCCATAACCCACAGTTCCACAGGATCGAAACCTGACTCTCCTGTACACCCCTATTTTGAAAGTTGTCCCTTACGCTTGGCTTCGTATGCAATTCATGAGCCACCTTCCTAGTGATCTGTTCTGATAACAGATGCAATACTTAATCTCGATGCTCTGAAACCCTTTCACACACTTTTTCGGACATCGAACGATTGCCTATCCGCTTGAAACTTCTTATTGCACATTCTTACCTTGCTCTCGATGACTTTCTTGAATTTCAACTCGAGAGATGCATCTACGCCTCGTTCACTGAGATAGCCCCCAGGTACCTAGCATGTGTTGAGCTTCGTCCTTCCCGAGTCTTCCCCCTTAACCTTTTCCGTAAGTACGATGGTGGTCCTGAAGAAAGGATGCCGGCTTCATCATGATGACTTCAAGCAGAGAAATGAAGGCATCAACTTAATGGATCGACCTCTTCGAGAAGAGTAACCAAGGCCGAGAAGATCCGTTAGAATTTCGTAACTAAACCTTCCCCCTTTCACTACCTCTTAAATCTCGGGACGAGATTTCTTGTAGTGGAGGAGAATTGTGACGCCCGGATAATTAGGCTACAGTAATCCCACGCTAATGATGCCACGTCACCACGGTTACTGTTGTCGATCTCGCGATGGTTCAAAATCGATACAAATTTAAATTTAAAATAGAGGCAAACAATAAAAGTTTTCAAATAAAGAAAACTAAACTAAAACTGAAAACTAAAATGTTCAAAATTTAGAAAATAAATCATGGCTGATTGTGGTGGAAAAACCACATTTTGATAAAATGTTTAGATGCAAGAAATTAATTAAAATAGGGGCTAAACAATTACTTAAATTCTTTTAAAAAGAATAAACAATTACAAACCATTTTATTTTGAAGAACTAAATTAATAGTGGCAAAGGCACAATTTGTAACACTAAGTTAGGTGCCACTTTTGTATTTTATTAAATCTAAAATAAATAGAAACTATAATAAATCGAAAAGGATAAATAAAAAGAAAACAAAGAAGAAGGAAAAGAATCCCCCTGGGCTCCGGCCCAGCAGGCCATCAACCCCACTGGGCTAACCCACCAGGCCCAGCCGGCCACACCTTATCCCCTCACCCCCCAGCCAAACCCTATCCTAACCCAAACCCCACCCACTCTCCCTGATCCCCTCTCTCTCTCTCGCTCCTCCCCGATCTGGATCGGGCGTCGACGCCCTTCCCCCGCTCTTGTCGCCGTCGACCGCCCCACCTTGCCGCCCTCGTCGTCGACCCCTCACCGACGGACCCCCCTCAAGCATCGTCGCCGCCCTGGCTTCGCAGGACGCCGCACCCGAGGACCACCTCGCCAGTGCCTCCTCTCCCGCGTCGCCCATCGACCCCGACGCTCATGACGCCGCGGCCACCGTCGCCTTCCTCTCCCTCGCGGGATCTCCTCCTCGCCGGCATCGCGTCCCCCTCTTCCTCCCCGAGCACCGCTGCCTAGACCCCACGGCCCCGTGGTGAGGCCCCGGCATCTCCTCCTTCTCTCCTGCTCCGGCCACTACGGCCATGGTCTCGCTCACCGGCGCCCGCACGCGCGCCGGCCGCCCTGGCCGCACCCGCGCCCCCTGCCTGTGCCCGTGCCCCACCTCGTTCGGACGCGCCCGCTCGGCTCCCTCCGCGTCCGCTCCGCCGGGCAGCCTTGCTGCTGCTGCCCCGCTGCGTGCGCCGCTCGCCGCGCGTCCGCGCCGTTCCGCCACTGCATCGCCGTGCGGCCCCGCAACAGCCCGCGGTGCCACCGCCTCCTCCGCGCCGTGCCACTCCGGCCTTGCCGTGGCCGGCGCCCCCCCCCGGTTGGCCTCGGCCACGCGCCCACGCCAGCGCCCGGGCTGCGCCCGTTGCCCGCGCCCGTTTGGCCCCTAGGGCCAATGACATGGGGGCCCCACGCCCCTTGAGAACGATTAAAAAAAGAAATTAAAAATAAATAAATAATAAGTAAATAAAAATTTTAATTAAATAATTAATTAAGTAACTAAATTAATTAACTTAATTAATCATGTTTAATTAAACTAATTAAACATTAGGTACCTAATTAACTAATTAAACTGATTAATAGGTTAATTAGGTTATTGTACCTATGACATGCGGGACCCACACGTCAGTTGACCGGTCAACACCTCTGTTGACTGCTCACGTCATGCTGACGTCAACAAACACTGTTCTGGATAATGTTGAATTAAAGTAATTAAATAAATCCTAAAATGACTAAATCTTAGAAAATCATATAAAATAATCCGTATCTCGGATGAAAATACTTTCTACATGAAAGTTGCTCAGAACGACGAGACGAATCCGGATACGCATTCCGTTCGTCCTCCACACATCCCTAACATATCAAACTTGCAACTTCCCCCTCCGTTTCATCTGTCCGAAAATGCGAAACATCGGGAATACTTCCAGGATGTCCCCCCCTTCGCCGGTACCACCTACTGCCGCGTTAGGGCACACCTAGCACCGCTCATTGTCACGTCACGCATCGTCATGCTTATGTTTGCATTGTATTTACTGTTTCTTCCCCCTCTTCTCTCCGGTAGACTACGAGACCGACGCTGCTGCTGCCCAGTTCGACTACGGAGTTGACGACCCCTCCTACTTGCCAGAGCAACCAGGCAAGCCCCCCCTTGATCACCAGATATCGCCTATTCTTCTCTATACTGCTTGCATTAGAGTAGTGTAGCATGTTACTGTTTTCGGTTAATCCTATTCTGTTGCATAGCCTGTCATTGTTGCTACAGTTGTTACCCTTACCTGCTATCCTACTGCTTAGTATAGGATGCTAGTGTTCCATCAGTGGCCCTACACTCTTGTCCGTCTGCCATGCTATACTACTGGGCCGTGATCACTTCGGGAGGTGATCACGGGTATATACTATATACTTTATATACATGACACATGTGGTGACTAAAGTCGGGTCGGCTCGTTGAGTACCCGCAAGTGATTCTGATGAGGGGGCTGAAAGGACAGGTGGCTCCATCCCGGTAGAGGTGGGCCTGGGTTCCTTGCGGCCCCCGACTGATACTTTGTGGCGGAGCGACAGGGCAGGTTGAGACCACCTAGGAGAGAGGTGGGCCTGGCCCTGGTCGGCGTTCGCGGATACTTAACACGCTTAACGAGATCTTGGTATTTGATCTGAGTCTGGCCATTTGGTCTATACGCACTAACCAACTACGCGGGAACAGTTATGGGCACTCGACGTCGTGGTATCAGCCGAAGCTCTTTTGACGTCAGCGACTGGAGCGGCGCGCGCCGGATTGGACTGGAATGCCTGCTAGGCTAGGTCTGCTTCCGGCCGCCCTCGCAACGTGCAGGTGTGCAATGGGCGATGGGCCCAGACCCCTGCGCGCATAGGATTTAGACCGGCGTGCTGACCTCTCTGTGGAGCCTAGGTGGGGCTGCGACGTGTTGATCTTCCGAGGCCGGGCATGACCCAGGAAAGTGTGTCCGGCCAAATGGGATCAAGCGTGTTGGGTTATGTGGTGCACCCCTGCAGGGAAGTTTATCTATTCGAATAGCTGTGTCCCTCGGTAAAAGGACGACCCGGAGTTGTACCTTGACCTTATGACAACTAGAACTGGATACTTAATAAAACACACCCTTCCAAGTGCCAGATATAACCCGGTGATCGCCTCTAACAGGGCGACGAGGAGGGGATTGCCGGGTAGGATTATGCGATGCGATGCTACTTGGTGAACTTACCATCTACTCTCTTCTACATGCTGCAAGATGGAGGTGGCCAGAAGCGTAGTCTTCGACAGGATTAGCTATCCCCCTCTTATTCTGGCATTCTGCAGTTTAGTCCACCGATATGGCCCTTTACACATATACCCATGCATATGTAGTGTAGCTCCTTGCTTGCGAGTACTTTGCATGAGTACTCACGGTTGCTTTTCTCCCTCTTTTCCCCTTTCTATACCTGGTTGTCGCAACCAGATGCTGGAGTCTAGGAGCTAGAGATCCCGAGGATGATTCTACATGGAGTTCGGCTTCGAGGAGTAGTTTAGGAGGATCCCAGGTAGGAGGCCTGCGCCTCTTTTGATCTGTATCCCAGTTTGTGCTAGCCTTCTTAAGGCAAACTTGTTTAACTTATGTCTGTACTCAGATATTGTTGCTTCCGCTGACTCGTCTATGATCGAGCACTTGTATTCGAGACCTCGAGGCCCCTGGCTTGTATTATGATACTTGTATGACTTATTTATGTTTTAGAGTTGTGTTGTGATATCTTCCCGTGAGTCCCTGATCTCGATCGTACACGTTTGCGTGCATGATTAGTGTATGATTGAATTGGGGGCGTCACATGCACGACGACGACGAACGACATCTACTACGAGCTCAAGTACGACAACGACACCATCAACATGAAGATGCTCCAGAAGCGCAAATGCACAAGTGCCAACAAGCTCTACTTCACGCCAAGTCCTTCATGAGCACAAGAGAAGACCGCGAGACGAGCACCACCAAAACGGAGCTACGGCTACACCAACCACTTCGGCATCTTCGCCAAGTGTTCTCAAGCCATCTTCGCCTTTGGACGTACGGCATCTTCGCCTACTTCCCATGAGTTCGCCTACATCGACATCTTCAACAACAAGGCGACCACCTACGAGCGAGGGCGACACTTCCATCTTCGGAAGCCCCTCAAGGAAGATGGCCGAGCATGGGAAATTCGCTTCGGTCATGGAGACGAGCTACGAGGTGCCACATCATATGGGCCTCCAACAACAAGACGACGACAAGAAGGTTGAGCATGGGACTATCCCTTCAACCAAGGCGGCGATAGGAGTTGAGCATGGAGACATTTGCACCAACATCTCTCCGACACCCACATATCATGAGATGACCCAATTGCCATGTGAGGAGAGCATTTCCTATGAGAGGATGAGTGTGACCACCACTAGCCCCACACTTGAGAGCATGCCACACATCCTATGTGAGGTTGAGTGCCATTTGAGTGACTCCACCAACCATACGAGTGAGAGCATCTTACCGGGAGTGAGTGAGCCACAACACTTAGTGAGTGAGGCAGTTGACACGGCACGTGAGGCCACTATGATTTCTAACGACTCACCCTCTACTCCGAGTGTGTTTTCTTCTTTGGTGCTAGGTCTCCTACATGACGACATGCCTATCCTTGACGATTCCATACCTCCAATGGGAAAACCGATGGCCATGGTGGACGATGATGAACCCCCCACATGGTACCATCAAGTTGCAACCTCACCTACAACACATGAGCTACGCTCCAAAGGTAACATAGGTGATAGTGCTTCTCTTGTCCCACTAGTGGACTATCTCACCAATGATTGTTTGCATGATGATGACACACCTATTACCATGCTTCATGCTAGTGCGACTTCTTCATGTCATGACTTACCCATTTATGATGAATATGATGATGAGCATGTTGAGTTGCCTAGTTGTGATGCTATGCTCCATAGGATATCATGTGAAAATTCTATTGGTCACTTCATGTTTGACAATCCATTGAACTTGTCATATGCTATGAGTGAGATCTCCCATATTGCTTCATTTCAATCTCAACATAGTGACTATGCATGCCCCATTAAAATACATCCCATTTGCACTTATGGCATAGATGACGAGAGATGGTCATTGGCTTTTGTTTTTCATGTGATGATATTGCCATGCTTCCTTTACATGATTTACGCAATTCATCTACTATGCCATGCCATGATCACATTGCTCCGAATATGCATTGTTTTGGATGTTGTCAATATTCTTCATGTGATGTTTCTACTAATGCTCATGAGGAGACCCCCATAGTTCCCTCATACATATTAGGAGATTTTGATGCATTCCATACTTTGCATGATTCCCATAATTGCTTGCACCATATGCATACCATGAATAACAATGCTCTACATATTTCTTGTGATGCTTTACACAATTTGAGTCTCCATTATTCTATACACAATAACGAACCTCTCATGATGGATGACATGTTTCTATATCACACATCTCATTTATTTGAGCATTGGATATTTTGTGCTAACCGACACAAGCACGTATGCATCATGATGGATGATGTGTACATCTACCACGCACACACAATTTTCCCTTTGTCTTTGTTTTGTGTAGGTACTTATGAACACTCGTCAACCTCACAATCCCATGAGTTGACGAAACGAGCTCTTGAGAGCAAAGATGACTTGGGATCCCGTGGATTGTCCTTCCCACCATTCCCTTCGCGCATTCCTTTTACTTGGCTCTCACACGGCTTTGGGCTATATATCACTTGTCACGTTATGTCCATTTTCCCGTGTTCACTTTGCATGCTATGCCTCTTTCTATGATTTTGCCATGCAATTGTGACCCTTGCTTGCATCTACCCATGATTCACCATTATGCTACTCCTATGTGTATTTGCATGTTTGGTGGAGATCCTTGTTGCTATTGCCATGTTTATCATGTGCCTCATGCTTTTGTCAATTCTTGTGTTGGGAGAGTCATGATGTTCCATTGCTATTTACACAGGACTTCTTGCCAATACATTGATGATATATTGCTCATATCTTGCTTTCATGCTTGTGATATGTCTTGTGAATTATTTATGCCCACTATTTGCACACATGACATGCTTGCCATGATTCCTTCTAGTATGTTGCATCTTCGCACTACTAGCTTGTTTGACTTGATCAATATGATTGCTTGCTTTGTTGCATCACCCATGTTCCATTCTTACTCGCTTTCTTGGGTTGATGACATATATATTCATGCCTCTCACTTGATTTGTCTTGATCATTGTCTCTTGTCTCCATTAGTTGCATCTCTCATATCACCTTGTATTGAGTGCCAACTTGCTATGCTTATTGATCGTGGAGACTTGGACATATTACTTGTGATGCATGCTTGCTTGTTTAAGCCTATTGTCTTTGGTTGTAGTTGCATCATATGCTTTCATACCATACCACACCTTGTCCTTTCTTATGATAAGAATGATGAGAACACTTGTTGGGTATCTTACCACTCGAATGATAGGTGCTACATTTTCACTAACCTCATTTGTTTTTCCGAGTGTTTGTCATGTTCTTTCATTTTGAGGAATTCACAAGGCGGTACCATCGCGAGACATATTGGTCATGTGAAGGCGTACATGATGTGCAACATCAACATTTTCGACATCCTCATAAAGGTGAACTCTTTCCCTTTGAGCCATTCTCAAATATGCATATTGGATGGGCCATACTTTCATTGTTGTTTCCTTCTTCTTGTCTACATGATACATATATTGGATGGAGGACCGACATTGGATATGGACCCTTTGGACCTTCAAGTTGAGGAGTGCCCAGACTTAGTGGATGCACCACTGGACCAACACTTCTACCACGACATTGAGCTATGGTACAACACCACCCATAAAAAGTTTGCACCCTATGCATGGATTGACACACATTATGCTTGTCTTGTTGCACCTATTCCCATGTCATCCATGATATATGAGCTTGTGCATTTTCTTAGCAAATTTGTTGTGATCTTTCTTGATGGCATATTCATACATAATGATCACATTGCCTACCATCAATTGCATGATAACATAATCATATTGAGCATCCATTGCCATATTCATGCTATTGATAAACCGTCTCACTATGACATCATTTTGCACCGTGGTTGCATTCATCATATTCAAAACACATTTGTGTGCACAATGTATGATTTTTCTCCCATGAACGCTTTGCATATCATTCTATATCATCTTGATAAGCTTCATGCGCTTTGCCACGAACAATCTTGCCTCACGGACTCATTCTTACATGATGGACACTTTGTGTGCGCTAACCATTGTATTTCCAAGTGTTGTTTGTGTTTGCTCTTTTTGCATGTGTACCACTCCGGACACACCTTGGAGTACTTGGATTGCGCCATGTCTTCCACTTCGTCCAACTACAAGTCCGTCCACGACAACCGTTTCCATGGTGATGAGGATTTCGATCCGAGGTCGGATCTTTCCCAAGGGAGGGGAGATGATGCGGAGCATCCTACAATCATCCCCATGTATACTCGAGCCTACGCCATTGGACCTAAGGTGAACCCGCTCCTAAATGCTTCTCCTTTCCATTCATGTGAGACATGGTTGCTACCTAATGCAAGGACACTACACATGCCTAGGTACCAAGGAGACCCTCTCGAAGATGCTCGGAATGATGGACAAGTCCCCAAGTACAAGGATGAAGGAGCACGACGAGAGGAACCGGAGAAAGGCTACAGGACCCGGACATCCGGCCAGGCCCCGGACATCCGGCCCCTCCCGCAAGCCCGGACATCCGGCACCAGCCCGGAAATCCGGCGCCCATCACAGAAGGCACCCGAAGCTGAACCACGTCAGCCCGGACATCCGGCCAGAGGCCCGGACATCCGGCTCTTCCCGAGCTGCCGGACATCCTACCCCGCCTATCCAGAGACTACAGAAGTTTGCACCGCCAGCCCGGACATCCGGCCCCTCCTGAAGCCCCAGACATCCGGCCCGTCGCCCGGACATCCGGCTCCGTCTGTCTGCGCACAGTAAAGGGCCGAGGCCCGTGTACCCCTTCGACCCCCTAGACTATATATACTCCTTCTCCTCCATCTTTCTAGGGTTAGCAAAGGATTAGCTCATTTAGAGATCTTTGCTTATCCATATCGGATCTACTCCACGAGAGAGACTGCGACCCCTCTACGGAGAAGATCTACCTTGGATTCAAGACCTCCTCACGGAGAAGACCCCCATCAAGACCTCCTCACGGAGAAGAAATGGTTACCCTTTGTATCGTCCTTTGTTGGACTTGGATCTTGTATCTTACCTTTGTGTTCATCGATCTAGCGCATGTGTGATCTATTCTTGTTGGTTGAGTGATTTCTCTCGTGTTTCCCTCGTGTTTCCCCTCGTGTTCATCACGTTCTTCGTAGGGATCCGCTCCTTTCGTGAAAGATCGGCCATCTAGGGTTCCACCCTACATCAGGCACCCCAAAGGAGAAAATGTTGAATCAACTGCTCTTATGAGCTTTTATCAAAATGAAATAATCAAAGAGATGAAGGCTAGTTTAGATGCAAATTTTCGTAATGTGCTTAATCTTTCTTCTACTATTAATGGCCATGTGCTTTCACAAAATAGAAAGATAAATGCAATGGATAAGAAATTCTCTCTTTGCTTCCAAAAGGGGGAAGATGACAATACCTAGATCTACTCGTGTTTTTATGCCTAGCTAAGGGCGTTAAACAATAGCGCTTGTTGGGAGGAAATCCAATTTTATTTTTGTTTTTTCTTTTTAGGTTCTGTTTTGCAATAAATAATTCATCTAGCCTCTAGTTAGATGTGGTTTTATGTTTTAATTAGTGTTTGTGCCAAGTAAGACCTTTGGGATAGCATACGGTGATAGTTGATTTTATCTTGCTGAAAAACATAAACTTTTGCGCTCAGTCCCAGAATTTTTAAAAATCACAAATGCGGGATAAAATTCTGAATTTTTTTACACAAGATTGATATACAAATTACCCCTGTTGTTCTAATTTTTCAGAATTTCTTGAGTTACATAAGTATTCGAATTAGCCAGATTACTACAGACTATTCTATTTTTGACAGATTCTGTTTTCTATGTGTTGTTTGCTTATTTTGATGATTCTATGGGTAGTGTCGGGGGGTATGAACCATGGATAAGTTGGAATACAGTAGATATTGCACCAATATAAATAAACAATGAGTTCACAACAGTACCAAAAGTGGTGACTTATTTTTCTTATACTAACGGAGCTTATGAGATTTTCTGTTGAGTTTTGTGCTATGAAGATTTCAAGTTTTGGGTAAGGATTTGATGGACTATGGAATAAGGAGTGGCAAGAGCCTAAGCTTGGGGATGCCGAAGGCACCCCAAGGTAATATTCAAGGACAACCAAGAGCCTAAGCTTGGGGATGCCTTCGGAAGGCACCCCCTCTGTCGTCTTCGTCTATCGGTAACTTTACTTGAGGCTATATTTTTATTCACCACATGATATGTGTTTTGCTTGGAGAGTCTTGTATGATTTGAATCTTTGCTTTTTAGTTTGCCACAATCATCCTTGCTGTACACACCTTTCGAGAGGGACACACATGAATCGTGATTTATTAGAATACTCTATGTGATTCACTTATATCTTTTGAGCTAGGCAGTTTTGCTCTAGTGCTTCACTTATATCTTTTTAGAGAACGGCGGTGGTTTTATTTTATAGAAATTGATGAACTCTCATGCTTCACTTATATTATTTTGAGAGTCTCTAAAAAGCATGGTAATTTGCTTTGATTATAAATTTATTCCTAATATGATAGACATCCAAGAGGGATATAATAAAAACTTCCATATAAAGTGCATTGAATACTATGAGAAGTTTGATTCCTTATGATTGTTTTGAGATATAAAGATGGTGATATTAGAGTCATGCTAGTGAGTAATTGTGAATTTTAGCAATACTTGTGTTAAAGTTTGTGATTCCCGTAGCATGCACGTATGGTGAACCGTTATGTGATGAAGTCGGAGCATGCTTTATTTATTGATTGTCTTCCTTATGAGTGGCGGTCGGGGACGAGCGATGGTCTTTTCCTACCAATCTATCCCCCTAGGAGCATGCGCGTAGTACTTCATTTCGATAACTAATAGATTTTTGCAATAAGTATGTGAGTTCTTTATGACTAATGTTGAGTGCATGGATTATACGCACTCTCACCCTTCAACCATTGCTAGCCTCTCTAGTGCCGCGCAACACTGGCCAGTACCATAAACCCACCATATACGTTCCTCAAAACAGCCACCATACCTACCTATTACGGCATTTCCATATCCATTCCAAGATATATTGCCATGCAACTTTCCACAGTTCCGTTTATTATGACACGTTCCATCATTGCTATATTGCTTTGCGTGATCATGTAGTTGACATCGTATTTGTGGAAAAGCCACTGTTCATAATTCTTTCATACATGTCACTTTTGATTCATTGCACATCCCGGTACACCACCGGAGGCATTCACATAGATTCATATTTTGTTCTAATTCGAGTTGTAATTCTTGAGTTGTAAGAAAAAAAAGTGTGATGATCTTCATTATTAGAGCATTGTCCCATGTGAGGAAAGGATGATGGAGACTATGATTCCCCCACAAGTCGGGATGAGGCTCTGGACGAAAAAAAGAGGCCAAAAAAAAGAAAGAGGCCCAAATAAAAAAATAAAAATAATAAATGAGAGAAAAGAGAGAAGGGGCAATGCTACTATCCTTTTACCACACTTGTGCTTCAAAGTAGCACCATGATCTTCATGATAGAGAGTCTCGTATGTTGTCACTTTCATATACTAGTGGGAATTTTTCATTTTAGAACTTGGCTTGTATATTCCAATAATGGGCTTCCTCAAATTTCCCTAGGTCTTCGTGAGCAAGCGAGTTGGATGCACACCCACTTAGTTTCTTTTTGAGCTTTCATAAACTTATAGCTCTAGTGCATCCGTTGCATGGCAATCCCTACTCACTCACATTGATATCTATTGATGGGCATCTCCATAGCCCGTTGATATGCCTAGTTGATGTGAGACTATCTCCTTCTTTTTGTCTTCTCCACGACCACCTTCTATTCCACCTATAGTGTTATGTCCATGGCTCACGCTCATGTATTGCGTGAAAGTTGAAAAAGTTTGAGAACATCAAAAGTATGAAACAATTGCTTGGCTTGTCATCAGGGTTCTGCATGATTTGAATATTTTGTGTGATGAAGATGGAGCATAGGCAGACTACATGATTTTGTAGGGACAAGCTTTCTTTGGCCATGTTATTTTGAGAAGACATAATTGCCTTGTTAGTATGCTTGAAGTATTATTTTTATGTCAATATTAAACTTTTGTTTTGAATCTTACAGATCTGAACATTCAAGCCACAATAAAGAAAATTACATGGATAAATATGTTAGGTAGCATTCCACATCAAAAATTCTATTTTTATCATTTACCTACTCGAGGACGAGCAGGAATTAAGCTTGGGGATGCTTGATACGTCTCCAACGTCTCTATAATTTTTGATTGTTCCATGCTATTATATTATCTGTTTTGGATGTTTTATATGCATTAATATGCTATTTTATATTATTTTTGGGACTAACCTATTAACCTAGAGCCAGTGCCAGTTCCTGTTTTTTCCCTGTTTTTGTGTTTTGCAGAAAAGGAATACCAAACGGAGTCCAAACGAAATAAAACCTTCACGATGATTTTTCTTGGACAAAAAGACAACCAGGAGACTTGGAGATGAAGTCGGAGGAGCCACGAGGCGGCCACAAGGACGGAGGGCGTGCCCCCACCCTTATGGGCCCCTCGTGCACTTCCTGACCTAATTCTTTCGCCTATATATTCCCATATATCCCCAAACCACCAGAGGGATCCACGAAAACACTTTTCGAATGCCGCAACCTTCTCTACCAGTGAGATCCCATCTAGGGACCTTTTCTGGCACCCTTCCAGGGGGGATTCGATCATGGAGGGCTTCTACATCAACCCTATTGCCCTTCCGATGAAGCGTGAGTAGTTTACCATAGACCTACGTGTTGGGAATCGTAGCATAATTTAAAATTTTCCTACGCTCACCAAGATGCATCTATGGAGTCTACTAGCAACGAGGGGAAGGGAGTGCATCTACATACCCTTGTAGATCGCGAGCGGAAGCGTTCCAATGAACGTGGATGACGGAGTCGTACTCGCCGTGATCCAAATCACCGATGACCGAGTGCCGAACGTACGGCACCTCCGCGTTCACCACACGTACGGTGCAGCGACGTCTCCTCCTTCTTGATCCAGCAAGGGGGGAGGAGAGGTTGATGGAGATCCAACAGCACGATGGCGTGGTGGTGGATGTAGCGGCTCTCCGGCAGGGCTTCGCAAGCTTCTGCGAGAGAGAGAGAGAGGTGTTGCATGGGAGGAGGGAGGCGCCCAAGGCTTAGATCTTGCTGCCCTCCCTTCCCCCCACTATATATAGGGCCAAGGGAGAGGGGGGGGGGCGCAGCCTTGCCCCTTCCTCCAAGGAAGGGTGCGGCCAGGGGGGAGTCCTTCCCCCCCAAGGCACCTCGGAGATGCCTTCCCCTTTTAGGACTCTCCCTTTTTTCTTATCTCTTGCGCATGGGCCTCTTGGGGCTGGTTCCCTTGGCCCATATAGTCCAAGGCGCACCCCTTACAGCCCATGTGCCCCCCCGGGGCTGGTGGACCCCCTTGGTGGACCCCGGACCCCTTTGGCACTCCCGGTACAATACCGATAAAGCGCGAAACTTTTCCGGCGACCAAAATAAGACTTCCCATATATAAATCTTTACCTCCGGACCATTCCGGAACCTCTCGTGACGTCCGGGATCTCATCCGGGACTCCGAACAACTTTCGGGTTTCCGCATACATATATCTCTACAACCCTAGCGTTACCGGACCTTAAGTGTGTAGACCCTACGGGTTCGGGAGACATGCAGACATGACCGAGACGCCTCTCCGGTCAATAACCAACAGCGGGATCTGGATACCCATGTTGGCTCCCACATGTTCCACGATGATATCATCGGATGAACCACGGTGTCGAGGATTCAATCAATCCGTATGCAATTCCCTTTGTCAATCGGTATGTTACTTGCCCGAGATTCGATCGTCGGTATCCCAATACCTTGTTCAATCTCGTTACCGGCAAGTCTCTTTACTCGTACCGCAATGCATGATCCCGTGACTAACGCCTTAGTCACATTGAGCTCATTATGATGATGCATTACCGAGTGGGCCCAGAGATACCTCTCCGTCACACGGAGTGACAAATCCCAGTCTCGATCCGTGCCAACCCAACAGACACTTTCGGAGATACCCGTAATGCACCTTTATAGTCACCCAGTTACGTTGTGACGTTTGGCACACCCAAAGCACTCCTACGGTATCCGGGAGTTGCACGATCTCATGGTCTAAGGAAAAGATACTTGACATTGGAAAAGCTCTAGCAAACGAAACTACACGATCTTTTATGCTATGCTTAAGTTGGGTCTTGTCCATCACATCATTCTCCTAATGATGTGATCCCGTTATCAATGACATCCAATGTCCATAGTCAGGAAACCATGACTATCTGTTGATCAACGAGCTAGTCAACTAGAGGCTTACTAGGGACAGGTTGTGGTCTATGTATTCACACATGTATTACGATTTCCGGACAATACAATTATAGCATGAATAATAGACAATTACCATGAACAAAGAAATATAATAATAACCATTTATTATTGCCTCTAGGGCATATTTCCAACAGTCTCCCACTTGCACTAGAGTCAATAATCTAGTTCACATCACCATGTGATTAACACTCACTGGTCACATCACCATGTGACCAACATCTAAAGAGTTTACTAGAGTCAACAATCTAGTTCACATCACTATGTGATTATCACTCAATGTGTTCTGGTTTGGTCATGTTATGCTTGTGAGAGAGGTTATTAGTCAACGGGTCTGAACCTTTCAGAACCGTGTGCTTTACGAATATCTATGTCATCTTGTGGATGCTACCACGCGCTATTTGGAGCCATTTCAAATAATTGCTCTACTATACGAATCCGGTTTACTACTCAGAGTCATCCGGATTAGTGTCAAAGTTCGCATCGACGTAACCCTTTACGACGAACTCCTTTCCACCTCCATAATCGAGAAAATTCCTTAATCCACTAGGTGCTAAGGATAAGTTCGACCGCTGTCATGAGATCCTTTCCCGGATCACCATTGTACCCTCTTGACCAACTCATGGCAAGGCACACTACATGTGCGGTACACAGCATAGCATACTATAGAGCCTATGTCTAAAGCATAGGGGACGACCTTCGTCCTTTCTCTATCTTCTGCTGTGGTCAGGTCTTGAGTCTCACTCAATACTCACACCTTGTAACACAGCCAAGAACTCCTTCTTTGCTGATCTATTTTGAACTCTTTCAAAATCATGTCAAGGTGTGCTGTCTTTTGAAAGTATCATCAGGCGTCTTGATCTATCTCTATGGATCTTGATGCCCAATATGTAAGTAGCTTTATCCAGGTCTTCCTTTGAAAAACTCCTTTCAAACAACCCTTTATGCTTTCCAGAAATTTTTACATCATTTCGGATCATCAATATGTCATTCACATATACTTATCAGAAATGTTGTAGCGCTCCCACTCACTTTATTGTAAATACAAGTTTCTAACAAACTTTGTATAAACCCAAAAACTTTGATCACCCCATCAAAGCGTATATTCTGACTCCGAGATGCTTGCTCTGATCCATGGAAGGATCGCTGGAGCTAGCATACCTTTTAGCATCCTTAGGATCGACAAAACCTTTCTGATTGTATCACATACAACCTTTCCTTACGAAAACTGGTAAGGAAACTTGTTTTGACATCCATCTGCCAGATTTCATAAATGTAGCTAATGCTAACGTGATTCCGACGGACCTAAGCATCGCTACGGATGAGAAAAACTCATCGTAGTCAACTCCTTGAACTTGTGAAAATACTCTTTGCCACAAGTCGAGCTTCATAGACGGTAACATTACCGTCCATGTCCGTCTTCTTCTTAAAGATCCATTTATCTCAATGGCTTGCCGATCATCGGGCAAGCTCACCAAAGTCCATGCTTTGTTCTGATACATGGATTCTATCTCGGATTTCATGGCCTCGAGCCATTCGTCGGAATATGGGCCCACCATCGCTTCTCCATAGCTCGTAGGTTCATTGTTGTCTAGCAACATGACTTCCAAGACAGGATCACGCATTACTCTGAAGTAGTGCGCATCCTCGTCGTCCTACGAGGTTTGGTAGTGACTTGATCCGAAGTTTCATGATCACTATCATAAGCTTCCACTTCAATTGGTGTAGGTGCCACAGGAACAACTTCCTGTGCCCTGCTACACACTAGTTGAAGCGACGGTTCAATAACCTTATCAAGTCTCCACCATCCTCCCACTCAATTCTTTCGAGAGAAACTTTTCCTCGAGAAAGGACTCGTTTCTAGAAGCAATTACTTTTGCTTCCAGATAGGAGGTATACCCAACTGTTTTGGGTATTCTATGAAGATGCATTTATCCGCTTTGGGTTCGAGCTTATCAGCCTGAAACTTTTTCACATAAGCATCGCAGCCCCAAACTTTTAAGAAACGACAACTTAGGTTTCTATAAACGGTGTCGTCTCAACGGAATTGCGTGGTGCCCCTTTTAAAGTGAATGCGGTTGTCTCTAATGCCTAACCCATAAATGATAGTGGTAATTTGATAAGAAACATCATGGTATGCACCATATCCAATAGGGTGCAGTTATGATGTTCGGACACACCATCACACTATGGTGTTCCAGGCGGTATTAATTGTGAAACACTTTCCACAATGTCTCAATTGTGTGCCAAACTCGTATCTCAGATACTCATCTCTATGATCATATCACAGACATTTTATCCTCTTGTCACGACGATCTTCAACTTCACTCTGAAATTGCTTGAACCTTTCAATAATTCAGACTAGTGTTTCATCAAGTAAATACACTCAGCATCTACTCAAATCATCTGTGAAGTAAGAACATAACGATATCCACTGCATGCCTCAGCATTCATTGGACTGCATACATCAAAATGTATTACTTCCAATAAATTGCTCTCTTGTTCCATCTCACTGAAAACGAGGCCTTTCAGTCATCTTGCCCATGTGGTATGATTTGCATGTCTCAAGTGATTCATAATCAAGTGAGTCCAAACGATCCATCTGTATGGAGTTTCTTCATGCATATATACCAATAGACATGGTTCGCATGTCTCAATCTTTTCAAAAATGAGTGAGTCCAAAGATCCACCTACATGGAGCTTCTTCATGCGTTCTACACCAATATGACTCAAGTGGCAGTGCCACAAGTATGTGGTACTATCATTACTATCTTATATCTTTTGGCATGAACATGTGTATCACTACGATCGAGATTCATTTTAGGTGCAAGACCATTGAAGGTATTATTCAAATAAACAGAGTAACCATTATTCTCCTTAAATGAATAACCGTTTTGCGGTAAACATAATCCAATCATGTTCAGCGCAAACACCAAATCTCGATGGTAGAGGGAGCATGCGATGCTTGATCACATCAACCTTGGAAACACTTCCAACACATATCGTCATCTCACCTTTAGCTAGTCTCCATTTATTCCGCAGCTTTTATTTCGAGTTACTAACACTTAGCAACCGAACCAGTATCTAATACCCTGGTGCTGCTAGGAGTACTAGTAAAGTACACATTCATATAACGTATATCCAATATACTTCTGTCGACCTTGCCTGCCTTCTCATCTACCAAGTATCTAGGGTAGTACTGCTTCAGTGACCGTTCCTCTCATTACAGAAGCACTTAGTCTCGGGTTTGGGTTCAACCTTGGGATTCTTCACTAGAGCAGCAAACGACTTGCTGTTTCATGAAGTATCCCTTTTGCCCTTGCCCTTCTTAAACTAGTGGTTTTACTAACCATCAACAATTGATGCTCCTTCTTGATTTCTACTCTCGCGGTGTCAAACATCGCGAATAGCTCAAGGATCATCATAACTATCCTTGATATGTTATAGTTCATCACGAAGCTCTACTAGCTTGGTGGCAGTGACTATGGAGAACTATCACTATCTCATCTGGGAGATTAACTCCCACTCGATTCAAGCGATTGTGGCACTCAGACAATCTGAGCACACGCTCAACGATTGAGCTTTTCTCCCTTAGTTTGCAGGCTTAAGAAACTTGTCAGAGGTCTCATACCTCTTGACGTGGGCACTAGTCTGAAATCCCAATTTCAGTCTTCGGAACATGTCACATGTTCTGCGACGTTTCAGAAACGTCTTTGGTGCCACAATTCTAAACCGCACTGAACTATCACGTAGTTATCAAAACGTGTATGTCAGATGGTTTGTAACATCTATAGACGACGCTGAGGTTCAGCACACCGAGCGGTGCATTAAGGACATAAGCCTTTTGTGCAGCAATGAGGACAATCCTCAGTTTACGGACCCAGTCCGCATAATTGCTACTACCAACTTTCAACTAAATTTTCTCTAGGAACATATCTTAACCAGTAGAACTAAAGCGCAAGCCATGACATAATTTGCAAATACTTTTTGACTATGTTCATGATAATGAAGTTCATCTGATTATGAACTCCCACTCAGATAGACATCCCTCTAGTCATCTAAGTGAAACATGATCCGAGTTCAACTAGGCCGTGTCCGATCATCACGTGAGACGGACTAGTCAAGATCGGTGAACATCTCCATGTTGATCGTATCTTCTATACGACTCATGCTCGACCTTTCGGTCCTCCGTGTTCCGAGGCCATGTCTGTACATGCTAGGCTCGTCAAGTCAACCTAAGTGTATTGCGTGTGTTCCGAGGCCATGTCTGTACATGCTAGGCTCGTCAACACCCGTTGTATTCGAACGTAAGAATCTATCACACCCGATCATCACGTGGTGCTTCGAAACGACGAACCTTCGCAACGGTGCACAGTTAGGGTGAACACTTTCTTGAAATTATTATAAGGGATCATCCTACTTGCTACCGTCGTTCTAAGCAAATAAGATGCAAAACATGATAAACATCACATGCAATCAAATAGTGACATGATATGGCCAATATCATCATGCTCCTTTGATCTCCATCTTCGGGGCACCATGATCATCTTTGTCACCGGCATGACACCATGATCTCCATCATCATGATCTCCATCATTGTGTCTTCATGAAGTCGTCACGCCAACGATTACTTCTACTTCTATGGCTAACGCGTTTAGCAATAAAGTAAAGTAATTTACATGGCGTTATTCAATGACACGCAGGTCATACAAAATAATAAAGACAACTCCTATGGCTCCTGCCGGTTGTCATACTCATCGACATGCAAGTCGTGATTCCTATTACAAGAATATGATCAATCTCATACATCACATATATCATTCATCACATCTTCTGGCCATATCACATCACATAGCACTTGCTGCAAAAACAAGTTAGACGTCCTCTAATTGTTGTTGCAAGTTTTTACGTGGTTTGTAGGTTTCTAGCAAGAACGTTTCTTACCTACGTATGACCACAACGTGATTTGCCAATTTCTATTTACCCTTCATAAGGACCCTTTTCATCGAATCCGTTCCGACTAAAGTAGGAGAGACAGACACCCGCTAGCCACCTTATGCAACTAGTGCATGTCAGTCGGTGGAACCTGTCTCACGTAAGAGTACGTGTAAGGTCGGTCCGGGCCGCTTCATCCTACAATGCCGCCGAAACAAGAAAAGACTAGTAGCGGCAAGAAGAATTGGCAAACTCAACGCCCACAACTTCTTTGTGTTCTACTCGTGCATAGTAACTACGCATAGACCTGGCTCATGATGCCACTGTTGGGAATCGTAGCATAATTTAAAATTTTCCTACGCTCACCAAGATGCATCTATGGAGTCTACTAGCAACGAGGGGAAAGGAGTGCATCTACATACCCTTGTAGATCGCGAGCGGAAGCGTTCCAATGAACGTGGATGACGGAGTCGTACTCGCCGTGATCCAAATCACCGATGACCGAGTGCCGAACGGACGGCACCTCCGCGTTCAACACACGTACGGTGCAGCGACGTCTCCTCCTTCTTGATCCAGCAAGGGGGGAGGAGAGGTTGATGGAGATCCAACAACACGACGGCGTGGTGGTGGATGTAGCGGGTCTCCGGCAGGGCTTCGCCAAGCTTCTGCGAGAGAGAGAGAGGTGTTGCAGGGAGGAGGGAGGCGCCCAAGGCTTAGATCTTGCTGCCCTCCCTTCCCCCCACTATATATAGGGCCAAGGGAGAGGGGGGGCGCAGCCTTGCCCCTTCCTCCAAGGAAGGGTGCGGCCAGGGGGGAGTCCTTCCCCCCCAAGGCACCTCGGAGGTGCCTTCCCCTTTTAGGACTCTCCCTTTTTTCTTATCTCTTGCGCATGGGCCTCTTGGGGCTGGTGCCCTTGGCCCATATAGGCCAACGCGCACCCCTTACAGCCCATGTGGCCCCCCGGGGCTGGTGGACCCCCGGACCCCTTTCGGCACTCCCGGTACAATACCGATAAAGCGCGAAACTTTTCCGGCGACCAAAATAAGACTTCCCATATATAAATCTTTACCTCCGGACCATTCCGGAACCTCTCGTGACGTCCGGGATCTCATCCGGGACTCCGAACAACTTTCGGGTTTCCGCATACATATATCTCTACAACCCTAGCGTCACCGGACCTTAAGTGTGTAGACCCTACGGGTTCGGGAGACATGCAGACATGACCGAGACGCCTCTCCGGTCAATAACCAACAGCGGGATCTGGATACCCATGTTGGCTCCCACATGTTCCACGATGATATCATCGGATGAACCACGGTGTCGAGGATTCAATCAATCCGTATGCAATTCCCTTTGTCAATCGGTATGTTACTTGCCCGAGATTCGATCGTCGGTATCCCAATACCTTGTTCAATCTCGTTACCGGCAAGTCTCTTTACTCGTACCGCAATGCATGATCCCGTGACTAACGCCTTAGTCACATTGAGCTCATTATGATGATGCATTACCGAGTGGGCCCAGAGATACCTCTCCGTCACACGGAGTGACAAATCCCAGTCTCGATCCGTGCCAACCCAACAGACACTTTCGGAGATACCCGTAATGCACCTTTATAGTCACCCAGTTACGTTGTGACGTTTGGCACACCCAAAGCACTCCTACGGTATCCGGGAGTTGCACGATCTCATGGTCTAAGGAAAAGATACTTGACATTGGAAAAGCTCTAGCAAACGAAACTACACGATCTTTTATGCTATGCTTAAGTTGGGTCTTGTCCATCACATCATTCTCCTAATGATGTGATCCCGTTATCAATGACATCCAATGTCCATAGTCAGGAAACCATGACTATCTGTTGATCAACGAGCTAGTCAACTAGAGGCTTACTAGGGACAGGTTGTGGTCTATGTATTCACACATGTATTACGATTTCCGGACAATACAATTATAGCATGAATAATAGACAATTACCATGAACAAAGAAATATAATAATAACCATTTATTATTGCCTCTAGGGCATATTTCCAACACTACGGGTCCATAGCTAGTAGCTAGATGGATTCTTCTCTCTCTCTTTGATTCTCAATATCATGTTCTCCTTGATGTTCTTGGAGATCTATTCGATGAAATACTTTTTTGTGGTGTGTTTGCCGAGATCTGATGAATTGTGGATTTATGATCAGCTTATCTATGAATATCATTTGAATCTTCTCTGAATTCTTTTATGCATGATTTGATATCTTTGTAATTCTCTTCGAACTATCGGTTTGGTTTGGCCAACTAGATTGGTTTTTCTTGCAATGGGAGAAGTGCTTAGCTTTGGGTTCAATCTTGCGGTGTCCTTTCCCAGTGATAGTAGGGGAAGCAAGGCACGTATTGTATTTTTGCCATCGAGGATAAAAAGATAGGGTTTTCATCATATTGCTTGAGTTAATTCCTCTACATCATGTCATCTTGCTTAATGCGTAACTCCATTCTTTATGAACTTAATACTCTAGATGCATGCTGGATAGCGGTCGATGTGTGGAGTAATAGTAGTAGATGAAGAATCGTTACAGTCTACTTGACACAGACGTGATGCCTATATTCATGGTCATTGCCTTAGATATCGTCATAACTTTGCGCTTTTCTATCAATTGCTCGGCAGTAATTTGTTCACCCACCGTATTATTTTCTATCTTGAGAGAAGCCTCTAGTGAAACCTATGCCCCCCGGGTCTATTTTCCATCATATAAGTTTCTATTTTCCATCATATTAGTTTCCGATCAACTCTTTTTGCAATCTTGTACTTTCCGATCTATAAACCAAAAATACCAAAAATATTTACCTTATCGTTTATCTATCTCTATCAGATCTCACTTTTGCAACTAACCGTGAAGGGATTGACAACCCCTTTATCGCGTTGGGTGCAAGTTGTTTGATTGTTTGTGCAGGTATTTGGTGATTTGTGCGTTGTCTCCTACTGGATTGATACCTTGGTTCTCAAACTGAGGGAAATACTTATCTCTACTTTGCTGCATCACCCTTTCCTCTTCAAGGGAAAAACCAACGCAAGCTCAAGAAGTAGCAAGAAGGAAAGGGGAAGGAGGAAAGGAAAGAAAGGGAATAAGATTCCCCCTTCCCCCTCTTTCCTCCCCCCTCCGACAAACATGGCAGGGGGGCGCGGCCAAGGGCAGGAGCCCAAGTAGGATTTAGACCTACTTGGGGCGCCCCTTGGCCTCTCCCCTCTCCCTCCCACCTATATATATGAGGTGGGGGCGCCTAGCACATCCCAGACAATTGTTTAGACGTTTGTGGCACCCCCCCTCCACCATTTACACCCCCGGTCATATCTTCGTAGTGCTTAGGTGAAGCCTTGCGAGGATCACTTCACCATCATCATCACTACACCGTCGTGCTGACAGAACTCATCTACTACCTCGACGTCTTGCTGGATCAAGAAGGCGAGGGACGTCACTGAGCTGAACATGTGCAGAACGCGGAGGTGCCTTGTGTTCGGTACTTGATCAGTGAAGCGCGAAGAAGTTCGACTACATCAACTGCGTTGAGAAACGCTTCCGCTTACGGTCTACGAGGGTACGTAGACACACTCTTCCTCTCGTTGCTATGCATCTCCATGGATAGATCTTTGCGTGTGCGTAGAATTGTTTTTGTTTTCCATGCAACATTTCCCAACAGTGGCATCAGAGCCAGGTCTATGCGTAGATGATATGCACGAGTAGAACATAAGAGTTGTGGGCGGTGATAGTCATACTGCTTACCACCAACGTCTTATTTTGATTCGGCGGTATTGTGGGATGAAGCTGCCTGGACCAACCTTACATGTCCACGCACATGAGACCAGTTCCACCGACTGACATGCAACTAGTTTTGCATAAAGGTGGCTGACGGGTGTCTGTTTATCCTACTTCAGTTGAATTGAATTTGATTGCGGCCGGTCCTTGAAGAAGGTTAAAACAACAAACTTGACGAAACACCGTCGTGGTTTTATGCGTAGGTAAGAATGGTTCTTGCTAGAAACCCGTAGCAACCATGTAAAACTTGCAACAACAAAGTAGAGGACGTCTAACTTGTTTTTGCAGGGTATGTTGTGATGTGATATGGTCAAGACATGATGTGATATACGTTATTGTATGAGATGATAATGTTTTGTAAGATATCTGGCAGCCGGCAGGAGCCTTATGGTTGTCTCTTTATTGTATGAAATGCATACGCCATGTAATTGCTTTACTTTATCACTATGCGTTAGCGATAGTTGTAGAAGCAATAGTTGGTGAGACGACCACGACGCAATGATGGAGATCAAGGTGTCGAGCCGGTGACGATGGAGATCATGACGATGCTTTGGAGATGGAGATCGAAAGCACGAGATGATGATGGCCATATCATGTCACATATTTTGATTGCATGTGATGTTTATCTTTTATGCATCTTATTTTGCTTAGTACGGCGGTAGCATTATAAGATGATCCCTTCACTAAATTTCAAGGTAAAAGTGTTCTCCCTGAGTATGCACCGTTTCTAAAGTTCGTCGTGTTGAGACACCACGTGATGATCGGGTGTGATAGACTCTACGTTCACATACAACGGGTGCAAGACAGTTTTGCACATGCTGAAAACTTGGGTTAAACTTGACGAGCCTAGCATGTACAGACATGGCCTCGGAACACTAGAGACTGAAAGGTCGAACATGAATCATATAGTAGATATGATCAACATAGAGATGTTCACCATTGATGACTACCCCATCTCATGTGATGATCAGACATGGTTTAGTTGATATGGATCATGTATCACTTAGACAACTTGAGGGATGTTGATTTAAGTGGGAGTTCATTAGTAATTTGATTAATTGAACTTAATTTATCACGAACTTAGTCCTGATAGTATTTGCAAAACTATGTTGTAGATCAATAGCTCGCAATATAGCTCCCTTATTTTTTGATATGTTCCTAGAGAAAAATAAGTTGAAAGATGATAGTAGCAATGATGCGGACTGGGTCCGTGATCCGAGGATTATCCTCATTGCTGCACCGAAGAATTATGTCCTTAATGCACCGCTAGGTGATAGACCTATTGCAGGAGCAGATGCAGATGTTATGAACATTTGGCAAGCTCGATATGACGACTGATGTAGGGTGGAACCCTATATAGCCGATCTTTCACGAAAGGAGCGGATCCCAACTAAGAACACGAAGAACACGAGGGGAAACACGAGGGGAAGACACGAGAGAATCACTCAAACCAACAAGAGCAATCACACATGTGCTAGATCCTCGAAACACAAAGAGATACACGATCCAAATCCAACAAGGGACGATACATAGGTAACCGGTTCTTCTCCGAAAGGAGGTCTTGAGGGGGGGCCACCCAAGAGGGGGTCTTGAATCCAATGTGGATCGTCTCCGAAGAGGGGCCGCAGTCTCTCTCGAGGAGGAGATCCGTATGGATGAGCAATGCTCTATCTCACATATGAGCTAAACCAATGCTAACCCTAGAAAGATGGAGGAGAAGGAGTATATATAGTCTAGGGGGTCGAAGGGGTACACGGGCCTCGGCCCTTACTGTGCGCAGACAGGGGTGGCCGGATGTCCGGGGCTTCAGGAGGGGCCGGATGTCCGGGCTGGGGGGCCGGATGTCCGGGCCGGAGGGCAAAACTTCTGGATGTTCTGTAGCGTGGCGCCGGATGTCCGGGCTTATGGCCGGATTTCCGGGCTGGGGCCGGATGTCCAGGCTGGACGCCGGATGTCCGGGCCCTGTAGGCTTGGGCGTCTGGGCTGCTGCTACTGTGGTTGCTCCAGGGGCCGGATGTCCGGGGACTTGGCCGGATGTCCGGGGCCTGGAAGGTGAACTTGCCCGTTTCCGTTGGTTCTCTTCATCCGTGAACTTGGCGGCTTGTCCGTCTTCACATGCATCCTCGGGAGGCTCGCCTTGACACCTAATCATGCATAGCATATCGGACTTAGGTAGTAGCCATGTCTCGAGTGGATCATATGTGATATCACTAAGGAAGGAAGTCACCTCGTTCTCAAGAGCTCTAGCTCGTGCTCGTGTCATAGGTCCTCTTGGCTCTTGATGAGACGATGGTAGGTCCATGGGGATGACCGTAGGATGCTCCGTATCATCTCCCCTCCCTTGGGAAAGATCCGACCTCGGATCGAAATCCTCATCACCATGGTACGGGGATAGATCTTTGATGTTGAAGATGTCGCTCACGGAGTACTTGTCGCGTGGGATGTCGATCTTGTATGCGTTGTTGTTGTAGCGTGCAAGCACCTTGAAGGGTCCATCCGCTCGGGGTAGTAGCTTGGACTTGCGTTCCTTGGGGAAGCGATCCTTGCGAAGGTGTAGCCACACAAGATCTCCAACATTGAACATCATGGGTTGCTTGTTGACGTTGAGCTTGGTCGCGAGTCGTTGTACTTGGCGCTCGATGGTGTTTCTTGTATCTTCGTGCATCTTCTTGAGGAAGTTGACTCGGGCACTCGCGTCCATGTTTGTGCGCTCTTGTAGCGGTAGAGGTAGAATGTCCAATGGAGACAATGGGTTGAAGCCATAGACGACCTTGAAGGGTGACTTGCCGGTAGTCGAATGTCTTGCACGATTGTAGGCGTACTCGGCGATGGGTAGGCACTCCTCCCACTCCTTGATGTTCTTCTTTATCAACACGCGTAGTAGAGTGGAGAGCATGCGGTTGGTCACCTCCGTTTGGCCGTCGGTTTGTGGATGGTATGCCAAAGAGAACAAAAGCTTGATTCCGAGCTTGGCGCACAATGTCTTCCAAAAGTAACTCAAGAACTTGACGTCGCGGTCCGAGCCAATCGTCTTTGGCACTCCATGAAGGCGCAAGATTTCCCTACAAAACAAATTTGCAACATGTGAAGCATCGTCTATCTTGTTGCAAGGAATGAAATGTGCCATTTTGGAGAATCGGTCCACAACAACAAAAACGGAATCCTTGCCATTTCGAGTTCTAGGCAAACCAAGCACAAAGTCCATGCTAATGTTTTCCCATGGGTGATATGGAATTGGAAGTGGCATATAGAGGCCATGAGATTGAGCTTTGGACTTAGCTTTGCGACATGTAGAGCATCGGTTGGTGAAGCGATTGACGTCGCGGAACATCTTGGGCCAAAAGTAGTTCTTGGAGAGCGTAGCAAATGTCTTGTCGCGTCCGAAGTGTCCCATGAGTCCGCCTCCATGAGATTCCTACAAAAGCAACAAGCGAAGAGAGGACTCGGGGATGCAAAGTTTGTTAGCTCTCATAAGATATCCATCTTTGATGTAGTATCGATCCCAAGAAGTATGCATCAAACACTTGGCATAAGGAATAGAAAATGTAGGATCATGCTCATACAAGTCTTTTATATGCTCAAAGCCAATGACATTTAACTCAAGTTGATTAACAAGCATGCATATACGGGAAAGTGCATCCGCCACAACATTTTCCTTACCTTTAATATACTTGATGACATAAGGAAACGACTCAATGAACTCACTCCATTTAGCATGACGCTTGTTCAACTTAGTTTGACCCTTAAGGTATTTAAGCGTTTCATGGTCGGTATGGATGATGAACTCATGAGGGCGTAGGTAATGTTCCCATTCATGCAAAACTCGCACCAAAGCATATAGCTCTTTGTCATAGATAGGGTAATTGAGTTGCGCTCCGGAGAGTTTCTCACTAAAATAAGCAATTGGGCGCTTCTCTTGCGTTAACACACCTCCTATGCCATTACCACTAGCATCGCAATGAATTTTGAAGGTTTGTCAAAGTTGGGTAATGCAAGCACGGGAGCATGAGTAAGCAAATTCTTAAGCTCATTGAAAGCGATATCTTGAGATGTTCCCCAAACAAACGGTGCGTTTTTCTTACTCAAAGCATGCAAAGGTGAAGCAATGGTGCTAAAATCCTTCACAAATCTGCGATAGAAACCGGCTAAACCAAGAAAACTACGCACTTGTTGCAAATTGGTTGGTTGGGGCCAAGTTTTAATAGCATTGATCTTAGATTCATCAACATGAACACCCTTAGAAGATACTACGAAACCCAAGAAAACAAGCTTATCAACACCAAATAGGCATTTTTCCATATTAGCATAAAGTTGCTCTTTTCGAAGAGTTTGTAGCACGGTGCGAAGGTGGGTGACATGCTCTTTGAGAGATTTGCTAAACACAAGGATATCATCAAAGTAGACAACAACAAATTCACCAATGTAAGGGCGAAACACGTAATGCATAAGACGCATGAAAGTACCGGGTGCTTCCGATAAACCCATAGGCATGACTAACCACTCATATAGACCGAACTTTGTTTTGAAAGCGGTTTTCCATTCATCACCCTCTTGTATGCGGATTTGATAGTAACCACTTTTAAGATCAATTTTGGAAAAGATAGTGGCACCGCAAAGTTCATCAAGCATATCATCAAGGCATGGAATGGGGTACCTATAACGAACGGTGATAGCATTGATAGATCTACAATCGGAACACATGCGAAAGCTACCGTCTCGTTTTGGCACAAGAATGACCGGTACGACACAAGGACTCAAACTTTCACGCACATGTCCATGGTCTATGAGATGCTTTACTTGCCTTTGAATTTCTTTGGTTTCTTCGGGGTTGACGCGGTAGGGCGCTTTGTTTGGAAGCGGCGCTCCGGGGATGAGATCAATTCGGTGCTCAATGCCTCGTAGTGGAGGTAGACCCGGAGGTAGCTCATCGGGGAAAACATCTTAGAATTCCTGCAATAAAGAAGATAACACCAAAGGTAGACCGCGAGAGTTGTTAGTTTTTGGTGCCTCAACCTTGCACAATAGGACATAGTGTAGGACACTTGATGGGTTCTCACACACTTCTCTCATCTCATGTTTGGTGGCAAATAGGACTAAGTTTTTCTTGTCGCTCATCGTGGAGGCACTCAATTTGGGCTTGTGGCGCTCACTCTCTTTTTGGTGGTTCACTCTCTCACTATTCTCTCCACGATGGGTGTTTTGCTTATCGGCGAGCACTTGGCTTGGAGACATAGGACGTAGCACAAACTCTTTCCCTTTCA
Source organism: Triticum aestivum (assembly GCF_018294505.1). Taxonomy (NCBI): domain Eukaryota; kingdom Viridiplantae; phylum Streptophyta; class Magnoliopsida; order Poales; family Poaceae; genus Triticum; species Triticum aestivum. Next base: position 344,337,366 of record NC_057814.1, read on the forward strand.
TCTTGAAGCTATAGTGATTTGTACGCCCATTGTGAATGACACCTCGGTCAAATTGCCATGGCCGTCCAAGAAGGAGGTGGCACACGGTCATCGGAAGGACATCACACTCCAAAGTGTCTTCATAGGCGCCGATCTTGAAAGAGACTTGTACTCTCTGCTCGACTTGTATGGTGCCGGTGTCGCTTAGCCATTGAACCTTGTAGGGGTGCGGGTGCTTCATCTTGACCAATTGGAGTTTGGAGCATAGTTCTTCACTTGCCAAGTTATGGCAACTCCCTCCATCGATGATGACCTTGATGGACCGTCCAGTGATGCCGGCCTTTGTGTGGAAGATATGGCATCTTTGATCTTCGTCTTGTTGATGTTGAAGAGTCAAGACCTTGGAGACAACAAGAGCGGGACTTGAGTCTTCGTCACAAAAGATGTGATCATCTTCTTCTTCATTGTTCACTTGTCGGTGCATGGCCACTTGCTCAAGAGCTTCCATTTCTCCTTCACTCATGGAGTCGTAGGTGCCTTTGTCGTTGAGGATCATGGTGCGCTTGTTTGTGCACTCGAAGGACTTGTGGCCTCGGCCTCCGCATGTGAAACATTTGATGGAACTTGTCTTGATGGTCTCATCGGTTGGAGTAGATGATGATGAAGCTTTTGGCTTGAAGTTGCTTGTAGTAGGAGGACGACTTGAGCTTGTCGAAGCTTTCTTGTAACTTGACTTGTCGCCATTGCTCGTGGTGGGAGTCGTCGAAGCTTGATTGTTGGAGAGGCCATAGGACTTGGATGAGAACTTGGCATACTTGAAGTCGTCTTGTACTTGCCGTTCCGCTTTGGTAGCTTGATGCACTAGCTCGATGAGGTTCGAGTATGGTTGGAAGTCGGCAATCTTCTTGATAGGGTGATTGAGTCCATTCAAGAAACGTGCCATAGTTTGCTCATCATCTTCTTTGACATTGGCTCGTATCATGGCAATCTCCATTTCCCTGTAGTACTCTTCAACGCTCTTGGTTCCTTGCTTGAGTTGTTGGAGTTTCTTGAAGAGGTCGCGGTTGTAGTAGTTTGGCATGAATCGTGCTCTCATGACATCCTTCATTTGAGCCCAAGTGGTGATGGGTGGTTCACCTCTTGCCGCATGGCGCTCAATGACTTGTTCCCACCAAATGAGGACGTAGTCTTGGAATTCGAGGGATGCCATTGCGATCTTCTTCTCTTCTTCGTAGTTGTGCAAGCAGAAGATTTTGTCAACCTTCAATGCCCATGATATGTACTCTTCGGGGTCATTGCTTCCGGTAAACTTGGGCATGGTGAACTTTAGCTTGCCATATCGTTGCTCTTCATTGTGTTGGGGTCGGGGATGATGACACCCATGTCGGTGAGGATTGGCAATCTCATGTCGCTCTTGGCGAGGAGGGTTGTCTTCCTCATGTTGCTCTTGGTGAGGAGGGTTGTCTTCCTCATGATGCTCTTGGCGAGGAGGTGGTCTATTGTCTTCTTGCTCTCGATGGACTTGACGTTCTTGTCTCGCATGAGGAGGAGCTTGTCGATCTTGACGAGGAACTTGTCGATCATGTCGAGGAGCTTGTCGATGCACACGTGCTTCGTAAATCCTTTCTTGAGCTTCGTCGCGAAGTGCTTCTTGATGTAGTCGAGCTTGTCGGCCTCGATTGGCTACGGCACGACTTGAGTCTTGAAGAGCACGTTGCGCCTCAAGTGCTTGAGTGTCACGTAGTTGTCGTTCTTGACGTTGCGCCTCGGCGTCTTATGCATCTTGATGTTGTCGCGCTCGCTCCTCTTGTTCTTGTTGTCGTTGGCGTTGCCGTTCTTGTGCTTGTGCGAAAGCAGCTTGGTTGTGACGATGTCGATGCTCCTGAGAGTCGGTGTCGTGTAGAGCATTGCGGTTAGCTTGACGGTCTTGACGCGCGGCACGACGAAGAGTGTTCGATGTCGGTGTACTTGAACCGGAGATGGTGTCATCGTAGTGTCGACTTGAGCGGCTCCGTCTTGACGAGGACGAAGTTGTAGAAGAGCGGACCATCATGGTTCAGATATCTTCTTTGAGGGCACTCATGGATGTGTCGAAGTAGTCTCTTGTACGTTGCTCAGATTGTCGTAGATCGGTGGCGACGTTGTCGATGTCGCCCAAAGCAAGTTGTTCTTGATGCAAAGCTCGGTGTGCACCAAATAGTTGAGTCTTGGTGACGTAGGATGACATGTCGTCGTCTTGCTCCAAGAAGAGTGGGTTGGTAGAAGTACTTGGTGATGCGGAGCATCCTATGGACATCACCATGTCAAGAGTCCACTCGGCGAGTGACACGTGCGACATCTACTTCACATACACAAAGGTGAATCATCTCCTTTACACGTGCTCACTTGACACCTTCGAGGATGGTATGCTACTTGACACCCCACTCGTGTGCATGCATGGGTATTGTCGGAACACTACAGACGACGAGGAGGAGTGCAAGCGCCAAGGAACAACTACACCATCCGCGAGAGAAGCATGGAAGCGACGTCGGAAGAAGAAGACGGAGATAGCTCCCAGGACCCGGACATCCGGCCAGGACCCCGGACATCCGGCCCCTAGAACCTCACCCACAGCAGCCGCCCAGCCGCCAAGTACCATCAGTGGCCGGACATCCGGCGCCAGCCCCGGACATCCGGCGCCTCGCCAAAGCCCGGACATCCTGCCCTTTCCCCGGAAATCCGGCATCGACAACAGAAGGCACCCGAAGTTTGGCCACTTCAGCCCGGACATCCGGCCCGACCCCGGACATCCGGCGACTCACGAAGCCCCGGACATCCGGCGCCTGCCTGCGTGCAGAGACGGGCCAGAGGCCCATGTATCCCCTCCTCACTTACCCCTTCGTGGCTTAGACTATATATACTCCTCCCCTCCTTCTAGTTACGGTTAGCAAAGGATTAGCTCATTTAGAGATAGAGCTTTGCTCATCCATATCGGATCTACTCCACGAGAGAGACTGCGGCCCCTCTACGGAGAAGATCCACCTTGGATTCAAGACCCCTCACGGGAAGATCCCCTCGTTGATTCAAGACCTCCTCACGGAGAAGAACCGGTTACCGTTTGTATCGTCCGTTGTTGACTTTGGATCTTGTATCTTACCTTTGTGTTCATCGATCTAGCGCATGTGTGATCTATTCTTGTTGGTTGTGTGATTTCTCTCGTGTTCCTCTCGTGTTTCCCTCATGTTTTCCCTCGTGTTCATCACGTTCCTCGTAGGGATCCGCTCCTTTCGTGAAAGATCGGCCATCTAGGGTTCCACCCTACATCATCTTGGATCAGAGCCAGCTTGTCTCATGATATCATCTTGGTATCATGAGCCACGTTGATCACGATTTCGGAGCCTCCCCGTTGTGTTTTCTAGCCTAGTTTTGTTGATTTCTTCCCCAATTTCGAAAATCCCCACAAAAATAGCCCAATTTTTTTTTTTGTGATTTGTTGGTGTGATGAAGTTTTGTTGGATTTGATCCGCGGATTTCGTGTGTTGCAGGTAGATCTAGCTTTTCCCCATCTTTTCCCCAATTTCCATCCACAAAATCTTCCGACTTTTGCACGGGATTTGACCTCTCCACGCGGTGTTCATCCACGGATCCCGAGCCCGGACATCCGGCCCGACCAGCCCGGACATCCGGCCCGGCCCGGACATCCGGCCCCTGGCAGCATCACTTCCATCCTCCACTCCGTTTTCCGCCTAACTCTCACCAAATTTTGTCCCGGTGCCCACATACACTTCCGCATACCACCACCACTTCCGCATAGCCACCACCGACTTCCGCAACATAACCAATTTTGTTCCCCTTTGCATTTGTGGTTGTTTGAGTTGTGATTCGAGTCTCCTAAGGTGTTTCGGCTACTTAGGGATGATTGCTTCTTCATCAACCACCACCATAACTTCCACATAGGCATACCCACCATACACTTCCAGCAACCCAACTTAACCCAATTTTGTTTGTGTTGTGAGTTGTGTCTCCTAGGGTGTTTCGGCTACTTAGGGACCGTGTTTCGAACTCCGACACCGTGTATAGTCCATCCACCTTACCCTCGACTTCCGCATTGCATTTTCGCAACCCCATTGAGCTTCCGCAAAACCACCACCGCTTACACTACCACCGTTTGACTTTTGTCCTTGAGATTTTGAGTTGTGGTTTTTCCGTTTCCTAAGGTGTTTCGGCTACTTAGGGACGAGTCTCCATCATCTTGGTATCTACATCAAGAACACCGCCACTCATCATCGCCAAGGATGGTAACCTCGACGACACCATTGTATATTCCCCTTGCAATTGCATTGATAACCCCTAGCCCATTTTGCGTCACTTGCCTATCGAGACTAGCCATTTGAGTATTGCCGGCAACGTTACTTGTGCACATTAGCGGTCTACAACTTCCATTGCATACATACCATATCATATTGGTATCATATCATCTCGTGTGCCTCAAGTTTGTTCCCGCATATACACAATTGCTATCTTGGTTTGTGCATTTCGCAAAGTGGCCATACATACAAAAACAAGAAAAAAAGGAAAAGCTTTTAAGCAAAAGAGAAGAGCAAAGAAGCTTGTAAGCAAGTGCCATAGCATCATACCACATTGCATATAAGATTGTCATATCCGATCATCTTGGATCATCTTGAGAGAAACACCGGGAACCATACATACATAGCATACTTGGGATAGAAATTTTATCCATTTTGCATATCACAGGTTGTGCACAAGTGTCGTATCCGCCTATTGTGCAATCGTGCTAGCGTCTCTCTTGAGTTGTGCAACACGAGCGTTTTCCGTGGACTCCACATTTTGTGCTCATTCCTTGGTTGCACGACCCCATTTATCTATCCGTGTGTGTGTTTCCGTGTGCCATTCTTTGCTATTGGTCTACTTGTTTCACTTGCGAATTTGTGAATCTTTTTCAACATTATTGACTCTTGCTAACATTTTGCATGAAATTTTTTGTGCCACTATCCTCACCGAGCTCCACTATAAGCCTTACTTGTGTAGGTGTGAGAAACCGACAAGTATTGGTACCAATTGTGCTATTTCCTTGTTACACATTGAGTGATCATTGATCCATCTTCAACATCGGTCAAGGTACATTTGGTATCGTTCCTCTCTTTCTCCCACTCACATTTGCTCGAGTCTTGTGATGGATAGGCAAGGCATTTCACCTTCGGTCTACAACAACGACGAGTTCGATGCCACGAACAATTCCAACGACGCCAAGATGCAAGCTCAAATGGAGGAGATCAAATCCCTCATCAAGTCATACAAGCGATCTTCCTCATCTTCGAGAAGACGCTCAAGAGCACATGCCTCCGAGCTACCATCTCCGGCAAGGTCACATCGGCATCGACGCCATCACCACCAAGAACATGAAGGTCAAGAGCTCTACACCAACAACCGCTCAACGACTTCACCATCTCCCTTGGCATCTTCGCCAAGCGACTTCAAGGCATCTTCGCCTACGGATATACGACATCTTCGCCAACAAGCACCTCAAGACTACGCTCAAGAGAAGCTCCCCAAGCTCAAGTCCGCGACTTCCACGAGCTACTACGACCTCGACACCGACCATGAGATTCCTTTCTATGGGACTCAAGAACCCGAGGAGTATCTCGAGTGGGAGCACCTAATGGACGACTACCTCAAGCTACATCAAGTTCCTCCCGAAGATCAAGTGAAGTGCGCCACAAGAAACTTACACGACTACGCCTCGACATGGTGGCTTCACACACCTTCGGAAACCTACGACATGAGTTGGCCCAAGACGAAGAAAGCTTTGCGGCGAGAGTTTGGGCCTCCAACCTACACGGAACAACTTCTACGCCAATTGGAGAACACCAACCAAGGATCCAAGTCCATCGACGCGTACTTCAAGGAGATGAAGATTGCCTTGCGACGAGCCGACGTGGACAACCCCATGTCAATGAAGTTCCACTTCATGATGGGATTGAACAATGCCATCTCCAAGACCATCTTCCTCGAGAACTACAAGTCCCTCGACGACAACTACATTGGTGCTCTCAAGGCGGAACAAGAACTCATGAAGGCCAAGGCTTCTCCACCCCAAGCACACTTCTCGAAGTCCAAGCTCAAAGACGATGAGCATGAGGCTAGTACCACCAAGATGTCCAAGCCCGACGGGCTCCAAGACGATGCTCCCAAGTTCGACTTCACCGCCATTCCTCTTTGTGGCATTGATGATGCCGAGTCCTCCATGACTCTTTTTCAAGATGGTGCGGCGACGAGTACGACTACGGAGACCTTCAAGGACCAAGCTTTTGAGGCAAGCGACATGGTGACGAGCAAGGATGATGCTTCCATCTTAGGAGGCGAGAGTGATGATGTGCCATCTTCGGCCTTCATCCACGGCGACGGCGATGAGATGGTTGAGTATTTCACTTCGACCACGGCGACGTATGATGACTTGAGTGACTTGTGCCACCATATTGAGAGTGAGAGTGACTTCACCACTAGCCCCATATCCGATGTGTTGCCCCAATTCCCATGTGAGGAGAGCCACAACCCCCACCACTTGAGTGAGATGAGTGACTCCACCATACGTGCGATTGAGTGCACCTACTTTGAGGGAGTGAGTGAACCACCACATAGAGAGAGTGAGGCCACTTCGATTTCTAACGACTTAACCTCTACCTCTATTGTGTCTTCTCATTTGGTGCTAGGTCTCATTTATGATGACGCGCCGATTCACGACGACTTCGTCCTTCCTATGGACATGACGATGGCCATGATGGAATATGATGCACCCCCACATGGTTCCATCAAGATGAAGATGACCACCATTTGGTCTTTCCCACCTCACCTACACCACTTGATTGGGATGACAAAGGTAACATAGGTGACGGTAATGCTCTAGTCCCACTAGTGGACATTCTTGACATTGATTGCTTGCATGATGTTGATCCACCTATTACCTTGCTTCATGCTAGTGAGATTTCCCCATGCGATGATTTACCCATTTATGATGAGTATGATGATTGCCATGTGGAGTCTATTAGTTGTGATGCCATGTTACATAGGATTTCTTGTGACAATTCTTTAGGTCACATCATGTTTGACAATCCGCTTGACTTGTCATATGCTATGCATGAGATCAATCATATGTCATATTTGCAATCTCTTCGTAGTGACTATGCATATGCCATTAAAATTAACCCAATTTGCACATATGGCATAGATGACAAGCCCATGGTTATTGGAATTTGTTTTTCTTGTGATGATATTGACATGCTCCCTTTGCATCATTTATCCCACATGCCATGCCATGACTACCTACCATCGGATATGCATTGTTTTGGATGTTGTCCATTTTCTCCATATGATGTTTCCAATATTGCTCATGAGGAGACCCTCATAGTTTCCTCATACAATTTAGGAGATTTTGATCCATCCCATGAATAAACATGCTATTGATGTGCCATATAATTGTATGCTCAATTTGCATCCCCATCGTGTTATACATAACAACTATTCTTTCATGATGGATGACATGTTCTTATACCATGCATCAAATTTCTTCGAGCATTGCTTATCTTGTGCTAACTCACACGTGCACATACACATCATGATGGATGATGTGTACATTTACCAAACACACAATTTCTTTCGTTTGTGTATTTGTTGTGTAGGTACCCATGAATACTTGTCAACCTCACAATCCCATGAGTTGACAAAACGAGCTCTAGAGAGCAATGATGACTTGGGATACCATGGATTGCCTTTCCCACCTCTCACTTCGCGCAAAAACTTCGCGCATTTCTTCTACATGACCCTCACATGGTTATGGGTTATTGTCCATTACATATCATATGCCCATCTTGCCATGTTCACTTTGCATGATATGCCCATTCCTATGCCTTTGCCATGCATTTGTGACCCATGCTTTGCATTACACATGATGATTGATTCTAGTACTTGTATGTGTATTTGCCAGCGTGGTGGAGATATTGTTTGTTATTGCCATGATTGCTTTGTGCCCCATGCCTATGATGATACTATGCTCTTGATTTGTGTTCGTGCTTGCGATATGTCATGTACATTGCTTATGCCTATTCTTTGCTCACATGACATGATTGCCATGATTTCCTCTAGTGTGTTGCATCTTCGCTCCACTAGTTTGCACGACTTGATTATTATTGCTTGCCTTGTTGCATCACCAATGATTTATACTTGCTCACTTCATGCGGTTGATGACAACTATCTACATGCTTTGCACATGATTGTTATTGCTTCTTGTCATATCTCTCCATATGTTGCCTCCCTCATGCTAGATGATTTGCCATGTATTGAGTGCAACAATGCTATTAGTCTTGCTTATGAGTTTGCCCCCATAGCATTCTCACATATGATTGGAGATTTTGACATATTTCTTGTGAAGCATGCTTGTCTTACCTCTTTGCACCATATACCTAGTGCCATGGATATTGCCATTGTTGCATCATATTATTCATGCACTTGTGCTTCTAATGGTTATGTGCAAAAGAAGAGAACCATCATGATGGATGATGTGTTTATCTACCATGCGCATACGTTCTTTGTTTTGTTGTGTGCATGTGTAGGATACTTGGACTTTGTGTCGACTTCCGCTTCACGTGAGTTGACCATTCGAGCTATTGAGAGCAAACCACCTTCTACCACGACGATTCTACATCGCACTTGCTTGTGCTTCGGCATTGTGAAGGACGCACAAGGACACGCTTTCACGGTGATATCCTTCTCTTTTGAGAACCCCCAAACCATGATCATGGATATTATGGATCATACTACGTGTGTTGCTTTCCCCATGAGACTTATTGTTCATCTTGGATCACTGATTGCACACTTGTTAGAGATCTTGCTTCGACTTGTCATTTTAACCATTCCATGCATCATGATATATATGCCTTGTGTGTTGCATCCAATTCTTGGATTATTTGCTCCTCTCATATGTTTGGTTGCAACAATGTCATCACTTCACATATGCCATGTCCCATTGCTTGTCACATGATTGACTTGATTGCCTCACACATGATGAACAATTGCTCTTTCTATTGTGTTGAGTGCCACACGGTATTCACTACACCCCATGCACATTATGCTTGGATTGTCTTGCACTTGACCCATGTGTTTAGTCACTTCATTTTATTTGGTGTTGTGAATGATTCATATGCCTACCATAGACCTTTCATTGAGCAATTTGTGAATGCTTGCTATGACCTCGAGGTAGATGCTTATTTTCTTGACACACATATTTGCATCACTACCTCACATTTACATGCTTGTCCCCATGATATCTTTGCTTGTGCTCGATTGATATACTTACATGCCATGTCACAATCCTTTGTCACACCATATGCTTTGCGTGATGACGACACTTGTTTGGTGAATCACCTCTTGAATGCTTGGTTTTGCACTAATGCTAACCACATTTGTTTTTCCAAGTGTTTGTTGTCCTTACTCCTTTTGAAGGAATCACAAGACGGTGTGACATTGGAGAGTGCCCATTTCGAGCTTCAAGATGACAAGTACTTGGTGAACGTCCACTTCTACACGGCGAAGCCATCTCTTTTCCATGGTGATTTGGTTTTCGATCCGAGGTCGGGTCTTTCCCAAGGGAGGGGAGATGATGCGGAGCATCCTATGGACATCACCATGTCAAGAGTCCACTCGGCGAGTGACACGTGCGACATCTACTTCACATACACAAAGGTGAATCATCTCCTTTACACGTGCTCACTTGACCCCTTCGAGGATGGTATGCTACTTGACACTCCACTCGTGTGCATGCATGGGTATTGTTGGAACACTACGGACGAGGAGGAGGAGTGCAAGCGCCAAGGAACAACTACACCATCCGCGAGAGAAGCATGGAAGTGACGTCGGAAGAAGAAGACGGAGATAGCTCCCAGGACCCGGACATCCGGCCAGGACCCCGGACATCCGACCCCTGGAACCTCACCCACAGCAGCCACCCAGCCGCCAAGTACCATCAGCGGCCGGACATCCGGCGCCAGCCCCGGACATCCAGCGCCTCGCCAAAGCCCGGACATCCGGCCCTTTCCCCGGAAATCTGGCATCGACAACAGAAGGCACCCGAAGTTTGGCCACTTCAGCCCGGACATCCGGCCCGAGCCCCGGACATCCGGCGAGTCGCGAAGCCCCGGACATCCGGCCCCCAGCCCAGACATCTGGCGCCTGCCTGCGTGCAGAGACGGGCCAGAGGCCCATGTATCCCCTCCTCACTTACCCCTTTGTGGCTTAGACTATATATACTCCTCCCCTCCTTCTAGTTAGGGTTAGCAAAGGATTAGCTCATTTAGAGATAGAGCTTTGCTCATCCATATCGGATCTACTCCACGAGAGAGACTGCGGCCCCTCTACGGAGAAGATCCACCTTGGATTCAAGACCCCTCACGGGAAGATCCCCTCGTGGATTCAAGACCTCCTCACGGAGAAGAACCGGTTACCGTTTGTATCGTCCGTTGTTGACTTTGGATCTTGTATCTTGCCTTTGTGTTCATCGATCTAGCACATGTGTGATCTATTCTTGTTGGTTGTGTGATTTCTCTCGTGTTCCTCTCGTGTTTCCCTCGTGTTTTCCCTCGTGTTCATCACGTTCCTCGTAGGGATCCGCTCCTTTCAAAAGATCGGCCATCTAGGGTTCCACCCTACATCACTTGGCCTATCCATCATTTCAAACAAAGATATGTGAGTGGGAGAAAGAGAAGAACCAATACCAAATGTACCTTGACCGATGTTGAAAATGGATCAAAGATCACTCCAATGTGTATCAAGGGAATAGCACAATTGGTACCGTTTCTTGTCGGTTCTCACACCTACACAAGCAAAAGCTTATGGTGGAGCTTGGTTAGGATGGTGGCACAAAATTTGATGCAATTTTAAGTGAGACTCAATAATGTTGGAAAAGATTCACAAATTTGCAAATGCAACAAGTAGACCAATAGTAAGATATGGTACACGGAAACACACACGCAAATAGATAAGTGGGGTTGGGCAACCAAGGGTGAGCCAAAATGTGGAATCCACCAAGATGCTCTTGTTGCACAACACTAGAGAGACACTAGCACGATTGCACAATAGGCGGATACGAACTTGTGCACAATCTACTAAGCAAAAATGCAACGACCTCTATCCCAAGTATGCTATATGTATGATGTTTCTATGCTTTGATCCAAGATGATTGAGTATGACAATCTTAATGTTGTATGATGCTATGGTTCTTGCTTATAAGCTCTTTGCTTATCGTTCCCTTTTGTTTAAAGCTTGTTTGGCTCTTTGTTGTTTGAGCTCTTTTCTCATGCAATGCTTCACGAACCAAGATAGCAATTGTGTATGCGAAGACAACTTTTGTGACACAAGAGATGATACCAAGATATGCAACTCAATGATGGTATGTATGCTATGCGAAGTATGAACACTAATGTGCACAAGTCATGTTGCCGGCAATACTCAAAGGCTAGTCTCGATGGGTAAGCTACGCAAAAGTAAGGCCATGGGGTTATCAATGCAAATGCAAGAGAGTATGATAATATCACGATACCAAGATGATATGAAGGTGAAGGTGATACCAAAGTAATGTAGCCATTCGTAGTAGTCCTTGGCGAAGATGAGCGGTGGTGATGTTGATGCCGAACCGTACCTAGATAGCCGAAACACAATAGGATACGGAAACCACAACTCAAATTCTCAAAACAAAATGGGTCAAAATTGTCGGAGTTGGTAGCGGAAAAGGCTATGGTGGTGCTATGCGGAAGTGGTGGTGGTATGCGGAAGTGTATGTGGGCTCCGGAACAAAATTGGACGAAAGTTAGGCGGTAAACGGAGTGGAGGATGGAGTTGATGCTGTCAGGGGCCGGATGTCCGGGCTGGTCGGGCCGGATGTCCGGGCTCGGGATCCGTGGATGAACACCGCGTGGAGAGGTCAAATCCGGGGCAAAATTCGGAAGATTTTGTGGATGAAAATTGGGGAAAAGATGGGGAAAAGCTAGATCTACCTGCAACACACGAAATCCGCGGATCAAATCCAACAAAACTTCATCACACCAACAAATCACAAAAAAAATTGGGGCTATTTTTGTCGGGTAATTTTCGGGTTAGGACGAAAAACAACCAAATCAAGCTAGAAAACAAAGAGAGGGGGCTCCGAAATCGTGATCAACGTGGCTCATGATACCAAGATGATGTAGGGTGGAACCCTATATAGCCGATCTTTCACGAAAGGAGCGGATCCCAACTAAGAACACGAAGAACACGAGGGGAAACACGAGGGGAAGACACGAGAGAATCACTCAAACCAACAAGAACAATCACACATGTGCTAGATCCTCGAAACACAAAGAGATACACTATCCAAATCCAACAAGGGACGATACATAGGTAACCGGTTCTTCTCCGAAAGGAGGTCTTGAGGGGGGCCACCCAAGAGGGGGTCTTGAATCCAACGTGGATCGTCTCCGAAGAGGGGCCGTAGTCTCTCTCGAGGAGGAGATCCGTATGGATGAGCAATGCTCTATCTCACATATGAGCTAAACCAATGCTAACCCTAGAAAGATGGAGGAGAAGGAGTATATATAGTCTAGGGGGTCGAAGGGGTACACGGGCCTCGGCCCTTACCGTGCGCAGACAGGGGTGGCCGGATGTCCGGGCGACGGGCCGGATGTCCGGGGCTTCAGGAGGGGCCGGATGTCCGGGCTGGGGGGCCAGATGTCCGGGCTGGAGGGCAAAACTTCTGGATGTTCTGTAGCGTGGCGCCGGATGTCCGGGCTTTTGGCCAGATTTCCCGGCTACGGCCGGATGTCCGAGCTGGACGCCGGATGTCCGGGCCCTGTAGGCTTGGGCGTCTGGGCTGCTGCTGCTGTGGTTGCTCCAGGGGCCGGATGTCCGGGGCCTGGAAGGTGAACTTGCCCGTTTCCGTTGGTTCTCTTCGTCCGTGAACTTGGTGGCTTGTCCGTCTTCACGTGCATCCTCGGGAGGCTCCCCTTGACACCTAATCATGCATAGCATATCGGACTTAGGTAGTAGCCATGTCTCAAGTGGATCATATGTGATATCACTAAGGAAGGAAGTCACCTCGTTCTCGAGAGCTCTAGCTCGTGCTCGTGTCATAGGTCCTCTTGGCTCTTGATGAGACGATGGTAGGTCCATGGGGATGACCGTAGGATGCTCCGCATCAACGTCTACTTAAGGGTTTAGTGCGACATGCTTTACGGCTTAGAATCGGGACTTCAAAAACGTTTTGAACGCCATGGAGCATATGAGATGTTCTAAGAGCTGAAATTGGTATTCCAGACTCATGCCCGTGTCCAGAGGTATGAGACCTCTGACAAGTACTTTGCCTACAAGATGGAGGAGAATAGCTCAGCCAGTGCGCATGTGCTTAGAATGTCTGGGTACTACAATCGCTTGAATCAAGTGGGAGTTAATATTCCAGATAAGATAGTGATTAACAGAGTTCTCTAGTCACTATCACCAAGCTACTAGAACTTCGTTATGAACTATAATATGCAAGGAATGACGAAAATGATTCCCGAGCTCTTCGTGGTGCTGAAATTGGCGAAGGTAGAAATCAAGAAAGTGCATCAAGTGTTGATAGTTAATAAGACCACTAGTTTCAAGAAAAAGGGCAAGGGAAAGAAAGGGAACTTCAAGAAGAATGGCAAGCAAGTTGCCACTCCCATGAAGAAGCCCAAAGCTAGACCCAAGCCTAAAACTGAGTGCTTCTACTGCAAAGGAAATGGTCACTAGAAGCGGAACTGCCCCAAATACTTGGCGGATAAGAAGGATGGCAAAGTGAACAAAGGTATATATATGATATACATGTTATTGATGTGTAGTTTACTAGTGTTCGTAGCAACCCCTGGGTATTTGATACCAGTTCAGTTGCTGAGATTAGTAACTCGAAACAAGAGTTGCAGAATGAACAGAGACTAGTTAAGGGAGAAGTGACGATGTGTGTTGGAAGTGATTCCAAGGTTGATACGATCACCATCGCACACTCCCTCTACCTTCGGGATTAGTGTTGAACCTAAAATAAATGTTATTTGGTGTTTGTGTTGAGCATGAATATGATTAGGTCATGTTTATTGCAATACAGATATTCATTTAAGTTAGAGAATAATTGTTGTTCTGTTTACATGAATAAAACCTTATGTGGTCATACACCCAACGTGAACGGTTTATTGAATATCGATCGTCGTGATACACATATTCATAATATTGATGCCAAAAGATGCAAAGTTGATAATGATAGTGCAACATATTTGTGGCACTACCGTTTAGGTCATATTGGTGTAAAGTGCATGAAGAAACTCCATGCTGATGGAATTTTGGAATCACTTGATTATGAATCATTTGATACTTGCGAACCATGCCTTATGGGCAAGATGACTAAAACTCCATTCTCCAGAACAATGGAGCAAGCTAATGACTTATTGGAAATAATACATACCGATGTATGCGGTCTGATGAGTGTTGAGGCGGGTATCATTATTTTCTAACCTTCACATATGATTTGAGTAGGTATGGGTATATCTACTTGATGAAACACAAGCCTGAAACATTTGAAAAGTTCAAAGAATTTCAGAGTGAAGTGGAGAATCATCGTAACAAGAAAATAAAGTTTCTACGATCTGATCACTGAGGCGAATATTTGAGTTACGAGTTTGTCCTTCATTTTAAACAATGTGGAATTGTTTCACAACTCACGCCACCTGGAATACCACAGCGTAATGGTGTGTCCGAACATCATAGCCGCACTTTATTAGATATGGTGCGATCTTACCGATTTACCACTATCGTTTTGGGGTTATGCATTAGAGACAGCTACATTCACGTTAAATAGGGCACCGTCTGAATCCGTTGAGACAACACCGTATGAACTGTGGTTTTGCAAGAAACCTAAGCTGTCGTTTCTTAAAGTTTGGGGTTGCGACACTTATGTCAAAATGCTTAAGCTTGATAAGCTCGAACCCAAATCGGAGAAGTGCTTCTTCATAGGATACCCTAAGGAAACAATTGGGTACACCTTCTACCATAGATCCAAAGGCAAGATCTTTGTTGCCAAGAATGGATCCTTTCTAGAGAAGGAGTTTCTCTCGAAAGAAGTGAGTGGGTGGAAAGTACAACTTGATGAGGTAATCGTACCTTCTCTCAAATTGGAAAGTAGCACATCAGATAAATCCATTCCCATGATGCCTACACCAACTAAAGAGGAAGCAAATGATAATGATCATGACACTTCAGATCAAGTTGCTACTAAACCTCGTATGTCAACCAGAGCACGATCCGCACCAGAGTGATACGGTAATCCTGTTCTGGGAGTCATGTTATTAGACCAAGGCGAACCTACAAACTATGAAGAAGCTATGATGAGCCCAGATTCTAACAGATGGCTTGCGGTCATGAAATCTGAGAGAGGATCCATGTATGAGAACAAAGTGTGGACTTTGGTGGACTTGCCCGATCGGCAAGCCATTGAGAATAAATGGATCTTCAAGAAGAAGATAGTCACTGATGGGAATGTCACCATCTACAAAGCTCGACTTGTTGCGAAAGGTTTTCGACAAGTTCAAGGGGTTGACTACGATGAGACCTTCTCACCCATAGCGATGCTTAAGTCAGTCTGAATCATGTTAGCAATTGCCGCATTTTATGAAATCTGGCAAATGGATGTCAAAACTGCATTCCTTAATGGATTTCTTAAAGAAGAGTTGTATATGATGCAACCAGAAGGTTTTGTCGATCCAAAAGGTGCTAACAAAGTGTGCAAGCTCCAGCAATCCATCTATGAACCGGTGCAAGCATCTCGAAGTTGGAATATACGCTTTGATGAGGTGATCAAAGCATATGGTTTTATACAGACCTAGGGTGAAGTCTGTATTTACTAGAAAGTGAGTGGGAGCTCTGTAGCATTTCTGATAGTATATGTGGATGACATATTGTTGATTGAAAATGATATAGAATTTATGGATAGCATAAAAGGATACTTGAGTAAGAATTTTTCAATGAAAGACCTCGGTGAAGCTGCTTATATATTGGGCATCAAGATCTATAGAGATAGATCAAGACACTTAATAGGACTTTCACAAAGCACATACCTTGACAAAGTTTTGAAGGAGTTCAAAATGGATCAGTCAAAGAAGGAGTCTTTGCCTGTATTATAAGGTGTGAAGTTGAGTAAGACTCAAAACCCGACCACGACAGAAGATAGAGAGAGAATGAAAGTCATTCCCCATGCCTCAGCCATAGGTTCTATAAAGTATGCCATGCTATGTACCAGACCTGTTGTGTGCCTTGCCAATTTGTTTGGCAAGGGGGTACGATAGTGATCCAGGAGTGGATTACTGGACAGTGGTCAAAATTATCCTTAGAAGACTAAGGAAATGTTTCTCGGTTATGGTGGTGATAAAGAGTTCGTCGTAAAGGGTTACGTTGATGCAAGCTTTGACACCGATTCAGATGACTCTTAGTCTCATTCTGGATACATATTGAAAGTGGGATCAATTAGCTAGAGTAGCTCCATGCAGAGCATTGTAGACATAGAAATTTGCAAAAACCACAAGGATCTGAATATGGCAGACCTGTTGACTAAACCTCTCTTACAAGCAAAACATGATCACACCTTAGTACTTTTTGGGTATTAATCACATGGCGATGTGAACAAGATTATTGACTCTAGTAACTCTTTGGGTGTTGGTCACATGGAGATGTGAACTATGTGTGTTAATCACATGGTGATGTGAACTAGATTATTGACTCTTGTGCAAGTGGGAGACCGAAGAAAATATGCCCTAGAGGCAATAATAAAGTTGTTATTTTATATTTCCTTATTCATGATAAAGGTTTATTATTCATGCTAGAATTGTATTGATCGGAAACCTTAATACATGTGTGAATACAAAATACATAAACAAACACCGTGTCCCTAGTGAGCCTCTACTAGACTAGCTCGTTGATCAAAGATGGTTAAGGTTTCCTAACCATGGACATGAGTTGTCATTTGATAACGGGATCGCATCATTAGGAGAATGATGTGATGGACAAGACCCATCCGTTAGCTTAGCATAATGATCGTTCAGTTTTATTGCTATTGCTTTCTACATGTCAAATACATATTCCTTCGACTATGAGATTATGCAACTCCCGGATACCGGAGGAATGCCTTGTGTGCTATAAAACGTCACAACGTAACTGGGTGATTATAAAGATGCTCTACAGGTATCTCCGAAGGTGTTTGTTGAGTTGGCATAGATCGATATTAGGATTTGTGTAAGTGCATCTAGTGCCACCCCAAGTTGGTTTTGGAGTATTGACGACAAATGTGGTTGAGGGACTAATGTGTTTGTTAGAATTGCAGGATAACACAGGTAGTAGTCTCTCACTGATTCGTTTACCTACCAGAGATGACCCCTAAAAATGTATAAAGACATTGAAGACAATGGTGGTCCGTGAAGACATTCACGATGAAGATAATGACTTGTGAAGACATTCACTTGAAGACTACGGAGTGCGAAGACATAGTTGTTTCGTAGTTTCCTTTTCTTCCTGATTGAGTCATAGGAACCACCGTACTTTTAAGTGGGGTCCAAGTGAAAAAAGTCAGATGACTGAAGTGATGCTCAACCAAAATCCTATGTCTTTGAGCGAAGACAATGAGAGCAAATCTTATCCAGAGTTGGACGAGTCAGCTTTGCTTGTAGCCCAAGCCAATCTGCCGCATGTGTTTGAAATCCGACCGTTGGACACGTGTCGGTTCCTTAGTGACCCAGGGTCATTTTGGACATATCATGTCGGGTTGCCTCCAGGCTATAAATAGTCCACCCCCTACACCATAAGTTGGTGGCTGCTCAGGGTTAGTGTACGACTTTGTCATTTGAGAGCAAGCCACCTCCGAAGCCTTTGAGAGAGAGATCCTTGCGAGGACAAAGCCCAAAACACCCAGAGCCAAAGAGTGTTAGGCATCACTGAAGTCTTTCTATCCGCGTGACCTGAAGACTCATTACACTTGAGGACTGTGCATCCTCCAGCCGGTTAGGCGCTATGTTCTGAGCGTCCAAGAGTCATTGTGGATCGCCGGTGAACGAAGTTTGTGAAGGTTTGGAAGTCTACCTTGAAGACTTACTAGAGTGATTGGGCGAGGACTGGGTGTCCTTAGCTCAAGGGGAATAAGGTGAAGACACGGTCTTCTGAGTTCAATCTCAGCCTCCCTAACTAGACGTACAGTTGTCACAACAACTGGAACTGGTCTACCAAATACTTGTCTGCACCAAGCAACTGGTTCTATCCCCTACTTCCTTTACCTTTCGGTTTGTCTTCGTGAAGTCTTTGCTTGCTTGCCTGATCTGTTTGACTTCACTGTGCGAAGACTATTACTTGTTTGGCTTCATATTGTCTTCCATTCTGATCCATACTACCTAACTGCTGTTAGTCTTCGTGCTTTCACTATATTGCTTACTTTACTATGGCTTGTCTAGTGTAGTTCATCTTCTGCTGCATATCATATAGGTTCATTCCAAGAGCTTGTCTTCAAAGACCTCATGCTTTGAAGACTTTCATAAAAATCGCCTATTCACCCCCTCTAGTCGATAACAAGCACTTTCAATTGGTATCAGAACAAGGTGCTCCCTTGTTCTGTGTGATTCGGTTTAACCACATGGAGTTTTAGCTATGTTGACTGCAGGGATAATCAAAGTCTCCGCTGCGTGCCCAGTCTTCGATGGCACTGATTACCCCTACTGGAAGAATAATATGCGCATGCATCTTGAAGCCATTGACATTAACCTCTGGTATGTCGTCAAGACAGGCATTCCCAAGGTCGGTGAAGGTGTCACCGCTGCTGATGTCAAGAGGTTCGCTCAACTGGACTCAACCGCCAAGAACATCATCTGTGGTCATCTGACCAAAGGACAATATGGCCGTGTGAGTGCACTGGAAACTGCAAAGCTAGTCTGGGACTGACTGTCCAAGGTCAACGAAGGCGTCTCTACACAGAGAGACTCAAGGATTGATGTTCTTTGCAATCTCTTAAACCGCATCAAGAGGAACGACAATGAAAATGTCTAGCTCACGTTCGATCGCCTCACTGGTATCACAAATGAGCTTCGCGCTCTTAGCGCCACTAAGATCACCAAGCATGAAATCGTGAAGAAGCTTCTGAGATCACTTGACAACTCATTTGACACCTTGGCCCTGATGATTCAAGAACGTCCTAACTTCAGAGATCTCAATCTGTCTGATATACTTGAGAGGCCCAACACACATGAGTTCTAGCTATCTCAGAAGAGAGACATCTATGGCCCCAACTATTGCTGAACCCGTGCTTTGAAGGCAAGGGTCGTTTCCTCAACTAAAAAAGAATCTAAGTGCAGTTCTGAGGATCCTAAAGACATTGGAAAGGAGCTAGCAATGCTCATGAAGAAGTTTCAGAAGTTCTCCAAAAAGAATCGCTTCGGAAAGTCTTCAAGATCCAGCTCAAGAAATGATGAGGCTTCCTCTCATGACCACAAGAAAAGAACATGCCACAAATGCAAGAAGCCAGGCCACTACATTTCTGAGTGTCCTCAATGGGATAAGGAATCTAAGAAGAAGAAGAGCAAGGAATATGATTCTGACGACAACAAGAAGAAGAAATCCTCAGAGTCTTCTTCAAAGTCTTCATCAAAGTCATCATCTCACAAGAAGAGCTCATCTGGCAAGGCTCGTGCGTTCATTGGCAAGGAGATGGATTCAGAGGAGGAGTCTGCTTCAGAGGAGGCGGAGGTGGAGTCTGAGGAGGAGTCTGATTCAGGCATGGCAAGCCTGGCTCTAGCTTCGGCAGTCGTCGCCAACTCCATCTTCAACACTGAAGACAATGGTCACGTCGCTGATGCTGAAGCCGATGATGAGGATGACTCTGCTCCGACCTACTGCTTCATGGCACGAGGTGCCAAGGTAAAATTACGCAATGCTTACTTTCAAACATCCAATGAAGATGACTCTGAGTGTGAATCCAAACCTAGCTATAAGACTCTTGCTAAAATTGCAACTGAACAACAAACTGCTATGGAACATATTCAAAAGTTGTTAGACAAAAGCGATGACCTGTTGGACGAGGAAATGAATCGAACTCAGTCCTTAATCGAAGAAATTGAAAATCTTCATGTTAAGTACGAGGAACTTGAAAGTCATCATGAAACACTCTCAGCTACTCATGAGAAGCTTTCCTACGATTATCTTCAAAGGAAGCAAGATCTAGAGAAACTGAGAGCGTCTCATGAAGATCTTCAAAAGGAGAACGATTTACTACTCGCTCAAGATCAGTTCCGCTCAGGAAGACTTTGTGCCACCATGTTTAAAATGTCTTGAGCGTGATAATGCTATCTCTGTTGCTGAATGTTCAACTGCCTCTGCTGTTGCAATATCTTCAACTGCTGATGTGGTAACTAGCCCCTCTAATGAGGATACCACTACTATTGCTGATGAGAATGCTAGGCTGAAGACATTGCTTGAAACAGGCATGTACAAAAGCCTCAAAGGACATCAGACACTATGTGATGTCCTCAAGAAACAGATTCTGAACCGAAACCCTAGGAAAGAGGGTGTTGGGTTCGAGAGGAAAATGAATGTTGATGGTTCTTACTGGAAGCCAGAGCAGTACCCCAAAACCACATGGGTTGCTGCAAAGGGCCCTTCAGTGGACCCATCCACCTTATCTGGCTTCACTTGTGCTAACCCCATTATCATTGATGAATCCTTTGACGCCAATTATAAGCTGTTTAAGAATCAGAATGGTGAAGTGTTTGCTAGGTATATTGGTACTAACTGCAGGAATGGACCACCCTTGAAGAAGATCTGGGTGCCCAAAAGTTGTCTCGAGAAGCTTCCCGTGAATGTCATCATGACACCACCTGGGAAGAAGACAAACCCCGGACCAAAGGCTTCAGACAGACAGAGGACCTCACAAGGTCACCCTAATGCCAATGTTTTGCAGGGAAACCATACTCAGACTCATGAATATGAGTGTGTTTCTTCAAACCGCTATGTTCATAAAACAAAGAACTTCCCTGCATATTCTTATGAGTATTATTCACCTCCTGCAAGGCTATTTGCTAGGGATCCAAAGCCAAAGTTCTCAGATGCTGCACTTAGACTCATTGCTTCTAAGCCACCCCTGAAGATGTGGGTGGTTAAGAAGAATTAACTTTCTTTTGTAGGGAAAGGTCTCCATCTGGAAACCAAAGGCTTCTGATGCCAATGCTGGGGACCTAAAACATCTTGTGGGACGCAAGATAAAGTGCCAGAATGGTCTTACCATGTATTTCATCCCAAGGTTTCTTGACAAGCGTCCTATCTTACCTAACAAGAATCTGAAAATTGATAGTATGCTTGTTCATCAAATGTTTGTGCCTCACACTTCTCTTCGTGAAGCCTATCCCCCTAACTGCATTGTAGGGTACGGCTCCGAAGGCTACTGAGTGGATTATGGATATTGGATGCACTAACCACATGACTGGTGATCGAAGTCTTCTTATGGATTCAACCCTACGTCCGTCTGACAAGAGTCAGATCACGTTTGCTGATATTGGTAAAAGCAAGGTATTGGGCCTAGGTAGAGTTGCAATCTCAAAGGATGAGCACATGGATAAAGTGATGCTTGTTGAATCCCTTGGATTCAACTTAATGTCTGTCTCAATGCTTTGTGATCTGAACATGATTGTGATATTTGGAAAATATCGTTGCCTTGTGCTTATGGAATCTGACAAATCTCTAGTCTTCGAAGGGTATCGAAGAGACGATCTGTATATGGTAGATTTCTCCGCAGGACCACAGCTTGCCGTATGTCTTCTAGCAAAAGTTTCAGAGTGCTGGCTCTGGCATCAGAGGCTAGGACATGCGGGCATGAGGAACTTGCACACTCTAGTGAAGAGGAAGCATATCATTGGCATCGAGGGCGTCAAGTTTAAGAAGGATCATCTGTGTGGTGCTTGTGAAGCCGGGAAGATGACAAGGGTCAAGCATCCCTTGAAGACAATCATGACTACATCACGCCCCTTCGAGCTGCTTCACATGGACTTATTTGGCCCTACTCATTACTCTACCCTTACTACCACTGCACATCTTTATGGCTTCGTTATTGTTGATGATTATTCAAGATACACATGGGTGCACATAATTCTCTACAAGACTGAAGTGCAGGATGTCTTCAGATATTTCGCCAATCGTGCCATGACCAATTATGGCATCAAGATCAAGCACATCATAAGTGACAATGGTACAGAATTCAAGAACACCGGCCTCGACACTTATCTTGATACATTGGGCATCACGCATGAGTTCTCTGCTCCATACACACCTCAGTAGAATGGCATCGTTGAGCGCAAGAACAGAACCCTCATTGAGATGGCACGTATGATGCTTGATGAGTACAAGACTCCAAGGAAGTTCTTGCGTGAAGCCATTGATATTGCTTTCCACATCATCAACAGAGTTTATCTTCATAAATTCTTCAAGAAGACATCCTATGAGCTCCTGACTGGTAAGAAGCCAAATGTGAGTTACTTCAAGGTCTTTGGTGCTAGGTGCTGGATAAAGGATCCACATCACACTTCAAAATTTGCACCGAAAGCACACGAAGGCTTTATGCTTGGTTACAGAAAGGATTCACACACCTACAGAGTCTTCAACCTCTTTCACTATAAAGTGGTTGAAATTGTGGATGTGCGGTTCGATGAAACTAATGGCTCGCAAAGAGAGCACCTGCCAAATGTGCTAGATGAAGCTACGGCAAGTGAATCTATCAAGCTAATGGGTACTGGAGAAATCATACCTACCGAGGAACAGGCTGAAGAGGAATTCATCATTTCTGCACCAAATAAGCATGAAGACAATGCTCAGCCTGAAGTCAATGCTGAAGATGAAGACAATGATCAGCAAGGGCAAAATGTTCGTCCAGTACATCCTCGGGTTGCAAATGAAGTCCAGATTGAAAAGATAATTGATAGTATCAATGCACCTGGTCCACTCACTCGTTCAAGAGCAACACAACTAGCAATCTTATGTGGGCACTTTGCATTTGTATCCATATCTGAACCCAAGAAAGTTGATGAAGCCTTCATGGAACCTGAATGGATTCGCTATGCAAGAAGAGCTTCAATAGTTTGAGATGAACAATGTCTGGAAGCTAGTCAAACATTCGGATCCTCGCAAGCACAATATCGTTGGCACCAAATGGATCTATCGCAATAAGCAAGATGAGCATGGTCAAGTTGTTAGCCTATGCCAACCATAATAACATCCTTCTGTACCAAATGGATGTAAAGAGTGCCTTCCTCAATGGCAAAATTGAAGAAGTGTATGTTGCACAACCACCTGGTTTTGAAGATCCAAAGCGTCCTGACATGGTGTACAAGCTCAACAAGGCACTGTATGGACTCAAATAAGCACCTCGCACTTGGTATGACACACTCAAAGACTTCCTGAAGAGCAAAGGATGGTTCTCTAGATCCCACTCTCTTCACGAAGACATATGATGGTGAACTGTTTGTATGCCAAATCTATGTGGATGACATTATCTTCGGCTGCACTGATAAGAGATACAGTGATGAGTTTGGGCATATGATGAAGAGCAATACCAGATGTCCATGATGGGTGAGCTGAAGTTCTTCCTTGGTCTTCAAATGCTTCAACAAAGAAATGACATCTTCATATCACAAGAGAAGTACCTCAAAGATCGCCTGAAGAAGTTTTGGAATGGAAGACTGCAAAGGGTACACGACACCAATGCCAACCAAAGGCCAATTGGGCCCCGACGACAATGGTAAAGAGTTCGATCAAAAGGTATACCGCTCCATGATTGGTTCTTTACTGTAATTATGTGCATCTAGGCCTAATATAATGCTTAGCGTTTGCATGTGTGCCCGATTCCAAGCGGCACCAAAGGAATCACATCACCTAGCAGTGAAGCGAATTCTTTGATATTTGGCTCACACCCCAACACTAGGATTATGGTATCCAAAGGGCTCAGAGTTTGATCTAGTTGGATTCTCAGATGCTGATTATGCTGGTGACAAGGTTGATCGCAAGTCCACGTCAGGCACATGTCACTTTCTTGGACGATCTCTTGTCTGTTGGTCTTCAAAGTAGCAGAACCGTGTATCACTCTCCACTGCTGAATCGGAATACATTGCTTCTGGATCTTGCTGCGCTCAGCTTCTCTGGATAAAGCAAACTCTCAAGGACTATGGCATCAACATGAAGCATGTGCCACTCTACTGCGACAATGAAAGCACCATCAAGATTGCTCACAATCCAGTTCAGCACTCGAAGACAAAGCACATTCAAATCCGTCATCATTTTCTCAGGGATCATGTGTTGAAGGAATACATTGATATCATTCACGTCAACACTGAAGAGCAATTGACAGATATCTTCACAAAGCCCTTGGATGAGAAAAGGTTTTGCATGCTGCGGTGTGAGCTAAATATCTTAGAATCCTTGAATGTCCTGTGAATGGACACACATCCTAACGCTTATGCATGTTGATGACTTAGATGTGCAACACACGAAGTAACGTATATCTTCAATTCACGAAGACTTACCCTCTAAGTGTGAATACATTAATGTGGAATTTGACTTCGGAGTGCCACGATAATTGTACGCCGTGTCTGGGTCTAATATTTCCTATATGGTTGGTAACGCCACCACCACACTTTCTTGAAGAGTTTCATTTGGAATCATGTGTGCATTATCTTCATATTTGGTTTGTCTTCAACATTGATTTGATTTCAAAGTTTATCTTTGCCATGTTGATTTGGTCTTCACAGATATATATACATGTGTTATGTCCTCTACAACATTCACTTATAGCTATGTCTTCAAATTTGCCATTTTCTGAACTAAGTGAATGTGATCGGGCCCTAACCCCTTCTATGCTTATTCCTCAAATTCTCTTTCTCTCTTCATATGCATTCTGTTGACACGTGTCGAATATCTTCACTGTGTCCTTGTCAACTGAAGATACAGAGGCACACACATTTAAAACTGTTTTTAGTGCCTTATCTCTTTTGCCTGAACACCGGAGAAGCCGGATCGACCACCCGACAAACCAGGCGCGTGGGAATGTGGCTCAACTCCCAATAAGTTGCATGCTTGCCACGTGTCCACCAGATGTGAACCGCCAGGGGCACCTGCGTAATTGCGCTGCACTGCCCCTCACCTTATAAATACTCCACCCAACGCGGTCATTATTCCTTCTCCCACCTCGCCGTCTCGCTCAAACCCTAGTGCCACCGCTAGCCTCAGTCGACGCCAGAGACGAAGCGCTTAGCTGCCGCGACTTCTTCGATGCCATCTTCTCACCGGCTGCAGACCTGGTCTTCTCCGCCGCCACCGTAGCTGTCTTCCGCCGCCAAGTTATGGCATGGGAGATTGGACTGCTCGGCCTCCTTTCTGCCTCGTCCAGTAGTTGTTCGTGCGGTAAATAAACTCACTTTTTTACCGCTTGTTTGATCCGCTGGATTTGTCCACTTCTTCCAAAAGTGGTTTCTGAACTTCCAAATCCGTTTCTTTCTGCTTCTGCATCTCATATCTTGCAAGTATATTCAGTTATGCATCCCAACTAGTTAGATTCCTCACTTGTACTTATTCATGGATTCGTACAAATCTGGAACCAACTCACTTCAAATAAGTGAATGTCTTCGCACTATGAGGTCAATGTCTTCAAACTGATTTATCTTCAAAATCTTCTGAGAATGCATATGGCCTCTTCCCCTTCCCTCGCATCTCTAATGCTGTCACAGGTACATGTCCGTGGGAGAATCCCTTGGTTCTCATAGTCTGCATTCATTTGCAGAATTCTTACAACATCATATTGAATCTCCTGAAGCTAGTTCTTGTCTGACCAGTCGTCTGAAGCCAATCACAGTTGTGAAGCCATTCAGTTGGAATCCTATGGCGAGTGACAAATCTACAAGGAAAGGTGGCAGACAACACCATGGCAATACTGCTTTGGATTTGCCTCCAGATCTGTATGAACTATACAAGTCTGATCCAGAAGAAATGTACACAACGCAAGTCCAGAATCCAATGGATCCGAAGATATTGGGCAGAACAATGGTTCAAGTATCAATTCGTAACTCCTGAATGTGCTGAGAAAAATGCTATAAAGTGCCCGGGTGACATTCTCTACAAGAAACTGCTCAAACGAAGCCTGAAGCCACTTCTAAAGGCTTCTATCCTTGCATGGTTAGAGGACCTCAGCCTGACGACGCCGACCCATCATCTCTTCGATGGTGTCGAGATGATGATCTGTTCAAGCGAAACTATATGTTTGCAAAGGAGTCTACTGCTAAGAACAAGAACGCATTTGGGCTCAACTTCAACCCTGGTCCTGCTGCTCCAAGGCCTGATGGCACTCATGAAGCCAATCTGAATGTCATTGGCCCCTTCAATGGCTTCGATGGGCTTCTCTCCCATATTGCATCACAAAGGGCCACAGTTGATCAATCTGCTGAAGAAGCGGACTCTGAGGATGCTCCTGAGCCCCCGAAGCAGAAGAAGAAGACACAAGCTTCCAAGCCCTCTGTTGCTCCAAAAGCTTCAAGAGTGAAGCCATTGAAAACTGTACCTCCTGAATTCAGTGTGCAGTCTGAAGATCAATCTCGCGTCTCCAAAAAGACCAAGAAGCCCAAGAAGATTTCTGGGCATGACCTTACGCCAGCTAGCATTTTGCGAAATGAAGAGAATGTGATAGATTTGTCAAGCGATGAAGATCTTGCTGATCATGCTCTAGAGATGCTCATCAAGAGCAAACAAGAGGCTAAAATCTTCAAAGATTTGCCTCTGTTTGATGCGGATATTCTCAATCACTTCATTGATGAATGGTTTGAAGATCCCACCATCAACATTGATGATCTGCAGCTGCCTGTTGACATAAGCGTCACATTTCAAGGCTGCATTGCCAACGAACTTGCCATAGCTCAGAAGATTGTTGAGCTGAAAAACAAGATTGACTATGAGAAGGCCCATTTCAAGAAGCATATGGCCAAGCTCAGTGTTGCTGATGTACAAAAGTTCAAACAAATGATGACTGACCTCAAGGCCCAGTTTAACAAGAAGCGTGAGGAAGCTAAAGGCTCCCGTGGCCGCATGAAGTACTACGCTGAGAAGTGCGTTCAGGCTCTCAATGAGGCTAAGAAGAGAAAGGCACTTGGGCGTCCAGGCATTGACCCCAAGCTTGCTACCAAGAAAAAGAAGTCTGATGAAGCTGAACCCGAAGCTCCAAGGCAGGAACGACCAAGCATAGTCTTCCCTGCCAGTATGACTGGCTCGAAGCCAAAGGTCCCATCAGCAGCTTCAGAACAGAAAAAGACAAGGCAAGCTGAGGCTGAAGCCAGGAAGAGAAAGCACCATGACACCTCTGATGCTGCTCCCTCCCAGAAGAAGTTGAAGACAAGGGCTTCAAAGTCTTAACGCAAAGAGCGTGCTGCTGCTCAAGAGCCGCTGAATGTTGAACCCATTTCGGTTGCACTTCCTGCCTCCACCAATCGTGAGCGCCATCTCATTGTCCATGGGCCTGCTCCCACAGAGTCTACTGAGTCTGAAGAGATTCTAGCTGCCGACTCCACCGCAGCTGAAGACATGAGTCACGAAGACCATGTTGAAGATGATGAAGTCCTTCCTCAGCTCGAGCCCAAACCGGTATCATTGCCTGCTCCTACAAGCAGTGAACTCATAAGCATTGGCGGTCCCACGACGCCAATTGCTCAAGATGAATTTTGGGAAGAGCAACACCCGAACACCCCCTGCATGAAGTGATTCCGCGCACACCACCAACTCATGTCACCACTCTGATGCTTGAGACCCTAGAAGCAACTACCGAAGACATGGAGAAGACCACTCTTTCACCAACGGCGTCGCCCTCATTCCGAAGGCTTCGCAAAGGCCCTAGGCCCCAGGTCTCCATGTCAAGCATTCCTGAAGACGATGTGCAACACACAAGCTCAGTAGCATATCAAGTGTTCCTTGAAGCCATCCCTTCAGAGTCTGCTCATGAATCTGAAGCCAAAGCGGCTGAAGACATTCCGACTGCATCACCCGATGAAGAAAGAGAAGAAGAACGTGAAGTCATCCCCCTGCTAGTGATCCAGTTGTCCAAGAAGACGTGATTGTGCCAGACCCCCTGTTCATGATGCTATGGAAGTTGAAGCCAATGCGGCTGCCACCACTGTCACTACTAAAGCCAATGACATTGTCATGGCTGAAGACAATGTGGAGGCTGAAGTCAATGCTGCCACTGAAGATAATGTGCAGCTGATGGGCTTGAAGCTACGTTAGTATTTCCCCAAAGAGGAAGGGATGATGCAGCACAGCGGCGGTAGGTATTTCTCTCAGTTATGAGACCAAGGTTATCAAACCAGTAGGAGAAGCAAGCAACACAACGTAACAGCCCCTGCACACAGATAATAAATCCTCGCAACCCGATGTGTAAAAGGGGTTGTCAATCCCTTTTGGGTAGGAGCGCCTCAAGATAGGCAAACAGACGGGAGAAAGTTGTAAATATTGATAGATTGAACGCCAAATAAAATAAATAAGAATAAAACGCAGCAAGGTATTTTTGTATTTTTGGTTTAGTAGATCTGAAAATAAAAGCAAAGGAAAATAGATCGCAAAGGCAAATAATATGAGAAAGAGACCCGTGTTGGGTAACACAGTATTTAAAAAAGTTTCCTACGATCACGCAAGATCTATCTAGGAGATGCATAGCAACGAGATGGGAGAGTGTGTCCACGTACCCTCGTAGACCGAAAGCGGAACCGTTTAGTAACGCGGTTGATGTAGTCGAACGTCTTCACGATCCAACCGATCCAAGTACCGAACGTACGGCACCTCCGTGTTCAGCACACGTTCAGCTCGATGACGTCCCTCGAGCTCTTGATCCAGTTGAGGACAAGGGAGAGTTCCGTCAACACGATGGCGTGGAGACGATGATGATGAAGTTACCAGCGCAGGGCTTCGCCTAAGCACTACGACGATATGACCGAGGTGTGTAACTGTGGAGGGGGGCACCGCACACGGCTAAGACAAATCTTGGAGTGCCTTTGGGGTGCCCCCTGCCCACGTATATAAAGGAAGGAGGGAGAGAGGCCGACCCTCCTTGGGGTGCGCCAAGTGTAGGGAGTCCTGAGGGAGTCCTGGATTAGGAGATCCTCGGACAGCCGGACTATATCCTTTGGCCGGACTGTTGGACTATGAAGATACAAGATTGAAGACTTCGTCCCATGTCCGGATGGGACTCTCCTTGGCGTGGAAGGCAAGCTTGGCAATTCAGATCTGTAGATCTCCTCCCTTGTAACCAACTCTGTGTAACCCTAGCCCCCTCCGGTGTCTATATAAACAGGAGGGTTTAGTCCGTAGGACAAAAACAATCATAATCATAGGCTAGCTTCTAGGGTTTAGCCTCTACGATCTCGTGGTAGACCAACTCTTGTAATACTCATATCATCAAGATCAATCAAGCAGGAAGTAGGGTATTACCTCCATCGAGAGGACCCGAACCTGGGTAAACATCGTGTCCCCCGCCTCCTGTTACCATCCGCCTTAGACGCACAGTTCGGGACCCCCTACCCGAGATCCGCCGGTTATGACACCGACATTGGTGCTTTCATTGAGAGTTCCACTGTGCTATCGCAATAAAGGCTTGATGGCTCCTTCGATCATCGACAACGATGCGATCCAGGGTGAGGCTTTTCTCCCTGGACAGATCTTCGTATTCAGCGGCTTCGTACTGCGAGCCAACTCCCTTGGCCATCTGGAGCAGATCGAAAGCTACACCCCTGGCCATTTGGTCAGGTTTGGAAGCTTGAACTATACTGCCGACATCCGCGGAGACTTGATCTTCGACGGATTCGAGCCCATGTCAGGTGCGCTGCACAGTCACGACGAGCATGACTTAGCTCTGCCGTCGGACAGTGTTTGGGAGATCACACCTGCGGCTACTCTGGCCCTCAATCCTTAGCAGATCATGCCGTTCGAGGAAGGGTGGATAGACCCCGCCACGGAGGCCGCGCACTCAGCGGCGATAGAGCCGAATGCTAACTTCACCCCTATGAGACCTGTGCTGCCGGATACTTGGATTCATCCCCGGCCACGGGCTCCGAACCGCCTGCGTCCGTGCCTATCGAATCTGATTGGGCACCGATCATGGAGTTTTCCTCCGCGGATATCTTTCAGCACTCGCCCCTAGGCGACGTGCTAAATTCATTAAGGTCTCTCTCCTTGTCAGGAGACCCTTGGCCGAACTATGTCCGGCTTGAGTGGGAAGCGGACAACGAAGAAATTCGTTCCCCACCCACCACCCACTTAATAGCCACTGTCGATGACTTAACCGACATGCTCGATTTTGGCTCCGAAGACATCGACGGTATGGACGACGATGCAGGAGATGAACAGGAACCACCGCCCACAGGGCGCTAGACTGCCACCTCATCATATGATATATACATGGTGGACACCCCCAAAGAAAGCGATGGCGACAAGGCAACAAAGGATAATCCCCCCGAAAAGCAATCTAAGCACCGGCGTAATCGGCGCCGCTCTAAGCCCCGCCATAGCAAAAGCAGCGATACCGGCACAAGAGACAATAACGCTGCGGATATTGCCGAAGACGAAGACAATCCCCTCCAGCCAGGTTTCGAGCGGGAGGATGGGCAAGCTAGCCCTAAGGAACAGGCAGCTGGCGGAGAATCAGAGGATGACAATTACATGCCCCTCTCCGAAGACGAGGTGAGCCTCGACGACGAAGAATTTATCGTGCCCGAGGATCCCGTCGAACAGGAGCGCTTCAAGCGCCGGCTTATAGCCACGGCAAAAAGCCTGAAGAAAAAGCAACAACAGCTTCAAGCTGACCAAGATCTGCTAGCTGATAGATGGACTGAGATCCTGGCGGCCGAGGAATATGAACTCGAGCGCCCAACAAAAAGTTACCCAAAGCGCAGGCTGCTACCCCAACTTGAGGAGGAAGCATTAAAACCTACATTACCAGCGTATGATGCAGCTGATCGGCCACCTCGTGGCCGAGACAGAGCGGCATATCAGCCCGAAGTCCAGCCCGCACCCCGTCGCCAGTTAAACAAAAACACCAAGGCCCGGGGCAACACGCAGGACCTGCGAGACGTATTGAAAAACAAAGCAGGACATACAAGATCGATCTACGGATCACGGGGGCGCGCCCCAATGCGTGACGACGATCGTCACGCCGGATACACTAAAAGCAAATCCGGCCGGGCCGAATACAGCAGACAAGACTCGTATGAACTGCGCCGTGACATAGCCCGGCACAGAGGCGCCGCACACCCCCTATGCTTCACTGATGAAGTAATGGATCACGAATTACCAGAAGGATTTAAACCCATGAACATTGAGTCATATGATGGTACAACATACCCCGCGGTATGGATCAAGGATTTCCTCCTCCACATCCACATGGCCCGCGGTGACGATCTACATGCCATCAAGTACCTCCCACTAAAACTCAAAGGACCAGCTCGGCATTGGCTGAATAGCCTGCCAGCAAACTCCATTGGCAGTTGGGAGAATTTGGAAGATGCATTCCTTGACAACTTCCAGGGCACATATGTGCGACCACCGGATGCTGATGACTTGAGCCACATAACCAACAGCCAGGGGAACCGGCCAGGAAATTCTGGACTCGGTTCCTAACTAAAAAGAACCAAATTATCGACTGTCCAGATGCCGAGGCCTTAGCGGCATTTAAGCATAACATCTGTGACGAGTGGCTCGCCCAACACCTTTGCCAAGAGAAGCCGAAGTCCATGGAAGCCCCCACGACACTCATGACCCGCTTTTGCGCGGGCGAGGACAGCTGGCTGGCTCGCAGCAACAACACATAAAGAAATCCTGGCAATTCAAATGCGAAAGATACTAACGGCAGACCACGTCGCAGCAGACACAAGCGCCGCAACAACGGCGACAACGCCGAAGACACGGCAATCAATGCCGGATTCAGTGGCTCTAAATCCGGTCAGCGGAAAAAGCCGTTCAAAAGAAGCAATCCGGGCCCGTCCAGTTTGGACCGCATACTCGATCGCTCGTGTCAAATTCACGGCACCCCCGATAAACCAGCCAACCACACCAACAGAGAATGCTGGGTGTTCAAACAGGCCGGCAAGTTGAATACCGAAAACAAGGAAAAGGGGCTGCATAGCGACGATGAGGAGGAGCCCCGGCCGCCGAACACAGGAGGACAGAAGAAATTTCCTCCCCAAGTGAAAACGGTGAACATGATATACGCAACCCATATTCCCAAGAGGGAACGGAAGCGTGCACTAAGGGACGTCTATGCGATGGAGCCAGTCGCCCCAAAGTTCAACCCATGGTCTTCTTGTCCGATCACTTTCGATCGTAGGGACCACCCCACTAGTATCCGTCATGGCGGTTCTGCCGCATTGGTTCTTGATCCCATCATTGACGGATTTCACCTCACTCGAGTCCTTATGGACGGTGGCAGCAGCCTGAACCTGCTCTATCAGGATACAGTGCGCAAAATGGGTATAGACCCCTCGAGGATCAAACCCACAAAAACCACCTTCAAGGGTGTCATACCAGGTGTAGAGGCCTGTTGCACGGGCTCAATCACACTGGAAGTGGTCTTCGGATCTCCGGACAACTTCCGGAGCGAGGAGTTAATCTTCGATATCGTCCCCTTCCGCAGTGGCTATCACGCACTACTCGGACGAACCGCATTTGCTAGATTCAATGCGGTACCGCATTATGCATACCTCAAGCTCAAAATGCCAGGACCTCGCGGAGTTATAACAGTTAATGGAAACACAGAACGCTCGCTCCGCACGGAGGAGCACACTGCGGCCCTCGCAGCGGAAGTACAAAGCAGCCTTCTGAGGCCAACCGCCAATTCGGCGAAAAGGCCCCCGGACACCTTCAAGCGAGTCCGGAGTAACCTGCAACAGGATCTCCAGGCACGTTCAGAGCTCGGGTAGCAATTCGGCCTCCGTCATAGTCCCAGTCAAGCGGCGAAATTTGTGCCGCGCGTACATAACTACGCACTCAAGATACCATGGGCATAGGCGGAGGCACGGCTATGGCACGTCCCACAATGCGGCTCAACCGCCCCAGGGGCCGTATACCTTTATCATTTTCTCTCTTTCAGGACCTTACTCTCTGGAAGCCCTTTCCGGCAGTCTGATTGTTGGACCCATTACGGGAAGGAAATACCAAGGAAGCAAGAAGCTCTGACGTACAAGGGAATTCCCAGGTGGTCTCTGATAACGATCGATGTACCTGTTTTTACATACCCATACACAGCTTGCCCTTGGATAGGACATGTCAAATAGTCCTATTTTTTGCTTATTGCACTAATTGTATACGTACGCTTTGACGTATTATTTAAATAACAATGTATAGCGTTAGCCTATTATTGCATTTCTTTTTTTCCTTGTCTGCTTATTTACGACAAATGGCACTCGTACATTCTGGTACGACCAGTGCGCCAGGGGCTTCAGTGTACCCCATAACACGGCACGAAAAGTCCGAACACTTTCGACAGTGCGGCACCCCGAACTTATAGCATTATATGCATCAGCTCCGAATCATGTCTTGGGTCAATAGTTGGGTTTGCCCGGCTCCCATGTTTTGGTACCTTACGTTCCGCTATATCGGCTAAGGTAGCACTGGGAGAACTACTGCGATTGTGTCCCGGTTCTTCCGGACGAGCACCTCAGTAGAGAAAGCCGAAAACTGACTGTCATGATGCGGCGAGAGCTGGTCGCTGTTCGAGAGGTCTCAAATCCTTAAAGATTTTTTCCGCTTCGGGCGAGGAGTCGGCCTTGTCCGATTTAGGCGTATATAGCGCCCCAACTTCGGCCTTCCGAAATACTAGGGGCTTCGCCAAAATTTAAAATTGTAGACTTCTATGGCTAAGTGAGAGTGATAAAGCTTTATAGTCCGATTGCCTGGTTCGTTGTGCTAAACACCTCCTTCGAAGGACCCAAAAATTGGGATAAAGAGTGATCAGGTTTATCCCGAACACCTCAGTACTAGTTACATGGGGGCAGAAGCCGACGACTGGCCAACTCTCAGATTTTATAAACGGCCGCACAGAAGGTAATATTTTAAATTAACAAGCGTTACATAGCGCAGATGAACTCGTTTCATATTACAGGATCACATGAGTACATTCATTCAAATATTACATCCTTAGCACATTCCTCCGCCACAAGGCGAGCACCCTTCAGGACACTGTCATAATACTTTTCGGGGTGGCGATGCTCCTTGCCTTCCGGCGGCCCCTCCTTCACCAGCTTTTCGGCGTCCATCTTCGCCCAGTGCACTTTCGCCCGGGCAAAGGCCCTGCGCGCACCCTCAATGCAGACGGACCGCTTGATGACTTCAAGCCGTGGGCAGGCATTCACAAGCCGCCTTACCAGACCGAAGTAGCTGCCAGGCAGGGGCTCGCCAGGCCACATCCGGACTATGAGACCCTTCATGGCCTGTTCGGCCGCCTTGTGAAGCTCGACCAGTTGCTTCAACTGGTCGCTCAAGGGCATCGGATGTTCGGTCCCAGTATACTGAGACCAGAACAACTTCTCCGTCGAGCTCCCTTCCTCGGCCCGGTAGAACTCCGCGGCATCCGAAACACTGCTGGGTAGATCTGCGAATGCTCCTGGAGAGCTCCGAACTCGGGTAAGTAAAAGGAAAGTTTCCTTCACATGCTTGCTTTGCATAATGAATGCCTTACCCGCCGCTATCTTCTTAACCGCCTGAATCTCCTGGAGGGCCTTTTGGGCTTCGGCCTTGGCATTTTGTGCGTTTTCGAGGGCCTTCGCAAGCTCGGACCCTTGCGTCTTAGAGTCACGCTCCAAGGACTCGTATTTCTCGACGAAAGCCTGGAGCTCTTGCTGAACCTCGCCTACTCGGGCCTCTTGCTTCTCACGCTCGATGCGCTCTTTGGCCGCTTTGTCTTCGGCCTCGGACAGCGCCTTCTTCAGGGTCGCCACTTCGGTCGTGGCCCCTAGCAAAATTAATGCGATCCTATGATCTAACAACCACCTTTTTTTATCAATATACAGACGGGGTATTACTTACCTTTGTTCTCTTCGAGCTGCCTCTTGGTAAGGCCGAGCTCTTCCTTGGACCGCTCAAGGTCCCGCTTCAGTGCGGCGACCTCCGCAGTATGAGCGGCAGCGGCCAGCAGTGAAGCCTGCTTATTCACATAGACATATTCTGATTAGACTCCTGTGATTATTATTTGATCCTCTGTTCGGCCTTTCTTTGCGAACGCCAAACAGAGCATCAGGGGCTACTGTCTATGCTGTAACATTTTCTTATAATTTGATTACTCACCTCAAAGCCTGTTAGGAGGCTGGCACAGGCTTCAGTCAGTCCACTTTTGGCGGACTGAACCTTCTTGACCACCGCACTCATAACAGTGCGGTGCTCTTCGTCAATGGAAGCGCCGCGAAGCGCTTCCAGCAAGTTGTCCGATGCCTCTGGATGGACAGAGGCCATCGGCACGGACGGCTTGCCCCTCTTAGCGAGGGGTCGCCTGACAGAGTCCGGAACCACTGGAGGTTCCGGCGCAGTATTCGGCTGGGGGCCAAACTTGCTGCCCCCGTCATTAGAACCCATGGGAGTCTTGCCCCCCATGTGCCTAGAGTCCGGGATGTCGCCTTGGGGCGCCTCCAGGACTATCTCCCCTTGGATCAATACCCTTTGAGACAACACCTCGGCGTCGTCCGTAGGACGGGGAGAGGTGGCGGTCGGGAGTGAATCGCTGTTCATCGCCGACGGGCCCAAAGACCCATCCGAAGAGGATACGTCGATATGGGCTTTGGAGGGACTGCATGATCATGTTCGGCATGATGATAAGCAGTAAAACAGAACATACGAGGACTATTATGGTATCCGAATACTTACGACTTCGCCAGGGGCTTGTCCCTGGGCAACCACTCCTCGTCGCTGAAAGCGGCTGTTGTGGAGCAGTCCGGAAGGAGGGTCCTTCCCTTCTTGGACCCTTCGGCCTCCCCAGATGGGGCGGCCTTCCTTTTCTTGTCTCCCCCGACTGGGGGGGGGGACTTTCCTCTTCCTCCTCCTCGTTTTCATGGGAGGAGTGCGCCTCAGTGTTTTCGGACGATGAGTCCGATATGACCTTGCGCCTGAGACCTTTCCTGGTCCCCGAGGCCTTCTTCTTGGCCTTCTTCTCCGGCGCCTCATAAGGCGCTGGAACCAGCATCTCCGTTAGGAGAGCATCTACCGGATGTTCGGGCAGGGGGGCTGGATAGTCGATTTGCTCCGCTGTCGCTATCCAGTCCTGTTAAAATGGCATGGAGGCTCAGACCCCTCACACTATTATGCTGGGCAAAGAAACATTTTGTGAGATATAAAAGACTTACCGGATTGGCAGGGCGCTTTGCGCTGAGTCCGCGATCCTCGGTAAGAGGAGGAGGTACCTCGGCGCCCTTGAACAGCACCTTCCAGACGTTTTTGTGCGTCGTGTCAAAAAGCTCTCGTAGCATCTGGTGCTCGGCCGGGTCAAACTCCCACATATTAAATGCCCGTCTTTGGCACGGGAGGATTCGGCGGAAGAGCATGACCTGGACCACGTTGAAAAGCTTGATTTTCTTGCTTATCATATTCTTGATACATTTCTGTAGTCCGGTCAGCTCCACCGACGAACCCCGGGACAGGCCCTTCTCTTTCCAGGAGGTGAGCCACATGGGGATGCCGGATCGAAATTCGGGGGCCGCCACCCAGTTGGTGTCGCGCGGCTCGGTGACGTAGAACCACCCCGATTGGCACCCCTTCACGGTCTCCACATAGGAGCCTTCGAGCCAGGTGACGTTGGGCATTTTGCCCACCATAGCGCCTCCACACTCCGCCTGCTGACCGACTACCACCTTTGGCTTCATGTTGAAGGTCTTCAGCCATAGGCTGAAGTGGGGCTTGATGCGAAGGAAGGCCTCGCACACGACGATAAACGCCGAGATGTTGAGGATGAAGTTAGGGGCCAGATCATGGAAGTCCAGCCCATAGTAAAACATGAGCCCGCGGACAAACAGGTGGAGGGGAAATCCCAGTCCGTGGACGAAGTGGGTAAGAAATACCACCCTCTCATGGGGTTCTGGAGTAGGGAAGATCTGCCCTTCGTCTGGGAGCCGGTGCGCGATGTCTGCGGCCAGGTATCCGGCTTCCCGGAGCTTCGTAATGTCCTCCTCCGTAACGGAGGAGACCATCCACTTGCCCCCCGCTCCGGACATGTTTGGAATGGCTTTGCGGAGAAAAAGCGAAATTGGACGCTGGAGCTCGAGCGCGTGAGAATGGATGGGCAGGGGAAGGAGAAGGCGTGGGTGAGAAAGAGGAGTCCTTGTCCCTTTATAAAGGCAGTAGAAACTGTGCGCCTCCCCACTTGCCTGGTAAACCCGCTTATTCCCCAAGCGCCGTAATTGATGGCACGGTTGGGTTACCCACACCCGTCCTGATGAGAATCCCGTGATAAGGGGACACGATCTCTGCTTCGACAAGACGTGCCAAGAAAACCGCCTCGCAATATGTGCAGTAGCTGGTTGGGAAAAACAGTTCGAAAAATGACCGGGCCGTGGCGTGATGTCATGCTATGAAACTTGCCAGCAGATTAGATTTGTGGAATATTATACTCTCTACGGTGGTATGTGGAATTTGTTTTGCAGAGCCGGACATGATCCTTGTGTTCAAAATCTTCTATGGAGTATTCGGAGGAGGAACCCGCCTTGCAATGCCGAAGACAATCTGCGCGCCGGACTCATCATCATTGAAGCCTGGTTCAGGTGCTACTGAGGGAGTCCTGGATTAGGGGGTCCTCGGACAGCCAAACTATATCCTTTGGCCGGACTGTTGGACTATGAAGATACAAGATTGAAGACTTCGTCCCATGTCCGGATGGGACTCTCCTTGGCGTGGAAGGCAAGCTGGGCAATTTGGATCTGTAGATCTCCTCCCTTGTAACCGACTCTGTGTAACCCTAGCCCCCTCCGATGTCTATATAAACTGGAGGGTTTAGTCCGTAGACACGATTCTGAGGAGGTTCTTGACATTCTGAGGAGGTTCCCAATTCACAATTGTGGACACCTTCTCGGGGTTAACAGCGATGCCCTTGGCAGAGATGATGTGACCAAGGAAAAGAACTTCATCAAGCCAAAACTCACATTTGGAGAACTTCGCATAGAATTGATACTCTCTGAGCTTGTCGAGCACCAATCGCAAATGTTTGGCATGATCCTGCTTATTCTTGGAGAAGACCAAGATATCATCGAGATACACCAGGACGAATTCATTGGTATAGGGGTTGAAGATGAAATTCATCATCCGAGAGAATACCGGAGGAGCATTGACAAGGCCGAAAGACACGACAGTATATTCATAAGAACCAAAGCTTGTTCTGAATGCTGTCTTGGCAATATCTTCTTCACGAATGCGAATCTGATGATAACCCATACGAAGGTCAAGCTTGGAGAATACTTTAGCACCTTTGAGTTGCTCAAATAGCTCATTGATGTTGGGAAGTGGATACTTGTTCTTGATTGTCTTCTTGTTCAATGGACGGTAGTCGACACAAAGTCGGTCCGTGCCATCCTTCTTCTTGAAAAAAAGAACACCACAACCCCACGGAGAAGAGCTCGGTCTGATCAAACCCAGACGCTCTTGTTCATCGAGCTGTTTCTTCAATTCCTTCAGCTCGTTGGGTCCAAGCTTGTATGGACGCTTGCAAACGGGTTCAGTGCCTGGCTCTAGTTCGATAACAAACTCAACTGGCCGATGAGGAGGCATACCCGGAAGCTCTTCTTGAAAGACATCTTGATACTCACAAACGACTGGAATTTGAGAGATGGCATTCAATTCGCCCTTCTCATTGAGAGAAAAAACCGAATGGTTTCATCACGAGCGGCATAAATAATCACATCCTCAGAAGAGTGTGTCAATTGAATTTCCCTGGCAGCACAATCAAGTTGAGCTTTGTGCTTAGAAAGCCAGTCCATCCCGAGAATAAGATCAATATCCGAGTCACCAAGAACAACTGGTTTAGACAGAAATTTATAGTCGCCCATCTTGATGGAAACATCCGGGACACAATTATTAGATGTCATTTGCTTGCCCGGAGACACAACCTTCAACGGGATAGGGATCTTTTCCGTCACAAATTCATGCTTGGCAACAAAAGGTCTTGAAATGAAAGAAAGAAATGCACCAGTATCAAAAAGAACTTTTGCAGGAATATCATTAACAGGAAGATTACCCATTATCACATCAGTAGATTCCTCTGCTTGAGCTGCATTCATCATGTTCACCTTTGCAGACTTTGGATTATGCTTGACCACTGCATTGCTGGAAGATCTGACAGGAGGAGGAGGAGGCATGCGCCTTTGGTTGAAGCACTTGTTAGCATAGTGACCTTTCTGCTCACACTTGTTGCAAGTCACCTCTGAGAGTGGACGGTGATAACGAGCATTGGACTTTGGAGCTTGATTCTGAGACTTGTTCTGATAGCCAGAGTTGGAAGAGTTGGAAGAACCATGGCCACCTTTGTTCTTCTGCTGGTAAGGCTGACGAAACGGAGGAGGAGGAGGCAACCAGAACTTCTGTTGCTTAGCTGTCATAAGTGAGGAAGAAGAAGACTGAACTGCGTCTCTGACTCTTTTCTTAGAAGCCTCACACTTGAGCTGAGCAGCCTCTTGCTTCAGTGCCATATTGTAGAATTGATCAAACTGAGTAGGCTCAACAAGAACGAGAGCTAACTGCAGATCCTCTTTAAGGCCACCTCTGAAGTGATAGATCATGCTCTTTTCATCAGGAACGTCTTGTTTAGCGAAGGGAGCAAGTTTCTGAAACTGGATGTTGTATTGATACACAGACATGTTGCCTTGCTTGAGATTGCGGAACTCCTCACGCTTGCTCTCAACAACACTTTGTGGAATGTGGTGCGCTTTGAAGTCCCGACAGAAGTCAGTCCAAGTGATCACACGACCTCCTCTGGAATCTTTGTATTGTTGATACCAATCAGCAGCTTGGTCCTTGAGCTGGAAAGAAGCGAACTTGACATAGTCCTCAGGCCTGACATTGCTACATTCAAAATGCTTGTTGATGTCCACGAGCCAATCATCGGCATCCGTGGCCTCGGCACAGTAGCTGAAAGACTTGGGCTGATTTGCGAGAAACTGGTTGAGTGTAGCGAAGTGAAACTGATTGTTGCCTTGACCTTGATTGCCTTGATTGCCTTGCCCTTGAGTACGTTCTTGCAAGAGTTGCAGAATCATCTGAGCATTGGCGTTGGTGGCTGCCATGATAGCTTGCCATACCTCCGGAGGTGGAGGTGGTGGCAGAGGGTTCGCTTGACTCCCTTCATTGCGATCCGGATTCTGACGCGTTGGCGGAGCCATCCTGAAGAGGGTGACATCCGTTAGCATCTTGATAGACAAATAGATAAGTAGAATCAACGGATAGAAGTTGCAACATATAGTCTTCACAATAAACATTCGAACGAAGATGAACGAATGAATTCCGTATTAAATCATCACAGTTCCATAAGTTGAGAAGCCACTTGATAAATATATGGAATCAACATACGACTTCGAAGCAACTCGAATACCACAATTCAAAACAAAACAAAGTATTGGCTTGCAGAATAACCCGGAACAGCATCAGGTAGCAATGTTCAGAGCACGAAATCAACATGCTACAGGAACTTAACATAGCAAAACAAGGCATGGCAGTATTCTACTAAATGCATATGACAAAAGTCCCTTACTGATGATCTGCGATTCGTTTTTCGGGAGGCTCACATATAAATAGGTAGTGGGAGCTAGGAGGCTCCAAATGAGGTGCGGTTTTCGCCCACACGATCGTGATCGAATGACCTAGAGCATGGAAGAGAGTTTAGTGGGTTTTGGGCTGGTTTTAGGGGGGGGTTTTGCTGCACACTCAAATGGACCTTGCGGATGCCCGGTTAACCGTTGGAGTACCAAACGACCTCCAAATGGAACAAAACTTGACCGGTGGTCTCCGGGTGGTGTAATAAGGCCACTTGACAAGCCTCGGTCCCTTCCGAGAATGTTTGACACTCGCTCACGAAAGAAAACAAGAGGGGTGCACCGGAGGAGCTAGGAGCGCCGGATTGCAAAACGGACAACGGGGAAAATGCTCGGATGCATGAGACGAACACGTATGCAAATGCAATGCACATTATGACATGATATGAAATGCATGACATGAACAAAATGCAAAACGAAAGACAAAACCCGACCACGGAGGGAATAGCATAACACATAGCCGAAAATGGCAAGAGTCGGAGTTACAATTATGGAAAGTTATATGCGGGGTGTTACAACACTCCACCACTACGAGAGGATCTCGTCCCGAGATCTAGGAATGAAAGAACTCCGGATATTCGGAACGGAGATGGTCCTCGCGTTCCCAGGTGGCTTCTCGGTCGGAATGGTGCGACCACTTCACCTTGAGGAATTTGATTGACTTGTTGCGAGTCTTGCGCTCAGTTTCTTCAAGGATAGCAACGGGGTGCTCATGATAAGACAGATCTTCTTGGAGGTCAATCTCTTCGAACTTGATAGTGCGCTCAGGCGTCTTGAATCACTTGCGGAGCTGTGACACGTGGAACACATCGTGCACGTTCGCGAAGTTGGAAGGAAGCTCAAGTTGATAGGCGAGGTCGCCTCTTTTGCCAACGATCTTGAAAGGACCCACGTATCTAGGGGCAAGCTTCCCTTTGATACCGAATCGACGAGTGCCTTTCATTGGAGAGACGCGGAGGTAGACATGGTCTCCGATCTCGAAAGCCAAATCACGATGCTTACTATCATAGTAACTCTTCTGGCGCGATTGCGCGGCTTTGAGATTATCACGGATGACTTTACACATTTCTTCAGCTTCAATGATTAAGTCATTGCCAAGAAGTTGGCGTTCACCAGTCTCTGACCAATTGAGAGGAGTACGACACTTTCTGCCATAGAGAATCTCGAATGGGGCCTTGCCCGAACTCGCTTGGAAGCTGTTGTTGTAGGAGAATTCAGCATATGGAAGACAATCTTCCCATTTCATGCCAAAGGAAATGACACAAGCCCTGAGCATATCTTCAAGAAGTTGATTGACTCGCTCGACTTGGCCACTAGTTTGAGGATGGAAAGCTGTGCTGAAGCGAATGTTTGTGCCCATGGCCTTCTGGAAGGAGTCCCAGAACTTGGAGGTGAAGATGCTTCCACGATCTGAAGAAATCAATTGTGGAATGCCGTGCAAGGAGACAATTCTGGAGGTGTAAAGCTCTGCCAACTGAGCTGCTATGATGGATTCTTTGATTGGAAGGAAATGAGCCACTTTAGAAAGCTTGTCGATGACAACGAAGATAGCATCATTTCCGCGCTTGGACTTTGGAAAACCCGTCACGAAGTCCATTTCGATGTGATCAAACTTCCATTCTGGGATAGCAAGAGGTTGGAGGAGACCAGCTGGTCGTTGGTGTTCTGCTTTCACTCTTCGACAGACATCACATTCATTTACGAATTGAGCAATTTCTCGCTTCATTCGAGTCCACCAATACGACTGCTTGAGGTCATGATACATCTTCGTACTTCCAGGATGAATGGAAAGGAGAGAATTGTGCGCCTCGTTCATTATGACTTTCCTTAGATCACCTTTAGGAACCACAATCCGGTCCTCGAAGAATAAAGTGTCTCTGTCATCAATGCGATAGCACTTGTATTTGGAAAGGCCCTTGTCAATACCACGTTTCACCTTCTTCACCATGGCATCAAGAAGTTGTGCCTCACGAATCTGATCTTCCAAAGTAGGAGAGACTATGAGGTTGGCAAGAAAGCCTTGAGGAACAACTTGGAGATTCAGCTTGTGGAAGGCTTCACAAAGATCCGGTTGGAAAGGCTTGAGAATTAAGCTGTTGCAATAAGCCTTCCTGCTTAAAGCATCTGCAATGACATTGGCCTTGCCTGGAGTATATTCAATACTCGGATTGTACTCTTGAATCATTTCGACCCATCGAGTCTGCCTGAGGTTGAGGTTGGGTTGAGTGAAGATATACTTGAGACTCTTGTGATCGGTGAAAATGTCCACTTGTCTTCCCAACAAGAGATGTCTCCACGTTATTAATGCATGGACAACTGCCGCCAACTCAAGATCGTGAGTGGGGTAGTTCTTCTCGTTGGGCTTCAACTGACGAGAGGTATAGGCCACAACTTTCTTCTCTTGCATTAACACAGCACCGAGACCTTGGAGAGAAGCATCACAGAAAACTTCAAAAGGCTTGGATTCATCAGGAGGAGTTAAGACAGGAGCTGTGACTAGTTTCTCTTTGAGAGTGTTGAAAGCAACGTCACACTCAGGAGACCAGACATACTTCACATGCTTCTGGAGGAGGTTGGAAAGAGGCTTTGCAATCTTGGAGAAATTCTCAACGAATCTTCGACAATAGCTTGCAAGACCAAGAAAACTGCGGAGCTGCTTGACATTCTGAGGAGGTTCCCAATTCACAATTGCGGACACCTTCTCGGGGTTAACAGCGATGCCCTTGGCAGAGATGATGTGACCAAGGAAAAGAACTTCATCAAGCCAAAACTCACATTTGGAGAACTTCGCATAGAATTGATACTCTCTGAGCTTGTCGAGCACCAATCGCAAATGTTTGGCATGATCCTGCTTATTCTTGGAGAAGACCAAGATATCATCGAGATACACCAGGACGAATTCATTGGTATAGGGGTTGAAGATGAAATTCATCATCCGAGAGAATACCGGAGGAGCATTGACAAGGCCGAAAGACACGACAGTATATTCATAAGAACCAAAGCTTGTTCTGAATGCTGTCTTGGGAATATCTTCTTCGCGAATGCGTATCTGATGATAACCCATACGAAGGTCAAGCTTGGAGAATACTTTAGCACCTTTGAGTTGCTCAAATAGCTCATTGATGTTGGGAAGTGATGAGGACATCAATACAATTATTACACCCACAGGCCCTGCTGCTATACATACTGGACCAATTACTAGAGCTCGCGCACGCCAATTAAATTACCAGGTACTTTTGTTTCTTGCTAATGATTCTAATGTTCATGAGAATATGATGCTGCCTAAATTGGATACATTTGTTTTGCTTACAAATGAAGGGCCTAGCTTTGAGAAGGATGAACATTGGAGCAAGAACAAGCATGGAGATGATGGCATGCGCATGGGGAACAAGAACGGAGTTACAAGTGATGATTTCAGGACGTTGAAGCCACCATAATGCGTGCATGAAGCCTTGGACGAAATATACAAGATGCTACTTCATAACTTTCGTCCAGAGGCTATTCTAGGTGCTGCGTCACCTTATTATTGGGCCAGGCCCATGTAATTTCGAAATACATAAGTATAGGCTGTTTTTAGAGTCCGTATGTGTGGGGAAACAAGAGATAGGGTTGGTTTCGGACCCCTTCCTCAAGGGCCACGAAATTCCCCCCTCTTCCTCCATATATACAGCCCTTAGGGCGTCGTTTAGACTTTGGGTTTTGTTTAGATTAAAAGTTCGCCATAGCTGCAACTTCGCGTACTTCGTTTGTGTTCAGCGACCAGACAAAGGCGTCACAGAACCCCACCTTGATCAATAAAGCTTTCATCTTATATTCGCAATATCCAGATTGCAATCTCAGTTTCTTGCCTGTTCTTCGTTTGCTCGCAGGAAACAGACCCTCGTGGTCAGGTTGATCGTGCTCCGGCGTGGTCGATAACCTCTCGGAGTTG
Organism: Triticum aestivum; assembly: GCF_018294505.1. Lineage (NCBI taxonomy): Eukaryota > Viridiplantae > Streptophyta > Magnoliopsida > Poales > Poaceae > Triticum > Triticum aestivum. Next base: position 344,382,171 of record NC_057814.1, read on the forward strand.
GTTTAGCGATTGCTAAGGCGCGACGTCCTCGCACGTTCGTAGTCGGATCGTCAAAGTCGACTTCCATCAAAGCGATATTCATCATCTCATCGAAAGACGGGACACCTTTGCCTCTATCAAGTGGTATCAGATTTCCAGGTTGCTCGGTGAGATTTTACAGTTTTTCGTAGTTTAGATCGAGTCTGTTCTTCATACCTACAGTCCACGAAAAAGCCACAAAAAAAATTAGGGTTAGTTCATCATATCCGAACCAATCTGAGCCTTTGCATAATCTTTTTAGGGTTTTTGCTTTGTTGAATTTGCGGTTGCATCGTCGTGTCAAGTTGCTGGTCTTAGAGTCTAGTCTTTTAGAGTTTCGAGTTCTGGTCATAAGTTGTCACGCCGCCGCCGCACCATCATCATCGCCTTGCCATCTACCACCATTGCTTATCCGCCACCGCTTTGAATCCGTATCCATATACCACCACCGCTGCCATATACTACCGCCATATATCCACCACCAATCCGAGTTCTTTTCATAGTCGGTTTGTTTTAGAGATCCATATATTTTCCGTTTCGTGTTTCCTTGCCTGAGTAGGTCTCGGAAAAAAAAAAAAAACGAGTCTGGAGACCCCCGGGCAGTTTTTAGGCCAAAATTCCGGCAACCAAAAATATTTTTTCCCTATCCTATTTTTAGGCCCCGGGTAGTGTTTTGAGACACTCGCCATCATAGTGATTTTTTGTCGCACTTTTTCGTCGTCGCTGCCCTGATTTCCGAAAAAAAAAATAGTCAAAAATTTTGTGCCCATCCTGTCAGTTTGACCTGGGAAGAGTTTTGAGACACTCGCCATTATAGTGATTTTTTTCGCAAAAAAAAAAAAAAAAAGAGGAGCGCAAAAAAAAGAGCGCAAAAAAAAAAAGAGCGCAAAAAAAAAAAGAGCGAAAAAAAAAATTCCTGAGTGTGCTTTTCCCTTGTTTACGTGCAGCGCCGTGATTTTGTTAGTGTTCTAGGCTCGCGTCTCTAGCACGGTCTAGCCTAGGACCAGCACAGTACCGTCGTTGAGCGTTTATTCAACTTTGCATCTCTGAATTGATTATTGCTTACCATTTTGCTACCATATTATAAGCCTTCCCAGCTCCACATAAGTCTACATCGTGCGTTTGACTCTCCCTGGTAATCGCTATATCCAAGCTTTGAGAGTTTTTGACTACAACGGTTGCCGATCACCACCTGCTGCTGGGTAAGAACTGGTAAGAATTTGAGATTCGCTTGAAGGTTTTGTGACACACCACCATCCCACCACTTCTAGTAGTCTGCAGGATCATATTCTTTTGTGTTTCTATTGCTGCTAACCATGGCAGGTTCACAAGCCGATGAGACTGATTGGGCGAACATGACGAACAAGGAGTTGCATGATAAATTTCAGCAAATGATGAGTGGCCAGGTGGGAGATGTGCTAAACAGATTTGAAGAGGCTATGGAGAAGATAGATGCCGTGGAGAAGTCGTTTGAGACAAAGCTGGATAACAAGTTTACTGAATTACTAAAGCGTCTTCCCCAACCACCACCGGCTGCACATGTCGCACCTCTACAACAACAACAACCACATCTCCAACGCCGCCTTCCAAATCAAGTGGGACGGGCACAGCGCGTTCCAATTGAGATTGGTCAAAATTCGGGTGCTGCTGTCCCTACTGTTGATGCTTCTTTGGCTCCTGCTCCTGCGGCGGCTGAGGAGGATGACGATTATGCAGGCGATTATGAGGATGAGGTTGATCAAAATCAGAACTACGTGCAGCCACCAGCACCACCACCAGCAGGTCGACCTCAGGTATATATTCGCAACGGTAGGCCGGCACCACCACCTCAGGTACGAGATCATGACCATCTCCCTAAACTGAAATTGAATATTCCACCATTTGAGGGTAGATATGTTCCTGATATATATCTTACTTGGGAGTTAGAAACTGAACAACGATTTACATGTTTACAATATCCTGAGGAGAGACGTGTTCCTGCTGCTGTTTGTGCTTTCACTAGCTTTGCATGTGTTTGGTGGTCTGAACATTGTAGCTTATATCCTGTTCCAGCTACTTGGGCTGCTTTGAAAACTGCTATGCGTACTCGTTGGGTTCCACCATATTATCAACGTGAATTACTTCAAAAATTGCAGCGTTTAAGACAAGGAAAAAATTCTGTAGAAGAATATTATCAGGAATTACAAACTGGCATGATTAGATGTGGTATTGTTGAGGAGAATGAAGCTATGCTTGCACGTTTTATGGGTGGATTAAATAAAGAGATTCAGACCATTCTAGAGTATAAGGATTATAATAATATCACTCGTTTATTCCATCTTGCTTGTAAAGCTGAACGTGAAGTGCAGGATCGACAGCCATTGGCGCGAACTACCTTTTCTGCAGGTCGCCCTTCATCATGGACACCGCGTGCATCTTCTACTTCCACTTCACCATCACCTCCATCAGGTGCCACCTCCAGCCGTGATACAAGAAAGCAGGCACAACCACCACTCTCTGCCAAGAGCACACCTGCCGGGCCTGTGCAGAGCTCTTCTTCTTCCATGGCATCGACAGGGCACACAAGTGATATTATTTGTCGTCGTTGTAAGGGAAGAGGACATTTTGCGAGAGAATGCAAATCTCAGCGTGTCATGATTGCTACTGAGGATGGTGGGTATGAGTCCGCTAGTGACTATGATGAGGAGACTTTGGCTCTTATTACACGTGAAGAACATGGTGGAGATGATTCTGAAAATGAGACGCAATACATGGCTCCTGAAGACGCTGACAGGTATGAATGTTTAGTTGCTCAACGTGTTTTGAGTGTGCAGGTCACACAAGCAGAGCAAAATCAGAGGCATAATTTGTTCCATACAAAGGGAGTTGTGAAGGAACGTTCTGTTCGCGTCATCATAGATGGAGGTAGCTGTAACAATTTGGCTAGCATGGAGATGGTGGAGAAGCTATCTCTCACCACAAGACCACATCCACATCCTTACTACATCCAATGGTTCAACAACAGCGGCAAGGTTAAGGTAACACGTACTGTTCGTGTGCATTTTAGTATCTCTACATATGCTGATTATGTTGATTGTGATGTGGTACCCATGCAAGCATGTTCCTTATTACTAGGTAGACCATGGCAATTTGATAAAAATTCTGTACACCATGGTAGAAACAATCAGTATACTCTTGTTCATAAGGATAAAAATATTACTTTGCTTCCTATGACTCCTGATTCCATTTTGAAAGATGACATTAATAGAGCTAATAAAGCAAAACAGGAGAAAAATAAGAGTGAAAATCAGATTGTGGCAAAGGAATTTGAGCAACAAATGAAACCTAATAATAAACCATCTAGTGTTGTTTCTGAAATTAAATTGAAAAGTGCATGTTTACTTGCCACAAAATCTGATATTGATGAACTAGATTTCAGCAAATCTGTTTGCTATGCTTTTGTGTGCAAAGAGGCATTATTTTCATTCGAGGACGTGCCTTCCTCTTTGCCCCCTGCTGTCACTCACATTTTGCAGGAGTTCGCTGACGTCTTCCCACAAGACGTGCCACCGGGATTACCACCTATTCGAGGGATTGAGCATCAAATTGACTTAATTCCCGGTGCATCGCTACCCAACCGTGCACCATACCGTACCAATCCAGAGGAGACGAAGGAGATTATGCGTCAAGTACAGGAGCTGCTCGACAAAGGTTATATACGCGAATCTCTTAGTCCTTGTGCTGTTCCTATTATACTCGTGCCTAAAAAGGATGGTACGTCGCGTATGTGTGTTGATTGTAGAGGCATTAATAATATTACTATTCGTTATCGTCATCCTATTCCTAGGCTCGATGATATGCTTGATGAATTGAGTGGCTCTACAATATTCTCCAAAGTTGATTTGCGTAGTGGATACCATCAAATTCGTATGAAATTGGGAGATGAATGGAAAACTGCATTTAAAACTAAGTTTGGTTTATATGAGTGGTTAGTCATGCCTTTTGGGTTAACTAATGCACCTAGTACTTTCATGAGACTAATGAACGAAGTTTTACGTGCTTTCATTGGACGATTTGTGGTGGTCTATTTTGATGATATACTGATTTATAGCAAATCTTTGGAAGAACATTTGGAACATTTACGTGCTGTTTTTATTGCTCTACGTGATGCACGTTTGTTTGGTAACCTTGGGAAGTGCACCTTTTGCACCGACCGAGTATCTTTTCTTGGCTATGTTGTTACTCCACAGGGAATTGAAGTTGATAAAGCCAAGATTGAAGCTATTGAGAGTTGGCCGCAGCCCAAAACGGTCACACAAGTGCGGAGTTTTCTTGGACTCGCTGGTTTCTATAGGCGTTTTGTGAGAGATTTTAGCACCATTGCTGCACCTCTCAACGAGCTTACAAAGAAGGATGTGCCTTTTGTTTGGGGTACCGCACAGGAAGAAGCCTTCACGGTATTGAAAGATAAGTTGACACATGCTCCTTTACTCCAACTTCCTGATTTTAGTAAGACTTTTGAGCTTGAATGTGATGCTAGTGGCATTGGATTAGGAGGTGTGTTATTACAAGATGGCAAACCTGTTGCATACTTTTCTGAAAAATTGAGTGGGCCTAGTCTGAATTATTCTACTTATGATAAAGAACTATATGCTCTTGTTCGGACTTTAGAAACGTGGCAACATTATTTATGGCCCAAAGAATTTGTTATACATTCTGATCATGAATCTTTGAAACATATTAAAAGTCAAGCTAAACTGAATCGTAGACATGCTAAATGGGTTGAATTCATTGAAACTTTCCCTTATGTCATTAAACACAAGAAGGGTAAAGAAAATGTTATTGCTGATGCATTGTCTCGTCGCTATACTATGCTTTCACAACTTGACTTCAAAATATTTGGTTTGGAGACCATCAAAGATCAATATGTGCATGATGCTGATTTTAAAGATGTATTGCAGAATTGTAAAGAAGGAAGAACCTGGAACAAGTTTGTCGTTAATGATGGATTTGTGTTCCGTGCTAACAAGCTATGCATTCCAGCTAGCTCTCTTCGTCTTTTGTTGTTGCAGGAGGCGCATGGAGGAGGATTAATGGGACACTTTGGCGTGAAGAAGACGGAGGACGTACTTGCTACACATTTCTTTTGGCCAAAGATGAGACGGGATGTTGAGCGTTTTGTTGCTCGCTGCACTACATGTCAAAAAGCTAAGTCACGACTCAATCCTCATGGTTTATATATGCCTTTGCCTGTACCTTGTGTTCCTTGGGAGGATATATCTATGGACTTTGTTTTAGGTTTACCTCGAACAAAGAAGGGGAGGGATAGCATATTTGTTGTCGTGGATAGATTCTCGAAAATGGCGCACTTTATACCATGTCATAAAAGCGATGATGCTGTTAATGTTGCTGATTTGTTCTTTCGTGAAATTATTCGCTTGCATGGTGTGCCAAATACTATTGTTTCAGATCGTGATACTAAATTTCTTAGCCACTTTTGGAGATGTTTATGGGCTAAGTTGGGGACTAAACTGCTTTTTAGTACTACTTGTCACCCCCAAACTGATGGACAAACTGAAGTAGTCAATAGAACATTGTCTACTATGCTTAGGGCTGTTTTGAAGAATAATAAGAAAATGTGGGAAGACTGCTTGCCTCATATTGAGTTTGCTTATAATCGTTCATTGCATTCTACTACTAAGATGTGCCCTTTTGAAATTGTGTATGGTTTCCTACCTCGTGCACCTATTGATTTGTTGCCTCTTCCATCTTCGGAGAAGGTTAATTTTGATGCTAAACAACGTGCTGAATTGATCTTAAAAATGCATGAGTTAACTAAGGAAAACATTGAGCGTATGAATGCTAAATATAAACTTGCTGGAGATAAGGGTAGAAAACATGTTGTGTTTGCACCTGGAGATCTTGTTTGGTTACATTTGCGTAAGGACAGATTTCCTGATTTGCGCAAATCAAAGCTAATGCCACGTGCTGATGGTCCTTTTAAGGTGTTAGAGAAAATAAATGATAATGCATATAAACTTGAGCTGCCTGCAGATTTTGGGGTTAGTCCCACTTTTAATATTGCAGATTTGAAGCCTTATTTGGGTGAGGAAGATGAGCTTCCGTCGAGGACGACTTCATTTCAAGAAGGGGAGGATGATGAGGACATCAATACAATTATTACACCCACAGGCCCTGCTGCTATACATACTGGACCAATTACTAGAGCTCGCGCACGCCAATTAAATTACCAGGTACTTTCGTTTCTTGCTAATGATTCTAATGTTCATGAGAATATGATGCTGCCTAAATTGGATACATTTGTTTTGCTTACAAATGAAGGGCCTAGCTTTGAGAAGGATGAACATTGGAGCAAGAACAAGCATGGAGATGATGGCATGCGCATGGGGAACAAGAACGGAGTTACAAGTGATGATTTCAGGACGTTGAAGCCACCATAATGCGTGCATGAAGCCTTGGACGAAATATACAAGATGCTACTTCATAACTTTCGTCCAGAGGCTATTCTAGGTGCTGCGTCACCTTATTATTGGGCCAGGCCCATGTAATTTCGAAATACATAAGTATAGGCTGTTTTTAGAGTCCGTATGTGTGGGGAAACAAGAGATAGGGTTGGTTTCGGACCCCTTCCTCAAGGGCCACGAAATTCCCCCTCTTCCTCCATATATACAGCCCTTAGGGCGTCGTTTAGACTTTGGGTTTTGTTTAGATTAAAAGTTCGCCATAGCTGCAACTTCGCGTACTTCGTTTGTGTTCAGCGACCAGACAAAGGCGTCACAGAACCCCACCTTGATCAATAAAGCTTTCATCTTATATTCGCAATATCCAGATTGCAATCTCAGTTTCTTGCCTGTTCTTCGTTTGCTCGCAGGAAACAGACCCTCGTGGTCAGGTTGATCGTGCTCCGGCGTGGTCGATAACCTCTCGGAGTTGGTTTAGCGATTGCTAAGGCGCGACGTCCTCGCACGTTCGTAGTCGGATCGTCAAAGTCGACTTCCATCAAAGCGATATTCATCATCTCATCGAAAGACGGGACACCTTTGCCTCTATCAGGAAGTGGAAACTTGTTCTTGATTGTCTTCTTATTCAATGGACGGTAGTCGACACAAAGTCGGTCCGTGCCATCCTTCTTCTTGACAAAAAGAACACCACAACCCCATGGAGAAGAGCTCGGTCTGATCAAACCTAGACGCTCTTGTTCATCGAGCTGTTTCTTCAATTCCTTCAGCTCGTTGGGTCCAAGCTTGTATGGACGCTTGCAAACGGGTTCAGTGCCTGGCTCTAGTTCGATAACGAACTCAACTGGCCGATGAGGAGGCATACCCGGAAGCTCTTCTGGAAAGACATCTTGATACTCACAAACGACTGGAATTTGAGAGATGGCATTCAATTCGCACTTCTCATTGAGAGAAAAAAACCGAATGGTTTCATCACGAGCGACATAAATAATCACATCCTCAGAAGAGTGTGTCAATTGAATTTCCCTGGCAGCACAATCAAGTTGAGCTTTGTGCTTAGAAAGCCAGTCCATCCCGAGAATAAGATCAATATCCGAGTCACCAAGAACAACTGGTTTAGACAGAAATTTATAGTCGCCCATCTTGATGGAAACATCCGGGACACAATTATTAGATGTCATTTGCTTGCCCGGAGACACAACCTTCAACGGGATAGGGATCTTCTCCGTCACAAATTCATGCTTGGCAACAAAAGGTCTTGAAATGAAAGAAAGAGATGCACCAGTATCAAAAAGAACTTTTGCTGGAATATCATTAACAGAAAGATTACCCATTATCACATAAGTAGATTCCTCTGCTTGAGCTGCATTCATCATGTTCACCTTTGCAGACTTTGGATTATGCTTGACCACTGCATTGCTGGAAGATCTGACAGGAGGAGGAGGAGGAGGCAGGCGCCTTTGGTTGAAGCACTTGTTAGCATAGTGACCTTTCTGCTGACACTTGTTGCAAGTCACCTCTGAGAGTGGACGGTGATAAAGAGCATTGGACTTTGGAGCTAGATTCTGAGACTTGTTCTGATAGCCAGAGTTGGAAGAGTTGGAAGAACCATGGCCACCTTTGTTCTTCTGCTGGTAAGGCTGACGAAACGGAGGAGGAGGAGGCAACCAGAACTTCTGTTGCTTAGCTGTCACAAGTGAGGAAGAAGAAGACTGAAGTGCGTCTCTGACTCTTTTCTTAGAAGCCTCACACTTGAGCTGAGCAGCCTCTTGCTTCAGTGCCATATTGTAGAATTGATCAAACTGAGTAGGCTCAACAAGAACGAGAGCTAACTGCAGATCCTCTTTAAGGCCACCTCTGAAGTGATAGATCATGCTCTTTTCATCAGGAACGTCTTGTTTAGCGAAGCGAGCAAGTTTCTGAAACTGGATGTTGTATTGATACACAGACATGTTGCCTTGCTTGAGATTGCGGAACTCCTCACGCTTGCTCTCAACAACACTTTGTGGAATGTGGTGCGCTTTGAAGTCCCGACAGAAGTCAGTCCAAGTGATCACACGACCTCCTCTGGAATCTTTGTATTGTTGATACCAATCAGCAGCTTGGTCCTTGAGCTGGAAAGAAGCGAACTTGACATAGTCCTCAGGCCTGACATTGCTACATTCAAAATGCTTGTTGATGTCCACGAGCCAATCATCGGCATCCGTGGCCTCGGCACAGTAGCTGAAAGACTTGGGCTGATTTGCGAGAAACTGGTTGAGTGTAGCGAAGTGAAACTGATTGTTGCCTTGACCTTGATTGCCTTGATTGCCTTGCCCTTGAGTACGTTCTTGCAAGAGTTGCAGAATCATCTGAGCATTGGCGTTGGTGGCTGCCATGATAGCTTGCCATGCCTCCGGAGGTGGAGGTGGTGGCGGAGGGTTCGCTTGACTCCCTTCATTGCGATCCGGATTCTGACGCGTTGGCGGAGCCATCCTGAAGAGGGTGACATCCGTTAGCATCTTGATAGACAAATAGATAAGTAGAATCAACGGATAGAAGTTGCAACATATAGTCTTCACAATAAACATTCGAACGAAGATGAACGAATGAATTCCGTAGTAAATCATCACAGTTCCATAAGTTGAGAAGCCACTTGGAAAAGATATGGAATCAACATACGACTTCGAAGCAACTCGAATACCACAATTCAAAACAAAACAAAGTATTGGCTTGCAGAATAAGCCGGAACAAACATATGATAGAGATTTCGTCCGAAGTTTTCGTGGTGGGGCCCACATGGGCTCAATCGTACAGCACCATCATGTACAAGGCTGTGCACATGACATACGAAGCGTCCCCGAGTCGGCATAGCCAAGGACTCTTTAAGACACTACGAGACCACTGTAAAACCAACCGTGTACAGGCGGACCACTAGACGTCGAACCCCAATCTCATATCATGCGTCTGTCGGAAGGATATCCTAAGGCTACTAGAATTCCCACGTATAAACTCCCAAAACTTTCTGGTTATGCAATCTGGTGTTGGGGATACAGGGACACAAAATATATATCACCCAAACTAGCAATCCCTAGATGCACCTGTATCCATCCGTCAACACATAACCAAGAAATCTTCGGAAATCGTTTACCTCAACCTTCGAAAAGCATCCGTTATACAAGTTATGGCAATACTCCCGAACTCCCGCCCCAGTACTGGGTGGCGTCGAGGTGATCTCACCAACAACTGCATAAAAGAGATTTCGATGTCGGCGAAACTCAGGTATTCCAGAACTGCAACGATAAAATTGTGACGACAACACCTCGAAGCTCAACTCCCCGGGACACTGCCACAACCCCTAAATGTCAGGAGGCACCAAGAACAATGTTCTCGTCACAAAACCATCGGAACGATTCCAAGATACCCGCGTGATCCTAAAAAAAATTTTAGTGAAATTTGAGGAGAGAATAGTCCAAACTTCTACGTCAGGAGACCTCACGAGAGCGACGAAGGGACTGAGGAGTAAAAAGAATCCTACTCTCCGATAATCCTAAGACTCAAAACATTTTTATTCTAGACTCAACAACGCCAGCGATTCGATCAAGCAGGGGGCTCCTAAGTCGGGGATGGCTATGATACCAACTTGTAACGCCCACGATGCGGCTATATCTCCCACGTGTCGAGGCACGACTTAGAGGCATAACCGCATAGTGGTTTTGTCGCAAGAAGGGTCATCTTCACACAATCCCATGTAATGAACAAGAATGGGATAAAGAGTTGGCTTACAATCGCCACTTCACACAATACATAAATATAATTCATACATCATCCAAAATACAACCATATAGACCGACTACGGTCAAAATCCAGATGAAAATAAGACAACCCCAAATGCTAGATCCCCGATCGTCCCAACTGGGCTCCACTACTGATCATCAGGAAAAGACACATAGTAACGACCACGTTCCTCGTCGAACTCCCACTTGAGATCGACCCCATCATCTGCACTGGCATCGTCGGCACCTGCAACTGTTTTGGTAGAATCTGTGAGCCACGGGGACTCAGCAATCTCACACCCGCGAGATCAAGACTATTTAAGCTTATAGGAAAGGGAGGTGTAATAAGGTGGAGCTGCAGCGGCAATAAGCATATATGGTGGCTAACATACGCAAAAGAGAGCGAGAAGAGAAGCAACGGAACGGTCGTCATCTAGCAATGACCAAGAAGTGATCCTGAACTCCTACTTACGTCATTCATAACTCAAACCGTGTTCACTTCCCGGGCTCCGCCGAGAAGAGACCATCACGGCTACACACACAGTTGATGTATTTTAATTGGGTCAAGTGACAAGTTCTCTACAACCGGACATTAACAAATTCCCATCTGCCTCATAACCGCGGGCACGGCTTTCGAAAGATAATACCCTGCAGGGGTGTCCCAACTTAGCCCATCATAAGCTCTCACGGTCAACGAAGGATAAACCTTCTCCCGGAAAGACCCGATCAGTCTCGGAATCCCGGTTTACAAGACATTTCGACAATGGTAAAACAAGACCAGCAAAGCCGCTCGAATGTGCCAACAAATCCCGATAGGAGCTGCACATATCTCGTTCTCAGGGCACACCGGATGAACACTACGTACAGCTAAAACCAATCCTCGAGTTTCCCCAAGGTGGCGCTGCAAGTGGCTCTAGTTTGGACCAGCACTCAGAGGAACACTGGCCCGGGGGTTTAAATAAAGATGACCCTCGGGCTCGCGAAAACCCCGGGGAAAAGGCTTAGGCAGCAAATGGTAAAACCAAAGTTGGGCCTTGCTGGAGGAGTTTTATTCAAGGCGAACTATCAAGGGGGTCCCATAAATCACCCGACCGCGTAAGGAACGCAAACTCAAGGAACATAATCCCGGTATAACAGAAACTAGGGCGGCAAGAGTGGAACAAAACACCAGGCATAAGGCCGAGCCTTCCACCCTTTACCAAGTATATATAGATGCATTAATTAAATAAGAGATATTGTGATATCCCAACATATCCATGTTCCAACATGGAACAAACTTCAACTTCACCTGCAACTAGCAACGCTATAAGAGGGGCTGAGCAAAAGCGGTAACTTAGCCAAACAACGGTTTGCTAGGAAAGGATGGTTAGAGGCTGACATGGCAAAATGGGAGACATGATATAGCAAGTGATAGGTAGCGTAGCATGGCAATAGAGCGAGCAACTAGCAAAGCAAAGATAGAAGTGATTTCGAGGGGTGGTCATCTTGCCTGCAAGGTTCTCAGAGTTGTCGAAAGCTTGATCCTCGTAAGCGTACTCAACAGGTTCCTCGTTCACGAACTCGTCTCCCGGCTCTACCCAAGACAAGAACACAAACAAACGGAACCACAATCAACCACGAGAAATGCACAAGCAACATGATGCAAAACATGTATGATATGCAAGATATGATATGCGATGCATATGCGTGCTCCGGAAGGAAAATGATGAACAAGGTAGTAACTTGGCAAACAAAGCATGCCACTGGAAAGATGAGATGATTTCGGTCGAAATCGATATAAAGTTCACCGGAAACGGATGCACGGTTTGCAAATGGCAAGCAAAACAAGAATGACACGAATCTGCGATTAACAGCATGATAGCACTTAAAATGCAACAAGTAACAATGCTACAGCACTCCAACATAGTAACAAAGCATATGACAGTAATGTACAGGAGATGCTTGACAAAAGATGAACACTGAGCTACGGTAGATCACAACATATCAAGCTCAAACAAGCATGGCAAAAGTGCAAAAGATAACTGGATCACAGACTTGGTGAAATTACTGGTCATGCAGAAAACAGCATCAGGTAGCAATGTTCAGAGCACGAAATCAACATGCTACAGGAACTTAACATAGCACATAAGATGCACAGATTTAATCATACAAAAATGACAAATCTCCAAGTTTTGATAAGAACCAGCAGATAACAGCAACTAGCCCTCTTGCAACAGAGATTTGGGCATCAAGATGACCTCTAACAAACATGGTGCAATTGAACAAACTGTAGAGCATCACGAGACGAACAATTTGACATATTACACGCATGAAACGGAACTACATGCAAGGAGTTATGCACTGTTGAACATGGGTACATATCGTGACAGAAAAAGACTTAGGGAAAAAACGGGATCGGGAAAGTCAACCTTGCTACAATAACCGAACGGATCTGGATCGGGGAAAGCTCGGGCTCGGGCTCCGGTGCTCGCCGGCGTGGAGGAGGGCGTGGCGGCTGGAGGAGATGGCGGGGCCGGCGCGGGAGGAGGAGGACGGCGCGGGTCGCCGGAGGGAGAGGACGCCGGCGGGGCTCGGGCGCCCGGTGGACGGCGCGGCGGCGGAGCAGTGCGCGGACGCCGGGGCCGGCTATGGCGGCGGCGGCGAGCGCGGTAGCGGGGCACGGCGAGGCAGGCACGGGCGCGGAGGAGGCGTCGGGCCGCGGGGACCGCGGATGGGCCGGCGGGCCGCGGCGGTGCGGGGCGCGGCGACGTGCCACGTGGCGGCGGCGGAGCAGGGGACGCGTCCGGCTCCGCCCGGACGTGTCCGGCGGCGTGATGGGAACGAGCTAGGGTTTGATCTGCGATTTGTTTTTCGGGAGGCTCACATATAAATAGGTAGAGGGAGCTAGGAGGCTCCAAATGAGGTGTGGTTTTCGCCCACACGATCGTGATCGAACGACCTAGAGCATGGAAGAGAGTTTGGTGGGTTTTGGGCTGGTTTTAGGGGGGTTTTTGCTGCACACTCAAATGGACCTTGCGGATGCCCGGTTAACCGTTGGAGTACCAAACGACCTCCAAACGGAACGAAACTTGACCGGTGGTCTTCGGGTGGTGTAATAAGGCCACTTGACAAGCCTCGGTCCATTCCGAGAATGTTTGACACTCGCTCACGAAAGAAAACAAGAGGGGTGCACCGGAGGAGCTAGGAGCGCCGAATTGCAAAACGGACAACGGGGAAAATGCTCGGATGCATGAGACGAACACGTATGCAAATGCAATGCACATGATGACATGATATGAAATGCATGACATGAACAAAATGCAAAACGAAAGACAAAACCCGACCACGGAGGGAATAGCATAACACATAGCCGAAAATGGCAAGAGTCGGAGTTACAATTATGGAAAGTTACATGCGGGGTGTTACACAGTGGAACTGATTTCTGAGATGTACTACTTTCCAATTTCGGAAAAGGTACAATTACCTCATGAAGTTCTACTTTCCTCCCACTCACTTCTTTCGAGAGAAACTCCTTCTCTAGAAAGGTTCCATTCTTAGCAACGAATATCTTGCCTTCGGATCTGTGATAGAAGGTGTACCCAATAGTCTCCTTTAGGTATCCTATGAAGACACATTTCTCCGATTTGGGTTCGAGCTTATCAGGTTGAAGCTTTTTCTCATAAGCATCGCAACCTCAAACTTTAAGAAAAGACAGCTTAGGTTTCTTGCCAAACCATAGTTCATACGGTGTCGTTTCAACGGATTTAGATGGTGCCCTATTTAACGTGAATGCAGCTGTCTCTAATGCATAACCCCAAAACGATAGTGGTAAATCGGTAAGAGACATCATAGATCACACTATATCTAATAAAGTACGGTTACGACGTTCGGACACACCATTACGCTGTGGTGTTCCAGGTGGCATGAGTTGTGAAACTATTCCACATTGTTTTGAAATGAAGGCCAAAATCGCAACTCAAATATTTGCCTCCGCGATCAAATCGTAGAAACTTTATTTTCTTGTTACGATGATTCTTAACTTCACTCAGAATTTCTTTGAACTTTTCAAATGTTTCAGACTTGAGTTTCATTAAGTAGATATACACATATCTGCTTAAATCATCTGTGAAGGTCAGAAAATAACGATACCCGCCGCGAGCTTTAACACTCATCGGACCGCATACATCAGTATGTATTATTTCCAATAAGTCAGTTGCTCGCTCCATTGTTCCGGAGAACGGAGTCTTAGTCATCTTGCCCATGAGGCATGGTTCGCAAGCATCAAGTGATTAATAATCAAGTGATTCCAAAAGCCCATCAACATGGAGTTTCTTCATGCGCTTTACACCAATATGACCTAAACGGCAGTGCCACAAATAAGTTGCACTATCATTATTAACTTTGCATCTTTTTGGCATCAATATTATGTGTATCACTGTGATTGAGATTCAGTAAACCATTTACATTGGATGTAAAACCATAGAAGCTTTGTCTGGCACACAAGGGGGAGACCATCGGGGATGCAGTGCTACAAGCCTACGTAGACCTTTTCTCCAACCCACTTTTGGACACACACATCGCGGCGATCCTTGCTCTCTTTGAATGGGAGCCGTCAATCCTGCCCTTGCAGGAGATGCCGGGCCTACCGGTGGTGGATACATAGTATCCGGGGTATGGTGGACATGTGTAGGCCTCCACTCATGGCTACACAACCACTCAAAGTCCTGGTGTGGAACGTGTGTAGTCTGAATTCACCGGCACGACGGAATGCAATACGATAAGTTGTGTTAGCAGCTAGCCCAACTGTGGTGTGTCTACAAGAGACCAAACTTGAACTTGTAATGGTGGACATAATTAGGCATTGTCTCGGTTATAGAGTTGAGCACTTTTACTACTCGCCAGCTGATGGCACACATGGAGGCATGGTCATCGCTTGGTATGAACTCTTAGTTTCGCTTCATAACTCACACACCATGCAGAATACGTTGACGGTACTAGTCAAGCCGATCGAGGCACCAGAATGGTGGCTTACATGTGTATACAACCCACAGCTGGACCATGAGAAGGTGCAATTCCTCGAGGAATTAGTAGAGATAAGGGACCTTCATGCAGGGCCCTGGGCGGTCATTGGAGATTTATTCTCCTGGTAAACGCAAGTGACAAGAATAATGCCGCAGTCAGTAGGCGAATGTTGGGCCATTTTTGGTCTATGTTGAACAGATTGGAGCTAAAGGAGCTGTATCTCAGTGGGCGAAAATACACTTGGTCCAACGAATGGGAAAATGCCACATTGGAGAAAATTGATCACGTGTTCAACACAAATAGCTGGGACGACCTTTACCCGTCGTGCAACCTCTCTGTGCTGGGCACATCGGTCTCGGACCACTGCCTGATGCTCTTGGATCTACACGCGGACATGCACATGGGACGCAGGTTCCGGTTCGAATCTTTTTGGCCGCGGGCAGAGGGGTTCATGGAGACGGTCAATACGTCATGGAACTCAGTCCCGTCTGCCAGCAACTGATACGTTTCCAACGTATCTATAATTTTTAATCATTCCATGCTATTATATTATATGTTTTGGATGTTTTATATACATTAATATCCTATTTTATATTATTTTTGGGACTAACCTATTAACCTAGAGCCCAGTGCCAGTTTCTGTTTTTCCCCTATTTTTGAGTTCCGCAGAAAAGGAATACCAAACGGAATGAAACCATCGCGATGATTTTTCTTGGACCAGGAGACTTGGAGATGAAGTCGGAGGAGCCACGAGACTGCCCCAAGGACGGAGGGCGCGCCCAGGGGGGTAGGGCGTGCCCCCACCCTTGTGGGCCCCGTTTGCACCTCTTGACCTAATTATTTCGCCTATATATTCCCAAATGTCCCCAAACTACCAGAGGCATCCACGAAAACACTTTTCCATCGCCGCAACCTTCTGTACCCATGAGATCCCATCTAGGGACCTTTTCCGACACCCTGCCGGAGGGGGATTCGATCATGGAGGGCTTCTACATCAACTCTATCGCCCTTCCGACGAAGCGTGAGTAGTTTACCATAGACCTACGAGTCCATAGCTAGTAGCTAGATGGCTTCTTCTCTCTCTTTGATTCTCAATACCATGTTCTCCTCGATGTTCTTGGAGATCTATTCGATGTAATACTTTTTTGCCGTGTGTTTGCCGAGATCCGATGATTTGTGGATTTATCATCAACTTATCTATGAATATTATTTGAATCTTCTCTGAATTCTTTTATGCATGATTTGATATCTTTGTAATTCTCTTTGAACTATCGGTTTGGTTTGGCCAACTAGATTGGTTTTTCTTGCAATGGGAGAAGTGCTTAGCTTTGGGTTCAATCTTGCGGTGTCCTTTCCAAGTCACAGTAGGGGCAACAAGGCACATATTTTATTGTTGCCATAGAGGATAAAAAGATGGGGTTTTCATCATATTGCTTGAGTTAATTCCTCTACATCATGTCATCTTACTTAATGTGTTACTCCGTTCTTTATGAACTTGATACTCTAGATGCATGTTGGATAGCGGTCGATGTGTGGAGTAATAGTAGATGCAGAATCGTTTCGGTCTACTTGACACAGACATGATGCCTATATTCATGATCATTGCCTTAGATATCGTCATAACTTTGCGGCCATTGTATTATTTTCTATCTTGAGAGAAGCCTCTAGTGAAATCTATGCCCCCCGGGTCTATTTTCCATCACATAAGTTTCTATTTTCCATCATATAAGTTCCCGATCTACTATTTTGCAATCTTTTACTTTCCGATCTATAAACAAAAAATACCAAAAATATGTACCTTATCATTTATCTATCTCTATCATATCTCACTTTTGCAAGTAACCGTGAAGGGATTGACAACCCCTTTATCGCGTTGGGTGCAAGTTGTTTCATTGCTTGTGTAGGTATTCGGTGATTTGTGCGTAGTCTCCTACTGGATTGATACCTTGGTTCTCAAACTAAGGGAAATACTTATCTCTACTTTGCTGCATCACCCTTTCCTATTCAAGGGAAAAACCAACGCAAGCTCAAGAAGCAGCAGGAAAAATTTCTGGCGCCGTTGCCGGGGAGATCTATGCCAAGTCAAGACATACCAAGTACCCATCATAAACTCTCATCTCTTGCATTACATTATTTGCCATTCGCCTCTCATTTTCCTTTCCCCCACTTCTAAAATGATTTTCGAAAATATTTGCCTTTTCTTCGCCCCTCTCTCGTTCGTCTTCTTCGTTTGCTTTTTGTGTGCTCGAGTGTTGGATTGCTTGCTTTGTCACGATGGCTCAAGAGAAAACCAAGTTGTGTGAATTTTCCAACACCAATAATAATGATTTTATTAGTACTTCGATTGCTCCCGTCACTAGTGCGAAATCTTGTGAAATTAATGCCGCTTTGCTGAATCTTGTTATCAAAGTTCAATTTTCTGGCTTCCTACTGAAGAAGCCGCTTCCCATCTATTTTTTCATTTGTGTGATATGCAAAAGAAAAAAGATGTCCATAATGATATTGTTAAATTGAATCTATTTCCGTTCTCGCTTCGAGATCGTGCTAAAACTTGGTTTTCATCTTTGCCTAAAAATAGTATTGATTCATGGAATAAGTGTAAAGATGCTTTTATTTCCAAGTATTTTCTTCCCGCTAAGATCATCTCCCTTAGGGATGATATTATGAATTTTAAGCAACTTGATCATGAACATGTTGCACAATCTTGGGAGAGGATGAAATCGATGATACGAAATTGCCCTACTCATTGTTTGAATTTGTGAATGATGATACAAAATTTTTATGCCAGATTGAATTTTGCTTCTAGAAATCTTTTAGATTCGGTCGCGGGAGGTACTTTTATGGAAATTACATTAGGAGAAGCTACTAAACTCCTAGATAATATTATGTTTAACTATTCTCAATGGCATACCGAAAGATCTTCCACTAGTAAAAAAGTGCATGCAATTAAAGAGATTAATGTTTTGAGTGGAAAGATGGATGAGCTTATGAAATTATTTGCTAGAAAGACTTCTTCTATTGATCCCAATGATATGCCTTTGTCTACTTTGATTTAAAACAATAATGAATCTATGGACGTGAATTTTGTTGGTAGGAACAATTTTGGTAATAACGCGTATAGAGGTAATTTTAATCCTAGGCCGTTTCCTAGTAATTCCTCTAATAATTATGGTAATTCCTACAACAATTCTTATGGAAATTATAATAAGATGCCCTCTGATTTTGAGAATAGTGTTAAAGAATTTATGAGTTCGCAAAAGATTTTTAATGCTTTGATTGAAGAAAAATTGCTTAAGATTGATGATTTGGCTAGGAACGTGGATAGAATTTCTCTTGATGTTGATTCTTTGAAACTTAGATCTATTCCACCCAAGCATGATATTAATGAGTCTCTCAAAGATATAATAATTTCCATTGATGAGTGCAAAGAAAGAACCGCTAAGATGCGTTCTAAACGAGATTGGTTTGTAAAAACGTGTTCTTCTAGTTTCTGTGGAAATAATGATGAATATCTTAAAGTGATTGATGTGACTCCTATTGAATCTTTGTTTCCCAATATAAATCTTGATAAGGATGGGACTGGAGATGAGTCAACTTTAGTTAAAAGGCATCCCAATGATTCAGAGTTTTTAGATCTTGATGCAAAAATTGATAAAAGTGGTATTGGAGAGGTCAAAACTTTAAGTAGCAATGAACCCACTCTTTTGGATTTCAAGGAATTTAATTATGATAGTTTTTCTTTAATAGATTGTATTTCCTTGTTGCAATCCATGTTGAATTCTCCTCATGCTTATAATCAAAACAAAGCTTTTACTAAACATATCGTTGATGCTATGATGCAATCTTTTGAAGAAAAGCTTGAATTGGAAGTTTCTATCCCTAGAAAACTTTATGATGAGTGGGAACCTACTATTAAGATTAATATTAATTATTATGAGTGCCATGCTTTGTGTGATTTGGGTGCTAGCGTTTCCATGATTCCAAAAACTTTATGTGATGTGCTAGGTTTCCATGAATTTGATGATTGTTCTTTAAATTTGCATCTTGCGCATTCCACTATTAAGAAACCTATGGGAAGGATTAATGATGTTATTATTGTTGCAAATAGGAATTATGTGCCCGTAGATTTCATTGTTCTTGATATAGATTGCAATCCTACGTGTCCTATTATTCTTGGTAGAATTTTCCTTAGAACGATTGGTGCAATTATTGATATGAAAAAAGGAAACATTAGATTTCAATTTCCGTTAAGGAAGGGCATGGAGCACTTTCCTAGAAAGAAAATTAAATTGCCATATGAATCTATTATGAGAGCCACTTATGGATTGCATACCAAAGATGACAATACCTAGATCTATTTGTGTTTTATGCCTAGCTAAGGGCGTTAAACAATAGCGCTTGTTGGGAGGCAACCAAATTTTATTTTTGTTTTTGCTTTTTAGGTTCTGTTTTGTAATAAATAATTCATCTAGCCTCTGGTTAGATGTTGTTTTGTGTTTTAATTAGTGTTTGTGCCAAGTAAGACCTTTGGGATAGCTTACGGTGATAGTTGATTTGATCTTGCTAAAAAACAGAAACTTTTGTGCTCAGGAAAACAATTCTCATTTTTAACAGAAGCGTGCTTTTGATTTTATTCTTTTTGCAGAAGATTAATAAACAAATTTCTTAGGTCATCCTAATTTTTTAGAATTTTTGGAGTTACAGAAGTATTCGAGAGTTACAGATTACTACACACTATTATGTTTTTGACACATTTTGTTTTCTATGTGTTGTTTGCTTATTTTGATGAATCTATGGGTAGTATCGGGGGATATGAACCATGGATAAGTTGGAATAAAGTAGATATTACACCAATATAAATAAAGAATGAGTTCACAACAGTACCAAAAGTGGTGATTTATTTTCTTATACTAGCGGAGCTTATGAGATTTTCTGTTGAGTTTTGTGTTGTGAAGTTTTCAAGTTTTGGGTAAGGATTTGATGGACTATGGAATAAGGAGTGTCGAGAGCATAATCTTGGGGATGCCCAAGGCACCCCAAGGTAATATTCAAGGACAACCAAGAGCCTAAGCTTGGGGATGCCCCGGAAGGCATCCCCTCTTTCGTCTTCGTCTATCGGTAACTTTACTTGAGGCTAAATTTTAATTCACCACATGATATGTGTTTTGCTTGGAGCGTCTTGTATGATTTGAGTCTTTGCCTTTTAGTTTGCCACAATCATCCTTGCTATACACACCTTTTGCGAGGGACACACATGAATCATGATTTATTAGAATACTCTATGTGCTTCACTTATATCTTTTGAGCTAGGCAATTTTGCTCTAGTGCTTCACTTATATCTTTTTAGAGCACGGCGGTGGTTTTATTTTATAGAAATTGTTGAACTCTCTTGCTTCACTTATATCATTTTGAGAGTCTTTAAATAGCATGGTAATTTTCTTTGGTTATAAATTTAGTCCTAATATGATAGGCATCCAAGAGGGATATAATAAAAACTTTCATATAAAGTGCATTGAATACTATGAGAAGTTTGATTCCTTATGATTGTTTTGAGATATAAAGATGGCGATATTAGAGTCATGCTAGTAAGTAATTGTGAATTGTAGAAATACTTGTGTTAAAGTTTGTGATTACCGTAGCATGCACGTATGGTGAAATGTTATGTGATGAAGTCGGAGCATGATTTATTTATTGATTGTCTTCCTTATGAGTGGCGGTCGGGGATGAGCGATGGTATTTTCCTACCAATCTATCCCCCTAGGAGCATGCGTGTAGTACTTCGTTTTGATAACTAATAGATTTTTGCAATAAGTATGTGAGTTCGTTATGACTAATGTTGAGTCCATGGATTATACGCACTCTCACCCTTCCACCATTGCTAGCCTCTCTAGTGCCGCGCAACTTTCGCCGGTACCATAAACCCAACATATACCTTCCTCAAAACAACCACCATACCTACCTATTATGGCATTTCCATAGCCATTCCAAGATATATTGCCATGGAACTTTCCACCGTTCCGTTTATTATGACACGCTTCATCATTGTCATATTGCTTTGCATGATCATGTAGTTGACATCGTATTTGTGGCAAAGCCACCGTTCATAATTCTTTCATACATGTCACTTTTGATTCATTGCACGTCCCAGTACACCGCCGGAGTCATTCATATGGAGTCATATTTTGTCCTAAGTACCGAGTTGTAATTCTTGAGTTGTAAATAAATAAAAGTGTGATGATCTTCATTATTAGAGCATTGTCCCATGTGAGGAAAGGATGATGGAGACTATGATTCCCCCACAAGTCGGGATGAGACTCCGGACGAAAAAAAAGAGGCCAAAAAAATGAGAGAAGGCCCAAATAAAAAAATGAGAGAAAAGAGAGAAGGGGCAATGCTACTATCCTTTTACCACACTTGTGCTTCAAAGTAGCACCATGATCTTCATGATAGAGAGTCTCCTATGATGTCACTTTCATATACTAGTGGGAATTTTTCATTATAGAACTTGGCTTGTATATTCCAATGATGGGCTTCCTCAAATTGCCCTAGGTCTTCGTGAGCAAGCGAGTTGGATGCACACCCACTTAGTTTCTTTTTGAGCTTTCATAAACTTATAGCTCTAGTGCATCCGTTGCATGGCAATCCCTACTCACTCACATTGATATCTATTGATGGGCATCTCCATAGCCCGCTGATACGCCTAGTTGATGTGAGACTATCTCCTTCGTTTTGTCTTCTCCACAACCACCTTCTATTCCACCTATAGTGCTATGTCCATGGCTCACGCTCATGTATTGCGTGAAAGTTGAAAAAGTTTGAGAACATCAAAAGTATGAAACAATTGCTTGGCTTGTCATCGGGGTTGTGCATGATTTGAATATTTTGGTGTGATGAAGATGGAGCATAGCCAGACTATATGATTTTGTAGGGATAAGCTTTCTTTGGCCATGTTATTTTGAGAAGACATAATTGCCTTGTTAGTATGCTTGAAGTATTATTTTTTATGTAAATATTAAACTTTTGTTTTGAATCTTACGGATCTGAACATTCATGCCACAGTAAAGAAACTACATGGATAAATATGTTAGGTAGCATTCCACATAAAAATTTATGTTTTTATCATTTACCTACTCGAGGACGAGCAGGAATTAAGCTTGGGGATGCTTGATACGTCTCCAACGTATCTATAATTTTTGATTGTTCCATGCTATTATATTATCTGTTTTGGATGTTTTATATGCATTAATATGCTATTTTATATTATTTTTGGGACTAACCTATTAACCCAGAGCCCAGTGCCATTTCCTGTTTCCCCCCTATTTTTGAGTTTCGCAGAAAAGGAGTACCAAACGGAGTCCAAACGGAATGAAACCTTCACGATGATTTTTCTTGGACCAGAGGACAACCAGGAGACTTGGAGATCAAGTCGGAGGAGCCACGAGGCGGCCACAAAGACGGAGGGCACGCCCAGGGGGGTAGGGCGCCCCCACCCTTGTGGGCCCCACGTGCACCTCCTGACCTAATTCTTTCGCCTATATATTCCCAAATATCCCCAAACCACGAGAGGCATCCACGAAAACAGTATTCCACCGCCGCGACCTTCTGTACCCATGAGATCCCATCTAGGGACCGTTTTCGACACCCTGTCGGAGGGGGATTCGATCACGGAGGGCTTCTACATCAACTCTATTGCCCTTCCGATGAAGCATGAGTTGTTTACCACAGACCTACGGGTCCATAGCTAGTAGTTAGATGGCTTCTTCTCTCTCTTTGATTCTCAATACCATGTTCTCCTAGATGTTCTTGGAGAGCTATTCGATGTAATACTTTTTTGCGGTGTGTTTGCCGAGATCCGATGAATTGTGGATTTATGATCAACTTATCTATGAATATTATTTGAATCTTCTCTGAATTCTTTTATGCATGATTTGATATCTTTGTAATTCTGTTCGAACTATCAGTTTGGTTTGGCCAACTAGATCTTGCAATGGGAGAAGTGCTTAGCTTTGGGCTCAATCTTGCAGTGTCCTTTCCCAGTGACAGTAGGGGAAGCAAGGCACGTATTGTATTGTTTCCATATAGGACGAAAAGATGGGGTTTTTAGCATATTGCTTGAGTTAATTCCTCTACATCATGTCATCTTACTTAATGCATTACTCCGTTCTTTATGAACTTAATACTCTAGATGCATGCTGGATAGCGGTCGATGTGTGGAGTAATAGTAGATGCAGAATCGTTTCGGTCTACTTGACACGGACGTGATGCCTATATTCATGATCATTGCCTTAGATATCGTCATAACTTTGCCCTTTTCTATCAATTGCTTGGCAGTAGTTTGTTCACGCACTGTATTATTTTCCATCTTGAGAGAAGCCTCTAGTGAAACCTATGTCCCCTGGGTCTATTTTCCATCATATAAGTTTCTTTTGCAATATTTTTCTTTTTGATCTATAAACCAAAAATACCAAAAATATTTACCTTATCGTTTATCTATCTCTACCAGATCTCACTTTTGCAAGTGACCGTGAAGGGATTGACGACCCCTTTATCACGTTGGGTGCAAGTTGTTTGATTGTTTGTGCAGGTATTCGGTGATTTGTGCATTGTCTCCTAATGGATTGATACCTTGGTTCTCAAACTGAGGGAAATACTTATCTCTACTTTGCTGCATCAACCTTTCCTCTTCAAGGGAAAAAACCATTGCAAGCTCAAGAAGTAGCAGCAACCCTTTCGTCGACCTTGACAAGAAACTTAGGGACACGGCCAGAAAGCTCCAAGGTTGGAGCGATAGGTGGATTGGAAACGTAAAGCTGCAAATATCCATGGCAATGGAACTCATCTACATGCTCGATCAAGCAGCTGGTGACAAACAACTTTCATTAGCAGAGGTCCACCTTCGGAGGACCCTCAAACAGAAATTATTAGGCATGTGCTCGTTGGAGAGAAGCATAGCAAGGCAATGACCCCGTCTGCTCCACCTGAGGGAGGGGGACACAAATACTGAATTCTTCCATCGACACGCTAGACAATGCCAGCGGAGGAACATGATAACTTCCATCAAGAATTATGGGCAGGTTATTACGGGCCACGACCGGATCGCTGCTGAGGTGGATGGATACTACAACGGCCTGCTGGGCTTGGCCCCAGTGAGGGGCGCATCACTAATAATGGAAAACCCGAACCTACTGAGGCGAGATCTATCACACCTGGAGCAGCTGTTCACCGAAGAGGAGGTCGAGAAGGTCGTCAAGTCGCTGCCGCCGGACAAAGCTCCGGGACCGGATGGGTTCACAAACAGATTCTATGCCTTCTGCTGGAACATCATCAAGTTGGATCTGATGAGGGCCTTGGATGCGTTCTATCGCGGGGACGTACGCGGCATGCATGCCATCAACAAAGCACTAGTATCCTTGCTGCCTAAGGTGGATGACGCAGAAGAATTACGGGACTACAGACCAGTCAGTCTAGTTCATGGAGCAATCAAGTTGTTCGATAAAGTGCTGGCCACAAGACTTGTGGAGGAGAGCGCTTTTGTGAGGGGAAGGTGAGGGAGTCCTGGATTGGGGGGTCCTCGGACAGCCAGACTATATCCTTTGGTCGGACTGTTGGACTGTGAAGATACAAGATTGAAGACTTCATCCCATGTCCAGGTGGGACTCTCCTTTGCGTGGAAGGCAAGTTTGGCAATTCGGATATGTAGATCTCCTCCCTTGTAACCGACTCTGTGTAACCCTAGCCCCCTCCGGTGTCTATATAAACCGGAGGGTTTAGTCCGTAGGACAGGAACAATCATAATCATAGGCTAGCTTCTAGGGTTTAGCCTCTACGATCTCGTGGTAGATCAACTCTTGTAATACTCATATCATCAAGATCAATCAAGTAGGAAGTAGGGTATTACCTCCATCGAGAGGGCCTGAACCTGGGTAAACATTGTGTCCCCCGCCTCCATTTACCATCCGCCTTAGATGCATAGTTCGGGACCCCCTACCCGAGATCCGCCGGTTTTGGCACCCACATTGGTGCTTTCATTGAGAGTTCCACTGTGCCGTCATCATAAGGCTTGATGGCTTGTCTTGTTGTCAAGGACAACATCACCTCTGGGGGAGCCCTGGCTGTAGGCCAAACCCTCCGACTAGGCGGCTTCGTCATGACCGCCCGTTCGGCCGTTGCGCCGACGATGACTTCTCGGGTCATCAGAAACAGCCTCCACGTCGGTTCGGGATTCGCCGAGCAGATGGATCCAATGGAGCTCTCTTCCTTGAACGAGCTCTTGGATCGCATTGCCGCCTTGGGAGTCGCTACGGACTATGATTGGATCGGGCTTAAACCCGACCAAAGGGAGATTAACTCTCCGCCGGTCACCCATCAGATAGCGGTGGTGGAGGAGCAATGCAGCGATTCTTCCTCTATCTTGAGGACAAACTATGTTCGGATTCCCGAGCTCTCCAAGCCGGATACCCGTATACGGGAGGACATGGCCCAAGCTTTGACCTAGAATCAGACAGCGCGCCAGATCTATTGGGCAACATCCCGGAGCCCGAACTGCCAAGTTCGGAAACTCTTCTGCCCCTGGGTCTTAGATCGGGTCAGGGTTCGGACCTAAATCTACCCACCTACCCAGATATAAGTGATGTTTCCCACATTAGACAAGAGCCCCAAGAGACAGTACATCACTATTGGGCCAGATTCCTCCTTGTAATGAGCAAGGTCAAGGACTGTCGCGAGGAAGACGCAATTTCATTCTTTTGCAAAAATTGCACCGACAGGGGAATCCTCAACGCCATAAGTCGCCGTGACATAGCACACTTCGCTGACTTGGCGGCCATAGTACAGAAGTACTGTGCGATGGAAAGCGCCTGGAAAACCCAAACAAAATGCTGGGATCCTCCGGCTCTCACTAAACCCCCCGTCCGAACTAAAAGGGTGTACTCTCATAAGTCACCCGATCCAATTACAAAGAAACAAAAGCCCACTACAGGGCGTGGAACCGTATTGGAGGGATGGCTCAATGGGCCATGCAAAATTCACAGTACAGCGGATACCATACCAACACATAGCCTTAGAGCATGTTGGATACTCCGGCAGGTGGCCAAGAGCGGAGAGGATATCCTCATCAACAATACAACAGAGCACCATCCCGTGGAAAATAACAATACAGTATTGACAGTCTTCGAGACCTTCGCCTCAAATAATAGGCGCAAGCGAGCACTCCGCAACCTTGCCGAAGTCTGCCACGTGGCAGCAATAAATCCATGGAGGGATACAGCTATAACCTTCAATGCCAGTGACGAACCTAAATTCCGAACAGCCCGAGCACCAGCCGCCTTGGTCCTTAGTCCAATTGTGGACGGCTTCCGGCTCACTAAAGTGCTCATGGACGGTGGCAGCGGATTAAACTTCATCTATGAGGAGACTCTTCGAAAAATGGAAATAGACAAGAACCGCATTGAGCAAAGCAGCACGACCTTCAGAGGAATCATCCCTAGTCGGGAGGCACGATGTGCAGGAAAAATCACACTAGATGTGGTATTCGGCACACCAGAGAATTATAGGTCCGAAGAAATCACATTCCAATTGGCCCCGTTCGGTAGCGGATACCACGCCCTTTTAGGGCGGGAGGCATTCACGATCTTCCAAGCTATACCACATTATGGGTACATGAAGCTCAAAATGCCCGGGCCCAATGGAATCATCACTCTAGCTAGTGATCCGGACATAGCACTCCGCGCTGAAAATAAAACCGCCGCACTAGCCCTCGAGGCGTTATCCGAAGCCCTTGCGGCCGAAGAACTAACTGCGCTGCGCTCCATAGTGGACAGGGACGACGTGATACTCGACAAAAGACCCAAGTCCACCTCTTTTAAACCGGCGGAGGAAATAGTCAAATTCCAAGTCCACCCAACGGACCCTACAAAAACAGCATCCATCGGGGCACAGTTAAACCCCACAGTAGACGCTGCACTGCGGGAGTTCTTGCGCGAGAATTGGGACATCTTCGCCTGGCATCCTTCAAACATGCCAGGAATCCCACACAGGCTGGCCAAGCATAGCCTTAACATTCTAAAGGGGTTCAAGCCGGTCAAACAGACTCTTCGGCGTTTCTCTGAGCCTAAGCGACAAGCCATGGGAGAAGAGCTAGCCAAGTTACTTGAGGCCGGATTCATTAGAGAAATAAAACATCCGGACTGGCTAGCAAACCTGGTGATGGTACCAAAGAAGGACAAATCCTGGCGCCTATGTGTCGATTTCAAGGACCTTAACAAGGCTCGCCCCAAGGATCCCTTCCCCCTCCCCTGCATCGATCAAATTATCGACGCTACCGCAGGACACAACTCATTGTGTTTCCTCGACGCATACTCCGGATACCATCAAATTAAGATGGCGGAGTCCGATCAAGCCGCAACGGCATTTATCACTCCATACGGCACCTTCTGTTTTAACACCATGCCTTTAGGGCTCAAAAACGCTGGTGCAACCTATCAACACATGATTCAGACATGCCTGGAAACACAAATTGGCAAAACAGTGGAGGCATACATAGACGACGTGGTCATTAAAACCAGACACGTCGAATCCTTAATAGACGACTTGAGGCTCACGTTCGACAATCTCCGAACATATGACATCAAGCTCAATCCGGAAAAATGCGTTTTCGGCGTGTCTGCCGGAAAGCTCTTAGGCTTCATCGTCTCCAGTAGAGGAATTGAAGCAAATCCGGCTAAAATCCGAGCTCTGTCATAGTTGGCTATCCCAACAGACCTCAAGCAAATCCAGAAATTAACTGGATGCGTGGCTGCCTTAAGCCGCTTTATCTCCCGATTAGGAGAAAAGGCACTACCCCTTTATCGCCTTCTTCGACGCACCGAACACTTCGAATGGACAGATGCGGCCATGGCCGGATTGGAAGAAATAAAAGCCGTTTTGGCCACCAACCCAATCTTGGTCGCGCCAAATGTCGGCGAACCAATGTTGTTATATAGAGCGGCAACACACCAAGTTGTAAGCGCAGTGCTCGTCGTCGAACGAGAGACGGACGGACATAAGTTCCCACTTCAAAAGCCAGTATATTATGTATCCATTGTCCTCACTCCATGCAAATCACGGTACCCACATTAACAAAAGATAGCATACGCGGTCTTCATGGCATCCCGGAAATTACGACACTACTTTCAAGAGTGTTCAATTATGGTGGCCTCTGAAGTACCACTCAACGACATAATAAATAACCGCGATGCCACGGGCCGGATTGCTAAATGGGCTATTGAGCTCCTCCCGTTCGACATAACATACAAACCACGGCGAGCCATTAAGTCACAAGTACTGGCTGATTTCGTCGCCGAATGAACAGAAGCCGAACTCCCTAAAGAGTACGGCGCGTACTCCAATTGGATCATGCACTTTGACGGCTCTAAGATGCTGGCTGCTCTGGGGGCAGGCGTCGTCCTGACATCCCCCACCGGAGATACAGTCCAATACATACTCTAAATATTATACACAGACTCCAACAATGCAGCAGAATATGAGGCCCTGTTGCATGGTCTCCGGATGGCAGTCTCCATGGGCATTCAGCGCCTAGAGGTGCGTTGGGATTCGAACCTTGCAATATCTCAAATAAATGGAGACTTTGACGCCAAGAACCCAAAAATGGCGGCTTACCGCAACGCCGTCCTCAAAATGTCAGCTCGGTTCGAGGGGCTTGAATTCCACCATGTGGTCCGGGAAAACAATCAAGCGGCGGATATCCTCGCCCGCATCGGCACTAAGCGCGACCCTGTCCCACCTAATATCTTCTTGGAAAGGCTGTTTAAGCCATCCGTGGGATGGGAAGGAGATATCGGCAACAACAGTCCGGACCCGGCCACAACACCAGATACCGAACACTCTGACGTAATCGGAGGCTCTGCCACCGAAATAACGCCTTCGGCCCACGTGATTATGGCTGTCATCACCTCGTGGACAGAACCCTTCTTGGCCTACCTAACTAGACAAGAACTCCATGAGGACCCAAACGAGGCACGTTGCATTGTGCGGCGGTCTAAAGCCTACAAGGTCCACGAAGGAGGGCTTTATAAGAAAAGCGCTACCGGAGTACTTCAAAGGTGCATCTCCGAAGAGGAAGGATGACAACTTTTGGCAGAAATTCATGCTGGACTTGGCGGCCACCACGCCGCAGCTCGGGCCCTTGTAAGCAAGGCCTTCCGTACAGGTTTGTACTGGCCGACGGCCCGAGCAGACGCACAGGACCTCGTTCAACATTGCGTCGGTTGCCAGCTTTTTGCAAACCAAAGCCATATGCCACCTACCGCTCTCCAAACAATCCCCATTACTTGGCCCTTTGCGGTCTGGGGGCTTGATATGGTCGGGGCCCTTAAAGGGGGAAGCCATAAGAAAAAATACCTATTGGTCATGGTGGATAAATTCAGCAAATGGATAGAAGCCAAACCAGTTAAAACAGCCAAGTCCGGACCAGTGATAGACTTCATATCCGGGGTTGTACACCGTTACGGCGTCCCCCCACAGCATCATCACCGATAACGGCTCCAACTTTACAGCCGACGAGGTAAAAACTTGGTGCGGCAACATGGGCATTAAGCTCGATTATGCCTCCGTCTATCACCCCCAAACAAATGGCCAGGTCGAGCGGGCAAATGGTCTCATTATGAGCGGCATTAAACCCAGTTTAGTGCGATCCTTGAAGGAATCAGATACGCACTGGGTCGAGGAGCTCGACTCCGTACTATGGGGGCTGCGGACCACGCCGAATCGCACTACCGGATACACACTGTTCTTTATGGTGTACGGCGCAGAGGCGGTACTGCCCTGCGACATAATTCATGACTCACCTCGAGTGCGCATGTACGAAGAGAAAGAAGCCGAGCTTGATCGGCAGGACAGTTTGGACACCCTGGAGGAGGAGCGTGACGTGGCAAAAGCCCGCTCCGCATTCTATCAGCAACAGGCTCGACGGTATCAAAGCAGAGAAGTACATGCCAAAATGTATAACGTTGGCGAACTCGTTCTACGCCTACCGGAGAAGAAAAAGAACAAGCTCAAACCCAAATGGGAAGGTCCCTTCGTTATTGACAAAGTTCTGACCGGGGGAGCGTACCGTCTGCGGGATGCATCGGACAATCGACTCGAGCCAAACCCATGGAACGCAGCCAGACTCCGAAGGTTCTATGCCTAGTGCCGGACTCTGTGTTCGTCTCCTTACCTCCGTCATTTTTTATATATCCGTTATCTGTCTTTTCTTTCTTTCTTCCCTTTTTTCTTCACGGCCTTAAAAGGTTAAAATGTGTCTTGACTACACAATCTTGACGCGCTAGGCGTGCTCACTATACCTGGGGGCTTCTTATACAGAAGCTTAATATAACTATGTTTGGGGCTCTATGCCCCCCGCACATGTGTTACTTTTCCACATGTACCTTTTCTTCGCCATTATATGCATCGATATGACTTAAGTTTTGGCCAAGCTGGGTTGCCTGGCTCTTATGTTTATGCCCTACGTTCCCGTTAATTCGGCTAGGGCATAAGGGGAGCACCTCTGCGATTGTTACTGCCGGGTCAGCCGGATGTGTACCTCAGACTGGGTGAAGCCGAAAGCTAGCGTTCTTAAGGGAATATTCGGTCGATGAACAAAAGATGACTTTTATTTATTTTAATACATGCCCCCAGATGTTTATATCCTGCGTCTCTTTTAGCAGTTCGGACATGCACATTAATGCATGTGTACCCAGGGAAAGGAATGCTTAACGGAACTATTCTCCCTGGAAGATGTTTCTTACTATCCATGTAATATAACATAGCTAGTTGGGTACTTGTCTGTTCAAGCACTTATGACCCCTATGCCCGGTTTCCACGCGTACCCCGGTTTTTACATAACTGAGCGGGTATTCGGATACACTCCGGACTGTCGGGTCCAGAGGTCGAAGCGAAAAGGTCCGCCATGACAAATGATTTACAATACGGCTAGGGACAATATATGTCACCTGAAGTACACAGTCACTTAGACTGACTAAATTCTTCTTCTATACCATCCAACAGGCTGTCTAGCCTACAATCCTGTTGGGAATACTTTGTGGCTAATTTCACTTGGTCATACACCAAACTGACGGGGATCTCTTTCCCATCAGACCCCACAGGTCCGACCTCGGCCATGTGGTTCGGATCCGCCTTGGTATATCGCGTCTTCACCATGGCCCAGGCTTCCCTTGCGCCTTGCCGGCAGGCTGATATCTTCTATAATCGGAAGCGCTGCCGCGCTCCCTTGAGCACCTCTACAAGCTCCCCCATGCCTCCTGGCAGGGAGGCGGATGGCCACAAGGCTTGGCCAATGCCCTGCATCACCTGTCGTACTTGTTCGTGCAGTTGTGAGAGCTCTAGCAGAAGATCACCCGCAGACCCGGGCATCTCCTCCATGGGACGACCCGTCAGCATACCTACAGATATAACTCTATTAGCCGGTTTCTTCGCTGAACTCTATAAAAGTTCATTCAAGCACTTACTAAAAATGCCGCATCGAAGCCTCTTATTCTCCTTTACGGAGCCAGCAAGCTGGGCTCGAACATCTTTCAGTTCAACGCCCAGCCGGGTATTGGCATCTTGGAGATCGTTTTTCTCCCTCCTAACCTACGTCAGCACGCGCTCGCCAGCCTTTAGCTGTCATTGAGCATGTCGCTCATCCCCTCGCACGACCTCCGCATTCACTCCGGGGTCATCTGCAGATTCTATTGTTAGATTTGCATGCATGCCGCATACTACCTGGTACATGTCATTCTTTTCGATAGAAACAAGTGTTACCAGATGGGGCCTTCTCGGACTCCTTCATTGCGGCAACTGCGGCCCGAAGCTGGGCTTTGCACTCCTCCAGCTCTTGAGACAACTGGGTATTCTTCTCCGTAAGAACCTACGCAAACAACGATCCTTAAATCAGTTGTGCCAACTATTTCAAGTCTCAGGGGCTACTGATATACATAATTATTATATTTTCTTACCCGTATATCCTTTACATACTGGTCCGTGGCTCTGGCAAGACCATTTTGAGCAGCTCGGATGTAAGCGTCTCCTGAGTTGAAGGCATCGAACGCCTCTTGAGAGAAACAAGTGTCGCGGAGTACGGCCCAGCGACGCCTGTGATTCATGGCACTCTCCACTTCGGAATTCGTAGCGGACAGCCTATGTGCATCCTCTGTAGGAGGAACATCCGGTGTTGGCCCCACGTTAGCATCCGCCTCTAAGTCCGGCTCTGAAGCCCGGCTGGTGGAGGCGTGGCCGGCAGGCTCTCCGGATATGGTCCGGCGAGCGTTTTTCCTGCTAGGAAACATGGACGTTATTATATTTTAAAAGACGCCAACCACGGAGCGGGGTTCTTTTTCATACCTCTGCGACGGCGTCTCAGTCCTGACCGCCTTCCTTTTAAGCCTACCCGGTTTCGGTGCCCCTTGTTGGTGAGTCACTGCGGGTTCGGCATGGCGTCCCGAGGACCTTCCCTGTAAGACACCATATGTGTGCGGTAGGTGAAGTGCAAAACAAGGGATCCTTCTCGGAAGTTGGGACTCCGGTTTTACTTACATGCGATGCAGGGAGTAGTCCAGGATAATCGGCTATGATGGCCACCAAGGCACCGTCGCAGCTTAATTGATAGAACATCCTGTCAATGAGCTCCACAAATGTGTCCAGATCTTCTTCGAGTCCGGGGTCGAGGGCCCGGTCAGGGTCCTCCGGTTGTGGAGGCGGGCTGTGGACCTCCCTCACAGCTTTTCGCAGTTCCTGCTATGAAATAGCAAGGTAAATACTTATGACGAAGAATGCGGGAAGATTTGGAGTAAAAAGTAGCAGCTCACCCAGTTTGGGGGGTTGTACATGGAAAATCCATCCCGTGGCTTAATGCGGATGAACTCCTCTTCCTCTCCTTTATATAAATCGGACAGTATTCTCGCTAGAGCAGCGATGGAGTTCGGTCCCTTACGACCACAGCGGGTGGCATCGTCTTCTCCATTGAAGTGCCACATGGGTTGTCCCCGATATTGAAGTGGCTGCACCCCCCGCATTATACATATTGACATAACCTCGATTATTGTCAATCCTGATTTGGCCAGTGTTTTTATCCGGCCCATCAGGTAAAAGACTTCTCCGTCATCCTCCTCCTGGGGGCTCTGAGGGCGCCAGCTGCGGCGTTTCTTCAAAGGGGCATTGTCGAACTCAGGAAGGCCCATCCGAATAGGGTCCGGAAGAGGGACGTCCTCCATATAAAACCACTCCAAAGGCCAGTCTTCGGACGTCTTCTTCAGAGTACCGGACAGGTATCCGGTCCCGGCTATGCGCCATATCTCGGCTCCGCCCACTTGATATATTGACCCCTCCTGTGTACGGGGTACGAGGCAGAATAGCCTCTTCCATAGCTCGAAATGAGCTTCGCAGCCCAAAAACAGCTCGCAAAGGGTGACGTAGCCAGCGATGTGTAATATGGAGGCGGGAGTAAAGTTATGCAGCTGGAGGCCGTAGAACTCCAGGAGCCCGCGGAGGAACGGATGGATGGGAAATCCAAGGCCCCTTAGTAAGTAAGGGACAAGGCATACCCGCTCCCCCATGGATGGGTTGGGATGGCTCTCCGCTTGCTCCCCGCCGTTGTAAGTGGCTAGTCCGGCTTGAACGGGGACCATATACGCTGGAGGGAGAAACCCCTGGGTCTGTAACTCTACTAACTGGCTGTGTGGGACAGAACACTTCTTCCAATTGCTTGGCTTAGGGCAACGGGAGCGAGAGGAGGAGCTGCGACGGCCGGCCATGATGGGATGGACTTTTCCGGGCGCACTCCGATGGATACTCGCTGTGGGAGGATGGTGTGATCTGGATCCGAGGATCCCCGTCTCTTTAAATAGATGATTTACTTACATGGTTAGGGTGGCAAGTGTAAAAATGCCCCGACTCCTCGCATTCGCTCGACACGTGGAGGATAGCCATTATTAGGCGCAGAAGCTGAGGAGTGCAACATTCATGGGAAGTCGGACACTACTCGACAGGTACTCAGAATTTGGAGAAGAACCCGCCTTCCAACGCCGAAGACAATTTGCGCGCCGGACTCATCGTCATTGAAGCCTAGTTCAGGGGCTACTGAGGGAGTCCTGGATTAGGGGGTCCTCGGACAGCCGGACTATATCCTTTGGCCGGACTGTTGGACTGTGAAGATACAAGATTGAAGACTTCGTCCCGTGTCCGGGTGGGACTCTCCTTTGCGTGGAAGGCAAGCTTGGAAATTCGGATATGTAGATCTCCTCCCTTGTAACCAACTCTGTGTAACCCTAGCCCCCTCCGGTGTCTATATAAACCGGAGGGTTTAGTCCGTAGGACAGGAACAATCATAATCATAGGCTAGCTTCTAGGGTTTTGCCTCTACGATCTCGTGGTAGATCAACTCTTGTAATACTCATATCATCAAGATCAATCAAGCAGGAAGTAGGGTATTACCTCCGTCGAGAGGGCCTGAACCTGGGTAAACATTGTGTCCCCCGCCTCCTGTTACCATCCGCCTTAGACACACAGTTCGGGACCCCCTACCCGAGATCTGCCGGTTTTGACACCGACAGAAGGTACTTGCATGACAATTTCATGCTTGTACAAGGGACAACATGATGACTACACGCTTTGAAGGACCCCACGATGCTCCTGAAGCTAGACATATCCAAAGCTTTCGACTCCGTCCAGTGGCCGTTCTTATTGGAAGTAATGCACATCATGGGTTTTGGCCCACGTTGGATAGGATGGATCTGTGGACTACTTGCCATGTCGTCCACGAGGATCATGCTAAATGGGGTGCCTGGTAAGCCGATACATAACAAAAGTGGGCTATGGCAAGTGAATCCGTTATCACCAATGCTTTTTATCTTGATCACGGAGCCGCTACACCGGCTGTTTCATCGAGCATCCAAGCTTGGTCTCCTCACACCGTTGGCATAGGCTGGGCTGAAGCATCAAATGTCAATCTTCGTCGATGATGTCACGGTATTCCTGAAGCCGCACAGGCTCCTCAATTTTGGACATATTTGCCACCGCTTTCGGCCTTCGCGTCAACCTACGTAAAAGTGCGGCCCTGCCAATTAGATGCACGCAAGAACAAATCGAGGAACTAACAAGTGTGCTTGGTTTCTCCTTGGGGAAGTTCCCAATCAAATACCTGGGCCTCCCGCTGACCATTAGGAAGCCATCGGATGTGCAGCTCCAGGGCCTGGTGGACCATATCGCTGCATGTCAACCCACGTGGCGCACTGTCACAGCCCTAGATCAGTCTTTGTTTGTCTTTGCTTGATCATCATGTCATCATGATTAAATTCAAATGAATTTGAATTGGGGATGTTCAAACCCTAGCATCAAATGGAATTCAAATAGGTTCAACCTAAAAATAATTTCAATGAACCCAAAATGCCCTTTAAAAATGTTCATCATTTCTGGATTAAGGTGGAAGCATCTACCAAAAATGGTTTACATTTTTGCAGGACATATTTGGGCTCTGAATTAAATCATAAGTATTTACATTTGGACATTTAAATGCTATAAATATTTTCAAATGTCCAAATAATTCTGACAGTAATTGGGGGTTGTTGAGAATAATTCAAATAGTGCCTGCAATTATTTTTAGGATTTCTACAAGTGTTCTGGTATTTTAAATAAACCAGAAAACAAACAACAGAAAAGATAAAAGAAAAATAGAAAACTAGAGAGAGAGAGAGAGAGAGAACTGACCTGGCCTTACCTGGCGCAGCCACCTGGCAGCCCAGCTTCGGCCCAGCCTACCTAGCCGAAGCGGTTGTCTTCAACCTCTGCCAGTAGGCAGAGGCAAGACAGCGCACGCGCCGAGGGCGCCACGCCTCCTCCCTGCTTGCTTCACGCCCCCGAGGCTCTCTCCCAACACCACGGAGACCGCCACAGACCCCCTCGCTCTCTGGTTCTCTCTTCCCCTCGCTCCTCTGCTTTCCCTCCCCATGGCCGAGCATGGCCACCGCCACGGAAGCCGTCGTTGTCCACCGCTGCCACCGTCCACCACATGCCTCGTTGACGCGTCCGGAAGAACCGCAGCTCCGCCCTCGTCCTCATCGCCGATCCATGCGTTGCCGGACGCCTGTGAATGCCGCCACGGCCTCGTCTTCAACCTCGGGCGTCCGAGATCGTCTTCGCCGCCCAGCTCGGCTCCGGCCTCCCCCGAGCTGGCTGACCTGCTCTCCGTCTCCCTCGTGAGTTCCTCCCCCGAACCCCCTCTTCCCCGTCTCGCTTGCACGCCATAGTTGCCGTCTTGCCTGAGACCGAACCACACCGCCGCCCGAGCTTCTCGCCGCCGTGGCCACAGTCACCGCGACTCCCAACCGAGCACACCCACGTGCTCACCACACCGCGCAGGTGCCGTAGGAGCCAAGCACGCCACCCCACAACCACCGCATCCCCGTCCCTGAGTGCGTCTGAACTCCGACCGCCGCCGAGGTCGACGCCGTGCTCAACTCTGGCGGCTTGAGCCCTCCCGCTTGCACAGGGAGATGCGGAGCCCTCCCAGCAGCACGCAGAGCCCCTCCGCCATCCTTTTGGTCGCCGGAGGGCGAAACCCAAGCCTCGGCCGCGCCTGCTGTCGCCGGCGATGAGCCACCGTTGTATTAGGCTCGGTTGACCAGGGGTTTGACCTCCCCTGGGTCTATGACATGCGGGCCCCGCCCGGCTAATTAACCTAGTTTAGGTTTAAATTTTTTTAGTTTAACCAAGGTTAGTGCTAATTAAACTAGCTTAGTTTAGTTAGCCACTGACACGTGGGCCCCACTGGTCAGTTTGACCTGGGATGACCCGTTGACTCGATGACGTCACCCTAACACAGTGATGATGCAGTAAATCTTTTTCTGGAATTAATTTAATTCTAATTAATCAAAAAAATCCCGAAAAATTATAGAAAATAATCTATAGCTCAAAATGAAAAGATTTCTATATGGAAAATGATCAGAAAAATCCAATCTATACAACCATTTCCATGCATGTTAGAACAACTTATGGCTTCTGTTTAGGACAAATCAAATAATGGCATTTGAATATCCACATATGGAGTTTGAATTGGAACCTTGTGTTCAAACCGTCCTTAGGAACTGAGATCTGTATGTGTGATTTAAGATCAGCTACTACCACACATTGGGATCCTTAATTGACTCTCTCGACTTATTAACCGCCCCTATCCTCTGTCCAGGAGTTGCAAGTAGTTTCTGGTGTTTGTAGTATGCTAGAGGCTGTGCGCGGCGCTGGGCACGTGGCCCGATGTACCAAGTCGCCCGTTTGGTGACACGGGAACCCTGCACACATCGTTCGGGGCCGTAGTGGAAACCTCGGCCGGACTCCCTGCGGATGGAACCTGAATAGGCGATAAACCTGGACTAGGGACTTGTGTGGTTAGTCAGGTCGCGGCCGACACCCTCGCCACGCTTCCACTTGAAGGTTGCCGAGATACATGACGTGTACATGGCGGTAAGTGGCGAGAGCGTGTGTGAACAAGTACACCCCTGTAGGGTTAACATCATCTGTTTGAATAGTCGCGTCCGTGGTAAAGGACTACTTGGTTGCTTATATAGTTCATAGACAAGTGAAAGTGGATACTCTAAAATGCGCAAGATAAGCGTGAGTGCTATGGATGGCATTCTCGTAGGTAGTCGGGAGCGGATCCATAGTGGTGTATTGATTTGGTGAATATGAAGACTCGTGTGCGCCACCCCAAAAGAGTTACTTGCAGACGTATAGTTCAGGATAGCCACTGAGTCAAAGCTGGCTTGCTGCAGTTAAACTCCACCACCCCCTTTGTTCATACTGATGCATATGTAGCTAGTTCTGATGTAAGTCTTGTTGGATACATTTGTACCCACGTTTGCTTAATTTATGTTTTTGTAGAGAGACTTCAGTCTCACTAGTAGTTCCGCGTGGACTTCGACGTTTAGCTTGTTACCTCAGCTACGATCTTGTGCCCTCAGCAGGGTCTTGTAGATAGTCAGGCTTCTCAGCCTTTTTCATTTGTAGTTGTCTATACTCAGACAAGTTAAGCTTCTGCATGTGCTTATTGCTTGTATGACTTGAATGCTGGGTCATCAGACCTATGTTTCTAATATCTGGCTCCTCAGAGCCTAATGAATAAATACTCCGAGTCGTAGAGTTTTGTTGTGATGCCATGTTGTATTTGCACATATCGAGCATATTGTGTGTATGTTAATGAAATGCTTGGTTTGTGTGGGATCCGACAACCTAGTTGTTTATTTTTGGTAGCCTCTCTTACCGGGAAATGTCTCCTAGTGCTTCCACTGAGCCATGGTAGCTTGCTACTGCTCCGGAACACTTAGGCTGGCCGACATGTGTCCTTCTTCGTTCCTGTGTCTGTCCCTTCAGGGAAATGTCACACGTTGTTCCTTTAAGTCCTTGTAGCTTGCTACGAGTTGGGTTCATACGTTGATGATCGACACGTTCGTTGCTAGGTCATGTATGCCTGTCCCTGTAAGTTAGTGCCACTTTGGATTCACGACTAGTCATGTCGGCCCAGGTTCTCTGTCATATGGATGCTAGCGACACTATCATATACGTGAGCCAAAAGGCGCAAACGGTCCTGGGCCAGGTAAGGTGGCACCCATGGGGATACCGTGCGTGAGGCTGCAAAGTGATATGATGTGTTACATGCTAGATCGGTGTGACTTAGGATCGGCGTCCTGACACGCACTGCATCCCTACCGAAGAGTGGCAAGTCGATCCTTATACAGTCGTGTCGGCAATGCCAGTGCATGCAATGCTCGCACTTGATTTGCTGGCCAAGAATTACCGCAATAAACAAAATTCTGCGAGGCTTCCTTTGGTGTGGAAAGGCGGAGGCGAATAGAGGGAATTGTGTTGTTGCATGCTACAAAGTACGTTCACCCAAGTGGACCGGAGGTCTCGGGAACCCAGACATTGGCTGGACGGACGTGGCCATGGCTGGCGCATGTGGATAGAACGAGGCCCTGGAACGAGTTTACCGTATCAGTACCGATGACATCCCTCCAGCTATGCAACGTGGCAATGAAAACCTCACTCGGTGACGGCGTGCAAGCTCTATTTTGGGAAGATTGTTGGATGGATGGATACAGAATCGAAGAAATAGCGCCCACAGTCTACAACAGAATACCACCCCGGATATGAAAGCAGCTCTCTGTCAAAGATGCCATGGAAAACAAGGATTGGGTGACTACCATTGGGCCGGATCTGGACATGCAAACCCTCATGGAGTTCATGGCGCTGTGGGCACACGTACAGGGGATAAAACTCCAAGAGGGAGTACCGGACACCATCACATGGGCCTGGGAGAGGGATGGCCAATATTCTGCCAGATCGGCCTATAATGCCAAATTCATGGGAAGAGTGACAGCCCCACCTGCCGAAGCAACATGGAAGTGACGACCCCCCTACAATGTCATTTCTTCCTCTGGTTAGCAGTGCGAAACCGATGCTGGATCTCTGATCGCTTGGCAAGGAGGGGGTTGCCGCATCAACAAACAAACCAGGCTGACGACACTACAAGAAATATGCTAACTTGCGACCATCAATATTGTTCGCTAAATGGTCATTGTTTTTCGTTTGTGACCTTTTTATGACCAAAAACAATTGGTCAAAAGTTGACCGTCTTTAATGAAACTTAACGACGTTCTTTGTGATATGGTCGTAGAAGGTAACGACCAAAACAAAAGGTCGTTGGTTCTAAGATCAATTGTTTTGGTCGCTGGTTGCCTGCCCAGGCCACGTCGGATCCAATGTGGCAAGCTGACGTGGCAAAATTGTGACCAATTGAATTGGTCACTGATAAAAATTGGCCCCGTCCAATTCGGTTTCTATATGGGCCAAGCCCATTAATTCAGCAAATTGAACATATATTTTTCCTATTAATATTAGTTAGCTAGATAGGCCTGGCCCAACAATTCGGCCTTTTTATTTCCAGACTATTGAATTAACATTACTTTTCTTTTCGGGCCTTAGCCTTTTCAATTCCAGTTTTTTAGGCCTTGGCATTTTACAATCCAGTTTTTTTAGGACTCGGCCATGGCTTTTTAATTTAGGACCCATCACTCTTCAGTTCTGTATATGCCTCATTTTCAGTCAATATCCAATTCAAACAGAGGCTATAAATGCAAAATATTTCTCAACAAAGACGAACTTGGTACATTACAGTAATACATAGAATCCAGTTTACTAATACACAAAAATATCGAAAGATAACAAAGTCCAATGAGCGACTCTTATCTGGGTGCAGGTTCTAGCTTCTTCATCGTGGAGCTTGTTCCAGCAGTCAACACTTCAATGAACGAAGGACAACATCTACAACTTATAAATAGAATACTTAGGAACAAAATAAAAACAGAACATTCTGCATTTGGTGCGAAAATGGTTAGATCAAAGAGGACCTTCAGTAACAAAGCAAACCATATTGAATCGACATAGATCGACATTTGCAGATGTATATTTTTGTTTGACCCATTTACTGCTGCTACCTTTCATTTCCAGGACTACATATTCTGAATCTACCAGTACTAGATACCTACCAATCTTCTATAGAAAATTAAGATGAGTTATACTAGTAGTGATGGTGCTCAATTGCCACTGTTAAGGTCAATGGTAGATGCAGGCAGGTAATTAACTTTATATACTTCAATATCTTAGGCATTAGCTAGCCTGCTCTCATGGTGGTTTCCAAAAAACCACTCTGTCAGATTGATCACGCAAGGATTCTTACTAGCATGAACCACCAAAATTGTTCAAAAATAGAACAGTTCACAGGAGAGCAACAAAACTCCAAAGTAGCACACAAGAGCATACTAGAAAGCCTAATACACACACTTAGGTTGCTTCCAAGGTAACAGACTAAGAAGTAGTTCAATTCTCAAATTTCGGGAATAGGAAGAAAAGAAAATCTAGCTTGCATGCTGCCAACAATGTGTCTTATATCACGTCTGAATAAAATACGTGAACATGTTTCCATGGATGAATAGAGAGGGGAAACGGTTCACCTATACTAGAAGCGGTCCCGTGCTGGTGGATGCATCGGAAACATGGCGGGGTCCTGTACGTGATGATGCAAACAAAGTCGTGCCAATTTATGACACGATTACACAAGTCAACAACTGAATCCACAACTGTATTTGCATATGCTGCAGTAAACACGATTGATATTAGTTTTTCTTTTTGGTTGAGGTTGTGATTCAGTTGCAGGAATGCAAAGTGCAGGTAGAAGCAATGTACAACTAGCTAGCGTAGTAGTAGGAGGAGCATCTCAGATTCTCCAACAGAATAGTAGAGAGGAAGGTTCACCAATGGAGCAAAACTAAGTACATAACTTCTTCTCTAGAATGCCATTGGTTTTAATATAGAAGATGTGGCAACAGGAAAGAGTTGAGTGGGATTAGTACATGGAGCTTGAACTTAATGGAGTCATGGTCATCCTGCTGCTGTTGTACCCCCATGGAACCCTTGTGCTTCACAAGAAGGACAGATGGTTGATGAGCTAAAATCAAAATCAACGGTTGTCGGTGCAACAGACCCCGGGTATGTTGCCCAACTGTGCACAGGCACAAGATCAAGATTGAAGTACCAGCTCAAGATAGGGATTGAAGGCCCAAGAGACTTCAAGAACCAACATGCAGCTCGGAGAGATCGAGATCGAGCCAAAGGAACAGGATATCGGCAAGAGAAGGGCCTCCCTCGCCGGGCAGGCGAGCCCGGCAAGGGGCCAGGCCACCACCAGAAGCAAGCAACCAAGACTCCCCGGCAACGCCTGCCGGGGCTTGCGGGGCCTGAACCACCCCGCCAACCGCGCAAGTACGACCCACGTCATCAATCAGTGCGGTGTCATGCCGCAAGGTGATTAAGTGGCATCAATTGCCACATGGTAGCCATCTCCTACAGAAGAAACCCACAGGTGACACCCGTCCAGCGACGTGTCAAGAGAACAGATGAGGAGCTGGCAAGATAAGCCCGGCAGGCCTTGCCGGGCAGCTAGTGATGTGACACTGAGCGGTGCATTTAATGCACCCTGCCAGCCCGCAGAGTTAGGTATGATAGCACTGTTAGCTATCATATCAGTGGGTAATGACTGTTTTGCCACTGTGTGACCCCTTAATCTATAAAAGGAGGCCCATGGCATACGTAGGAGGGGGTTAGAGGATTGGAAACTTGACAAACCCAAGCCACTATACGCTTGTGGCCACCGTGGCCCTGAGGCAGGCCTTGCCGGGCAAGTGTACCATGCGCCACCATGTTCATTTCCACCATCAATCCACCAAAGCAAGAGTAGGGTCTTACGCCTCGCGGCGGCCCAAACCTGGGTAAATTGATTGTGTGCTCTCTGTCGTGCTGTCGTGCACTGGTCAGCTCTTTGTGCAACGTGACGTCCCCCGCCGAACCAGCAAGGGGCCACCCGGTCCCATAGGTGGTCGCGGATATCCCGCGACAACAGTTGCTGCTGCACAAGAGCCTATAGTTAAGCTCAACAATGAAAAAGGCATGTTTGTTGTGTCTTAGACAGAAAAGAAACATGTGATATTTTTTCCATCAAGATCAAGATAAACAAAATCAAGCAGTGCAAGTAAACATCCTCAACTCCAGGAGTAGTTATCTAAAAAGAAAAAAAATCACTTGTCCTTGTTGCATGTAAATCGAATATGCATTCAACAC
This sequence comes from Triticum aestivum, assembly GCF_018294505.1. Classification (NCBI taxonomy): domain Eukaryota; kingdom Viridiplantae; phylum Streptophyta; class Magnoliopsida; order Poales; family Poaceae; genus Triticum; species Triticum aestivum. Next base: position 344,425,099 of record NC_057814.1, read on the forward strand.
TTGCATCACTAACTAGTACTCCCTCTGTAAACTAATATAAGAGCGTTTAGATCACTATTTTAGTATTCTAAACGCTCTTATATTAGTTTACGGAGGGAGTAGAAATGAAACTGGTAGTAGTATAGTAGGTGTGGTCTGGTCCTAGCAGCAACAAAACCTATCACTTATGCATCAGAGAGAGGGGGGCTACCAAATTGAAGGAAACGAGAGGAGAAGGGAGACCGTCCATGGTGGCGTCCTTGCATCCATGGAGCTACTGCTGCTGCCGACCTTGAATATGCAACTCCTCTTTCTGCCGAAGGAACCTTGCCGCTGCTGCACGCATAATAACAAATAAGAAGTGGTTTGTGAGATCAAACTGGAACCTTCCATGAGAGAGAGAGAGATTTCAAACCTTCCATTCCATAGCGTCGTCCTGGTGGGGAAGAAGTAGCAGAACACGAGTAGCATCCATGGCAGAGCGGTAGCTAGGAGGAGTAGGCAGAGCAGAGGAGGGAGCAATAGCAGCACCGGAGCAACCTGCACACAAAACAAACAAACAAACAAACGAATGAATCAGAAGTGAGCAGAAGAAGAAACAAAGAAGAGAATGGATTCATGCCTTGCGCACCCACCATGGTCGGAGATCCACAGTCGTTGTGGTTGGGCTCACCGGAGTTGGCCGGCTGCCGGCTCGCGTGCCCCATGGAGGTCTCCGCCATCGCTCCGTCGTCGCCCCGTCCCCATCCATCCATTGGTGGGTTGCCGAGGGGCTAGGGTTTCGGGCCTCATCCGCCCATGGGTCGGATGGACCTGAGGGAGGGAGAGCTGGGGAGCGAAGGAGGGAGGTCGTGGTGATGGAGTTGGGGGAGATGGTCACCGGTGGGGGTGGGGTTGGGTGTCGGCGGCGGGATTGGAGATGAATCAGAGGTGGGGAGAGGAGGAGCTTGAGGGGATCTACAGCTAGGGTGGAGAGGGGAGAGGTGGGTGACGGAGGCGAGGGGAAAGGTGGGCGGCGGAAGGAAGGGGAGGATGGGGCGGCGGAAGGAAGGAAGGGGAGGACGGGGCGGCGGCGAAGGGATCTGGATCGGGGAGAGGAGCGGAGGCGGGGAGGGATTTGGATCGGCTAGGGTTCACGCAAGTGAGAGAGAGAGAGGCTGGAGTGGGTTAGATGGATGTATGGATGGATGTATGGATGGACATATGTTTGCCATGTCATCAATCCATGCCACAACGGATTCCACCAATCAGAATTAAGCTTATGTAATTTTGTTTTCCCTTTTGTTTCTCTTATAGTTTTTTACCCTCTTATTTAGGAAGATAATTCAACATATTAACCACTTATAGTTCGTTAAAATGAATGAATATTGTGCACATGTGTGTATCTTGGGATGACAAACAATGTTGATCTGGGGAGTTTTCATTTTCATTGCACAAAAGAGCCGTTTTCTATTTTTCGAGTGCCCGAAATGGTTTTTTTAATAATCTGCCAAATCTTCATTTCAAATTACCTCATATTGTGCACAAGGGTGCATCTTGGCATGGCAAACAATGTTGGCTAAGGAAGTTTTCATTTTCTTTGGACGGAAAATTCATTTTCCATTTTTCGAGTGCTCAAAATGAGTTTTTTTTGTGAAGGACTACCATATATTTATTGCAAAATTGGACCGAATCAATTTTCTAAAATATTAGGCCATACTTAAGGTACAATTTACCAAAATGGTTGTGTGTTGAAAGCTTTGAGCCACCTCTCGTGAAAAAGACAAATTTCCGCCGATTCAGTAGGAAGCGGGTCAAATTTGAACTACAGCTCCCTCATAGTTTGCTCTTTATTTTTTTCCAAAAATCACTTTTAGGTACATAAGTATCCACTTAATAATAGAAACACCAAAAGTTTTCCAAGATTCAACCACTAGCTAGGAACGGGCATGCCCGCCGTTTTGAGCGCATTTTGAAATGGGCATTAAAATTTCAAAAAAAAATCACAAAAAATTAGAAAACCTTCTCATTGCGTCATTATATGTGACCAAGTTGTCAGAAAAATAATAAACTTGTAATACGACAATTAGTTTGAAAAAGTGTTCTCAGAAATGAGCTATCATGTGGGATGATTCATGTCTTTCAAGTCAAATGATCAATTTTATGGCCACATTCATGGCATAGTTTGTTCAAATGATCTCATATTGTGCAAAAGGGAGCATCTTGGAATGGCAAACAATGTTGCCTAAGGAAGTTTTTCATTTTCTTTGAATGAAAAATTTATTTTCCATTTTTTGAATGCCCAAAATGAGTTTTTTTGTGAAGGACCTACCATATATTTGTTGTAAAATTGGACTGAATAAAGTTTCTAAAATATTAGGCCATACTTAATGTACAATTGACCAAATGGTTGGGTGTTAAAAGCTTTGAGCCACCTCTCGTGAAAAAGACAAATTTCCGCCGATTCGGTAGGAAGGGGTCAAATTTGAACTGCAGCTCCCTCATAGTTTGCTCTTTATTTTTTACAAAAATCATTTTTAGGTACATAAGTATCTATTTAATCAAAGAAACACCAAAAGTTTTCCAAGATTGAACCACTAGCTAGGAACGGGCATGCCCGCCGTTTTGACCGCATTTTGAAATGGGCATGAAAAATAAAGAAAAAATTAGAAAACCTTCGCATTGTGTCATTATATGTGACCAAGTTGTCAGGAAAAATAATAAACTTGTAATACGACAATTAGTTTGACAAAGTGTTCTCAGAAATGAGGTATCATGTGTGAAGATTAATGGCTTTCAAGTCAAATGATCGATTTTATGGCCACATTCATGGCATAGTTTCTTCAAATGATCTCACTGTGCACAAGGGTGCATCTTGGAATGGCAAACAATGTTTCCTAAGGAAGTTTTCATTTTGTTTGGATGAAAAATTCATTTTCCATGTTTCGAATGCCCAAAATGAGTTTTTTTGGGAAGCACCTACCATATTTTTGTTGCAAATTGGAACGAATCAATTTTCTAAAATATTAGGCCATACTTAGTGTACAATTGACCAAATGGTTGGGTGCTAAAAGCTTTGAGCCACCTCTCGTGAAAAAGACAAATTTCCGCCGATTTAGTAGGAAGCGGGTCAAATTTGAAATGCAGCTCCATCATAGTTTGCTCTTTATTTTTTTCAAAAATTAGTTTTAGGTACATAAGTATCTATTTAATTACAGAAACACCAAAAGTTTTCCAAGATTCAACAACTAGCTCGGAACGGGCATGCTCGCCATTTTGACCGCATTTCTAAATGGGCATGAAAAATTCAAAAAATCAAAAAATTAGAAAACCTTCGAATTGTGTCATTATATGTGACCAAGTTGCCAAGAAAAATAAAAAACTTGAATACGACAATTAGTTTGAAAAGGTGTTTTCAGAAATGAGCTATCCTGTGTGAAGATTTATGGCTTTCAAGTCAAATGATCAATTTTATGGCCACATTCATGGCATAGTTTGTTTAAATGATCTCATATTGTGCACAAGGGTGCATCTCGGAATGGCAAACAATGTTGCCTAAGGAAGTTCTCATTTTATTTGGACAAAAAAATTCATTTTCCATTTTTTGAATGCCCAAAATGAGTTTTTCTGTGAAGGACCTGCCATATATTTGTTGCAACATTGGACCACACCATTTTTAGAAAATATTGGGCCATCTTTAATGCAAAATTAACCAAATGGTTGGGTGTCAAAAGTTTTGGTGCACCTCTCGTGAAAAAGACAAATTTCTGCCGATTCAGCTCGAAGCGGGTCAAATTTGGCAGCTGCCTTAGAGTTTGCTATTTATTTTTTTCCAAAAATCATTTCTAGGTACATAAGTATATATTTAATCATAGAAACACCAAAAGTGTTCCAAGATTCAACCACTAGCGAGGAACGGTCATGCCCGCAGTTTTGACCGCATTTTGAAACGGGCATGAAAAAATTAAAAAATTGGAAAACCTTTGCATTGTGTCATTATATGTGACCAAGTTACTAGAAAAAATAATAAACTTGTAATACGACAATTCTTTTAAAAAAGTGTTCTCAGAAACGAGCTATCATTTGTGAAGAGTCATGTCTTTCAAGCCAAGTGATCAATTTTATGGCCACATTCATGGCATAGTTTCTTCAAATGATCTCATATTGTGCACAAGGGTGCATCTTGGAATGGCAAACAATGTTGCCTAAGGAAGCCTTCATTTTCTTTGGACGAAAAATTCATTTTCCATTTTTTGAGTGCCCAAAATGAGTTTTTTTTTGTGAAGGACCTACAATATATTTGTTGTAAAACTATACCAAATCAGTTATCTAAAATACTATGCCATATCTAATGCACAATTGACTAAATGGTTGGGTGTGAAAATCTTTGATCCACCTCCCATGAAAAAGACAAATTTTCACCAATTCAGTTGGAAGCAGGTCAAATTTGAACTGCAGCTACCTTATAGTTTGCTCTTTATTTTTTCAAAAATCATTTATAGGTACATAAGTATTTATTTAATAAAAAATACATGGTTTGGTGGAGATATGTCGAGGTTTGTACGGTGGCCGAGGGCCCCAACTCCAGAGCGCGTACACTCACATGCCTGCCGCGTGGTCACCGCATAACCGTGGTGTTGCGACGCGTTTTGGGCGGCCTAGGCATGTCTAGTGGGTTGGGCACTCCCCAGATAGGTTTAACGAAGAAGGCAATAGAGGAATCTCACAAGGAGACTGAAGCTCAAACATGAATTAGCAGCCAAGTGTTTGGTTAGTGGTGGGGAAAATGCACATGGCCAATGGGCCTGAGTTTTGGCCGAAGGACACTGTCTTGAAAATTTTGCAGCTCAAATGGAGGAGCCTAAGTGTCACTTGCCTTGCAAAGTACCACACTGGACAAAAATATGAATGTTGAAGCTGGACTCAAATGAATGAATGGATTGGTCTGAAATTTGGAGGAGGATGATAATTTGGGCATCTGAAGGTACTGTAAAAAATTTCATACCATTTGGATAAATAAAAATGGTACTTCCTTCACAGTGCTCTTCTCTGAATAGAAAATTGGGGAAAAGGTTGAGGGAAATTGGCTAGATTAAATGAGCTAAAATTTGATGGAGGGAGGTTCTATGGGCAGGGTCATGTCCTGGTAAATTTTCACAAATTATAAATTAACATAAAATATAGTTGCTTCACAAACTGAAAATATTACCAGAAACAAAGATTGGATGGTGAGCTCACATGAATTGTTAGAGGGGGCTAAATTTTTGTGGAGAGCTATGATTTGGGAATATAGAAGATGTGGCAAAAATTCAGCTCATTAGGATATGCATAGCTAGTACTTCCTTCACAATGGTTCTAGCTGAACAGAAACTTTGGAAATTTGCCAAGGAAGATTTACTAGGTAAATGGAGCTGAATTGTGTCATGAGGTAATGATTTGGATAGTAAAGAATGCCCAAATTTTTTGGGAATTTTGGGAATGACAGAAATATAGGCTGCTTCACAACCTAGGGCAAAAATTGACACATAGGCAAAATTGATGAGGTGGCGCCTAGTCATAGCAATGCACCACAATTTACAAGGCTATGACCATCTATATTGGTCGTGATCAGCTAGAAATAAGGCAGCTGACCAGTGCTGTTTGCTTTACGACCATTTCGTGTAATGAAATTACGACCTTTCTGACCAAAATGGTCGTTATGGTTTAGGGTTTGGAGCCCCCCGAATAGCTTATGACCAATTAGTCTCAAATGGTCATAGATTTATGACCAATTCTTCAAGGGTCACTGACAGAAGGTCACAAGTTGACATATTTCTTGTAGTGCGAGACCATGAATCACATCATGTTGCAATGCGTTTTCTCCAGGACATTTTGGCTGCAGGTCTGCACTGCCCTGGGGAAGCCGGACTGGACGCCATGCAACGAAGACACGCTACCGGAATGGTTCCTGAACAAGCGACTACATGGCATAAACCAGAAGGACGTCAGATCCATCATCATACTTGCTTTATGGGAGATATGGAAGCATCGCAACAGGATCGTGTTTGACGGCGAGGCACCATCCCTGGGAAGACTATTGGCCAAGGTGCTCATTGAGGGTCGGGCATGGAGAATGACACGCCTCCTCAAGTCGGATTTAGAGAGTTTCTTTGGGCGGTTGCACACGTAGATTCAGACTAAACGTAGATGTAGGGTAACAAACGATGGACTGGGTGCGAAATGTAACACCCTTGGCAAAGGGATCTTGTAGCCCTTCTTCTCCCTATTAATGAAAGATACGCATGCTGTGCGTATTTGAGAGAAAAAAACCAAACACAGTCCAGACACGTTCCAGGCAGGCTCCAGGCCAGGTATTTTTTAGCGAGGACTTGATCCAAACACGCTCAAAAGCCGCTATGCTACCCCCATAGCAGGAGTGTTTGCGTCGCACGGACGATCCAGGTCGCACGATCTACTGTGCCAGGTCCTTATTACGCTACTGTAAAAATTCCGACCACCCATCTCGCTGCATGTCATGGCTTCGAGTCTGAGTGGATGACGTCTGGGCCACTCTTGCACGTGGGCCAGCCTTGTAGTGTATGGGTCGCGTATGTACTCGGTGAAAAAGGGAGATGAACTGCAGCGGTCGTGGGCGTCAGTGGATCAAACGTGGGTTGGGTGGGTGAAAACCCTAGCTGCCAATGAGCTTTCATCCTCGAGCCCCATGCACCTCCACCATCTGTCTTCCTCTCCTGGCCACGACCATTGTCGCATCTCTCTTCCTCCTCTGGCCATGGACACTGTTGCGACTTCTCTCCATCTCCTCTACCGAACGTCGCCTCCCCTCCTTTTCTCTCCTTTTCCTCCAACGAGGACGGGCCAGGAGCGACGAGGCCAGCCGGCGGCATGGACAAGAAGTTGTGGGGGCAATGATCCTCCTCCTAAATTCTACCGGGAAGACGATAGCCAGAGGAGGATCCTCGATCAACGGCACCCTGGGGACTCACTGCCAAGAAGCCGCCAGAGGAGGAGCTCGACCTGGACGACCGCCGTTGGACGAGGAGCCCCAAAAAAATCCCCCAACCTCCACTGCGCCACCGCCTCTTCACTTTCAACCATGGGTTGTAGCGATCAGAGGACCAAGGTGTGGATTATCCTCCCCTTCCCATTTTCTTAATTCTCACATGTTCCTCCAACCCCTCCATCCTTGCCTACATAGTACTCTCTCTCTCTCTCTATGTCTCTCTCTCTCTCTCTCTCTCATCTCGTCGATGGGAATGGCCGCATGGATGACGGGTATCGCCACTCCCGATGACAAGAGGTACCAAAGAGGATGCAGCCTACAGGTAATTATTATTGTTCTTTGCACATATTTTTGTCATATTTGATCTAATTTCATGTTGGGGAACGTTTCATGGGAAACACAAATTTTCCTACGCTCACCACGAACATCTACAAGAGGAGAGATTGCATCTACATACCCTTGTAGATCGCTAAGCGGAAGCATTAAGAAACGCGGTTGATGTAGTCGAACGTCTTCACGAGCCGTCCCACGAACTCCTGATCCAAGTGTCGAACGGACGACACCTCCGCGTTCAAAACACGTACGGCTTGATGACGCCCTCACCTCCACGATCCAGCGAGCAACGGTGAAGTAGTAGCTCGAGTCCTTCGGCAGCACGACGGCGTGGTGGCAGCGGTGGTGGTGGAATCTCAGCAGAGCTTTGCTAAGCGCTATGGAGAGGAAGAAGGCTACGAGGGAGAGGGAGTGCAGCGCCATGCCATAGATGGGTGAGGATGTCCTCCCTCTACCCCTCTATATATATGGGGAAGGGAGGAGCGGGGCACCCCTAGGGTTTCCCCGGCGACCACAAGGGGCAACCCAAGACGGGTTTGGGTGGCCTCCCTCAGGTGGCTTGCCCCCCAAGCAAGGGAGAGGCAGCCCTAAGGGGCACACCACCCTTCCTGGCCTGGTAGGATGGGGTGAGGGGGCGCACAACCCCTTAGTGGGCTGGTGTGCCCCCTCCTCTTGGCCCATGAGGCCCCCCAACACTTGCCGGGGGCCCCTGAAACCCCTTTCGGTCATCCTGGTCATAACCTGGTACCCCCGGAACACTTCCGGACTCCGATTCCCTTCGTCCTATATATCAATCTTCACCTCTGGACCATTCTAGAGTTCCTCTTCATGTACGCGATCTCATCCGAGACTCCGAACAACCTTCGCTTACCACCAAAACAACTCAACTATACTTATATCATCACCAAACGTTAAGTGTGTAGACCCTGCGAGTTCGAGAACTATGTAGACATGACCGAGACACCTCTATGGTCAATAACCAATTGCGGGACCTGGATGTCCATATTGGTTCCTACATATTCTACGAAGATCTTATCGGTCGAACCTCGATGTCAAGGATTCAGACAATCCCGTATGTAGTTCCCTATGTCTATCGGTATGTTACTTGCCCGAGATTCGATCGTCGATATCACCATACCTAGTTCAATCTCGTTACTGGCAAGTCTCTTTACTCGTTCCGTAATACAAGATCCCGTGGCTAACCCATTACTCACATTGCTTGCAAGCTCATTGTGATGCTATATTACCGAGAGGGCCCAGAGATACCTTTCCGTCATACGGAGTGACAAATCCCAGTCTTGATCCATGCCAACTCAACAGACACCCTCAGAGATACTTGTAGAGAACCTTTATAGTCACCCACACTAGTGCAGAGACGTTTTATACAAACGGTTTTACCCCCTTTCCGCGACGGAGTTTTAAACCGTCGCCTAGTGAGTGTGTGCGATAGGGGGTTGATACGTCTCCAACGTATCTATAATTTTTTATTGTTCCATGCTATTATATTATCTATTTTGGATGTTTATGGGCTTTATTAAACACTTTTATATTATTTTTGGGACTAACCTATTAACCCAGAGCCCAGTGCCAGTTCCTGTTTTTTCCCTTGTTTCAGTGTTTCGAAGAAAAGGAATATCAAACGGAGTCCAAACGGAATGAAACCTTCTGGAGAAGTTATTTTTGGAAAGAAAGCAATCTGGGAGACTTGAAGTGCACGTCAGGAAAGCAACGAGGGAGGCACGAGGCAGGGGGCGCGCCCTCCACCCTCGTGGACCCCTCGTGGCTCCCCTGACGTACTTCTTCCTCCTATATATACCCATATACCCTAAAACCTTCGGGGAACAGAAGAGATCGGGAGTTCCGCCGCCGCAAGCCTTTGTAGCCACCAAAAACCAATCGGGACCCTGTTCCGGCACCCTGCCGGAGGGGGGAACCCTCACCGGTGGCCATCTTCATCATCCCGGCGCTCTCCATGACAATGAGGGAGTAGTTCACCCTCGAGGCTGAGGGTATGTACCAGTAGCTATGTGTTTGATCTCTCTCTCTCTCTTGTTCTTGAGGTGATACGATCTTGATGTATCGCGAGCTTTGCTACTATAGTTGGATCTTATGATGTTTCTCCCCCTCTACTCTCTTGTAATGGATTGAGTTTCCCCTTTGAAGTTATCTTATCGGATTGAGTCTTTTAAGGATTTGAGAACACTTGATGTATGTCTTGCATGGGATAACCGTGGTGACAATGGGTTATTCTATTGATCCACTTGATGTATGTTTTGGTGATCAACTTGCGGGTTCCGCCCATGAACCTATGCATAGGGGTTGGCACACGTTTTTGTCTTGACTCTCCGGTAGAAACTTTGGGGCACTCTTTGAGGTTCTATGTGTTGGTTGAATAGATGAATCTGAGATTGTGTGATGCATATCGTATAATCATACCCACAGATACTTGAGGTGACATTGGAATATCTAGGTGACATTAGGGTTTTAGTTGATATGTATCTTAAGGTGTTATTTTACTACGAACTCTAGGGCTGTTTGTGACACTTATAGGAATAGCCCAATGGATTGATCGGAAAGAATAACTTTGAGGTGGTTTCGTACCCTACCATAATCTCTTCATTTGTTTTCCGCTATTAGTGACTTTGGAGTGACTCTTTGTTGCATGTTGAGGGATAGTTATATGATCCAATTATGTTATTATTGTTGAGAGAACTTGCACTAGTGAAAGTATGAACCCTAGGCCTTGTTTCCTAGCATTGCAATACCGTTTACGCTCACTTTTATCATTAATTGCCTTGCTGTTTTTCTATTTTCAGTTTACAAAAACCTATATCTACCATCCATATTGCACTTGTATCACCATCTCTTCGCCGAACTAGTGCACCTATACAATTTACCATTGTATTGGGTGTGTTGGGGACACAAGAGACTCTTTGTTATTTGGTTGCAGGGTTGTTTGAGAGAGACCATCTTCATCCTACGCCTCCCATGGATTGATAAACCTTAGGTCATCCACTTGAGGGAAATTTGCTACTCTCCTACAAACCTCTGCACTTGGAGGCCCAACAACTTCTACAAGAAGAAGGTTGCGTAGTAGACATCATGGGTCCTTCCCACACGACCCAGAAACCGTCGAGGATAGGCCCTCCGGCCACACAGGCGGGGCAAAATGACCTCGTGTGCGAACGGGCGAGGCATCGAAGCCCTATCATTTTCGTTTGTATGTATATCCCACACAGTGAATCCCAGAAAAAACATTTCTGTTCGTATGTGTATCACACATAATTTTTTTTGTGGAAACGTGTGTGCAAGGTGGCCTAACGCAAACAGTTCTCTGCCAGAAGCCGTGTGTGATTGTTAGTTGATCCAACATGCCTAGTTTCAAGAAACCGTGTGGATTGTTTGAGTTCATCGCTCATGGTGTTGTCTGAGTAACCGTCTGCAATAGAAAACCAAAATAAGCGGGGTAATTAGCCTATATTGATAATCCATGTAGTAATCAAATTGACATTTCTTATAAAACACACCGGTTATTTCATATCCGTATAACGACAACCAGGATTGTTGGGAAATGTTGCAGGGAAAACAAAAAAATTATACGCACACGCAAGATATATCCATGGATATGCATAGCAACGAGGGGGGGAGTGTGTCTATGTACCCTCGTAGACCGTAAGTGGAAGAGTTTGATATAGTTGAACTTCTTCGCGTTCCAACCGATCGAGCACCGAACGTACGGCACCTCCACGTTCAGCACACGTTCAGCTCGATGACGTCCTCCGCCTTCCTGATCCAGTAAGACGGTGAGGTAGTGGATGAGTTCCGGCAGCACGACGGCGTGGCGACGGTGATGGTAAAGCTATATCCACAGGGCTTCGCTTAAGCACTACGAAAATATGACCGGGGCTGTAAACGGTGGAGGGGGGCGTAACACACGGCTAAGACAATGTTGTGTTGTGCTAGGCGCCCCCATCCCACATATATATAGGTGGGGAGAGGAGGGAGCAGCCATGAGGGCGCCCCAAGTAGGTCGAATCCTACTTGGGGTCCTCCCCAAGTGGCGCCCCCTTTCCTTATTTGCCGGAGAGGGAAAGGGAGGGGAGAGGGAAGGAAAGGGACGCTGAATCCCCCCTTTCCTTTCCCCACTTGGGCGGCTGCCATAGGGGCGCGCTAGCCCCTTGTGGGCTGGTGTGCTCCCCTCTAATGGCCCATTAGGCCCACTAACCTCCCGGGGGTGTCCGGTACCCCCTCCGGTACTCCGATGACTACCGGGTACACTCTGAAACACTTTCGTTGTCCGAATACCATCATCCTATATATCAATATTTATCTCTCGGCCATTTCGAGACTCCTCGTCATGTCCGTGATCTTATGCAGGACTCCGAACAACATTCGATCACCAAATCATATAACTCATATAACATTATATCATCAACGAATGTTAAGTGTGCGGACCCTACAGGTTCGAGAACTATGTAGACATGACCGAGACACCTCTTCGGTCAATAACCAATAACGGAACCTGGATGCCCATATTGTCTCCTACATATTCTACGAAGATGTTTATCGGTCGGACCGTTATGACAACACACACAATTCCCTTTGTCCATCGGTATGTTACTTGCCCGAGATTCGATCCTTGGTATCTTCATACCTAGTTCAATCTCGTTGCCGGCAAGTCTCTTTACTCGTTCCGTAATACATCATCTTGCAACTAACTCATTAGTCACTTTGCTTGAAAGGCTTCTTATGATGTGTATTACCGAGAGGACCGAGAGATACCTCTCCGATACTCGGAGTGACAAATCCTAATCTCGATCTATGCCAACTCAACAAACACCTTCGGAGATACCTATAGAGCATCTTTATGATCACCCGGTTACGTTGTGACGTTTGATAGCACAAAAGGTATTCCTCCAGTATCCGAGAGTTGCATAATCAGATAGTCGAAAGGAAGCAATAACAATAAACTGAACGATCAATATGCTAAGCTAACGGATGGGTCTTGTCCATCACATCATTCTCCTAATAATGTGATCCCGTTATCAAATGACAACACATGTCTCTGGTTAGGAAACCTTAACCATCTTTGATCAACGAGCTAGTCTAGTATAGGCTTACTAGGGACATGGTATTTTTTTATTTATTCACACATGTATTTAAGTTTCCGATCAATACAATTCTAGCATTAATAATAAACCTTTTATCATGAATAAGGAAATATAAAATAACAACTTTATTATTGCATCTAGGGCATGTTTCCTTCAGTCTCCCACTTGCACTAGAGTCAGTAATCTAACTTACATTGTGATGAATCTAACACCCATGGAGTTCTTGGTGTTGATCATGTTTTGCTCGTGGAAGAGGCTTAGTCAACGGGTCTGCCACATTCAGATCTGTATGTACTTTGCAAATTTCTATGTCTCCATCCTTGACCGTTTCACGAATGGAGTTGAAGCGTCTCTTGATGTGTTTAGTTCTCTTGTGAAACTTGGATTCCATCGCTAAGGCAATTGCTCCAGTGTTGTCACAAAAGATTTTCATTGGACCCGATGCACTAGGTATTACACCTAGATCGGATATGAACTCTTTCATCCAGACTCCTTCATGCGCTGCTGCCGAAGGAGCTATGTACTCCGCTTCACACGTAGAACCCACCATGATGCTCTGCTTGGAACTGCACCAACTGACAACTCCACCATTCAATAAAAATACATATCCGATTTGTGACTTAGAGTCGTCCGGATTAGTGCTGAAGCTAGCATCGATGTAACCATTTATGATGAGCTCTTCGTCACCTCCATAAACGAGAAAGATATCCTTGGTCCTTTCAGGTACTTCAGGATGTTCTTGACCGCTGTCCAGTGATCCACTCCTTTATTACTTTGGTACCTCCCTGCCAAACTGATGGCAAGGCACACATCAAGTCTGGTACACAGCATAGCATACATGATAGAACCTATTGCTGAGGCATAGGGAATGACTTTCATTTTCTCTCTATCTTCTACAGTGTTCGGGCTTTGAGTCTGACTCAATTTAAAACCTTGTAACATAAGCAAGAACCCTTTCTTTGACTGATCCATTTTGTACTTCTTCAAAACTTTATCAAGGTATGTGCTTTGTGGAAGTCCTATTAAGCGTCTCGATCTATCCCTACAGATCTTGATGCCCAATATATAAGCAGCTTCTCCGAGGTCTTTCATTGAAAAATTCTTATTCAAGTATCCTTTTATGCTATCCAGAAATTCTATATCATTTCCAATCAACACTATGGCATCCACATATAATATTAGAAATGCTACAGAGCTCCCACTCACTTTCTTGTAAATATAGGCTTCTCCATAAGTTTATATAAAACCATATGCTTTGATCACCTCATCAAAGCGTATACTCCAACTCCGAGATGCTTGCACCAGTCCATAGATGGATCGCTGGAGCTTGCAAACTTTGTTAGCACCTTTATGATCGACAAAACCTTCTGGTTGCATCATATACAACTCTTCTTTAAGAAATCCATTAAGGAATGCAATTTTGACGTCCAATTTGCCAGATTTCATAATTATAAAATGCGGCAATTGCTATCATGATTCGGACTGACTTAAGCATCGGTACGGGTGAGAAGGTCTCATCGTAGTCAACCCCTTGAAGTTGTCGAAAACTTTTCGTGACAAGTCTAGCTTTGTAGATGATGACATTACCATCAGCGTCTGTCTTCTTCTTGAAGATCCATTTATTCTCAATGGCTTGCTGATCATCGGGCAAGTCCACCAAAGTCCACACTTTGTTCTCATACATGGATCCTATCTCAGATTTCATGGCCTCAAGACATTTATCGAAATCTGGGCTCATCATAACTTCTTCATAGTTTGTAGGTTTGCCATGGTCTAGTAACATGACTTCCAGAATAGGATTACCGTACCACTCTGGTGCGGAACGTGCTCTGTTCGACCTACGAGGTCTAGTAGTAACTTGATCCGAAGTTTCATTATCATCATCATTAGCTTGCTCTCTAGTCGGTGTAGGCATCACGGGAACGGATTTCTGTGATGTGCTACTTTCCAAATTGAGATAAGGTGCAATTACCTCATCAAGTTCTACTTTCCTCCCACTCACTTCCTTCGAGAGAAACTCCTTCTCTAGAAAGGTTCCATTCTTGGCAACAAAGATCTTGCCTTCAGATCTGTGGTAGAAGGTGTACCCAATTGTTCCCTTAGGGTATCCTATGAAGACTCATTTCTCCAATTGTTGCCTTTTGACATAAGTGTCGCAACCCCAAACATTAAGAAGCGACAGCTTAGGTTTCTTGCCAAACCACATTTCATACGGTGTCATCTCAACGGATTTAGACGGTGCCCTATTTAACGTGAATGCGGCTGTCTCTAATGCATAACCACAAAACGATAGTGGTAAATCAGTAAGAGACATCATAGATCGCACCATATCTAATAAAGTACGATTATGACGTTCGGACACACCATTACGCTGTGGTGTTCCAGGTGGCCTGAGTTGTGAAACAATTCCACATAAATAAAGGCCAAACTCGTAACTCAAATATTCGCCTCCACGATCAGATTGTAGAAACTTTATTTTCTTGTTACGATGATTCTCCACTCCACTCCGCAATTCTTTGAACTTTTCAAATGTTTCAGACTTGTGTTTCATTAAGTAGATATACCCATACCTGCTTAAATCATCTGTGAAGGTAAGAAAATAATGATACCCACCGCGTGCCTCAGCACTCATCGGACCGCATACATCGATATGTATTGTTTCCAATAAGTCATTAGCTCGCTCCATTGTTCCGTAGAACAGAGTTTTAGTCATTTTGCCTATGAGGCATGGTTCGCAAGTATCAAATGATTCATAATCAAGTGATTCCAAAAGTCCATCTGCATGGAATTTCTTCATGCACTTTACACCAATATGACCTAAACGGCAGTGCCACAAATACGTTGCACTATCATTATCAACTTTGCATCTTTTGGCATCAATATTATGAATATGTGTATCACTACAATCGAGATTCAAAAAGAATATACCATTCATCAAGGGTGCATGACCATAAAAGATGTTACTCATATAAATAGAACAACCATTATTCTCCGATTTAAATGAATTACCGTCTCACAATAAACAAGATCCAGATATAATGTTCATGCTCAACGCTGGCACAAAATAACAATTATTTAGGTCTAAAACTAATCCCGAAGGTAGATGTAGAGGTAGCGTGTCGACGGCGATCACATCGACCTTGGAACCATTTCCAATGCACATCGTCACCTCGTCCTTGGCCAATCTTCGTTTATTCCGCAGCTCCTGTTTCGAGTTACAAATATGAGCAACCAAACCAGTATCAAATACCCAGGCGCTGCTACGAGCATTAGTAAGGTACAAATCAATAACATGTATATCAAATATACCTTTGTTCACTTCGCCATCCTTCTTATCCGCCAAGTATTTGGGGCAGTTCTGCTTCCAGTGACCAGTCCCTTTGCAGTAGAAGCACTCAGTTTCAGGCTTGGGTCCAGCTTTGGGCTTCTTCCCGAGAGTGGCAACTTGCTTGCCATTCTTCTTGAAGTTCCCTTTCTTTCCCTTGCCCTTTTTCTTGAAACTAGTGGTCTTGTTAACCATCAACACTTGATGCTCCTTCCTGATTTCTACCTCCGCGGCCTTAAGCATTGCGAAGAGCTCAGGAATCGTTTTATTCATCCCTTGCATATTATAGTTCATCACGAAGCCTTTGTAGCTTGGTGGCAGTGATTGAAGAACTCTGTCAATAACACTATCAACTGGAAGTTCAGCTCTCAGCTGAGTCAAGTGGTTATGATACCCAGACATTTTGAGTATGTGTTCACTGACAGAACTGTTCTCCTCCATCTTGCAGCTATAGAACTTGTTGGAGATTTCATATCTCTCAACCCGGGCATTTGCTTGAAATATTAACTTCAACTCCTGGAACATCACATATGCTCCATGACGTTCAAAACGTCTTTGAAGTCCCGGTTCTAAGCCATAAAACATGGCGCACTGAACTATTGAGTAGTCATCTGATCGAGCTTGCCAGACGTTCATAACATCAGCTTCAGCTCCTGCAGCAGGCCTTTCACCTAGTGGTGCATCGAGGACATAATTCTTTCGTGCAGCAATGAGGATAATCCTCAAGTTACGGACCCAGTCCGTGTAGTTGCTACCATCATCTTTCAACTTTAGCTTTCTCTAGGAACGCATTAAAATTCAGGGGAACAGTAGCTCGGGCCATTGACCTACAACATAGATATGCAAAACTATAAGAATAAGTTCTAAGTGATACATGATCCAAATCAACTAACTCATGTCTGATCATCATGTGAGATGGGGTAGTTGAGGGAGTCCTGGACTAAGGGGTCCTCGGGCGTCCGGCCTGTTACCCATGGGCCGGACTGATGGGATGTGAAGACACGAAGGTTGAAGATTGCACCCGTGTCCGGATTAGACTCTCCTTGGCATGGAAGGCAAGCTTGGCAACCGACTATGAAGACTCCTTCCTATGTAACCAACTCTATGTAACCCTAGATCCCTCCGGTGTCTATATAAACCGGAGAGCGTAGTCCGGACAGGACATTCATGACCATAGTCATACAGGCTAGGCCTCTAGGGTTTAGCCATTACGATCTCGTGGTAGATCAACTCTTGTAACACTCATATTCATCAAGATCAATCAAGCATGAAGTAGGGTATTACCTCCATAGAGAGGGCCCGAACCTAGGTAAACATCGTGTCCCCCGTCTCTTGCAACCATCGACCTTAGACGCACAGTTCGGGACCCCCTACCCGAGATCCGCCGGTTTTGACACCGACATTGGTGCTTTCATTGAGAGTTCCACTGTGCCATCGACGAAAGGCTCGATGGCCCCTTCGATCGTCCATAGTGACGCTGTCCAAGGAGAAACCTTCCTCCCCGGACATATTTTCGTATTCGGCGGCTTCGTACTGCGGGCCAACTCGCTTGGCCATCTGGAGCAGATCGATAGCTACGCCCCTGGCCACCAGGTCAGATTTGGAAGCTTGAACTACATCGCTGATATCCGTGGGGACTTGATCTTCAGTGGATTTGAGACCGCGGCGATCGCTCCCCCTCGCTCCGATGAACATGACTTAAATCTGTCATCGGACCAGATTCAGGAGATGGTTCCTGTAACTTCTACGGCCTTAGATGCGGAGCAGATTGCACCATCCGAAGCCACAGAGTCCGCGGCACTGGGGCCGCACACAGACTCAACACCAGGGAATATCTGCGTCAACGGAATTCCGGACTCGTTTCCGGCTACAAATTCCGAACCGCATACGCCTGCAGACACCGAGCTGGATCGGTTATCGATCTTCGAGTTCGGCGCCGCAGATATCTTCGAACACTCGCCCTTCGGCAATGTGCTAAATTCATTAAAAAACCTGTCCCTGGCGGGGGACTCCCAACAGAACTATGTCCGGTTCGAGCTAGAGGCTGATAATGGAGAATTTCGCTTCCCACCTGCCACCCACTTCATAGCCAGTGTCGAGGACTTAACCGACACGCCTGACTATGGCTCCGAAGACATTGACGGTATAGACGACGATGTCGACAAGGAGCAAGGCCAAGACCCGCCAGTCACCGGACGTGGGACGACCACCCATTCGTACGACGTGTACATGGTTGATACACTTAAAAAAGCTCGCGACGATGACAAAGGAAATCCAGTCGAGAATAAACCTCCTGAGACACAGTCTAAATACCGGCACCCTAAACACCGCTCCAGGTCACATTGCAGCAACGCTGGCACCAAAGAAAATAGTACTTCGGACGACGCCGAAAACAATGAAGACCCTGTTGGAGCAAGATCCGAACAGGAGGAACAGGAAAACGGGCAAGCCAGCCCCGATGAACAGGCCCTGCCCAGCGACAATTCGGAGGACGACAACTACCTTCCGCTCTCCGAAGATGAGGTAAGCCTCGGCGACGAAGACTTCATCGTACCCGAAGAGCCCCTCGAGCAGGAACGCTTCAAGCGCAGGCTCATAGCTACTACAAGGAGCCTGAAAAAGAAGCAGCAGCAGCTTCAAGCTGACCAAGACCTACTCAACGATAGATGGACCCAAGTCCTGGTCGCCGAACAATACGGCCTTAGTGGCCTAGCCAAAAGCTACCCGAAGCATAGATTGCTACATCAGTTCGATGACGAGGCGTTGGAGCCCGTACCATCACCACACAATGCGGCAGGTCGCCGACAACTCTGTCCGGATAAAAAGGCAACTCAGGCCGAACACCAGACCGCCCCACCTCGCCTTAAAGGCAAGAATAACGCAGCTCACGATTGTCCAAACGACCTATAGCAGGACTTGGACAGTAGAGCAGGACACGCAAGACCGATCTACGGATCGCGAAGGCATCCCTCAACACGCGACGACAACTACCTATTCGGACGTGACAAACCTAGCCACGCCCGAGCCAAAAACCGCAAATGGACCACTTCGGAGTTACGTCGCAGTGTGGCCCAACATAGAGGCGCCGCACACCCGCTTTGCTTCACCGATGAAGTAATGGATCATGAATTCCCTGAAGGATTCAAACCCGTCAATATTGAATCATACAACAGAACAACCGATCCCACGGTATGGATAGAAGATTTTATCCTCCACATCCATATGGCCCGTGGGGACGACCACCACGCCATTAAATACCTCCCACTAAAGCTAAAAGGGCCAGCTCGACACTGGTTAAACAGCCTGCCTGAAAATTCCATAGGCAGCTGGGAGGACTTGGAAGAGGCTTTCCTCGACAACTTCCGAGGAACATATGTCCGGCCACCGGATGCCGATGACCTAAGTCACATTGTCCAGCAGCCCGGAGAGTCAGCCAGGAAGCTCTGGACTCGGTTCTTAGTCAAAAAGAACCAAATCGTCGACTGTCCGGACGCGGAAGCACTTGCGGCTTTCAGACACAGTGTCCGGGACGAATGGCTTGCACGCCACCTTGGTCAAGAAGGACCTAAATCCATGATAGCCCTCACTGCTCTGATGAGCCGCTTTTGCACGGGAGAAGACAGCTGGCTCGCTCGTAGAAGCAACAGCGCCAGCGACCTGGGCACTTTCGAAATCCAAGACGGCAACGGCAAGCCACGAAGAAGCAAATACAACAGTCGCAATGATAATGAAAGATCACGCGACAAAGCGGTCAATGCCGGATTCAGCAATCCCAAGCCCGGTCAACGGAAGAAGCCATTCAAGGCGAAACGAGACGAACCATCCAACCTAGACAGGATATTGGACCGACCCTGCCAGATTCACGGCCACCCCGACAAACTAGCTAATCATACTAACAGAAACTGCTGGGTCTTTAAACAGGCTGGCAAGCTCAGCGTCGAACACAAGGGGAGGAGGCTGCCAGGCGGCAGGGACGACGGAGAGGTTCATCAACGAAATACCGGGGGCCAGAAGCAATTTCCACCCGAGGATCAACTACTCTCGGAGCAAAAATAGCAGTCCGGCTTCCGCCGCCCACCTCGTACACCTGCAAAATTTGTGCCGTGCATACATCACTACGCACTCAAGATACCATGGGCATTGGCGGAGGCACACTACGGACAAGGCTGCAAACATCCCCGTAACGTTTTTTATCCATTTTCTTTTTATCTCCTCCTTCACTATCCCTTAAAAAAATAGGTGACGAACAGGACAAACATCTGAAACTGGCTCTATCGGAGTTTGGATCCATTCACTCACCTAAGGGGCTATTTCCATCAAGGATTCCCCCGGCCGAGGACTGGCGGCGCAGACGTGCGACACGAGGTCCAAAATAACTTTTTGTAGACCGATCTCTCTATTTTGAGCATGTACTATGCCTGTTCCTCCGCCTCCGACCCCGAGCATGTCAAATAGCCGGGAGGATGGCTTATATATATATATATATAATAAATAATCATTGGCATATCGCTCAGCTCCCAGTAAACAGTATCCGAATTAATCACCCGTGTTGTTTCGCCGCTAAATACGGCTCCCGTGGTTGTTTCACAGACACACCTTGGCGTAACCTACCAGGGGCTCGGTATGGGAACAAATGCGTTACCAGCAGAAGTCCGAACAGCTCTATAGCGTACTTCGGCGTCGCAAGTTTGGCCTTATATGCATCAGCTCCGAATCATTGTCTTTGGTCAATAGTTGGGTTGCCCGGCTCCTGTGCTTGCTACCCTACGTTCCGCTCTATCGGCTAAGGTAGTAAAGGGAGAACTACTGCGATTGTGCTTCCGATTCATCTGGTCAAGTACCTCAGTAGAGAAAGCCGAAAACTAACTGTCATGATGCAGCGAGAGCTGGTCAACCACTTGACGACTTCTTGGAATCTTTAGCGATTCTTCGTGTCACACGAGGGATCTTTTTCAAATCAAATATGTAAGGCGCCATATTATAATACGCCGCATACATACCAGGGGCTATTTATTAGCCCCACCATAAAACTCCTATGGCTAAGTGAAAGTGTTAACGCCCTATAGTCCGATTGCCTGGTTCGCCGCATTATCACCTCCTTTATGGACCAAGACGTTGGATAAAGAGTGATCAAATGCTTTTCCGAACACCCCCGTACTTCCTACGAGGGGGCTAAAGCCGACGACTGGAAAACTTTCAGATTATATTAAAACAGCCGCACAGGAGGAATACAAGCTTTAGAGCAAAACATTAAAATAGATTGACTATAAAGTTGTCTTTTACAATTCTCATACACCTCACTCGAACATTATGTCTTTCGAGCATTGACCCTCTATTAAGCGGGCAGCCTCTAGGACGTCTTCAAAATAACGCTCCGGTTCAGGACGGTCCTTGCCCTTGGGTGGACTCTTAGCCGCGACATCGATGACCTTCATCTTTCCCCAGAATGTCTTGACTCGGGCAAAGGCCATCTGTGCACCTTCAACGCACGCCGACCGCTTCACAGCATCGATTCGCGGCACCGCGTCAACAAGTCTTTGTACCAAACCGAAGTAGCTATCCGGAATAGGCTCAGTTGGCCACAAACGGATTATGACGTTCTTCATGGCAGCGCCGGATATCCTATGAAGTTTGGCCCATTGGGACATCTGTTCATTGAGCAGCAGAGGGTGATTTGATGCGCC
The DNA here is from genome assembly GCF_018294505.1 of Triticum aestivum. NCBI lineage: Eukaryota > Viridiplantae > Streptophyta > Magnoliopsida > Poales > Poaceae > Triticum > Triticum aestivum. Next base: position 344,446,513 of record NC_057814.1, read on the forward strand.
AAACTGCGACCAAAAAAGCTTCTCCGTTGCATACCCATCTCGCGCTTGATAATACTGCGCCGCATCGGAAGAACTCTTCGGCAGGTCTAAAAACTCGTCCGGAGAACTCCACACTTGGTTAAGCTGCGCATAGTTCGGGTCACCGAACTTAGTTTGCAACAGAAAGGGCTTCCCAGCCGCAATCTCCCCAGCTTGCTGGATTTCCTCACGAGCTGCTCTGGATTCCGACCTCGCTTCTCTAGCCTCTTGTAAGGCCTTGTTCAGTTCAGCCATTATGGCTTTATTCTCCTTCTCAAGAAATTCGCAGCGGCCAGTGATGACCCACAAGTATAGGGGATCTATCGTAGTCCTTTCGATAAGTAAGAGTGTCGAACCCAACGAGGAGCAGAAGGAAATGATAAGCGGTTTTCTGCAAGGTATTCTCTGCAAGCACTGAAATTGTAGGTAACAGATAGTTTTGTGATAGGATAATTGGTAACGAGCAACAAGTAACAAAAGTAAATAAAGTGCAGCAAGGTGGCCCAATCCTTTTTGTAGCAAAGGACAAGCCTAGACAAATTCTTATATAGAGAAAAGCGCTCCCGAGGACACATGGGAATTATCGTCAAGCTAGTTTTCATCACGTTCATATGATTCGCGTTCGGTACTTTGATAATTTGATATGTGGGTGGACCGATGCTTGGGTGCTGCCCTTACTTGGACAAGCATCCCACTTATGATTAACCTCTATTGCAAGCATCCGCAACTACAACAAAAGTATTAAGGTAAACCTAACCATAGCATGAAACATATGGATCCAAATCAGCCCCTTACGAAGCAACGCATAAACTATGGTTTAAGCTTCTGTCACTCTAGCAACCCATCATCTACTTATTACTTCCCAATGCCTTCCTCTAGGCCCAAATAATGGTGAAGGGTTATGTAGTCGACGTTCACATAACACCACTAGAGGATAGACAACATACATCTCATCAAAATATCGAACGAATACCAAATTCACATGACTACTAATAGCGAGACTTCTCCCATGTCCTCAGGAACAAACGTAACTACTCACATAGCATATTCATGTTCATAATCAGAGGAGTATTAATATGCATATAGGATCTGAACATATGATCTTCCACCAAATAAACCAACTAGCATCAACTACAAGGAGTAATCAACACTACTAGCAACCTACAAGTACCAATCCCAGACTTGGAGACAAGAATTGGATACAAGAGATGAACTAGGGTTTGAGAGGAGATGGTGCTGGTGAAGATGTTGATGGAGATTGCCCTCTCCCGATGAGAGGACTGTTGGTGATGACGATGGCGATGATTTCCCCCTCCCGGAGGGAAGTGTCCCCGGCAGAACAGCTCTGCCGGAGCCCTAGATTGGTTCCGCCAAGGTTCCGCCTCATGGCGGCGGAGTCTCGTCCCGAAAGCTTGCTTATGATTTTTCTTCGGACGAAAGACTTCATATAGCAGAAGATGGGCATCGGAGGGCCAACAGGGGGCCCACGAGGCAGGGGGCGCGCCCCCCACCCTCGTGGACAGGTGGAGGCCCCCCTGACGTATTTCTTCCTCTCAGTATTTTTTATTATTTCCAAAAATAACTTTCGTGGAGTTTCAGGACTTTTGGAGTTGTGCAGAATAGGTCTCTAATATTTGCTCCTTTTCCAGCCCAGAGTTCTAGCTGCCGACATTCTCCCTCCTTATGTAAACCTTGTAAAATAAGAGAGAATAGGCATAAGTATTATGACATAATGTGTAATTACAGCCCATGATGCAATAAATATCGATATAAAAGCATGATGCAAAATGGACGTATCAACTCCCCCAAGCTTAGACCTCGCTTGTCCTCAAGCGGAAGTCGATAACGATAAATATGTCCACGTATTTAGAGGTAGAGATGTCGATAAAATAAAATACGGACATGAGGGCATCATGATTATTCTCATAACAGCAACATATATGGATATTGTCATATGATTTCTTATGCTCAAGTAATAATCTATTCACAATGCAAAGTATGAATCAGAAACTTTATTGTGAACTAACAAACTATAATCTCAGTCATTGAGGCAATTGCAATTTATCATAACATCAGAAAGAGTCTATGTCAGAGCTTTCTAGCAAGTCCACATACTCAACTATCATTTTGTCTTTCATAATTGCTAACACTCATGCAATACTTATGGTTACGGAGTTTTAATCGGACACAGAGAAAGATAGGGGCTTATAGTTCCGCCTCCCTACCTTTTACCTTAAGGGTAATGTCAACAATAATAATTCATGCTAACCCACATCCAATTAGATATATATATATATATCAGGATCTTTCCAACACCCTGTGCTTGCCAAAGGATAAAATGTAAAAAGGAAAGGTGAAAATCACCATGACTCTTTCATAAGGTAGAGGATAATAGTAACAGATAGGCCCTTCGCAGAGGGAAGCAGAGGTTGCCATGCGCTTTCAGGGTTGGATGCACAAAATCTTAATGCGAAAGAACGTCACTTTATATTGCCACTTGTGATATGAACCTGTATTATGCAGTCCGTCGCTTTCATTTCTTCCACATCACAAGATCGTATAAAGCTTATTTCCTCCACACCAATCAATCATACATATTTAGAGAGCAATTTTTATTGCTTGCACCGATGACAACTTACTTGAAGGATCTTACTCAATCCATAGGTAGATATGGTGGACTCTCATGGCAAAACTGGTTTAAGGGTTTTTGGAAGCACAACTAGTATCTCTACTTGGTGCAAAGAATTTGGCTAGCATGAGGGGGAAAGGCAAGCTCAACATGTTGGATGATCCATGACAATATACTTTATCTCAGATATAAGAAAACATAACCCATTATGTTGTCTTCCTTGTCCAACATCAACTCTTTAGCATGTCATATTTTAGTGAGTGCTCCCAATCATAAAAGATGTCCAAGATAGTATATTTATATGTGAAACCTCTCTTTCTTTATTACTTCCTATTAATTGCAACGATGACCAAAGCTATGTTTGTCAACTCTCAACAATTTTTAATCATCATACTCTTTCTATGTGAAGTCATTACTCTCAATAAGATCAATATGATCTCTTTATTTCTTTTTATTCTTTTTCTCTTTTCTTTTATTCACTCAAGATCATAGCAAAATAATCAAGCCCTTGACTCAACACTAATCTTTATTATATAGCTCACGGACTCGATTACATAGAGGGATCATAAAGCAAAACTCAAAACTAGATCATACTAAAACTTTTATTCTACTAGATCAAGATACTACTAAAAGGATCGAACTAAGAAAAACGGTAAAGATAGGAGTGTGTTGGTGATACGATACCGGGGCATCTCCCCCAAGCTTGGCAGTTACCAAGGGGAGTGCCCATACCCATGTGATTATGTCTCCTTTGCTGGTGAAGGGATTGTTGATGATGTAGGCTTGTCGTCCATCTTCCAAGTCATAGGCTCACCATCATAGAAGGATGATCGAGTCTCCGGGATCCTTAAATCTGCAGCCAAACTCATCCTCTTGAATCTATATTCATACTCACAGTTTTGGTTTTGCAGGTCATAGATTTGGGCTTGGAGGTGCTCGATTTTCTCGTGAAGCTTGAAGATGGCCTCCCCAATGTCCTTGGCATCCAGTTTGTGGTTGTTGGTGAACTCCGTGATCATTATGTGATTGGAGTCAAGTCCACGCTCCACCATCTCCTGGCACTTGAAAACTTGTTGCTCCATTGCTTCAAGCCTTGTCTCCATGCTTCCGGTCCTCCGTGGTCCCTCAACATCGCGGATGTTCAGCACCCCCTCACGCATCTCAATGGTTTGAGGGTGTTGCAGCACCTCCGCGAGGTAGGGGTTGATGACCTTCTCGAAGAACTTGTCCTTGGGGGCACTTGGAGACGTCATGATGATCTAGATCTGTTAGAAAAACAGCTCGAAACAAGAACAGAGGATATTTGCGTGATACAGGAGTCAAAACCTTCGGGAGATTATATAATGAATTTTTACCGACCAAAATATGTAACGTGCAAGAAAACGGAGTCCGGAGAGCACACGAGGTAGGGGGCGCGCCCAGGGGGGTAGGGCGCGCCCTCCACCCTCGTTGAGGCCTCGTGTCCTTCCCGGACTGCTTCTTATTTTTCTATTTTTCTAAATATTCCAAAACGGAGAAATATTGACATTAGAATTGTTTTGGAGTCGGTTTACTTACCGTACCACATACCTATTCCTTTTCGGAGTCTGAAACGTTCCGGAAAGTGTCCCTTATGTATTCCTCTGGGGTTACGGTTTCAATAACATTGGTTTCAACATTTATAGGATTACCTGAGATATAATGTTTAATTCTTTGACCGTTCACCACCTTCGGATTTGTGCCTTCGAAGTTGTTGATTTTTATGGCACCGGAACGATAGACCTCCTCGATAACGTAAGGGCCTTCCCATTTAGAGAGAAGTTTTCCTGCAAAAAATCTTAAACGAGAGTTGTATAGACATAATCACCTACATTAAACTCACGCTTTTGTATCCTTTTATCATGCCATCTTTTAACTTTTTCTTTAAACAACTTGGCATTTTCATAAGCTTGGGTTCTCCATTCATCAAGTCAGCTAATATCAAATAACCTCTTCTCACCGGCAAGTTGGAAATCATAATTGAGCTCTTTAATAGCCCAATAAGCCTTATGTTCTAGTTCGAGAGGTAAGTGACATGCTTTTCCATAAACCATTTTATACGGAGACATACCCATAGGATTTTTATATGCAGTTCTATAGGCCCATAATGCATCATCAAGTTTCTTGGACCAATTCTTTCTAGATCTATTAACAGTCTTTTGCAAAATTAATTTGAGTTCTCTATTACTCAATTCTACTTGACCACTAGACTGTGGGTGATAAGGAGATGCAATTTTATGATTAACATCATACTTTGCAAGCATTTTACGAAAGGCACCATGAATAAAATGTGAACCACCATCAGTCATTAAATATCTAGGGACCCCAAACCTCAGAAAAATAACTTCTTTAAGCATTTTAATAGATGTGTTATGATTAGCACTACTAGTTGGAATAGCTTCTACCCACTTAGTAACGTAATCAACAGCAACTAAAATATGTGTATATCCATTAGAGGCAGGAAAAGGTCCCATATAATCAAAGCCCCAAACATCAAATGGTCCAATAACAAGTGAATAGTTCATAGGCATTTCTTGACCTCTACTAGTATTACCAATTCTTTGACATTCATCACAAGATAGGACAAACTTACGGGCATCTTGAAGAGAGTAGGCCAATAAAACCGGATTGCAATACCTTATGTGCAGTTCTATCTCTAGCGTGGTGTCCTCCATAAGCCTCGGAGTGACACTTGCGTAGGATCTGTTCCTGTTCATGCTTAGGTACACAACGTCTAATAACACCATCTACTCCTTCTTTATAAAGATGTGGGTCATCCCAAAAGTAATGTCTCAAATCATAGAAAAACATTTTCTTTTGCTGGTATGTGAAACTAGGTGGTATAAATTTAGCAACGATGTAATTAGCATAATCAGCATACGACGGAGTACTACGAGAAGCATTTATGACATTTAATTGCTCATCCGGAAAGCTATCATCTATAGGTAGTGGGTCATCAAGAACATTCTCTAACCTAGACAAGTTGTCTGCAACGGGGTTCTCAGCTCCCTTTCTATCAACAATATGCAAATCAAATTCTTGTAGCAAGAGAACCCATCTAATAAGTCTAGGTTTAGCATCTTTCTTTTCCATAAGATATTTAATAGCAGCATGATCCGTGTGAATAGTTACTTTAGAATCGACAATATAAGGTCTGAACTTATCACAAGCAAATACAACTGCTAAGAATTCCTTTTCAGTAGTAGCATAATTTCTCTGAGCATTGTCTAGAGTTTTACTAGCATATTGAATAACATTTAATTTCTTATCAACTCTTTGCCCTAGAACAGCACCTACAGCATAATCACTAGCATCACACATAATTTCAAAGGGTAAATTCCAATCAGGTGGCTGAACAATAGGTGCAGAGATCAATGCTTTCTTAAGTATTTCAAATGCTTCTACACAATCATCATCAAAAACAAATGGTATATCCTTTTGTAATAAATTAGTCAGAGGCCGAGAGATTTTTGAGAAGTCCTTAATGAACCTCATATAAAAACCGGCATGACCCAGGAAACTTCTTATACCTTTGATGTCCTTGGGACATGGCATCTTTTCAATAGCATCAACCTTGGCTTTATCAACCTCAATACCTCTTTTAGAAACTTTCTGCCCCAAGACAATACCTTCATTAACCATAAAGTGGCACTTTTCCCAATTCAAGACAAGATTAGTTTCTTCACATCTCTGCAAAACTCGATGAAGGTTGCTCAAGCAATCATCAAAAGAGGATCCATAGACGGAGAAGTCGTCCATGAAAACCTCACAAATCTTTTCACAAAAGTCAGAGAATATAGCCATCATGCATCTTTGAAAGGTAGCAGGTGCATTACATAAACCAAAAGGCATACGTCTATAAGCAAAAGTACCAAAAGGGCAAGTAAAAGTAGTCTTTGATTGATCATTGGCTGACACTGGTATTTGAGAGAAACCAGAATAACCATCTAGAAAGCAAAAATGTGTATGTTTGGATAATCTTTCTAGCATTTGATCGATAAAAGGTAAGGGGTAATGATCTTTTTAGTAGCCTTATTTAATTTGCGGAAATCAATTACCATCCTATAACCTGTAATAATTCTTTGCGGGATCAACTCATCTTTATCATTAGGAATGACGGTAATACCTCCCTTCTTAGGGACACAATGGACATGACTTACCCACTGACTATCAGCAACGGGATAAATTATACCTGCCTCAAGGAGCTTTAGTATTTCTTTTCTTACCACTTCCTTCATCTTAGGATTCAGCCGTCGTTGATGATCACGAACTGGTTTGGCATCTTCCTCCAAATTTATTTTATGTTGACATAGAGTGGGACTAATGCCCTTAAGATCATCAAGAGTATATCCAATAGCAGCACGGTGCTTCTTCAGAGTTTTCAATAATCTCTCTTCTTCATGCTCTGAAAGGTTAGCACTAATAATAACAGGATATATCTTTTTCTCATCAAGATAAGCATATTTAAGAGTATCAGGCAACGGTTTAAGCTCAAACACGGGATCACCCTTGGGTGGAGGAGGATCCCCTAGGATTTCAACAGGCAAATTGTGTTTCGGGATGGGTTCCTGTTTAAAGAATACTTCATCTATTTCCCTTCTTTCATTCATAAACATATCATTTTCATGGTCTAGCAAATATTGTTCTAAAGGGTCACTAGGAGGTACGGTAATAGAAGCAAGACCAATTATTTCATCCTTACTAGGTAATTCCTCTTCACGGTGTTGTCTACGAAATTTAGAAAAGTTGAATTCATGAGACATATCACCTAGACCAATAGTAACAACATCCTTTTCGCAATCGATCCTAGCATTAACGGTGTTCAAGAAGGGTCTACCGAATATAATGGGACAAAAGCTACCTTGTGGGGAACCAAGAACAAGAAAATCAGCAGGATATTTAGTTTTCCCACACAAGACTTCAACATCTCTAACAATTCCAATGGGTGATATGGTATCTCTATTGGCAAGCTTAATGGTAACATCAATATCTTCTATCTCAGCAAGTGCAATATCATGCATAATTTCTTTGTATAAGTCATGAGGTATAGCACTAGCACTAGTACCCATATCACATAAGCCATGATAACAATGATCTCCTATTTTAACAGAAATAACAGGCATGCCTACCACAGGTCTATGTTTATCTTTAGCACAAGGTTTGGCAATTCTAGCAGTTTCATCACAGAAATAAATAACATGCCCATCAATATTATCAGACAAGAGATCTTTAACAATAGCAATATTAGGTTCAACTTTAATTTGCTCAGGAGGTGTATAAGTTCTAATATTGCTTTTACGAACCACAGTTGAAGCTTTAGCATGATCCTTTATCCTAACAGGGAAAGGTGGTTTCTCAACATAAGAAGTAGGAACAATAGGATCATTATAAGTGATAGTCTTTTCTTCAACTTTAATAGGTGCAGCTACTTTTACTTCTATGGGAGGATGATATTTAAACCACTTCTCCTTGGGGAGATCAACATAAGTAGCAAAAGATTCACAGAAAGAAGCTACTATCTCAGAGTCAAGTCCATATTTAGTGCTAAACTTACGGAAAACATCGGTATCCATAAAAGATTTAACACAATCAAACTTAGGTGTCATACCTGACTCCTTACCTTTGTCGAGATCCCAATCTTCAGAGTTGCGTTTAATTCTATCCAATAAATCCCATTTGAATTCAATAGTCTTCATCATAAAAGAGCCAGCACAAGAAGTATCGAGCATGGTGCGATTGTTATCAGAAAGCCGAGCATAAAAACTTTGAATAATTATTTCTCTTGGAAGCTCATGATTGGGGCATGAATATAACATTGATTTAAGCCTCCCCAAGCTTGAGCGATGCTTCTCCTTCGCGAGGCCAAAAATTATATATATAATTGCGATCACGATGAACAAGATGCATAGGATAAAACTTCTGATGAAATTCCAATTTCAATCGTTTGTAGTTCCATGACCCTGTATCATCACATAGCCTATACCATGTCAATGCATCTCCCTTCAAAGATAAAGGGAAGACCTTCTTCTTAATAACATCACCGGGTACACCTGCAAGCTTAAATAATCCACAAACTTCATCCACATATATTAAGTGCTCATCAGGATGCTTTGTTCCGTCTCCTGCAAAAGGATTAGCTAGCAGTTTTTCTAACATACCCGAAGGAATTTCAAAGTGAAAAATTTCATCTTTAGTAGGTTCAGTAGGTTGGAGCAACTCTTTGCTCTACTGGTAGGGGTGAAGATACCCCGAACAAGCCCCTCAGAGGATTACTTTCCATAGTAACAAGTGACAGCAAATTTCAGCACACTATATAAATTTGTCCTTACCAAATTCCACCTACCAAAGGCGCTTCACTCCCCGGCAACGGTGCCAGAAAAGAGTCTTGATGACCCACAAGTATAGGGGATCTATCGTAGTCCTTTCGATAAGTAAGAGTGTTGAACCCAACGAGGAGCAGAAGGAAATGATAAGTGGTTTTCAGCAAGGTATTCTCTGCAAGCACTGAAATTATAGGTAACAGATAGTTTGTGATAGGATAATTGGTAACGAGCAACAAGTAACAAAAGTAAATAAAGTGCAGCAAGGTGGCCCAATCCTTTTTGTAGCAAAGGACAAGCCTGGACAAACTCTTATATAGAGAAAAGCGCTCCCGAGGACACATGGGAATTATCGTCAAGCTAGTTTTCATCACGTTCATATGATTCGCGTTCGGTACTTTGATAATTTGATATGTGGGTGGACCGGTGCTTGGGTGCTGCCCTTACTTGGACAAGCATCCCACTTATGATTAACCTCTATTGCAAGCATCCGCAACTACAACAAAAGTATTAAGGTAAACCTAACCATAGCATGAAACATATGGATCCAAATCAGCCCCTTACGAAGGAACGCATAAACTAGGGTTTAAGCTTCTGTCACTCTAGCAACCCATCATCTACTTATTACTTCCCAATGCCTTCCTCTAGGCCCAAATAATGGTGAAGTGTTATGTAGTCGACGTTCACATAACACCACTAGAGGATAGACAACATACATCTCATCAAAATATCGAACGAATACCAAATTCACATGACTACTAATAGCGAGACTTCTCCCATGTCCTCAGGAACAAACGTAACTACTCACAAAGCATATTCATGTTCATAATCAGAGGAGTATTAATATGCATATAGGATCTGAACATATGATCTTCCACCAAATAAACCAACTAGCATCAACTACAAGGAGTAATCAACACTACTAGCAACCTACAAGTACCAATCCCAGACTTGGAGACAAGAATTGGATACAAGAGATGAACTAGGGTTTGAGAGGAGATGGTGCTGGTGAAGATGTTGATGCAGATTGTCCTCTCCCGATGAGAGGAGTGTTGGTGATGACGATGGCGATGATTTCCCCCTCCCGGAGGGAAGTGTCCCCGGCAGAACAGCTCTGCTGGAGCCCTAGATTGGTTCCGCCAAGGTTCCGCCTCGTGGCGGCGGAGTCTCGTCCCGAAAGCTTGCTTATGATTTTCTTCAGATGAAAGACTTCATATAGCAGAAGATGGGCAAGGAGGGCCAACAGGGGGCCCACGAGGCGGGGGCGCGCCCCCAACCCTCGTGGACGGGTGGAGGCCCCCCTGACGTATTTCTTCCGCTCAGTATTTTTTATTATTTCCAAAAATAACTTTCGTGGAGTTTCAGGACTTTTGGAGTTGTGCAAAATAGGTCTCTAATATTTGCTCCTTTTCCAGCCCAGAATTCCAGCTGCCGGCATTCTCCCTCCTTATGTAAACCTTGTAAAATAAGAGAGAATAGGCATAAGTATTGTGACATAATGTGTAATAACAGCCCATAATGCAATAAATATCGATATAAAAGCATGATGCAAAATGGACGTATCACCAGTAGCATTTTTCAGTTCAAGCGCCATCGTGGATATCTTCTCCTCGTCTTGGCGCCGTACAGCCTGTTCGGCTTGTAACTCAGCCTATGCCTTTTCGGCAGCCGCATTGCTACACCGGGCTGCTCCTTGGCCCGGGCCAACTCCGCTCGAAGAACTTCAACGGCGGCAACACCATCTGCAGCCACGAATACTCCAGCATCTAAATTTCAGCGTCATGCTTATACCACAAAAATTTATGAGGGATTGCCCCAAATACACACCTTGCGACTCGTCAAGACGCATATTGATTAATGAAAGATCATCCCCTGCCACATCAAGCTTCCGCTGCAGCTCGGCAATTTCCATAGTCCGAGAAGTGGCCAAGGGGGGACCAGCCTGTGTTCAAGTTCATCAGGTTAGTCCTCAATCGATCCTTTTCGATCCTCCGTTTGCTTCCCAGTGGAAGCCAACCCGAGTCTCAGGGGCTACTACCTATACACAGGTGCATCTTTGCAAATAAAACATAGCTGAAAATATTATATCACAAACCTCGAAGCCTTTTAGCAGGCTCATGAAGGCTTCATTCAATCCGCTCTTCACAGACAAAATCTTCTCAACCACTGTACCCATCAAGGTACGCAGTTCTCCCGAAACAGATGCTTTTTGCAACACGTCCCGCAATATATCCGGAGCCTCCGGGTCTCCGGAAGCCGCTCTAGGAGCGCCACCATCCTATGAAGGAATCTGTTCACCCGTCTCCAGGATCACTGTCGGCTGCACGCCAAACAGTCCAGGGCCATTATTATCAGCCCCAGAATCTCGGACGGTCGGAGATCCACCTTCGGGTACTGCCTCTTTTATCCCCTGCATGACTTATTGATCAAGAAGAACCCTCCGCGACGACACTTCAGAATCATCCGCCTTATTGGGTGAGGTTGGGGGAGGCGTCTCGCTCTCCATCATCTCTGGGAGGAGACCTCCCGAAGAAGAGGATTGCCCAGAAACACTCTGCGCCGACCTGTAAAAATGCGCGGATGCGTTACGTATATCTTCGGTACCGGCAAAGGAGCGGGACGCTATCAAAGTATTCCGGATTCACTTACGGTTTGGCCGAGGGCTTGTCCCCTTGTTGAAGCTATTCAACGGCGTCGCTTTCCAAACCCAAGCCGCTCAACGGTGGCATCTTGCCCCTTTTGGGGGATCGCCCCTCTCGACCATCGGAGGCGGCCCTTTTCCTCCTATTCAGAGAAGGGATGCTGGCTCCTCTTTCGCCTCTATCTTCAGGCGAGGAAAGGTCGATTTCTCCGGACTCAGTATCCGACTCACCCCCGGGACGAAGGTCATCTCGGGTCTTCTCACTCTCCTCTTTACCCTCCCTTGCCGGTGCCTGGTATGGTGTTGAGGCCAGCATCCTTGTTAACATAGGACTGGCTGAGTCATCGGGAAGGGGAGCCGGACACCTAATCCGTTCCACTTTCTTTCTCCAGCCCTGAAAAGGGATGATTCGGTCAGTGTCTTGCCACTGTGTATCCGAGTATAAGGTGTTGGACGAACGGGTACTTACCGGGGCGTCCGGATGGTTGCAGTCGAGGCCGATATCTTTGGTGGTGTCCGGCCATTCTTTCGTTTCCCAGAAAATAATTTCCACATTCCTTCATGCGTAGTGTCAAAGAAGTGCTGAAGAATCCGCGGCCCTTCTGGATTGAACTCCCACATGCGGAGAGGCCGTCGCTGGCACGGCAGGGTCCGGCGGACCAGCATTACTTGAACAACATTGACGACATTGATGTCCCTCTCAATGAGGCTTCGGATGCGACTTTTCAAAGTCCGCACCTCGTCCGTTGGTCCCCATTCCAACCCCTTATTAATCCACGATGCCAGCTGAATTGGGGGGCTGGATCAAAATTCGGGCGCAGCTGCCCACTTGGAGCCACGGGGCTCAGTGATGTAGAACCACCCCTGCTGCCATAAGTCGGAAGATTTGGCAAAAGATCCTTTCAACCAAACAGCACTAGCAAGCTCACTCACGATGGCTCCACCGCACTCTGCCTGCTTCCCCTCTATCACTTGCGGCTTCACATTGAAGGTCTGACGCCATAAGCCAAAGTGCGGAGGAGTTCGGAGGAAGGCTTCACACATGACGATAAACGCCGAGATAAGAAGAATAGAGTCCGGGGCCAGATCGTGAAAATCTAGCCCATAATAGAACATGAGCCCTCGGACGAAGGGGTTAAGCGCAAACCCTAACCCGCGGAGGAAGTGGGACACGAACACGACCCTCTCGCCGGATCTGGGGCTGGGAATAACCTGCCCCTATATCTCCAGTGTTCCGAGACCATGTCTGTACATGCTAGGCTCTTCAAGTTTAACCCAAGTATTTTGCACGTGTAAAACTGTCTTACACCCGTTGTATGCGAACGTAGAGTCTATCACACCCGATCATCACGTGATGCTTCGAAACGGCGAACTTTGGCAACGGTGCATACTCGGGGAGAACACTTTTATCTTGAAATTTAGTGAAGGGGTCATCTTATAATGCTACCGTCGTTCTAAGCAAAATAAGATGCATAAAAGGTAAACATCACATGCAATCAAAATATGTGACATGATATGGCCATCATCATCTTGTGCTTTTGATCTCCATCTTCAAAGCATTGTCATGATCTCCATCATCACTGGCTCGACACCTTGATCTCCATCGTAGCATCGTTGCGTCGGGGTCGTCACGCCATGCATTGTACTGAATGTCTAAATTTGCAATCCTAGGCTACATAGCAAGAAGGAATAGTGTTACCTTAATGTTCTAATGATGTCTAACATAGAAGAGCCGCAACAACAACAACAACAACAACACAAGAGCAGTTAACTTCAGTTAATTGGCCGATATTTGTAACAATGTAATAAACTCCCTTTGCCCCATAATATAAGATGTTAATTCATCAAGTATGTGAGTATATTGTATGTAATAAGATCTTATATAATGGGACGGAGGGAGTGTTGTACTACATCATTGTGCAATTGTTGTTTAGCTTCTAATATTAACTTGGTGCTTTTAGGTACATATGTCATTGGTAAAGATCTATGCTTTGACCCTTTTTGCGTATGTGGCAAAGAGATATTCATGAACCAACATCAAGTGAGGAAACTCATAAAGATTGTTAGTAAAATGGGTCAAGGCAATTGAACTATTTGTTTACACCTTATCCAAGACATCTGTGAACTGCAAGATGGTAAGTAAGAACTCTACACCCTTCTTTTTACTGCCCATAATGAGTTGTGTTAGATGATAATGTCTCAATCTTTTTCCTTTGTAGTGGTTCCCAAAGTAGTTTACTCAAGATTACCTCTCAAACTACATGATTGGTGGGCATGCATAGGTTAAAGTATTTCTACCAGAACATGATGACTATCTAGATGTCCTCATGAAGACAGTGAAGGATGGAGGGTCGGCCATCAAAAGGGGTTGGACTAGAGTCGTGCGTGCCTTCTGTATGGAGGAGAGCACAATATCGGCATTCCAATTCACATTCTTCAGCAACTAGAATGTCTTTCGCCTCTTTTCTTTACCATCTTTAATAGTACAAGTATACAACCCTGCTTCATCATTCTTTATTTGGTGCTTATGTAATTCTTGAACATATGTACTTGTGACTTGAATAATGCATTGGTTGTTGAACCTGATGGATATGAATAAAGTTATAGCCTACTTTCAAATTCAAATTCGGTACAATTTTAAATAGCATCAATTAAATAAGGGTGAAAATACGCCCTACAGGTCGTTACGGCGCACACGGTCTGTAAAGCACAAACGTGTGTGATATACATCATAATCCGACACCGTTCACATAGAGGAAACCTGTGCAACCATGCACATAGTTGCCTCTTACAAAGCATGTAAGATGCCAGACAATATCACAAACGGTGCAAGCAAACTACATGTTTGTGATAGTCGCCATACCGTACACGCTTTACAATCATGAACTATTTCTGATGTCGTACGCATCGTAAACGTTGCACCATAGAATAGCATGTGCGATAGTTGTCCTGTATGACACTGGTACGACAGTCCGACGTTTTGTAATCCCATTCGACATTCGTACGATGATTAGCTAATATTCTCAATTATATATCGCATACGGTTCGGGAGAAGTGAATGTGTGATAGTCTCCTTATCATACACGTTTCACAATCATGAACTGTTTGTGATGGGGTGAGCATCGTAAATGGTGCACCACAGGATAGCGTGTGCAATGGTAATGCGAGTACACACGAGTAGTAAGGATGGAGCGTTTCGGATATTGGATATATCACAAACAGTTGTGTGACGAATCGCATTTGGGATAGATGCGGGCATCGCATATGCTTAGTTCTGAAAAAGTATGCATTCCTACCCTATCCTCGACGGTTTATGGGTCGTGTGGGAAGGACCCCCCTATCGCACACACATGCAAGGCGACGATCTCTGTCGCAGAAAGGGGTTAAAAACCATTTGTATAGCAGCTCGTTGTACCAATGGTGGTTCACTTGACCAATCAACCGACCCAATAGTAGGAGTAGGCGGCTGGCTTCTTATGTGAAGAGAACAGATGGAGAAACAGATGCTCAAAAGAACTAGTCCCTTGGAAAGCTTCATTTTCCTGACCCAACCTAATCATAATGAGCTGGTCATTTGAGTATCGAAGCTGTCGAGTGCTCCATCTTTTCGTATGTAGACCCCAATGGTGAAGGAGAATAAGAAATGGAACTAGTCGAACACGCATAAGATACCGGTTTTAGGCATAACCCAATGTTAAATAAAGTAGTAAAGAAGACCAATCTAACTAAAGAGGGGCTTCTCCGCCACCATAACCAACTATCTAGCTACAAGATGAATCATCCTTACGTTCAGCTATCAAACCCATCCACTAGAACTTCAAACCATGCTTGCTCAAACCATCAGTTTTCTCTTTAAATGAGCATGGCTTCCCTGTCACCTACACTAGAGACATCTCAAGATTTTAGTTTATTCATAAGCCTAGTACACAAGGAGGGTTTTAGCATGCACTAGCTGTACTGTAGTATGATCTAGTATCAGTTGTTGTCTCTCATTGCTATTATAGTTTAGTATAGGTCATCTCAAACTCAATCAAAAACAGGTGCACAGTTCTACTGCATCTTATCGAATAGTGCTTTTGAGTCAAAGTGCAATCACTATTTCATGTACACCATTTTTGTCAATATCTGCAATTACATGTAGAAAGAATGTGAAAACAACTCAAGGTCATTTACAGAACGAACATCAAAACATAAGCAAAAGGATACAAAAGGTTTACTTACTGGAGTGGACAAGATGTGAGCATAGATGCTCACGTAATCTTCCACCTTCTCATGTTGTTGTTTTGTCCAGTCCTCATCTCCCCACATGGATTCGTCCACATAGTCATCATAATCATAATTATATTCATCAAGTTGTTCTTCTGCATCCCGAAATAAGTCAAATGATGCATCAACGGCATCCTCTAGAGGCTCGATATTTTCAATAGTGGTTGCTCCTGGTGTTCCCACATCACTCACATGAGTTTCTGAGCTTCCCATTTGATCATCGGTTTTTCGGCTTCAGGAAAGAATGCTTTTTACTAACGCCATGAAAGAATCAGTCAATACCCAAGATACCTTACTATAATATAAGTGATCCTATATTTAATATAGAACATGTCATGTTCATGGAAATAGTATTAGACGGTGTCAAGATTAGCAAGTATCGGGGGGAGAATCATCCTGAATTACTCATGTGTAAAGCACCATTTTGTAGTCCTTTTCCCTTTAGAGTTTACTTTTATAGGTAATATCAATGTGAGATCATATGTCATACTTTCTGTTTTCCCCACCATTTTTAGGAAAGTATATATGACATATTTAGTGTCCTCTAAACTTTATGGATTATCTCATATTGAGTTAAAAGAAAAAATTACCATCATATGTCATATCATTTTCTCTTTATATTTTTCCTACTTGGTTTAAAAGGAGTTTTCAATGTCATATCAGATCGCACTCTTTTTCCCTTATGAGTCTTTTCTAATCTTGACGCCGTCTAATACTAGGAACATTGAAGAGAAACATATATTGGGAGAAGTCTATATCAAGATGATACATATTCACAAAGACAAGCATCGATTAGGAGTATTAGGAACTAACTAATTAGAATTGTTGAGTATATTGATTATTGAGAAAGACGAGATAGACTAGGATTTGTTCTGTCTTATCTTGTACTCCAAGTAGATCATTGTACTTCTATATATATGCCCACGAGGCTCAAGCAATACAACGAACTATTCCACCAAATCTCCCTCTCTCTCGTCTAACATGGTATCTATCATAAGTCGATCCTAAACCCTAGCCGCCGCCGCTTCCGCACCCGGGCGCCGCCCCCGGACGGTCGGCCTCCATGACTGTCGCCGGGGGCCGCGCCGCCCGTACCTAGGGTTCGTCCGCCGGTCGCGTTGACCGGCTGCCCTAGAGAGTCTTTTCTCAAGCCCTTGCTCCGGGTTTTTCTCTCTCCCGCCGGTCATCTTGATCAATGTTTTCTTTTTGCTTTTCCGATCTATACTTGATTGGTTTGCATCGCCCGCCGCCGCCGTCGACCCCCGTGCGCCTCTACTCCGACACTATCGCGACCGGCCGGCTCCTTCACCGACCCGGCGGCCTCGCGCGACACGCGGCCCTCCCGACCGTCGTCTGCGTGCCGGCCCGCCCGTCAATCTATGTCGACCGTCTCCGCCCTCTCCGACCGGGACACCTGCATCGCCTCCACCCGTTGGCCTCGCGCCATGCGGCGGCCAATCATAGCCGCCGCTTGCGCGCCGGACCGCCGATCGATCCACGCCACCTGCCTCCGCCGCGTCTGCACGGCGGCCCTACGGGTTGCCTCGCCGGTCTCGTCCCCGGCTGCGTCTGGCCGGTTGCGTCAGGCCCGTCGTCTACCTCGAGCTCGGGCACCGTTGCTTCGTTGGTCGCTCGGGCACCGTTGCTTCGTTGGTCGCTCGGGCCTCGCTGCCCGGGCGCCGACGCTGCTTTGGTGGCCCGGGTGCCGGTGCTGACGCGCTCGTCTGCACGTCGTCCCACGCCGTCCATCGTCGCGAGCTTCATCTCGGACTCCGTCACCACTCCGCCTTCACCGGGCGGTGTCCTCGACCTCGTGCGTGATCGGATTGATCACCCGCCCGCCGCCACGAACCGCATCATGTACGCCGTGCGACCGACCTGGCCCGTTGGTTGTGCGCGCCTTCGCAGGCCCCGTGAAGACCGTCCCGAGTTCAGCGCGCCCCTCCACCGATCGAGCATCAGGCTGCCGTTGCGTCGCCACGTCGGGCCACAGCGCCGTCGCCCCGTGTTTTTTTTCCGGCTGCACCGACTCGCGTCACCGCTGTATCGCTCCTTCGGGGCGTAGTGTCGCGGCCCGTGGTCCCCCGCCGCCCCGAGGCCATCCGCTCGAGGCCGTCCCGTGGCTGCACCGACCCTCGCGGCACCGCTGTGTCGCCCCATCTGGCCGTAGCGAGCGTGGCACGCGATCCACACCGCTGTCCTAAGGTCGTCCCCGCGGCTGCACCGACTCGCAAACCACCGTTGCGTCGCCCCTTCGGGCCGCAGCGTCGCGGCCCGCGGTCCTCGCCGCCGCCCCAAGGTCTTCCCACCGTCGCCCCGACCCGCCTGCCGCCGCTGCGTTGCCCCTTCGGGCCCTAGCACCGCGGCCCGCAGTCTACTTCGCCGTCCCCGCGCGTCGACTTCCCGTGGTATGCGCCGCGCCGTCTCCCTTGGCGCGGGAACGCCACCATCCGCGCCGGTCTACGTCACACTGTCAGGGTTCTTTGCCTACTTCGAGCATCGCCGTCGCGCTCCTAACCTAGCCGCCGCTGCCGTGAGGCCGCCGCCGCCGCTACCCCCGTAGCCGCCGCAGCCGCCCGTCCACCACCTCCGTGTTCGTCTAGCACCAGCCCGTCGCCAGCGTCGCCGTCATCTACCCCAACCGCTTCATCTACTCCAACAACCGCGGGTGACATTGGCCCCGCGTCGATTGGCCCGCAACTGTCGTCGATTCCTTCTCTGCTGGCCTCTCCGACTTCTCCGACATGGCGTACAGCTCGTGCAGGTCCCAGTTTACGCATGCCCGGTGCTGGCAACACCGATGCGTGCCTTCGTCCACGACGTGTCCCCGGGGCTGGCAAGCCTGGTGCGGCGCTTCGTCAACTTCGTCTTCATCCGTCTACGCATGCCCGGTGCTGGCAACATCGATGCATGCCTTCGTCCACGATGTGTCCCCGGGCTTGGCAAACCCGCCACGACGCGTCGTCAACAACGTCTTCCTCCCGACGCACCACTACTTCGACACCACTGCGCCATGTCTAACTCGGCGCCTCCTTGCGCCCGCGGCTCCACGGCGATTTCATCGACACCGGCTACCCCGACTCGACATCGACCACGACATTTTTCGCACGGCTACCTCGACCACGGCTCCACCACCTACGCTCTTAGCTACCACGACAAACGGCAGAAAGGGCTATCGCCTTGCTTCAGCAACCTCGTCGGTTGCCACTCCAGCCACGACTCCGCGATGCATCGACCGTTACGACTGTGGGGGGTGTCTGTCGGCTTGCCTTCGGATTCTTCTCCAGTCTCACCGTCTGCGTCGCTACCGTTGTGACTGCGGGGGATGTTGAGTATATTGATTATTAGAAAAGACAAGATAGACTAGGATTTGTTCTGGCTTATCTTGTACTCCAAGTAGATCATTGTACTCCTATATATATGCCCACGAGGCTCAAGCAAGACAACAAACTATTCCACCAAATCTCCCTCTCTCCCGTCTAACAAGAATAATTAGGGGATAATCTCGTCATTGGGCAACAGTCGAGTTGCTTCACCTGTGACTCTTTGTAAAGGCGTTTGTATGGACGTGCCCCTTGGGCATGTATAAATAGTTCATCATCATCAATATTTTTTTTCAATAAAGGGCGCTTTTATTATCTTGAAATGTAGCATCAAGCGGATACAAAACATTATGAGTAACACCCGGCCTCTGCATAACTAGGATGCACACAGCCCAACACGGAAAGTCTGACAAAATGAATGGAAAAAAACGACAAATCGGCGACAGTAGAGTCCTATAGACCGACACTATGCCTATGTCGCAAGGGATGGTGGATCGATCCGAAGATTATGCTGCCACCCATGTTGGGTAAAAACCACCGTAGCCACCTGCTCCAACCGCGTACACACCGCCTTGAACAGTGGTTGGTACTCCACTCGTTGTAGCGTAGACCACGTACGAAGCGAGTGCGTACAACAGAAAATAACCTGCAAAGGAGAAGCATTTTTATTATTGAAAACCAAATCATTTCTACATAGCCAAAAGCGACCATAGTAAGGCGTATGCTACCACCCGTATTAGCATTTTGAATCTATTTGGAATACCGTCCAACCAGTGACCAAAAATATTGGCGACACTTGTGAGCGGATACAAATTTGACGCTATTTGGATGATTGACCATGTAATACGTGCAAACTTGCATTGGAAAAAGAGGTGTTTGATTGTCTCTTCATGAGTACAAAAACAACACTTCTTACTCCCTGGCCAGTTGCGTCGTGCGAGGTTGTCTTTGGTTAGAACAACTCCCCTACGAAGATACCACATGAAGATTTTAACTTTTAGTGGAATCTTTGACTTCCAGATTTTCTTATTGTTACTCACCGGTACCTCAGAATGCATGAGTGCACGGTACATAGAATCTACTGTGAATGACCCTGATGTAGTAAGGTTCCAACGAAACACATCCCGGCCTTGTCTAATATTAATCGAATCCAGACGGGATAAAAGATTGTGCCATGACATGAGTCGGGGGCCAATCAAATCCCGCCTAAACGAAATATTGGGTGGGGATGAGCTGAGCACTTGCGCAATAGTATTATTCTTTTCGCGAGCAATGTTGTACAGGGCTGGATATTGTTCTCGAAGACTGGCATTGCCTAGCCAGATGTCTTCCCAGAAACGAACCTCCAACCCGTCCCTTATCGCGAAAGACCCAAAGCGAAAGAGATGTTTATTTGCCGCCATTAGGCCAGCCCAAAAGTGTGAGTCGCCAGGTGTCCAATATGCCTTAGACACTGCCTTTTGGCCTAGATACTTGTTGCGCAGCATGGTTTGCCAAACACCATTCTCAGTAAGAAGTTTGAACAACCATTTACTAAGTAGGGCCTCATTCTTGATTTGCAAGTCATGAATTCCAAGGCCACCTTGGTCTTTCGGCCTACAAACCACACTCCATTTGGCCAATCTATATTTTTTCTTTTCACCATCTCCTTGCCAAAAGAATCTGGATCTAAAATAGTCCAGTCTTTGCAGGACCCCTTTTGGGAGTTGGAAGAAAGAAAGCATGTAGAGAACCATATTTGTGAGGACAGAGTTAATCAAAACCAACCGTCCTCCAACTAAGAGCAATTTGCCTTTCCAACTGCTCAATCGTTTCTCTAACCGCTCCTCTACATGCTTCCACTCCGCAATGGTGAGACGCCGATAATGAATCGGTATTCCCAAATATTTAATCGGGAATTGGCCATGTGCGCAACCAAACAGGTCAACATATTCGGCCGCCGCCTCAGTGGCTTCTTCAAAGCAGAAAAGTTCACTTTTATGTAAGTTTATTTTAAGACCCGACATTCGCTCAAACGCTGACAACAAGAGTTTAAGGTTTCGAGCCTTGTCCAGGCCATGTTCCATAAAGAGAATCGTGTCATCGGCATATTGCAGAATAGAGAGACCACCATCCACAAGGTGTGGCACTACTCCTGCAATCTGGCCGTCCTGCTTGGCGCGCTCAATCAGAATAGCCAACATGTTAGCGACAATGTTAAATAGCATTGGAGACATGGAGTCACCTGTCGTAATCTTTTTTTTTAAAGTAATGGCCTACATCATCATTGACTTTGATAGCCACACTACCTCCAGTTACAAAATTATGGATCCACTCGCGCCATTTATCGGAGAAACCTTTCATCCTTAGGGCATTTTGGAGGAAAGACCATTTGACCTTGTCATAGGCTTTTTCAAAGTAGATCTTGAATACTACTCCACTCATGTTTTTTCGGTGCATCTCATGGACGGTCTCATGCAGGATTACTACGCCATCAAGTATATCATCATCAATAAATAATCTGGTTCATTCTCTCCATCACTTTTCATTCTAAACAGTTCACACTCTCCTCCCAATTCCTGCGAACGCTCCAGTTAATCGCCTTATGGTAGGTGGACACAACAAATGGAACGAGGAAACTATTACTCCCTTGTTCTCCCTCCGATCCATAATATGTGGCAGTTTTTAACTTATTATGGATCTATGGATCCGAGGTAATACCGCCTTCTTCCCGGCTGCAATAGCGGCTCGCATCCTACAGAACAGATTAGCCGTCATGGGGAAAGCGATTATGTCTCCTGGCCATTCACACGCTATGGCTTGTACACTATTCGGTCACTGGAGCAGTCTGCTCATTTCTTTGCAGAACATAGCATACCTGGTCGTGGCATGTCTTCTCGATGGGAAGCATACGAGAAGCATTGGAAGGCCCTGTGGAGGATTAAAGCTCTGACCAAGATGAATATTGTACTCTAGCATTTTGCTCACAACTGCCTCCCTTCTGATCTTCAACTTTGTTGGCGGCATATTCAGGAGAATTCGGCGTGCATTTTATGGCAGAGACGAAAGCTTTGAACATCTCCATCTCTCCCTCGTGCAATGGAGGAACTCGTCGACAATTGACAGATCAGCTGTGGGTGCGGTGGTGACCGACATCAAGTTGACGATGGAGCATTTCTATTCTATTCTAGTATATTTGTTTCGCTTTACATGATGGAGCATCGCTTCTATGTTCGTTTGCCATGCCAATCGTGTTAAGCTTCATGCACTAGCCAACGCAACTAAAAGTCCGAACTAATGAAAAGGGCTACTCAATCCACATATACACTTCAACACTCCCTCTCAAGTGTGACGGGGAAGTCAACATGTGGATAGACACAGAGGCCTGTACGTGGACACAAAGGAGGGTAGCAACAATTTATAGATAAACTGCGAAAGATAGGACTTGAACTGAAGACCTTAGCTCTGATATCATATAAAGCTTCATGCACTAGCCAATGCAACCAAAAGTACGAACTAATGGAGAGGGCTAGACAATCCATATATACACTCCAACAATTCAGCGCATATCCTAGCACGGTCATGTGAGAACGCTGTTAACTGTTGTGTTCTCATTCTTCTCCAGACTTGATCCAGGAGTCTTCATCTTTGATACTCCCTCCGTCCTTGAAAGAACTGACTTCCAACTTTGTTGGAGGGTCAAACTATCTCAAAGTTTGACCGAGTTTATGCAAAAATATGTCAATGGTTGTGAAACCAAATAGGTATATGATGAAAATATATTTTATCATGAATCTAATGCTACTAATGTGATGACATAAACGTTGGTCTATTATTGTATAAATACAGTCAAACATAAAAAAGTTTAATTTGTTGGAAAGTATACTCCTTTAAGGACGGAGGGGGTATGTTATAAATAAAGCGCCGATGTTCTTCAATAAAAAAACTGATCCCTAATAACTGAGCAAAGACCAAATTCTCTTTTATTATTTCAAAAAAGAACTTCGCTTTTATTACCCATCTCATATCCAAATCACAGGGGAAAACGAGAGAAAAATCCAGTCAATGTCAAAGCATTACACGGCCAGGTTCTCTTTTGTCACACTCATGGATAGCTACGTGAACTAGTAAAATATGCCTTTCAAACTGGTGGCATACCCAGGTTGTAAGGACAAAGACAAATGATTCACATACTTGAAGTACTCAACATAGCAACAGCCAAAAGACATGAGGATTTTCAATTTACAAACTGCGCAACAATAAATAGGCAGTAACGTAGCATATAGAAGAACCTGTGTAGTACATTCCTGGCTTGCTAGGGGTTGCAAATTTCTAACACCCTTAAAAAGTTGTGCATTGGAGAAGTTCAAGATTAGCATTTAGATTGATAAAATCATTTTACAAAATCATGTGGTACAAGAGAGTGATTAAAATCTGTCAATTTCTAACACCCGAAAGAAGATGTGCACCAGAGAAACTCAAGATTGGCATTCAAAGTAACAACATAATTTTACAAAATCATATGGTACAAAAGAGTACAAAAAGAATCTTTCTATCTCTAACCCACAAAGCATGCATGGACTATCCAGATGATTGCTAATAACATAAAGGACATCAAAAGCACATTCAAGGCATTGGCATGAAATTGCATGGATTACACTTCCATGTACCCAACATAGCTGAAAGAATAATAACATTATATATATTTTTAACTGGAATGAAAATGCTATATCAACATGCTACTTGCCAATAATATAAAATAATAGTGTAAGAAATGAACAAGTTGGCTCACAGAGGAAGACCCATGGAGATTGACAGCTTCACCAGATCTCAAAATGACATAAGAATTGGCATGTCTGTTTATTGACGAAGAGTTCTTGACCAACTATATTGTCAAATATCAGAGAGTAAACAGAGCTCCAACTGTCAGCACTTGACCCCCCCTGAAGAATCAAAGAATACAAAGCCACAACACACCAGTCGAATGCTAAATGCACAGGAATTTCATCCATGAGATCTCCTCCTATTATGCGGGGAAGGAGGAGCCCCTTCAAAGAAATCATTCACGGCATTCTCAAGGTCCTCAGCTGAGTGCTTGATGTACAACTCTGGATGCTTCCCATTCTCTATATGATGCCGGAACCTGCCAAGGAACGACCTGTATGCTGGCAACAGCTTCTCTGATATTGAGATCCTCAGCTCCTCCCTCAGCTGCGTGTCCGGCACGAACCACCCAGATTGCACCCTATGCGCATCCTCAAATGCAGCATTGAAGGACTTGAATCGCTCCCGCAGAGCTGACTTGGATATTCCTGACGAGAAGCCACCACTTACATGAAGACCCTCATCTCGCAAACAATTCAGGATCTTTAGCCATGACGCCCGCTGGTAATTTGTGGCGGCCACTGTGAACTTTCCTGTAAGCCGCTTCAAGTAATCATCACCAATCATGCTCCAGAGGTCAGGTGAATCCTTGACCTTGTGCACAATATAGTGTACATTGTTCATCAAGAACAAATGTGAGAGAGCCGTGTCCTTGTAGAGTGACACCTTGCTCTCAAGGTTGTGTTCAAGGACAACAATGATCCAGATGATATGGGCAGCAAGCGGTGACTGATTCTCATGCTCGGGTAGTTCGAGGCAGGACAAGGATGGCGCAAGCTCATTGCCTTCAGCAGCAAGCCGGGCACTTGCCGACGGACGTGATACAATCAGCTCGGTGAGCGTGGCCTTGTAGTCGGAAATGAGGCTGCTATAGTTCATCACGTACCGTGTGAGCGGGTGGACGGTGCCGCCAGGAACTGCAGTCTTGGGCGGGTCGCGGAGAACTGCGTTCTCAAACTCCGAGAGTATTCCACGCACTGCATCTGCGAGGCGCGATCGGATCTCTACGGCCTGCACGTATATCGATTCGGCTGCCTTGGATGCAGCGAAAATGTCGGAGACGTCAGGGAGCAGGTCAGATAGCGCGTCGTGGAGATCGATAATCTTGAAGAGCTTCTCGGGAGAGCGGCGACCGATGCTGATGGCCTCAGCGAAGCCAAACAGCTGAAGCGCCGCACCCTTGACAGCTTCGACGAAGGGGGTGTCATGCGTGGCTGGAGCCGCGGTGACGACGCTGACAACGGTGACATTGGAGATTGGGAGGTCATGGAAGACGTGGAAGGAGAGGCGGCGCTCGCTGGCAAAAACGCCGCGGACGGCGGCACGGGCAGCTCGGATCCATCGGCGGATCTTGGCCTCGAGAGCGTCCCACTCGAGGCGCTGGACATCACCGATGCTGAGCCGTTCGACGCCGAGCCGGCGGAGGGAGGCGTCCACGGCCGGCTTGCGAACGGAGGCGTACACCTGGGCACACTCGCGGCCGTACCCAGCCGCAGCCATTCGGGAGGCGATGGCGCGGAGGTCGGCAACGGCGTCGTCGGGGAGGAGGTCGATCTCACGGATGCTCCGGAGCGAGCGGTAGCTGCTTCGCCGGCAGCCGCAGTCGGAGATGGAGTCATCTTCCTCCACAGCTGGGAGGTCCATGGATGAGACCGAGTTCGTTCGGTCGCTGGAGATACAGAGAGATGTCAGGTCGGCGAGCGCCTCGATCTCGAGGTCGAAGGCGCGGGACGAGAGCAGGTGGCGGAACTCGTCCTCGAGCCGCGCCATCGTGACCTGCACGGCGCTGCACCCGCCTCCACCAGCCGCCGCCCCCGACCCGGACGACAGCCGCCGCGGGCTCCCGACCACCGAGGGGGACGACGGAGCGAGGCGGCGGATGTTATCCACAGCACGGAGGAACCGCTCCGCCTCGGTTCGATCCCCTGCTCCGTCGAACAGCATCGGCTCGCCCCCAACCGCCGCCGGCGATGCCGCCGCCGTCGAAGCCAACGACGAGTCCAACCGTATCACCACTTGCTCCGCCGCCTCCAGCTCCGCCGGTCCATCCATAGTATACAGTTGACTCCTCGCCTCCCGACTCTCCACCTCACCCTCCTCCAAGCTGGCCTTTCTTACCCGCGGCGCGAATCCTGGGAGCCGCACGTGTGGGCGAGCGCGCGCGCGCGTGGGTCTGCGCTATGGCGGACGAGGGAGTGATATAGACGGAGTCGAGCTGGCTGGCTCCGGTAGCTGGCCAAATGGGCCGTTTTTTTGGGCCGGCCCGTGAGCACGCCGGCACGGCCCGCCTTGGGCCAGGCACGGCACGGGCTAAACAGGCCGGGCCCCGCATGCGGCACGCCCTGGGCCGTGCCTGGGCCTGGAGGCTGGGTATGCGGGCCGGTACAGCATGGCCCGATTACGTTCTTTTTATACATCTATATATGGCCCAACATGTAAAAATAGGCTAAAAACGCTCAGTGCGTCAAATAGCAGGTTGAAAATATGCTGCCCACCATGCTAAATGGGCCAACGTGCCGGCCCGTTTACTAACTGGGCCATGCCTGGGCCTGGGGGCGCAACACGTGGGCCGGCACGGCACGACCTGTATAGTAATCATGCCCTAGCGGGCCGTGCCGGGCTAGGCACGATTACGATGGGCCGGGCCGGGCCGTTTGGCCAGGTATGGGCTCCGGTGTGTGCTGCATCCAGGCATGTTTTTTTTTTTTGACAAAAAGCAATCAGCATTGCATTTCATTCATTTAGATGGTGTTACAAAGCTCAAGATGAGTACCCTACTACTTCAACCTCTATGAGGCATGCTGGTTCCAGCAAACGGAGTAGATATTCGGCATCCATGGTCATCTAACCAAGCAAGTCGCAGCCTCTAGCATTGCCGTATGGTTGTCACCCAACAACGCCCCTCAAAGAGAGGGAGGGGTGTCGACTAGGAACGAGGTGATCCAAGAAGAATCAAACTTGCTAACCCGGCTTCAGATGAGCAACTCAACCGAACATCCATTGCATCAAAATCAAAACTAAATCTGGTTAACCAAGCTTCAAGCAGCACGAATGACCACCACCATCTATCACTAGTCCCTTCGGCCGGTAAGAAACTCCAGCAACGATGCCCCAAGAGGTGTGATGCACATCACCATCATCATCCGATCCAAGAGAATCAAGGGTTTCCCCCAGAGCTTCCTCATCTAGGTGGAGCGAGCGAAATGCCTCAACGATGCCTTCGAGAAGGAAGCGGCACCCACAGGCGTCACCATCGCCTACCCTGACCCGTGACCGACAGCAAGGTCTTCACTCGGCACTGCATCGCCAACCACCTAACTGGACCAAACCACCACCGCGACCACACGCCCGGCGTCCTTCGGCCCCATGCGCCCAACATCCACTGACGGTGCAGGAAACCGTCAGATCCCTTGGTAGGGGTCATGGCGTAGCTGCAAGTCTTATATCGGAGGTCGCACTGGGCATTTACCAGGTTCGGGCCTTCGCAGAGTAATACCCTACACCCGGCTCGTGTTTGTTATTCATGGTGGAGGGATACCTTGTGCGAGATGTTACAATGGTGTAGTTAAGATGACTACCAAGAGTTGGTCTATATGAGAATAGATGGGAATGAGAACTCCCTAGCATCCCCTTATATACACGGTGGAGGCTAGAGTTTTACAGAGGAAGATGCAATCTAGGGCGGCCGCCCCCACCAGCTTGGAGGTCAAGATGATCACCAGGTGTCAGGGTTAAATCCGACAGATCTCGGGTAGGGGGTCCCGAGCTGGTGATCTCGGCTAGATGGTAACATGGCGAACAAGAGACACGATGTTTATCCAGGTTCGGGCCCTCTCGAACAGGTAAAACTCTATGTCCTGCTTTTGTATGATTGTGATGGAGTATAAAGTACAACATGATCTACCTTGAGATTGTATGAATGTGTCTATCCTCTACCTACGAGCCAAACCCCTCGACTTACATAGGGGCTGGGGATACCTAGGGATACAATAAGTCGGTTACATCTAGGGATAAGCTTGCCGATGACTTGAACATATATTGAAGTATGCACCAAGACTTTGAAGGGTTCCATATTGAGTACACTGGGAGTCATGGTGATCATGGCACATTCTTCGGTTGTCTAGGGGTCCTCGACCGACCCATGACTAGCAGGCTGACGTGTCTAGCACCCCCTAGTACAGGACACCGTTAGTAGCCCCTGAACTGGTCTTTAAGCTGAGGACATCGATCGACTCATTGGAGCAGCTTCATGTTCGGTCTTAGGCTTCGCAGGCGAATTCAACTATCTTGATGCTATGTTGATTTCATGTCTGAGGACATCTTTGATCCAAGGTCTTCTGCAAATCATTTGATCCTCCTCTTTGGCTACTCCCCTGATACATCTCTATAATTTTTTATTGTCCTGTGCTATTGTATTATCAATCTTAGATACTTTATGTGCAATTTTATATCATTTTTGGGAACTAACCTATTAACTCAGTGCCCAGTGCTAATTCTTGTTTTTGCCTGTTATTTTGTTTCGCAGAAAATCAATACCAAACGAAGTCCAAACACGATGAAACTTTACGATGATTTTTTTGGACCAGAAAGGACCCTAGAAACCTCGGGGGGAGGCCAGCAAACGTACGAGAGAGCCACCCGAAACAATTTTTCCGCCGCCCCAAGCTTCTGTTCTTCCGTGATCCCATCTGGAGGCCTTTTCCGGTACTCTGTTGGAGGGGGAATCGATCACGAAGGGCTTCTACATCAACCTTGTTGCACCTTCGATGATGTGTGAGTAGTTTACCACAGACCTACTAGTCCATAGTGATTAGCTAGATGGTTTTTTTCTCTCTCTTTAATCCGCAATGAATGTTCTTCTTTGAGTTTTATTAGATGTAATCTTCTTTTGCGGTGTGTTTGTTGGGATCCGATGAATTGTGGGTTCATGATCAAATTATTCATTGAAAGTAATTGAGTCTCTCCTGAAATTTTTTATGCGTGCTTATTATAGCTTTGTATTTCTCTCTGATCTATCCATTTGGTTTGGCCAACTAGATTGATTTATCTTTAGTGGGAGAGGTGCTTTGTAGTGGGTTCAATGTTGTGGTGTCCTAACCTCGTGGCCGAAGGGGTAGCGAGGCACGTATTGTACTGTTGCTACTAAGGAGAAAACGACACGTTTAATCATATTGTTTGGTTTTATTCTGTCTATGTTATGTCATCACACTTCATGCATTACTCTATTTGTTATGAACTTAATACGTATAGAGACAAGCATAGAAGCACTCGTGAAGTGGAGTAATAGTAGTAGATGCAGACAGAAGCCGGTCAACTTGTCACGGATGTAATGCCTATATACATGATCATTGCCATGAATAACGTCATAACTATGTGCTTTTCTATCAATTTCCCAATAGTAATTTGTCTACCCACTGTATACTATTTTTATGAGAGAAAAGCCTCTAGTGAAACCTATGTCCCATGGGTCTACTTTAATCATATTACAAAAACCAAAAATAACTTGCTGCAATTGTTTTTACTTTGCAATTTACCTATTACCTATTACCAGATATGATGCTTGCAATTAACGAGTACAAGGGGATTGACAACCCTCTTGCCCGTGTTGGGTGCAAGTATTTTCTCTTGTGTGCGCAGGCACTGTTGACTAGGTGTTTGCGTGGTTCTCCTATTGGTTCGATAACCTTGATTATCACCGAGGAAAATACTATTCACTACTATATTACTTCACCCTTCCTCTTCAAGGAAAATCCCAACGCAGCTCACAATTAGCAGAAAGAATTTCTGGCGCCGTTGCCAGGGAGACATCATCAAACAACTCAAGGTCCCTACACACACATTATCATTTACTTGTTCTACTTTTTGTTTGCCTAGTTATGTTATCCTTATTTTTATCACACCAAAACAAAAATAAAAAGGAAAAGGAAAGACAATGGATCCTCATCCACTTGCCAATCTTTTCAAACTTGCTGTAGGTTATAAACCAATAGCTAAGAATGAAGAAGTGGTAAAAGAAATGCTATTGGGATACATTTATTGAGTGAAAATCATTATTTTAATTGTATTAACATAAATTCTATGAATATCAATTGTGCTAATGATCATGATCGGGGAGATAATTATGATGCTTCTTGTGACCTTGAAAATTCGTTTGAGCTTCATAATGAATCTATTATTCATAATGATATTTGCAATACTACTGAAAGTGGGTTTGAAAGAGCATCAACTTTAGGTAATAATGATCCCACTACTTTTTAGAATTATCAATCTTATGGAATTTTTGATAAAAGTGGGTTTGGAGAGGTCATGACTTTAGTTAATGTTAATCCCACTACCTCTAAAGATCATATAGCTTTCATGCATGTGGATCACAAAGAGAATATATTATATGATATCTATATTGTTGAATTTGATTATGATCCTAGATTTAACTATTTTGAAAGAGGAAAATACGGTTATAGGAATTTCCATGTTCAATTACCTCTCTTGAAGTTCAAATTGTTCATGTTTTGTTCTTCCTTGCATATCCTAGATAATTCTTGTCTTGATAATTTGTTTGCTTATAAAATGCCTATGCATAGGAAGTATGCTAGACTTAAATGTTTTTGTTCCATGTTATATGATGCTCTCTTTGTGCTTTAATTCTTATCATAAATGTGAGCATCGCTGTAATCCCAAGCCTATCTTAATGGCTACAAAGAAAGAGCTTGTTGGAAGACAACACAATAGTTATCATTTTTGTTATTGTGTGATGACATCATTATTGCTACTATAATGATTCTGTTTTTATCTTTTAATTAGTGTTTGTGCCAAGTAGAGCCTTTGGGATGATTTGGATGATAGTTGACTTGATTTTGTGCAAAAACAGAAACTTTTGCGCCCAGTGCAGGAATTTTCATTTCTTACTGGAACGTGATAATATTCTGAAATGTTTACACATGATTGATATAAAAATTGCCCACTTTGTCCTAAGTTTTCAGATTTTTGAGTTTCATAAGTATAGTGTTTGTTCAGACCATGACAGACTGTTCTGTTTTAGAGAGATTCTGTTTTTTATTGCATAGTGTGCTTATTTTAATGATGCTATGGATTATATCGGGGGGTATAAGTCATGGAGAAGTTAGAATAGAGCAGGTTTACAAGAATAATTATGAATGGGTTTACAATTGTACCTAAATTTTATTATTTATCGATTATACTAACGGATCTCACGAAGTTTCTGTTGATTTTTGTATGCTTAAGTTTTCAAGTTTTGCGTGAGATCACAATGGATGAAGGAATAAAGAGCGATAAGACCCTAGGCTTGGGGATGTCCAAGGCACCCCAAGGTAATACTCAAGGAAGACCCAAGCGTCTAAGTTTGGGGATGCCCCAGATGGCATCCCCTCTTTCGTCCACAATTCATCCGTATGTTACTTGGAGCTATATTTTTACTCATCACATGATATGAGTTTTACTTGGAGAGTCTTGTACCATAGTTTTATTTTGTTTGCTTGTTAGTTTGCCACAATCATTGTTTTTTGGACACACCTTTTGAGAGAGACATTCATTCATCAGGATCTGTTAGAATACTCTATGAGCTTCACCTATATCTTTTGAGCCATGCAGTTGCTCTTGTGCTTCACTTATATCTTTAGAGCACAGTGTTGGGGAACGTAGTAATTCAAAAAAATTCCTACGATCATGCAAGATCTATCTAGGAGATGCATAGCAACGAGATGGGGAGAGTGTGTCCACGTACCCTCGTAGACCGAAAGCTGAAGCGTTATGTTAAAGCGGTTGATGTAGTCGAATGTCTTCACGATCCAACCAATCCAAGTACCGAACGTACGACACCTCCGTGTTCAGCACACGTTCAGCTCGATGACATCCATGGAGCTCTTGATCCAGTAGAGGGTCGAGGGAGAGTTCCGTCAGCACAACGGTGTGGCGACGGTGTTGGTGATGTGATCCGCGCAGGGCTTCGCCTAAGCACTACGACGCTATGACCGGAGGAGTAAACTGTGGAGGGGGGCATCGCACACGGCTAAGACAGATCTTGTTGTGCCTTTGGGGTGCCCCCCGCCCCCGTATATAAAGGAGGGAGGAGGAGGCCGGCGGCCTAGGAGGGGCGCGCCAAGGGGGAGTCCTACTTGGGCTCCTAGTCCAAGTAGGATTCGGCCCCCCTTCCTTCCTTCCAACGGAGAGGGAAAGGGGAAAGGGGGGAGAGGGAGAAGGAAAGAGGGGGGCCGCGCCCCCTCCCCTTGTCCAATTCGGATTGGGCAAGGGGGGGGATCCTCCCGTGGCCTGCCTCCTCTCCTCCACTATGGCCCAATAGGCCCATTAACTTTCCCGGGGGGTTCCGGTAACCTCCCGATACTCCGAAAAATCCCCGATCTTCTTCGGAACCATTCCGGTGTCCGTATATAACCTTCCAATATATGAATCTTTACCTCTCGACCATTTCGAGACTCCTCGTCATGTCCGTGATCTCATCCGGGACTCCGAACAAACTTCAGTCACCAAAACACATAACTCATAATACAAATCGTCATTGAACGTTAAGCGTGTGGACCCTACGGGTTCGAGAACTATGTAGACATGACCGAGACACATCTCCGGCCAATAAACAATAGCGGAACCTGGATGCTCATATTGGCACCTACATATTCTACGAAGATCTTTATCGGTCAAACCGCATAACAACATACGCCATTCCCTTTGTCATCGGTATGTTACTTGCCCGAGATTCGATCATCGGTATCATCATACCTAGTTCAATCTCATTACCGGCAAGTCTCTTTACTCGTTCCGTAATTCATTATCTCGTAACTATCTCATTAGTCACATTGCTTGCAAGGCTTATAGTGATGTGCATTACCGAGAGGGCCCAGAGATACCTCTCTGATACATGGAGTGACAAATCCTAATCTTGATCTATGCCAACCCAAAAAACACCTTCGGAGACACCTGTAGAGCATCTTTATAATCACCCAGTTACGTTGTGACATTTGATAGCACACAAAGTGTTCCTCCGGTACTCGGGAGTTGCATAATCTCATAATCAGATGAATATGTATAAGTCATGAAGATAGCAATAGCAATAAAACTAAACGATCATTATGCTAAGCTAACGGATGGCTCTTGTCCATCACATCATTCTTTAATGATGTGATCCCGTTCATCAAATGACAACACATGTCTATGGTTAGGAAACTTAACCATCTTTGATTAACGAGCTAGTTAAGTAGAGGCATACTATGGACACTGTGTTTTGTCTATGTATTCACACATGTACTAAGTTTCCGGTTAATACAATTCTAGCATGAATAATAAACATTTATCATGATATAAGGAAATATAAACAAATTTATTATTGCCTCTAGGGCATATTTCCTTCAGTCTCCCACTTGCACTAGAGTCAATAATCTAGATTACATAGTAGTGATTCTAACACCAATGGAGTCTTGGTGCTGATCATGTTTTGCTCGTGGAAGAGGCTTAGTCAACGAGTCTGCAACATTCAGTCCATATGTATTCTGCAAATCTCTATGTCTCCCTCCTTGACTTGATCACAGATGGAATTGAAGCGTCTCTTGATGTGTTTAGTCCTCTTGTGAAATCTGGATTCCTTTGCCAAGGCAATTGCTCCAGTATTGTCACAAAAGATTTTCATTGGACCCGAAGCACTAGGTATTACACCTAGATCGGATATGAACTCCTTCATTTGCTGCTTCCGAAGCAGCTATCTACTCCGCTTCACACGTAGATCCCACCACGACGCTCTGCTTGGAACTACACCAACTTACAGCTCCACCATTCAATATAAATACGTATCCGGTTTGTAACTTAGAGTCATGCGGATCAGTGTCAAAGCTTGCATCGACGTAACCATTTACGACAAGCTCTTTGTCACCTCCATAAACGAGAAACATATCCTTAGTCCTTTTCAGGTATTTCAGGATGTTCTTGACCGTTGTCCAGTGATCCACTCCTGGATTACTTTGCTACCTCCCTGCTAAACTTATAGCAAGGCACACATCAGGTCTGGTACACAACATTGCATACATGATAGAACCTATGGCTGAGGCATGGGGAATGACTTTCATTTTCTCTCTATCTTCTGCACTGGTCGGGCATTGAGTCCGACTCAACTTCACACCTTGTAACACAGGCAAGAACCCTTTCTTTGACTGATCCATTTTGAACTTGTTCAAAACTTTATCAAGGTATGTGCTTTGTGAAAGTCCAATTAAGCATCTTGATATATCTCTATAGATCTTGATGCCCAATATATAAGCAGCCCAGAAATTCTATATCATTTCCAATCAGCAATATGTCATCCACATATAATATTAGAAATGCTACAGAGCTCCCACTCACACATCGACCACTATCCAGCATGCATCTAGAGTATTAAGTTCATAAGAACGAAGTAATGCCTTAAGTAAGATGACATGATGTAGAGGGATAAATTCAAGCAATATGATGAAAACCCCATCATTTTATCCTTGATGGCAACAATACAATACGTGCCTCACTACCCCTACTATGTCACTGGGTGAGGACACCACAAGATTGGACCCAAAGCTAAGCACCTCTCCCATTGCAAGAAAAACCAATCTCGTTGGCCAAACCAAACCAATAATTCAAAGAGAAATAGAAAGATATTTAATCATGCATAAAAGAATTCAGAGAAGACTCAAATAATATTCATAGATAATCTGATCATAAATCCACAATTCATCGGATCTCGACAAACACACCGCAAAAGAATATTACATCGGATAGAACTCCAAGAACATTGAGGAGAACATTGTATTGAAGATTAAAGAGAGAGAATAAGCCATCTAGCTACTAGCTATGGACCCGTAGATCTGTGCTAAACTACTCACGCTTCATCGGAAGGGTAGCAAGGTTGATGTAGAGGCCCTCCGTGATCGAATCCCCCTCCGGCAGGGTGCCGGAAAAGGCCCCAAGATGGGATCACACGGGAACAGAGGCTTAGAGCGGCGGAAAAGTATTTTCGTGGATGCTTCTGATGTTGGGGGAATATTTCTGAATTTATAGCGCAAAGGTTAGGGTTGGAGGACTCCCGAGGGGCCCACAAGCCCTCAGGGCGCCCCCCCGTAGGGCGCGCCTAGCAGGCTTGTGGCCTCCTCAGGAACCTTTTATCCCCCTCTCTAAGTCCTCTGGGTGTCTTCTAGCCCAAGAAAAATCATCGCGAAAGTTTTATTCCGTTTGGACTCTGTTTGGTATTCCTTTTCTGTAAAACTCAAAAAACAAGGAAAAAACAGAAATTGGCACTAGGCTCTAGGTTAATAGGTTAGTCCCAAAAATAATATAAAATAGCATATTAATGCATATAAAACATCCAAAACAGATAATATAATAGCATGGAACAATAAAAAAAATTATAGATACATTGGAGACGTATCAAGCATCCCCAAGCTTAATTCCTACTCGTCCTCGAGTAGGTAAATGATAAAAACAAATTTTTTGATGTGGAATGTTGCTAACATATTTATCTATGTAATCTTGTTTATTGTGGCATGAATATTCAGATCCATATGATTCAAAACAAAATTTTAATATTGACATAAAAACAATAATGCTTCAAGTATACTAATAAAGCAATCATGTCTTCTCAAAATAACATGGCAAAAGAAAGTTATCCCTACAAAATCATATAGTCTGGCTATGCTCCATCTTCATCACACAAAGTATTTTATCATGCACAACCCCGATGACAAGCCAAGCAATTGTTTCATACTTTTGGTGTTCTCTAACTTTTTCAACTTTCACTCAATACATGAGTGTGAGCCATGGATATAACACTATAGGTGGAATAGAATATGGTGGTTGTGGAGAACAAAAAAAGAAGGAGAAAGTCTCATATCAACTAGGCATATTAACGGGCTATGGATATGCCCATCAATAGATATCAATGTGAGTGAGTAGGGATTGCCATGCAACAGATGCACTAGAGCTATAAGTGTATGAAAGCTCAAAAAGAAACTAAGTGGGTGTCCATCCAACTTGCTTGCTCATGAAGACCTAGGGAAATTTGAGGAAGCCCACCATTGGAATATACAAGCCAAGTTATATAATGAAAAATTCCCACTAGTATATGAAAGTGACAAAAGAGGAGACTCTCTATCATGAAGAACATGGTGCTACTTTGAAGCACAAGTGTGGAAAAGGATAGTAACATTGTCCCTTCTCTCTTTTTCTCTTATTTTCTGGGGCTTCTTTGGCCTGTTTCATTTTTTATAAAGTCCGGAGACTTATCCCAACTTTGTGAGGGAATCATAGCTTCCATCATCCTTTCCTCACATGGGACAATCCTCTAATAATGATGATCATCACACTTTTATTTACTTACAACTCAAGAATTACAACTCGATACTAGAACAAGATATGACTCTATATGAATGCCTTCGGTGGTGTACCAGTATGTGCAATGATCAAGAGTGACATGTATACAAAATATGAACGGCGGCCTTGCCACAAATACTATGGCAACTACATGGTCATGCAAAGCAATATGACAATGATGGTATGTGTCATAATAAAACGAAATGGTGGAAGTTGCATGGCAATATATCTCGGAATGGCTATGGAAATGCCATAATAGGTAGGTATGGTGGCTGTTTTCAGGAAGGTATATGATGAGGACATCAATACCATTGTTACACCCACAGCCCCTACTGTTACATATACCGGACCAATTACTAGAGCTCGCGCACGCCAATTAAATTACCAGGTACTTTCGTTTCTTGGTAATGATTCTAATCTTCATGAGAATATGATGCTGCCTAAATTGGATACATTTGTTTTGCATACAAATGAAGGGCCTAGCTTGGAGAAGGATGAACATTGGAGCAAGAACAAGCATGGAGTTGATGGCATGCGCAAGGGGAACAAGAACGGAGTTACAAGTGATGATTTCAGGACTTTGAAGCCACCATAAGGAGTGCATGAAGCCTTGGACGAAATATACAAGATGCCACTTCATAAATTTCGTCCAGAGGCTATTCTAGGTGCTGCGTCACCTTATTATTGGGCCAGGCCCATGTAATTTCGAAATACATAAGTATAGGCTGCTTTTAGAGTCCGTATGAATGGGGAAACGAGAGATAGGGTTGGTTTCGGACCCCTTCCCCAAGGGCCACAAAATTCCCCCTCTCTTCCTCCATATATACAGCCCTTAGGGCACCGTTTATACTTTGGGTTTTGTTTAGATTAAAGTTCGCCATAGTTGCAACTTCGCGTACTTCGTTTGTGTTCAACGACCAGACAAAGGCGTCACACAACCCCACCTTTGATCAATAAAGCTTTCCTCTTATATTCGCAATATCCATATTGCAATCTTAGTTTCTTGCTTGTTCTTTGTTTTCCTGCAGGAAACAGACCTTCGTGGTCAGGTTGATCGTGCTCCGGCGTGGTCAATAACCTCTCAGAGTTGGTTTAGCGATTGCTAAGGCGCGACGTCCTCGCACGTTCATAGTCAGATCATCAAAGTCGACTTCCTCCAAAACGATAGCCACCATCTCATCGAAAGACGGGACACCTTTGCCTCTATCAAGTGGTATCAGATTTCCAGTTTGCTCGGTGAGATTTTACAGTTTTTCGTAGTTTAGATCGAGTCTGTTCTTCATACCTATAGTCCACGAAAAAGCCAAAAAAAATTAGGGTTAGTTCATCCTATCCGAACCAATCTGCCTTTGCATAATCTTTTCTGTATTTGCTTTGTTGAATCTGCAGTTGCATCGTCGTGTCAAGTTGCTGGTCTTAGCGTCTAGTCCTTTAGAGTTTCGAGTTCTGTTCACAGGTTGTCACGTCGCCGCTGCCATATATCACCACTGCATCATCATCATCGCTGCTGCCATATACCACCACCGCACCAACTTCATCACCGCTGCCATATACCACCACCACATATTCACCGCCAATCCGAGTCCATATACGCCACCACATATTCGCTGCCATCACGCCAATCCGAGTCCACCTGCAACATATTTCTGCCACCAGTCCGCGTTCCACCAGATTCATCTCCGCCACCAGTCATACTCCGAGTCCAGTATTTTGTTACTCTGTTTTGGATTTCCAGATCACGCCATACTCCGAGTCGTGACAGAGAAGGACTCCCCAACTTCCGTGCTACCCGCAGTAGAAAAATAGTTCCAAACTCAAAAAAAAAACGAAGTCTGGAAAATTCTGGCTAGGCAGTTTTTAGACCATTTGTAGACTTTTTCGAAAAAAATTGTTGCGGAGCAAAAAAAAAGAGGGAAAAAAGTGCAAAAAAAAGAAAAAAAGAGAAAAAAAAATTCAGAGTGTGCTCCTCCCTTGTTTACGTGCAGCGCCGTGATTTTGTTAGTGTTCTAGGCTCGCGTCTCTAGCACGGTCTAGCCTAGGACCAGCATAGTACCGTCGTTGAGCGTTTATTCAACTTTGCATCTCTGAATTGATTATTGCTGACCCTTTTTGCTACCATATTATAAGCCTTCCTAGCTCCACATACATCTACGTCGTGCGTTTGACTCTCCCTGGTAATCGCTCTATCCAAGCTTTGAGAGTTTTGACTACAACGGTTGCCGATCACCGCCTGCTGCTGGGTAAGAACTGGTAAGAATTTGAGATTCGCTTGACGGATTTGTGACTGTCCACCACACCATCCCCACCACTTCCTGGTAGTCTGTAGGATCATATTCTTGTGTGTTTCTATTGCTGCTAACCATGACAGGATCACAAGCCGACGAGACTGACTGGGAGAACATGACAAGCAAAGAGTTACATGATAAGTTTCAGCAAATGATGAGTGGACAGGTGGAAGATGTGCTAAATAGATTTGAAGAGGCCATGGAGAATATAGATGGAATTGAGAAGGCGTTCAAAACAAAGCTCGATAACAAGTTTAATGAATTGCTCGCGCGTCTTCCACCACCACCACCGGCTGCACCTAACGCACCTCTACAACAACAACAACAACAACAACAACAACAACAACAACAACAACAACAACAACAACAACAACAACAACAACAACAACAACGACGACGACTACCTCCACGTCGCGAAACAGCCCTCCACCGAGCGAGCCGTGTCCCTCTTGCGCTTGGCCAAACTGTTGGTGCTCCTGTTGATACTTCTGTGGCTCCTGCTGCTGATGCAGAGGAGGATGATTATGCGGGAGATTACGAGGATGAGGTTGATCAAAATCAGAACTACGTGCAACCACCAGCACCACAACCACCAGGTCGTCCACAT
Source organism: Triticum aestivum (assembly GCF_018294505.1). NCBI lineage: Eukaryota > Viridiplantae > Streptophyta > Magnoliopsida > Poales > Poaceae > Triticum > Triticum aestivum. The sequence goes on from NC_057814.1 coordinate 344,485,840, forward strand.
GCAAATAATGGCAATGGTAGGGCTGCCCCTCAGGTACGAGATCATGACCATCTCCCTAAACTGAAACTGAATATTCCACCATTTGAGGGTAGATATGTTCCTGATATATATCTTACTTGGGAGTTAGAAACTGAACAACGTTTTACATGTTTACAATATCCTGAGGAGAGACGTGTTCCTGCTGCTGTTTGTGCTTTCACTAGTTTTGCATGTGTTTGGTGGTCTGAACATTGTAGATTATATTCTATTCCAGCTACTTGGGCTACTTTGGAAACTGCTATGCGTACTCGTTGGGTTCCACCATATTATCAACATGAATTAATTCAAAAATTATAGCATTTAAGACAAGGAAAAAATTCTATAGAAGAATATTATCAGGAATTACAAATTGGCATGATTAGATGTGGTATTGTTGAGGAGAATGAAGCTATGCCTGCACATTTTATGGGTGGATTAAATAGAGAGATTCAGACCATTCTAGAGTATAAGGAGTATAATAATATCACTCGTTTATTCCATCTTGCATGTAAAGCTGAGCGTGAAGTGCAGGATCGACAGGCATTGGCGCGAACTAACTTTTCTGCAGGTCGATCTTCATCATGGACACCACGTGCATTCTCTACTTCCACTACACCAGCAGCTCCATCAGGAGCCACCACCAGCCGTGATACAAGAAAGCTGGCACAACCACCACTCTCTGCCAAGAGCACACCTATCGGGCCTGCACAAAGCTCTTCTTCTTCCATGGCATCAACAGGGCACACAAGTGATATTATTTGTCATCGTTGTAAGGGAAGAGGACATTTTGCGAGAGAATGCAAATCTCAGCGTGCGATGATTGCAACTAAGGATGGTGGGTATGAGTCCGCTAGTGACTATGATGAGGAGACTTTGGCTCTTATTACACATGAAGAACACGGTGGAGATGATTCTGATCATGAGACGCAATACATGGCTGCTGAAGATGCTGACAGGTATGAATGTTTAGTTGCTCAACGTGTTTTGAGTGTGCAGGTTACACAAGCTGAGCAAAATCAGAGGCATAATTTGTTCCATACAAAGGGAGTTGTGAAGGAACGTTCTATTCGCGTCATCATAGATGGAGGGAGCTGCAACAACTTGGCTAGCATGGAGATGGTGGAGAAGCTCTCTCTCACCACAAGACCGCATCCACATCCTTACTACATCCAATGGTTCAACAACAGCGGCAAGGTTAAGGTAACATGTACCGTTCGTGTGCATTTTAGTATCTCTACATATGCTGATTATGTTGATTGTGATGTGGTACCTATGCAAGCATGTTCCTTATTACTTGGTAGACCGTGGCAATTTGATAAAAATTCTGTACACCATGGTAGAAACAATCAATATACTCTTGTTCATAAGGACAAAAATATTACTTTGCTTCCTATGACTCCTGATTCCATTCTGAAAGATGATATTAATAGAGCTAATAAAGCAAAACAGGAGCATAATAAGAGTGAAAATCAGATTGTGGCAAAAGAATTTGAGCAACAAATGAAGCCTAATAATAAACCATCTAGTGTTGCTTCTGAAATTAAATTGAAAAGTGCATGTTTACTTGCCACCAAATCTGATATTGATGATCTAGATTTTAGCAAATCTGTTTGCTATGCTTTTGTGTGCAAAGGGGCATTATTTTCATTCGAGGACATGCCTTCCTCTTTGCCTCCTGCTGTCACTAACATTTTGCAGGAGTTCGCTGACGTCTTTCCACAAGACGTGCCATCGGGATTACCACCTATTTGAGGGATTGAGCATCAAATTGACTTAATTCCCGGTGCATCGCTACCCAACCGTGCACCATACCGTACCAATCCAGCAAAGACGAAGGAGATTATGCGTCAAGTACAGGAGCTGCTCGACAAAGGTTATATACGCGAATCTCTTAGTCCTTGTGCTGTTCCTATTATACTAGTGCCTAAAAAGGATGGTACGTCGCGTATGTGTGTTGATTATAGAGGCATTAATAATATTACTATTCGTTATCGTCATCCTATTCCTAGGCTAGATGATATGCTTGATGAATTGAGTGGCTCTATAATATTCTCCAAAGTTGATTTGCGTAGTGGATACCATCAAATTCGTATGAAATTAGGAGATGAATGGAAAACAGCATTTAAAACTAAGTTTGGTTTATATGAGTGGTTAGTCGTGCCTTTTGGGTTAACTAATGAACCTAGTGCTTTCATGAGACTGATGAACGAAGTTTTACGTGCTTTCATTGGACGATTTGTGGTAGTCTATTTTGATGATATACTGATTTATAGCAAATCTTTGGAAGAACATTTGGAACATTTACGTGTTGTTTTTATTGCTCTACGTGATGCACGTTTGTTTGGTAACCTTGGGAAGTGCACCTTTTGCACCGACCGAGTATCTTTTCTTGGCTATGTTGTTACTCCACAGGGAATTGAAGTTGATAAAGCCAAGATTGAAGCTATTGAGAGTTGCCGCAGCCCAAAACGGTCACACAAGTGAGGAGTTTTCTTGGCCTCCCTGGATTCTATAGGCGTTTTGTGAGAGATTTCAGCACCATTGCTGCACCTCTCAATGAGCTTACAAAGAAGGACGTGCCTTTTGTTTGGGGTACCCCGCAGGAAGAAGCCTTCACGGTACTGAAAGATAAGTTGACACATGCTCCTTTACTCCAAATTCCTGATTTTAATAAGACTTTTGAGCTTGAATGTGATGCTAGTGGAATGTGACGCCCAGATAATTAAGCTACAGTGATCCCCCCGCTAATGATGCCATGTCACCGCGGTTACTGTTGATAAACTCTCGATAGTTCAGAACTGAAACAAATTCAAAATTTAAATAAAAGCAAACAATAGAAGTTTTCAAATATTAAAAGTAAAATCTTCGGAGTGAACCAAATATTCCATAACTAATTATGGAGGTGAACCAACATTTTTATAAAGTGGTTTAATGCCCTTGAATAATTAAAACAGTAGCTAAGACATTAATTAAATGCCTTTTATAAATATTAAATTGTTAAACTATTTTATCTTGGACCTAAGATAATTGTGGCAGTGGCATAATTGCTAATGCTAATTTAGGGGCTAATTAACTATTTTATAAAACTAAAATATAAAATGAAACTGATATAAAACAGAAAGGTTTTTAAAAGTAAGACAAAACAAATGGAGTTAAGTAAAAAAAAACAGAAACCCCCACTGCCCACCCGGGCCTTGGCCAACCGGCCCAACCCAGCTGGCCGGCCCAGCCGCCTCCCTTATCCCCCACCACCCGCAAACCCTAACCGATCCACCCCCACTCCCACTCCCGCACGATCCCCTCGATCCCCCTCGCTCCTCTCTTCCCCCCCGATCTGTTCTGGATCGGGCGAACCGCCCTGACCCCTTCCCCCCAC